>NC_135497.1:521621604-522221604 GCF_052857255.1 Amblyomma americanum
CAAACGGGCCCCTCATCTCCTTTAACTTACCTGCTAATAGCTTAACGAGCGTCTCGGTTCTGGCAGTCTTGATGCCATAGGTAGCTTAAGAGGGCTCTCGCACAGTTTCCGCCCTCGTCATTAGATGACGTTCCACGTCACGCTCGCGGTATTACAGGACGTGCTACGTTCGCCGCTATGGTCGAGGGTGGCGCTGGTGAACACTCTCAAGGTTCGCTTACAACCAAAGAACATAAATACCCACGAGAGCAGCAGATTGGAGCGCCGTTGCCGTAGCTCAGTTAGTAAGAGCACCGAACGCGATATTCGGAGGTCGTGGGTTCGGATCCCACCGGCGGCATGGTTGTTTTTTCTGCTGCTTTATAAGTAATTTTCTTTAAGCGATTTATTAATCTAAGTACTAAAATATCCCACTGATAAGCACAGCACATAAAAAAAATTCCCCTATGCACCTTGGTTTCGGTGACTGTTGGCTCCCTTCATAGGTTTGTCAAACGGGCCCCTCATTTCCTTTAACTTACCTGCTAATAGCTTAACGAGGGTCTCGGTTCTGGCAGTCTTGATGCCATAGGTAGCTTAAGAGGGCTCTCGCACAGTTTCCGCCCTCGCCGTTAGATGACGTTCCACGTCACGCTCGCGGTATTTCAGGACGTGCTACGTCCGCCGCTAAGGTCGAGGGTGGTGCTGGTGAACACACTCAAGGTTCGCTTACACCCAATGAACATAAATACATAGGAGAGCAGCAGATTGGACAGCCGTCGCCGTAGCTTAGTTGGTAAGAGCACCGAACGCGATATTCGGAGGTCGTGTGTTCGGATCCCACCGGTGGCTTGGTTGTTTTTTCTGCTGTTTTATAAGTAATTTTCTTTAAGCGATTTATTAATCTAAGCACTATAATATCCCACTGATAAGCACAAAACCTAAAAAAACATTCCCCTATGCACCTTGGTTTCGGTTACTGTTGGCTCCCTTCATAGGTTTGTCAAAAGGGGCCCCTCATTTCCTTTAACTCACCTGCTAATAGCTTAACGAGGGTCTCGGTTCTGGCAGTCTTGATGGCATAGGTAGCTTAAGAGGGCTATCGCACAGTTTCCGCCCTGGTCCTTAGATGACGTTCCACGTCACGCTCGCGGTATTACAGGACGTGCTACGTCCGCCGTTATGGTCGAGGGTGGCGCTGGTGAACACTCTCAAGGTTCGCTTACACCCAATGAACATAAATACCAACGAGAGCAGCAGATTGGACAGCCGTCGCCGTAGCTCAGTTGGTAAGAGCGCCGGACGCGATATTCGGAGGTCGTGGGTTCGGATCCCACCGGCTGCATGGTTGTTTTTGTGCTGCTTTATAAGTAATTTTTCTTAAGCGATTTATTATTCTAAGTACTATAATATCTCACTGATAAGCATAACACATAAAAAAACATTCCCCTATGCACCTTCGTTTCGGTGACTGTTGGCTCCCTTCATAGGTTTGTCAAATGGGCCCATCATTCCCTTTAACTTACCTGCTAATAGCTTAACGAGGGTCTCGGTTCTGGCAGTCTTGACACTATAGGTAGCTTAAGAGGGCTCTCGCACAGTTTCCGCCCTCGCCGTTAGATGACGTTGCACGTCACTCTCGCGGTATTACAGGACGTGCTACGTCCGCCGCTATGGTCGAGGGTGGCGCTGGTGAACACTCTCAAGGTTCGCTTACACCCAATGAACTTAAATACCCACGAGAGCAGCATATTGGAGAGCCGTTGCCGTAGCTCAGTTGGTAAGAGCACCGAACGCGATATTCGGAGGTCGTGGGTTCGGATCCCACCGGCGACATGTTTCTTTTTTCTGCTGTTTTATACGTAATTTTCTTTATGCGATTTATTAATCTAAGTACTATAATATCCCACTGATCCGCAAAACGCATAAAAAACATTCCCCTATGAACCTTGGTTTCGGTGACTATTGTCTCCCTTCATAGGTTTGTCAAACGAGCCCTTCATTTCCTTTAACGTACCTGCTAATAGCTTAACGAGGGTCTCGGTTCTGGCAGTCTTGATGGCATAGGTAGCTTAAGAGGGCTATCGCACAGTTTCCGCCCTGGTCCTTAGATGACGTTCCACGTCACGCTCGCGGTATTACAGGACGTGCTACGTCCGCCGCTAAGGCCGAGGGTGGTGCTGGTGAACACTCTCAAGGTTCGCTTACACCCAATGAACATAAATACATACGAGACCAGCAGATTGGACAGCCGTCGCCGTAGCTCAGTTGGTAAGAGCACCGAACGCGATATTCGGAGGTCGTGGGTTCGGATCCCACCGGCGGCATTGTTGTTTTTTCTGCTGCTTTATAAGTAATTTTTCTTAAGCGATTTATTATTCTAAGTACTATAATATCCCACTGAGCAGCACAACGCATAAAAAAACATTCCCCTATGCACCTTGATTTCGGTGACTGTTGGCTCCCTTCATAGGTTTGTCAAACGGGCCCCTCATTTCCTTTAACTTACCTGCTAATAGCTTAACGACGGTCTCGGTTCTTGCAGTCTTGATGCAATAGGTAGCTTAAGAGGGCTCTCGCACAGTTTCCGCCCTCGTCATTAGATGACGTTCTACGTCACGCTCGCTGTATTACAGGACGTGCTACGTTCGCCGCTATGGTCGAGGGTGGCGCTGGTGAACACTCTCAAGATTCGCTTACAACCAATGAACATAAATACCCACGTGAGCAGCAGATAGGACAGCCGTCGCTGTAGCCCAGTTGGTAAGAGAACAGGACGCGATATTCGGAGGTCGTGGGTTCGGATCCCACCGGCGGCATGGTTGTTTCTTCTGCTGCTTTATAAGTATTTTCTTTAAGCGGTTTATTAATCTAAGTACTATAATATCCCACTGATAAGCACAAAACGTAAAAAAACATTCCCCTATGCACCTTGGTTTCGATGACTGTTGGCTCCCTTCATAGGATTGTCAAAAGGGGCCCCTCATTTCCTTTCACTTGCCTGCTAATAGCTTAACGAGGGTCTCGGTTCTGGTAGTCTTGATGCCATAGGTAGCTTAAGAGGGCTCTCGCACAGTTTCCGCCCTCGCCGTTAGATGACGTTCCACGTCACCCTCGCGGTATTACAGGACGTGCTACGTCCGCGGCTATGGTCAAGGGTGGCGCTGGTGAACACTCTCAAGGTTCGCTTACACCCAATGAACATAAATACCCACGAGAGCAGCAGATTGGAGAGCCGTTGCCGTAGCTCAGTTAGTAAGAGCACCGAACGCGATATTCGGAGGTCGTGGGTTCGGATCCCACCGGCGGCATGGTTGTTTTTTCTGCTGCTTTATAAGTAATTTTCTTTAAGCGATTTATTAATCTAAGTACTACAATATCCCACTGATAAGCACAGCACATAAAAAAATTCCCCTATGCACCTTGGTTTCGGTGACTGTTGGCTCCCTTCATTGGTTTGTCAAACGGGCCCCTCATTTCCTTTAACTTTCCTGCTAATAGCTTAACGAGGGTCTCGGTTCTGGCAGTCTTGATGCCATAGGTAGCTTAAGAGGGCTCTCGCACAGTTTCCGCCCTCGTCCTTAGATGATGTTCCACGTCACGCTCGCGGTATTACAGGACGTGCTACGTCCGCCGCTAAGGTCGAGGGTTGCGCTGGTGAACACTCTCAAGGTTCGCTTACACCCAATGAACATAAATACATACGAGAGCAGCAGATTGGACAGCCGTCGCCGTAGCTCAGTTGGTAAGAGTACCTAACGCGATATTCGGAGGTCGTGGGATCAGATCGCACCGGCGGCATGGTTGTTTTTTCTGCTGCTTTATAAGTAATTTTCTTTATGCGATTTATTAATCTAAGTACTATAATATCTCACTGATAAGCATAACACATAAAAAGACATTCCACTATGCACCTTCGTTTCGGTGACTGTTGGCTCCCTTCATAGGTTTGTCAAATGGGCCCATCATTTCCTTTAACTTACCTGCTAATAGCTTAACGAGGGTCTCGGTTCTGGCAGTCTTGATACTATAGGTAGCTTAAGAGGGCTCTCGCACAGTTTCCGCCCTCGCCGTTAGATGACGTTCTACGTCACTCTCGCGGTATTACGGGACGTGCTACGTCCGCCGCTATGGTCGAGGGTGGCGCTGGTGAACACTCTCAAGGTTCGCTTACACCCAATGAACATAAATACCCACGAGAGCAGCAGATTGGAGAGCCGTTGCCGTAGCTCAGTTGGTATGAGCACCGAACGCGATATTCGGAGGTCGTGGGTTCGGACCCCACCGGCGGCATTGTTGTTTTTTCTGCTGCTTTATAAGTAATTTTCTTTAAGCGATTTATTAATTTAAGTACTATAATATCCCACTGATCAGCACAACGCAGAAAAAAAAAATTCTCTATGCACCTTGGTTTCGGTGACTGTTGGCTCCCTTCATAGGTTTGTCAAACGGGCCCCTCATTTCCTTTAACTTACCTGCTAATAGCTTAACGAGCGTCTCGGTTCTGGCAGTCTTGATGCCATAGGTAGCTTAAGAGGGCTCTCGCACAGTTTCCGCGCTCGTCATTAGATGACGTTCCACGTCACGCTCGCGGTATTACAGGACGTGCTACGTTCGCCGCTATGGTCGAGGGTGGCGCTGGTGAACACTCTCAAGGTTCGCTTACAACCAAAAAACATAAATACCCACGAGAGCAGCAGATTGGAGAGCCGTTGCCGTAGCTCAGTTAGTAAGAACACCGAACGCGATATTCGGAGGTCGTGGGTTCGGATCCCACCGGCGGCATGGTTGTTTTTTCTGCTGCTTTATAAGTAATTTTCTTTAAGCGATTTATTAATCTAAGTACTACAATATTCCACTGATAAGCACAACACATAAAAAACATTCCCCTATGCACCTTGGCTTCGGTGACTGTTGGCTCCCTTCATAGGTTTGTCAAACGGGCCCCTCATCTCCTTTAACTTACCTGCTAATAGCTTAACGAGCGTCTCGGATCTGGCAGTCTAGATGCCATAGGTAGCTTAAGAGGGCTCTCGCACAGTTTCCGCCCTCGTCATTAGATGACGTTCCACGTCACGCTCGCGGTATTACAGGACGTGCTACGTTCGCCGCTATGGTCGAGGGTGGCGCTGGTGAACACTCTCAAGGTTCGCTTACACCCAATGAACATAAATACCCACGTGAGCTGCAGATTGGACTGCCGTCGCCGTAGCTCAGTTGGTAAGAGCACCGGACGCGATATTCGGCGGTCGTGGGTTCGGATCCCACCGGCGGCATGGTTGTTTTTTCTGTTGCTTTATAAGTAATTTCTTTAAGCGATTTATTAATCTAAGTACTATAATATCCCACTGATAAGCACAACACATAAAAAACATTTCTCTTTGCACCTTGGTTTCGGTGACTGTTGGCTCTTTTCATAAGTTTGTCAAACGGGCCACTCATTTCCTTTAACTTACCTGCTAATAGCTTAACGAGGGTCTCGGTACTGGCAGTCTTGATGCCATAGGTAGCTTAAGAGGGCTCTCGCACAGTTTCCGCCCTCGCCGTTAGATGACGTTCCACGTCACGTTCGCGGTATTACAGGACGTGCTACGTCCGCCGCTATGGTCGAGGGTGGCGCTGGTGAACACTCTCAAGGTTCGCTTACACCCAATGAACATAAATGCCCACGAGAGCAGCAGATTGGACAGACGTCGCCGTAGCTCTGTTGGTAAGAGCACTGGACGCGATATTCGGAGGTCGTGGGTTCGGATCCCACCGGCGGCATGGTTGTTTTTTTCTGTTGCTTTATAAGTAACTTTCTTTAAGCGATTTATTATTCTAAGTACTCATAATATCCCACTGGTAAGCACAACACATAAAAAAACATTCCCCTATGCACCTTGTTTCGGTGACTGTTGGCACCCTTCATAGGTTTGCCAAACGGGCCCTTGATTTCCTTTAACGTACCTGCTGATAGCTTAACGAGGGTCTCGGTTCTGGCAGTCTTCATGCCATAGGTAGCTTAAGAGGGCTCTCGCACAGTTTCCGCCCTCGTCCTTAGATGATGTTCCACGTCACGCTCGCGGTATTACAGGACGTGCTACGTCCGCCGCTAAGGTCGAGGGTGGCGCTGGTGAACACTCTCAAGGTTCGCTTACACCCAATGAACATAAATACATACGAGAGCAGCAGATTGGACAGCCGTCGCCGTAGCTCAGTTGGTAAGAGCACCGAACGCGATATTCGGAGGTCGTGGGTTCAGATCGCACCGGCGGCATGGTTGTTTTTTCTGCTGCTTTATAAGCAATTTTCTTTAAGCGATTTATTAATCTAAGTACTATAATATCTCACTGATAAGCATAACACATAAAAAGACATTCCACTATGCACCTTCGTTTCGGTGACTGTTGGCTCCCTTCATAGGTTTGTCAAATGGGCCCATCATTTCCTTTAACTTACCTGCTAATAGCTTAACGAGGGTCTCGGTTCTGGCAGTCTTGATACTATAGGTAGCTTAAGAGGGCTCTCGCACAGTTTCCGCCCTCGCCGTTAGATGACGTTCTACGTCACTCTCGCGGTATTACAGGACGTGCTACGTCCGCCACTATGGTCGAGGGTGGCGCTGGTGAACACTCTCAAGGTTCGCTTACACCCAATGAACATAAATACCCACGAGAGCAGCAGATTGGAGAGCCGTTGCCGTAGCTTAGTTGGTAAGAGCACCGAACGCGATATTCGGAGGCCGTGGGTTCGGATCCCACCGGCGGCATTGTTGTTTTTTCTGCTGCTTTAAAAGTAATTTTCTTTGAGCGATTTATTAATCTAAGTACTATAATATCCCACTGATCAGCACAACGCACAAAAAAACATTCCCCTATGCACCTTGGTTTCGGTGACTGTTGGCACCCTTCATAGGTTTGTCAAACAGGCCCTTGATTTCCTTTAACGTACCTGCTGATAGCTTAACGAGGGTCTCGGTTCTGGCAGTCTTCATGCCATAGGTAGCTTAAGAGGGCTCTCGCACAGTTTCCGCCCTCGTCCTTAGATGATGTTCCACGTCACGCTCGCGGTATTACAGGACGTGCTACGTTCGCCGGTATGGTCGAGGGTGGCGCTGGTGAACACTCTCAAGGTTCGCTTACAACCAAAGAACATAAATACCCACGAGAGCAGCAGATTGGAGAGCCGTTGCCGCAGCTCAGTTAGTAAGAGCACCGAACGCGATATTCGGAGGTCGTGGGTTCGGATCCCACCGGCGGCATGGTTGTTTTTTCTGCTGCTTTATACGTAATTTTCTTTAAGCGATTTATTAATCTAAGTACTACAATATCCCACTGATAAGCACAACACATAAAAAACATTCCCCTATGCACCTTGGTTTCGGTAACTGTTGGCTCCCTTCATAGGTTTGTCAAACGGGCCCCTCATTTCCTTTAACTTACCTGCTAATAGCTTAACGAGGGTCTCGGTTCTGGCAGTCTTGATGCCATAGGTAGCTTAAGAGGGCTCTCGCACAGTTTCCGCCCTCGTCCTTAGATGATGTTCCACGTCACGCTCGCGGTATTACAGGACGTGCAACGTCCGCCGCTAAGGTCGAGGGTGGCGCTGGTGAACACTCTCAAGGTTCGCTTACACCCAATGAACATAAATACATACGAGAGCAGCAGATTGGACAGCCGTCGCCGTAGCTCAGTTGGTAAGAGCACCGAACGCGATATTCGGAGCTCGTGGGTTCAGATCGCACCGGCGGCATGGTTGGTTTTCCTGCTGCTTTATAAGTAATTTTCTTTATGCGATTTATTAATCTAAGTACTATAATATCTCACTGATAAGCATAACACATAAAAAGACATTCCACTATGCACCTTCGTTTCGGTGACTGTTGGCTCCCTTCATAGGTTTGTCAAATGGGCCCATCATTTCCTTTAACTTACCTGCTAATAGCTTAACGAGGGTCTCGGTTCTGGCAGTCTTGATACTATAGGTAGCTTAAGAGGCTCTCGCACAGTTTCCGCCCTCGCCGTTAGATGACGTTCTACGTCACTCTCGCGGTATTACGGGATGTGCTACGTCCGCCGCTATGGTCGAGGGTGGCGCTGGTGAACACTCTCAAGGTTCGCTTACACCCAATGAACATAAATACCCACGAGAGCAGCAGATTGGAGAGCCGTTGCCGTAGCTCAGTTGGTATGAGCACCGAACGCGATATTCGGAGGTCGTGGGTTCGGACCCCACCGGCGGCATTGTTGTTTTTTCTGCTGCTTTATAAGTAATTTTCTTTAAGCGATTTATTAATTTAAGTACTATAATATCCCACTGATCAGCACAACGCAGAAAAAAAAAATTCTCTATGCACCTTGGTTTCGGTGACTGTTGGCTCCCTTCATAGGTTTGTCAAATGGGCCCATCATTTCCTTTAACTTACCTGCTGATAGCTTAACGAGGGTCTCGGTTCTGGCAGTCTTGATACTATAGGTAGCTTAAGAGGGCTCTCGCACAGTTTCCGCCCTCGCCGTTAGATGACGTTCTACGTCACTCTCGCGGTATTACGGGACGTGCTACGTCCGCTGCTATGGTCGAGGGTGGCGCTGGTGAACACTCTCAAGGTTCGCTTACACCCAATGAACATAAATACCCACGAGAGCAGCAGATTGGAGAGCCGTTGCCGTAGCTCAGTTGGTAAGAGCACCGAACGCGATATTCGGAGGTCGTGGGTTCGGATCCCACCGGCGGCATTGTTGTTTTTTCTGCTGCTTTATAAGTAATTTTTCTTAAGCGATTTATTATTCTAAGTACTATAATATCCCACTGAGCAGCACAACGCATAAAAAAACATTCCCCTATGCACCTTGATTTCGGTGACTGTTGGCTCCCTTCATAGGTTTGTCAAACGGGCCCCTCATTTCCTTTAACTTACCTGCTAATAGCTTAACGACGGTCTCGGTTCTTGCAGTCTTGATGCAATAGGTAGCTTAAGAGGGCTCTCGCACAGTTTCCGCCCTCGTCATTAGATGACGTTCTACGTCACGCTCGCTGTATTACAGGACGTGCTACGTTCGCCGCTATGGTCGAGGGTGGCGCTGGTGAACACTCTCAAGGTTCGCTTACAACGAATGAACATAAATACCCACGTGAGCAGCAGATAGGACAGCCGTCGCTGTAGCCCAGTTGGTAAGAGAACAGGACGCGATATTCGGAGGTCGTGGGTTCGGATCCCACCGGCGGCATGGTTGTTTCTTCTGCTGCTTTATAAGTATTTTCTTTAGGCGATTTATTAATCTAAGTACTATAATATCCCACTGATAAGCACAAAACGTAAAAAAACATTCCCCTATGCACCTTGGTTTCGACGACTGTTGGCTCCCTTCATAGGATTGTCAAAAGGGGCCCCTCATTTCCTTTCACTTGCCTGCTAATAGCTTAACAAGGGTCTCGGTTCTGGCAGTCTTGATGCCATAGGTAGCTTAAGAGGGCTCTCGTTCAGTTTCCGCCCTCGCCGTTAGATGATGTTCCAGGTCATGCTCGCGGTATTACAGGACGTGCTACGTCCGCCGCTATGGTCGAGGGTGGCGCTGGTGAACACTATCAAGGTACGCTTACACCCAATGAACATAAATACCCACGATGGCAGCAGATTGGACAGCCGTCGCCGTAGCTCAGTTGGTAAGAGCACCGGACGCGATATTCGGAGGTCGTGGGTTCGGATCCCACCGGCTGCATGGTTGTTTTTCTGCTGCTTTATAAGTAATTTTCTTTAATCGATTTATTATTCTAAGTACTATAATATCTCACTGATAAGCATAACACATAAAAAACATTCCCCTATGCACCTTCGTTTCGGTGACTGTTGGCTCCATTCATAGGTTTGTCAAACGGGCCCCTCATTTCCTTTAACTTACCTGCTAATAGCTTAACGAGGGTCTCGGTTCTGGCAGTCTTGATACCATATGTAGCTTAAGAGGGCTCTCGCAGTTTCCGCCCTCGCCGTTAGATGACGTTCCACGTCACCCTCGCGGTATTACAGGACGTGCTACGTCCGCGGCTATGGTCAAGGGTGGCGCTGGTGAACACTCTCAAGGTTCGCTTACACCCAATGAACATAAATACCCACGAGAGCAGCAGATTGGAGAGCCGTTGCCGTAGCTCAGTTAGTAAGAGCACCGAACGCGATATTCGGAGGTCGTGGGTTCGGATCCCACCGGTGGCATGGTTGTTTTTTCTGCTGCTTTATAAGTAATTTTCTTTAAGCGATTTATTAATCTAAGTACTACAATATCCCACTGATAAGCACAGCACATAAAAAAAATTCCCCTATGCACCTTGGTTTCGGTGACTGTTGGCTCCCTTCATAGGTTTGTCAAACGGGCCCCTCATTTCCTTTAACTTACCTGCTAATAGCTTAACGAGGGTCTCGGTTCTGGCAGTCTTGATGCCATAGGTAGCTTAAGAGGGCTCTCGCACAGTTTCCGCCCTCGTCCTTAGATGATGTTCCACGTCACGCTCGTGGTATTACAGGACGTGCTACGTCCGCCGCTAAGGTCGGGGGTTGCGCTGGTGAACACTCTCAAGGTACGCTTACACCCAATGAACATAAATACATACGAGAGCAGCAGATTGGACAGCCGTCGCCGTAGCTCAGTTGGTAAGAGCACCGAACACGATATTCGGAGGTCGTGGGTTCAGATCGCACCGGCGGCATGGTTGTTTTTTCTGCTGCTTTATAATTAATTTTCTTTATGCGATTTATTAATCTAAGTACTATAATATCTCACTGATAAGCATAACACATAAAAAGACATTCCACTATGCACCTTCGTTTCGGTGACTGTTGGCTCCCTTCATAGGTTTGTCAAATGGGCCCATCATTTCCTTTAACTTACCTGCTAATAGCTTAACGAGGGTCTCGGTTCTGGCAGTCTTGATACTATAGGTAGCTTAAGAGGGCTCTCGCACAGTTTCCGCCCTCGCCGTTAGATGACGTTCTACGTCACTCTCGCGGTATTACGGGACGTGCTACGTCCGCCGCTATGGTCGAGGGTGGCGCTGGTGAACACTCTCAAGGTTCGCTTACACCCAATGAACAAAAATACCCACGAGAGCAGCAGATTGGAGAGCCGTTGCCGTAGCTCAGTTGGTATGAGCACCGAACGCGATATTCGGAGGTCGTGGGTTCGGACCCCACCGGCGGCATTGTTGTTTTTTCTGCTGCTTTATAAGTAATTTTCTTTAAGCGATTTATTAATTTAAGTACTATAATATCCCACTGATCAGCACAACGCAGAAAAAAAAAATTCTCTATGCACCTTGGTTTCGGTGACTGTTGGCTCCCTTCATAGGTTTGTCAAACGGGCCCCTCATTTCCTTTAACTTACCTGCTAATAGCTTAACGAGCGTCTCGGTTCTGGCAGTCTTGATGCCATAGGTAGCTTAAGAGGGCTCTCGCACAGTTTCCGCGCTCGTCATTAGATGACGTTCCACGTCACGCTCGCGGTATTACAGGACGTGCTACGTTCGCCGCTATGGTCGAGGGTGGCGCTGGTGAACACTCTCAAGGTTCGCTTACAACCAAAAAACATAAATACCCACGAGAGCAGCAGATTGGAGAGCCGTTGCCGTAGCTCAGTTAGTAAGAGCACCGAACGCGATATACGGAGGTCGTGGGTTCGGATCCCACCGGCGGCATGGTTGTTTTTCCTGCTGCTTTATAAGTAATTTTCTTTAAGCGATTTATTAATATAAGTACTACAATATTCCACTGATAAGCACAACACATAAAAAACATTCCCCTATGCACCTTGGTTTCGGTGACTGTTGGCTCCCTTCATAGGTTTGTCAAACGGGCCCCTCATCTCCTTTAACTTACCTGCTAATAGCTTAAAGAGCGTCTCGGTTCTGGCAGTCTAGATGCCATAGGTAGCTTAAGAGGGCTCTCGCACAGTTTCCGCCCTCGTCATTAGATGACGTTCCACGTCACGCTCGCGGTATTACAGGACGTGCTACGTTCGCCGCTATGGTCGAGGGTGGCGCTGGTGAACACTCTCAAGGTTCGCTTACAACCAAAGAACATAAATACCCACGAGAGCAGCAGATTGGAGAGCCGTTGCCGTAGCTCAGTTAGTAAGAGCACCGAACGCGATATTCGGAGGTCGTGGGTTCGGATCCCACCGGCGGCATGGTTGTTTTTTCTGCTGCTTTATATGTAATTTTCTTTAAGCGATTTATTAATCTAAGTACTACAATATCCCACTGATAAGAACAACACATAAAAAAACATTCCCCTATGCACCTTGGTTTCGGTGACTGTTGGCTCCCTTCATAGGTTTGTCAAACGGGCTCCTCATTTCCTTAAACTTACCTGCTAATAGCTTAACGAGGGTCTCGGTTCTGGCAGTCTTGATGCCATAGGTAGCTTAAGAGGGCTCTCGCACAGTTTCCGCCCTAGTCCTTAGATGATGTTCCACGTCACGCTCGCGGTATTACAGGACGTGCTACGTCCGCCGCTAAGGTCGAGGGTGGCGCTGGTGAACACTCTCAAGGTTCGCTTACACCCAATGAACATAAATACATACGAGAGCAGCAGATTGGACAGCCGTCGCCGTAGCTCAGTTGGTAAGAGCACCGAACGCGATATTCGGAGGTCGTGGGTTCAGATCGCACCGGCAGCATGGTTGTTTTTTCTGCTGCTTTATAAGTAATTTTCTTTAAGCGATTTATTAATCTAAGTACTATAATATCTCACTGATAAGCATAACACATAAAAAGACATTCCACTATGCACCTTCGTTTCGGTGACTGTTGGCTCCCTTCATAGGTTTGTCAAATGGGCCCATCATTTCCTTTAACTTACCTGCTGATAGCTTAACGAGGGTCTCAGTTCTGGCAGTCTTGATACTATAGGTAGCTTAAGAGGGCTCTCGCACAGTTTCCGCCCTCGCCGTTAGATGACGTTCTACGTCACTCTCGCGGTATTACGGGACGTGCTACGTCCGCTGCTATGGTCGAGGGTGGCGCTGGTGAACACTCTCAAGGTTCGCTTACACCCAATGAACATAAATACCCACGAGAGCAGCAGATTGGAGAGCCGTTGCCGTAGCTCAGTTGGTAAGAGCACCGAACGCGATATTCGGAGGTCGTGGGTTCGGATCCCACCGGCGGCATGGTTGTTTTTTCTGCTGCTTTATAAGTAATTTTCTTTAAGCGATTTATTAATCTAAGTACTACAATATTCCACTGATAAGCACAACACATAGAAAACATTCCCCTATGCACCTTGGTTTCGGTGACTGTTGGCTCCCTTCATAGGTTTGTCAAACGGGCCCCTCATCTTCTTTAACTTACCTGCTAATAGCTTAACGAGCGTCTCGGTTCTGGCAGTCTAGATGCCATAGGTAGCTTAAGAGGGCTCTCGCACAGTTTCCGCCCTCGTCATTAGATGACGTTCCACGTCACGCTCGCGGTATTACAGGACGTGCTACGTTCGCCATATGGTCGAGGGTGGCGCTGGTGAACACTCTCAAGGTTCGCTTACAACCAAAGAACATAAATACCCACGAGAGCAGCAGATTGGAGAGCCGTTGCCGTAGCTCAGTTAGTAAGAGCACCGAACGCGATATTCGGAGGTCGTGGGTTCGGATCCCACCGGCGGCATGGTTGTTTTTTCTGCTGCTTTATATGTATTTTCTTTAAGCGATTTATTAATCTAAGTACTACAATATCCCACTCATAAGCACAACACATAAAAAACATTCCTCTATGCACCTTGGTTTCGGTTACTGTTGGCTCCCTTCATAGGTTTGTCATAAGGGGCCCCTCATTTGCTTTAATTCACCTGCTAATAGCTTAACGAGGGAGTTCGGTTCTGGCAGTCTTGATGCCATAGGTAGCTTAAGAGGGCTCTCGCACAGTTTCCGTACTCGCCGTTAGATGACGTTCCACGTCACGCTCGAGGTATTACAGGACGTGCTACGTCCACTGCTATGGTCGAGGGTGGCGCTGGTGAACACTCTCAAGGTTCGCTTACACCCAATGAACACAAATACCCACGTGAGCTGCAGATTGGACTGCCGTCGCCGTAGCTCAGTTGGTAAGAGCACCGGACGCGATATTCGGCGGTCGTGGGTTCGGATCCCACCGGCGGCATGGTTGTTTTTTCTGTTGCTTTATAAGTAATTTTTTAAGCGATTTATTAATCTAAGTACTATAATATCTCACTGATAAGCATAACACATAAAAAGACATTCCACTATGCACCTTCGTTTCGGTGACTGTTGGCTCCCTTCATAGGTTTGTCAAATGGGCCCATCATTTCCTTTAACTTACCTGCTAATAGCTTAACGAGGGTCTCGGTTCTGGCAGTCTTGATACTATAGGTAGCTTAAGAGGGCTCTCGCACAGTTTCCGCCCTCGCCGTTAGATGACGTTCTAGGTCACTCTCGCGGTATTACAGGACGTGCTACGTCCGCCACTATGGTCGAGGGTGGCGCTGGTGAACACTCTCAAGGTTCGCTTACAACCAAAGAACATAAATACCCACGAGAGCAGCAGATTGGAGAGCCGTTGCCGTAGCTCAGTTAGTAAGAGCACCGAACGCGATATTCGGAGGTCGTGGGTTCGGATCCCACCGGCGGCATGGTTGTTTTTTCTGCTGCTTTATACGTAATTTTCTTTAAGCGATTTATTAATCTAAGTACTACAATATCCCACTGATAAGCACAACACATAAAAAACATTCCCCTATGCACCTTGGTTTCGGTAACTGTTGGCTCCCTTCATAGGTTTGTCAAACGGGCCCCTCATTTACTTTAACTTACCTGCTAATGGCTTAACGAGGGTCTCGGTTCTGGCAGTCTTGATGCCATAGGTAGCTTAAGAGGGCTCTCGCACAGTTTCCGCCCTCGTCCTTAGATGATGTTCCACGTCACGCTCGCGGTATTACAGGACGTGCTACGTCCGCCGCTAAGGTCGAGGGTGGCGCTGGTGAACACTCTCAAGGTTCGCTTACACCCAATGAACATAAATACATACGAGAGCAGCAGATTGGACAGCCGTCGCCGTAGCTCAGTTGGTAAGAGCACCGAACGCGATATTCGGAGGTCGTGGGTTCAGATCGCACCGGCGGCATGGTTGTTTTTTCTGCTGCTTTATAAGTAATTTTCTTTAAGCGATTTATTAATCTAAGTACTATAATATCTCACTGATAAGCATAACACATAAAAAGACATTCCACTATGCACCTTCGTTTCGGTGACTGTTGGCTCCCTTCATAGGTTTGTCAAATGGGCCCATCATTTCCTTTAACTTACCTGCTAATAGCTTAACGAGGGTCTCGGTTCTGGCAGTCTTGATACTATAGGTAGCTTAAGAGGGCTCTCGCACAGTTTCCGCCCTCGCCGTTAGATGACGTTCTACGTCACTCTCGCGGTATTACAGGACGTGCTACCTCCGCCACTATGGTCGAGGGTGGCGCTGGTGAACACTCTCAAGGTTCGCTTACACCCAATGAACATAAATACCCACGAGAGCAGCAGATTGGAGAGCCGTTGCCGTAGCTTAGTTGGTAAGAGCACCGAATGCGATATTCGGAGGCCGTGGGTTCGGATCCCACCGGCGGCATTGTTGTTTTTTCTGCTGCTTTATAAGTAATTTTCTTTAAGCGATTTATTAATCTAAGTACTATAATATCCCACTGATCAGCACAACGCACAAAAAACATTCCCCTATGCACCTTGGTTTCGGTGACTGTTGGCACCCTTCATAGGTTTGTCAAACAGGCCCTTGATTTCCTTTAACGTACCTGCTGATAGCTTAACGAGGGTCTCGGTTCTGGCAGTCTTCATGCCATAGGTAGCTTAAGAGGGCTCTCGCACAGTTTCCGCCCTCGTCCTTAGATGATGTTCCACGTCACGCTCGCGGTATTACAGGACGTGTTACGTTCGCCGCTATGGTCGAGGGTGGCGCTGGTGAACACTCTCAAGGTTCGCTTACAACCAAAGAACATAAATACCCACGAGAGCAGCAGATTGGAGAGCCGTTGCCGTAGCTCAGTTAGTAAGATCACCGAACGCGATATTCGGAGGTCGTGGGTTCGGATCCCACCGGCGGCATGGTTGTTTTTTCTGCTGCTTTATACGTAATTTTCTTTAAGCGATTTATTAATCTGAGGTACTATAATATCCCACTGATCAGCACAACGCACAAAAAAAATTTCTCTATGCACCTTGGTTTCGGTGACTGTTGGCTCCCTTCATAGGTTTGTCAAACGGGCCCCTCATCTTCTTTAACTTACCTGCTAATAGCTTAACGAGCGTCTCGGTTCTGGCAGTCTAGATGCCATAGGTAGCTTAAGAGGGCTCTCGCACAGTTTCCGCCCTCGTCATTAGATGACGTTCCACGTCACGCTCGCGGTATTACAGGACGTGCTACGTTCGCCATATGGTCGAGGGTGGCGCTGGTGAACACTCTCAAGGTTCGCTTACAACCAAAGAACATAAATACCCACGAGAGCAGCAGATTGGAGAGCCGTTGCCGTAGCTCAGTTAGTAAGAGCACCGAACGCGATATTCGGAGGTCGTGGGTTCGGATCCCACCGGCGGCATGGTTGTTTTTTCTGCTGCTTTATATGTATTTTCTTTAAGCGATTTATTAATCTAAGTACTACAATATCCCACTCATAAGCACAACACATAAAAAACATTCCTCTATGCACCTTGGTTTCGGTTACTGTTGGCTCCCTTCATAGGTTTGTCATAAGGGGCCCCTCATTTGCTTTAATTCACCTGCTAATAGCTTAACGAGGGAGTTCGGTTCTGGCAGTCTTGATGCCATAGGTAGCTTAAGAGGGCTCTCGCACAGTTTCCGTACTCGCCGTTAGATGACGTTCCACGTCACGCTCGAGGTATTACAGGACGTGCTACGTCCACTGCTATGGTCGAGGGTGGCGCTGGTGAACACTCTCAAGGTTCGCTTACACCCAATGAACATAAATACCCACGTGAGCTGCAGATTGGACTGCCGTCGCCGTAGCTCAGTTGGTAAGAGCACCGGACGCGATATTCGGCGGTCGTGGGTTCGGATCCCACCGGCGGCATGGTTGTTTTTTCTGTTGCTTTATAAGTAATTTTTTTAAGCGATTTATTAATCTAAGTACTATAATATCTCACTGATAAGCATAACACATAAAAAGACATTCCACTATGCACCTTCGTTTCGGTGACTGTTGGCTCCCTTCATAGGTTTGTCAAATGGGCCCATCATTTCCTTTAACTTACCTGCTAATAGCTTAACGAGGGTCTCGGTTCTGGCAGTCTTGATACTATAGGTAGCTTAAGAGGGCTCTCGCACAGTTTCCGCCCTCGCCGTTAGATGACGTTCTACGTCACTCTCGCGGTATTACAGGACGTGCTACGTCCGCCACTATGGTCGAGGGTGGCGCTGGTGAACACTCTCAAGGTTCGCTTACAACCAAAGAACATAAATACCCACGAGAGCAGCAGATTGGAGAGCCGTTGCCGTAGCTCAGTTAGTAAGAGCACCGAACGCGATATTCGGAGGTCGTGGGTTCGGATCCCACCGGCGGCATGGTTGTTTTTTCTGCTGCTTTATACGTAATTTTCTTTAAGCGATTTATTAATCTAAGTACTACAATATCCCACTGATAAGCACAACACATAAAAAACATTCCCCTATGCACCTTGGTTTCGGTAACTGTTGGCTCCCTTCATAGGTTTGTCAAACGGGCCCCTCATTTACTTTAACTTACCTGCTAATAGCTTAACGAGGGTCTCGGTTCTGGCAGTCTTGATGCCATAGGTAGCTTAAGAGGGCTCTCGCACAGTTTCCGCCCTCGTCCTTAGATGATGTTCCACGTCACGCTCGCGGTATTACAGGACGTGCTACGTCCGCCGCTAAGGTCGAGGGTGGCGCTGGTGAACACTCTCAAGGTTCGCTTACACCCAATGAACATAAATACATACGAGAGCAGCAGATTGGACAGCCGTCGCCGTAGCTCAGTTGGTAAGAGCACCGAACGCGATATTCGGAGGTCGTGGGTTCAGATCGCACCGGCGGCATGGTTGTTTTTTCTGCTGCTTTATAAGTAATTTTCTTTAAGCGATTTATTAATCTAAGTACTATAATATCTCACTGATAAGCATAACACATAAAAAGACATTCCACTATGCACCTTCGTTTCGGTGACTGTTGGCTCCCTTCATAGGTTTGTCAAATGGGCCCATCATTTCCTTTAACTTACCTGCTAATAGCTTAACGAGGGTCTCGGTTCTGGCAGTCTTGATACTATAGGTAGCTTAAGAGGGCTCTCGCACAGTTTCCGCCCTCGCCGTTAGATGACGTTCTACGTCACTCTCGCGGTATTACAGGACGTGCTACGTCCGCCACTATGGTCGAGGGTGGCGCTGGTGAACACTCTCAAGGTTCGCTTACACCCAATGAACATAAATACCCACGAGAGCAGCAGATTGGAGAGCCGTTGCCGTAGCTTAGTTGGTAAGAGCACCGAATGCGATATTCGGAGGCCGTGGGTTCGGATCCCACCGGCGGCATTGTTGTTTTTTCTGCTGCTTTATAAGTAATTTTCTTTAAGCGATTTATTAATCTAAGTACTATAATATCCCACTGATCAGCACAACGCACAAAAAACATTCCCCTATGCACCTTGGTTTCGGTGACTGTTGGCACCCTTCATAGGTTTGTCAAACAGGCCCTTGATTTCCTTTAACGTACCTGCTGATAGCTTAACGAGGGTCTCGGTTCTGGCAGTCTTCATGCCATAGGTAGCTTAAGAGGGCTCTCGCACAGTTTCCGCCCTCGTCCTTAGATGATGTTCCACGTCACGCTCGCGGTATTACAGGACGTGTTACGTTCGCCGCTATGGTCGAGGGTGGCGCTGGTGAACACTCTCAAGGTTCGCTTACAACCAAAGAACATAAATACCCACGAGAGCAGCAGATTGGAGTGCCGTTGCCGTAGCTCAGTTAGTAAGAGCACCGAACGCGATATTCGGAGGTCGTGGGTTCGGATCCCACCGGCGGCATGGTTGTTTTTTCTGCTGCTTTATACGTAATTTTCTTTAAGCGATTTATTAATCTAAGTACTACAATATCCCACTGATAAACACAACACATAAAAAACATTCCCCTATGCACCTTGGTTTCGGTAACTGTTGGCTCCCTTCATAGGTTTGTCAAACGGGCCCCTCATTTCCTTTAACTTACCTGCTAATAGCTTAACGAGGGTCTCGGTTCTGGCAGTCTTGATGCCATAGGTAGCTTAAGAGGGCTCTCGCACAGTTTCCGCCCTCGTCCTTAGATGATGTTCCACGTCACGCTCGCGGTATTACAGGACGTGCTACGTCCGCCGCTAAGGTCGAGGGTGGCGCTGGTGAACACTCTCAAGGTTCGCTTACACCCAATGAACATAAATACATACGAGAGCAGCAGATTGGACAGCCGTCGCCGTAGCTCAGTTGGTAAGAGCACCGAACGCGATATTCGGAGGTCGTGGGTTCAGATCGCACCGGCGGCATGGTTGTTTTTTCTGCTGCTTTATAAGTAATTTTCTTTAAGCGATTTATTAATCTAAGTACTATAATATCTCACTGATAAGCATAACACATAAAAAGACATTCCACTATGCACCTTCGTTTCGGTGACTGTTGGCTCCCTTCATAGGTTTGTCAAACGGGCCCCTCATCTTCTTTAACTTACCTGCTAATAGCTTAACGAGCGTCTCGGTTCTGGCAGTCTAGATGCCATAGGTAGCTTAAGAGGGCTCTCGCACAGTTTTCGCCCTCGTCATTAGATGACGTTCCACGTCACGCTCGCGGTATTACAGGACGTGCTACGTTCGCCATATGGTCGAGGGTGGCGCTGGTGAACACTCTCAAGGTTCGCTTACAACCAAAGAACATAAATACCCACGAGAGCAGCAGATTGGAGAGCCGTTGCCGTAGCTTAGTTGGTAAGAGCACCGAACGCGATATTCGGAGGCCGTGGGTTCGGATCCCACCGGCGGCATCGTTGTTTTTTCTGCTGCTTTATAAGTAATTTTCTTTAAGCGATTTATTAATCTATGTACTATAATATCCCACTGATCAGCACAACGCACAAAAAAACATTCCCCTATGCACCTTGGTTTCGGTGACTGTTGGCACCCTTCATAGGTTTGTCAAACAGGCCCTTGATTTCCTTTAACGTACCTGCTGATAGCTTAACGAGGGTCTCGGTTCTGGCAGTCTTCATGCCATAGGTAGCTTAAGAGGGCTCTCGCACAGTTTCCGCCCTCGTCCTTAGATGATGTTCCACGTCACGCTCGCGGTATTACAGGACGTGTTACGTTCGCCGCTATGGTCGAGGGTGGCGCTGGTGAACACTCTCAAGGTTCGCTTACAACCAAAGAACATAAATACCCACGAGAGCAGCAGATTGGAGAGCCGTTGCCGTAGCTCAGTTAGTAAGAGCACCGAACGCGATATTCGGAGGTCGTGGGTTCGGATCCCACCGGCGGCATGGTTGTTTTTTCTGCTGCTTTATACGTAATTTTCTTTAAGCGATTTATTAATCTAAGTACTACAATATCCCACTGATAAGCACAACACATAAAAAACATTCCCCTATGCACCTTGGTTTCGGTAACTGTTGGCTCCCTTCATAGGTTTGTCAAACGGGCCCCTCATTTCCTTTAACTTACCTGCTAATAGCTTAACGAGGGTCTCGGTTCTGGCAGTCTTGATGCCATAGGTAGCTTAAGAGGGCTCTCGCACAGTTTCCGCCCTCGTCCTTAGATGATGTTCCACGTCACGCTCGCGGTATTACAGGACGTGCTACGTCCGCCGCTAAGGTCGAGGGTGGCGCTGGTGAACACTCTCAAGGTTCGCTTACACCCAATGAACATAAATACATACGAGAGCAGCAGATTGGACAGCCGTCGCCGTAGCTCAGTTGGTAAGAGCACCGAACGCGATATTCGGAGGTCGTGGGTTCAGATCGCACCGGCGGCATGGTTGTTTTTTCTGCTGCTTTATAAGTAATTTTCTTTAAGCGATTTATTAATCTAATGAAGTCTAGGGTTCGACGGAATCCCGTCTGGCGGGGAAAATTCATACTGATGAAGAAAACATACACTCGCCAAGGTTCGAAGAAAATAAGAATGAATTGACGTTTCGGCGCCCGTACGGGTGCCTTGATCACAAAGAAGCGAAGGACGGGCAGGTGAGCTATATATGGGCAGTTTTTTTTTTGAAGGGTGCGCAGGTATATCTCTGGGAGATTGCCACGGGTCCGGTTAATCGTGTTTGGCGTGGATTGAATGCACAATGATTCTATGAGAAGGCGTTTTGGTAATGATTTTTCCTTTGCAATTACACGTGCTGCGTCCCAGTCGATGGTATGGCCAGTTTCTTGATGATGTTGCGCCAAAGCGTTTGAGATAGATTTTCCTTTGGCGACGTCATTTTGGTGCTGTTTGAGCCTTGTCTTGAATTTGCCTGTTTCTCTGATATAGGAAGCGTCGCAATCATGACAGGGGATCTTGTAGATCACGCCTGGAAAGATATCGATGTCAAGAGGGTCCTTGACTCGCAAGAGTCGTTGCCGACGTTTGCACGACGGGACGTGGGCCACATGAATGTTATAATCTGAAAAGATGCGAGCAAAGTTCTCACTCACACCGGGGGCATACGGAATCGGCACCCGCTTCTTTGCGCATGCGTCAGTTCGGATAGTCGGAGCAGAGGCGCGTCGTTCCTGGGATCGTAGTATTTGGGCTGGGTAACCGTTCCGTATCAGGTCTTGCCTGACCTGTTTCACTTCTGCTGCTCTGCGCTTAGGACTTGAGCGTATCCTAAATGCGCGGTTGAACAGAGACGCCGCGACTGAGCGCTTGTGCCCGATGGGATGAGATGACTGAAAGTTTAGGTACCTTCCGGTGTGAGTGGGTTTACGATAGATGGTGGTTTGCAGAGAATACGGTGAGCGTTCCACGAGGACGTCGAGGAAAGCGATGTGGCCATCCACTTCCTCCTCTAGGGTGAACTGAATGCTTTGCTGGAACGTGTTGAGGTGCGCTAGAAACCTGTGTACGTCTGGCCGGTTGATGACAGAGAAGCAGTCATCGACATAGCGTACAAAAAACTGCGGTGGGGGGGTCGAATGAGGCAAGTGCTGCGGATTCTATTGATTCTAAGGCAAGGTTAGCACATACTACAGAAACTGAGGCACCCATGGCTGTTCTGAAAGTCTGTCTGTAGAAGTTCTTGTTGAAGGTGAAATAAGTATTCGAGAGGCAGAATTTTAGGAGTCGGCAGAGGTCGTCGGCTTCAATCGGGGTTCGTTCAGGCAAAGTCGTGTCTTCGTTCAGGGCTTTCTTGCAACACTCCACCACAAAATCCACAGGCACAGATGTGAACAGAGACTTCACATCGAAAGAGGCCATTACTTGGGTGTCGTCAATGGGCACATTCTTCAGCTTCTCGACGAAGTCGCTTGCATTCCGGACGTGCGTGGCGGTTTTTCCCGCTAGAGGGGCCAGCACCCGGTGAAGGTAGCCAGAGAGCTTGTTCAACGGGGACCGTGTAAAATTCCACAATTGGGCGGAGCGGTGTGCCCTCCTTGTGCACTTTTGGTACGCCGTCGCGGCGTCTCAGTCGCTCAGTCGCTCAGCGCTCAGTCGCGGCGTCTCTGTTCAACCGCGCATTTAGGATATGCTCAAGTCCTAAGCGCAGATCAGCAGAAGTGAAACAGGTCAGGCAAGACCTGATACGGAACGGTTACCCAGCCCAAATAATACGATCCCAGGAACGACGCGCCTCTGCTCCGACTATCCGAACTGACGCATGCGCAAAGAAGCGGGTGCCGATTCCGTATGCCCACGGTGTGAGTGAGAACCTTGCTCGCATCTTTTCAGATTATAACATTCATGTGGCCCACGTCCCGTCGTGCAAACTTCGGCAACGACTCTTGCGAGTCAAGGACCCTCTTGACATCGATATCTTTCCAGGCGTGATCTACAAGATCCCCTGTCATGATTGCGACACTTCCTATATCGGAGAAACAGGCAAATTCAAGACAAGGCTCAAACAGCACCAAAATGACGTCGCCAAAGGAAAATCTATCTCAAACGCTTTGGCGCAACATCATCAAGAAACTGGCCATACCATCGACTGGGACGCAGCACGTGTAATTGCAAAGGAAAAATCATTACCAAAACGCCTTCTCATAGAATCATTGTGCATTCAATCCACGCCAAACACGATTAACCGGACCCGTGGCAATCTCCCAGAGATATACCTGCGCACCCTCCAAAAAACTGCCCGTATATAGCTCACCTCCCCGTCCTTCGCTTCTTTGTGATCAAGGCACCCATACGGGCGCCGAAACGTCAATTCATTCTAATTTTCTTTGAACCTTGGCGAGTTTATTAATCTAAGTACTATAATATCCCACTCGTCAGCACAACGCATAAAAAACATTCCCCTATGCACTTTGGTTTCGGTGACTGTTGGCTCCCTTCATTGGTTTGTCAAACGAGCCCCTCATCTCCTTTAACTTACCTGCTAATAGCTTAACCAGCGTCTCGGTTCTGGCAGTCTTGATGCCATAGGTAGCTTAAGAGGGCTCTCGCACAGTTTCCGCCCTCGTCATTAGATGACGTTCCACGTCACGCTCGCGGTATTACAGGACGTGCTACGTTCGCCGCTATGGTCGAGGGTGGCGCTGGTGAACACTCTCAAGGTTCGCTTACAACCAAAGAACATAAATACCCACGAGAGCAGCAGATTGGAGAGCCGTTGCCGTAGCTCAGTTAGTAAGAGCACCGAACGCGATATTTGGAGGTCGTGGGTTCGGATCCCACCCGCGGCCTGGTGGTTGTTTTTCCTGCTGCTTTATAAGTAATTTTCTTTAAGCGATTTATTAATCTGAGGTACTATAATATCCCACTGATCAGCACAACGTATAAAAAAACATTCCCCTATGCACCTTGGTTTCGGTGACTATTGGCTCCCTTCATAGGTTTGTCAAACGGGCCCTTCATTTCCTTTAACGTACCTGCTGATATCATAAAGAGGGTCTCGGTTCTGGCAGTCTTGATGGCATAGGTAGCTTAAGAGGGCTCTCGCACAGTTTCCGCCCTCGTCCTTAAATGACGTTCCACGTCACGCTCGCGGTATTTCAGGACGAGCTACGTCCGCCGCTAAGGTCGAGGGTGGTGCTGGTGAACACACTAGAGGTTCGCTTACACCCAATGAACATAAATACATACGAGAGCAGCAGATTGGACAGCCGTCGCCGTAGCTTAGTTGGTAAGAGCACCGAACGCGATATTCGGAGGTCGTGTGTTCGGATCCCACCGGCGGCATGGTTGTTTTTTCTGCTGTTTTATAAGTAATTTTCTTTAAGCGATTTATTAATCTAAGCACTATAATATCCCACTGATAAGCACAAAACGTAAAAAACATTCCCCTATGCACCTTGGTTTCGGTGACTGTTGGCTCCCTTCATAGGTTTGTCAAAAGGGGCCCCTCATTTCCTTTTACTCACCTGCTAATAGCTTAACGGGGGTCTCGGTTCTGGCAGTCTTGATGCCATAGGTAGCTTAAGAGGGCTCTCGCACAGTTTCCGCACTCGCCGTTAGATGACGTTCTAGGTCACGCTCGCGGTATTACAGGACGTGCTACGTCCGCCGTTATGGTCGAGGGTGGCGCTGGTGAACACTCTCAAGGTTCGCTTACACCCAATGAACATAAATACCAACGAGAGCAGCAGATTGGACAGCAGTCGCCGTAGCTCAGTTGGTAAGAGCACCGGACGCGATATTCGGAGGTCGTGGGTTCGGATCCCACCGGCTGCATGGTTGTTTTTCTGCTGCTTTATAAGTAATTTTCTTTAAGCGATTTATTAATCTAAGTACTATAATATCTCACTGATAAGCATAACACATAACAAAAGATTCCCCTATGCACCTTCGTTTCGGTGACTGTTGGCTCCCTTCATAGGTTTGTCAAATGGGCCCATCATTTCCTTTAACTTACCTGCTAATAGCTTAACGAGGGTCTCGGTTCTGGCAGTCTTGATACTATAGGTAGCTTAAGAGGGCTCTCGTACAGTTTCCGCCCTCGCCGTTAGATGACGTTCCACGTCACTCTCGCGGTATTACAGGACGTGCTACGTCCGCCGCTATGGTCGAGGGTGGCGCTGGTGAACACTCTCAAGGTTCGCTTACACCCAATGAACATAAATACCCACGAGAGCAGCAGATTGGACAGCCGTCGCCGTAGCTCAGTTGGTAAGAGCACCGAACGCGATATTCGGAGGTCGTGGGTTCGGATCCCACCGGCGGCATTGTTGTTCTTTCTGCTGCTTTATAAGTAATTTTCTTTAAGCGATTTATTAATCTAAGTACTATAATATCTCACTGATAAGCATAACACATAACAAAAGATTCCCCTATGCACCTTCGTTTCGGTGACTGTTGGCTCCCTTCATAGGTTTGTCAAATGGGCCCATCATTTCCTTTAACTTACCTGCTAATAGCTTAACGAGGGTCTCGGTTCTGGCAGTCTTGATACTATAGGTAGCTTAAGAGGGCTCTCGTAGTTTCCGCCCTCGCCGTTAGATGACGTTCCACGTCACTCTCGCGGTATTACAGGACGTGCTACGTCCGCCGCTATGGTCGAGGGTGGCGCTGGTGAACACTCTCTAGGTTCGCTTACAACCAATGAGCATAAATACCCACGTGAGCAGCAGATAGGACAGCCATCGCTGTAGCCCAGTTGGTAAGAGCTCAGGACCCGATATTCGGAGGTCTTGGGTTCATATCCCACCGGCGGCATGGTTGTTTCTTCTGCTGCTTTATAAGTATTTTCTTTAAGCGATTTATTAATCTAAGTACTATAATATCCCACTGATAAGCACAAAACGTACAAAAACATTCCCCTATGCACCTTGGTTTCGATGACTGTTGGCTGCCTTCATAGGATTGTCAAAAGGGGCCCCTCATTTCCTTTAACTTACCTGCTAATAGCTTAACGAGGGTCTCGGTTCTGGCAGTCTTGATGCCATAGGTAGCTTAAGAGGGCTCTCGCAGAGTTTCCGCCCTCGCCGTTATATGACGTTAGATGACGCCGTTAGATGACGCCGTTAAACAGCGCTTGTCTTTGTGTATCATCCTGTGGTCCTTGTCTTTTCGCGCTGTTCTTCTTGAACATGGCATACCAACTCGCCCAAGCATCAGTCCAGGTCACGCTCGCGGTATTACAGGACGTGCTACGTCCGCCGCTATGGTCGAGGGTGGCGCTGGTGAACACTATCAAGGTACGCTTACACCCAATGAACATAAATACCCACGATGGCAGCAGATTGGACAGCCGTCGCCGTAGCTCAGTTGGTAAGAGCACCGGACGCGATATTCGGAGGTCGTGGGATCGGATCCCACCGGCGGCATGGTTGTTTTTTCTGCTGCTTTATAAGTAATTTTCTTTAAGCGATTTATTAATCTAAGTACTATAATATCTCACTGATAAGCATAACACATAAAAAAAACATTCCCCTTTGCACCTTCGTTTCGGTGACTGTTGGCTCCCTTCATAGGTTTGTCAAATGGGCCCATCATTTCCTTTAACTTACCTGCTAATAGCTTAACGAGGGTCTCGGTTCTGGCAGTCTTGATACTATAGGTAGCTTAAGAGGGCTCTCGCACAGTTTCCGCCCTCGCCGTTAGATGACGTTCGACGTCACTCTCGCGGTATTACAGGACGTGCTACGTCCGCTGCTATGGCCGAGGGTGGCGCTGGTGAACACTCTCAAGGTTCGCTTACACCCAATGAACATAATTACCCACGAGAGCAGCAGATTGGAGATCCGTTGCCGTAGCTCAGTTGGTAAGAGCACCGGACGCGATATTCGGCGGTCGTAGGTTCGGATCCCACTGGCGGCTTGATTGTTTTTTCTGCTGCTTTAAAAGTATATTCTTTAAACGATTTATTAATCTAAGTACTACAATATCCCACTGATCCGCACAACGCATAAAAAAACATTCCCCTATGCACCTTGGTATCGGTGACTATTGGCTCCCTTCATAGGTTTGTCAAACGGGGCCTTCATTTCCATTAACGTACCTGCTAATAGCTTAACGAGGGTCTTGATGGCATAGGTAGCTTAAGAGGGCTCTCGTACAGTTTCCGCGTCCGTCCTTAGATGACGTTCCACGTCACGCTCGCGGTATTACAGGACGTGCTACGTCCGCCGCTAAGGCCGAGGGTGGTGCTGGTGAACACTCTCAAGGTTCGCTTACACCCAATGAACATAAATCCATACGAGAGCAGCAGATTGGACAGCCGTCACCGTAGCTCAGTTGGTAAGAGCACCGAACGCGATATTCGGAGGTCGTGGGTTAGGATCCCACCGGCGGCATTGTTGTTTTTTCTGCTGCTTTATAAGTAATTTTCTTTAAGCGATTTATTATTCTAAGTACTATAATATCCCACTGATCAGCACAACGCACAAAAAAAAATTCTCTATGCACCTTGGTTTCGGTGACTGTTGGCTCCCTTCATAGGTTTGTCAAACGGGCCCCTCATTTCCTTTAACTTACCTGCTAATAGCTTAACGAGCGTCTCGGTTCTGGCAGTCTTGATGCCATAGGTAGCTTAAGAGGGCTCTCGCGCAGTTTCCGCCCTCGTCATTAGATGACGTTCCACGTCACGCTCGCGGTATTACAGGACGTGCTACGTCCGCCGCTAAGGTCGAGGGTGGCGCTGGTGAACACTCTCAAGGTTCGCTTACACCCAATGAACATAAATACATACGAGAGCTGCGGATTGGACAGCCGTCGCCGTAGCTCAGTTGGTAAGAGCACCGAACGCGATATTCGGAGGTCGTGGGTTCAGATCGCACCGGCGGCATGGTTGTTTTTTCTGCTGCTTTATAAGTAATTTTCTTTAAGCGATTTATTAATCTAAGTACTACAATATCCCACCGATAAGCACAACACATAAAAAACATTTTCCTATGCACCTTGGTTTCGGTGACTGTTGGCTCCCTTCATAGGTTTGTCAAACAGGCCCCTCATCTCCTTTAACTTACCTGCTAATAGCTTAACGAGCGTCTCGGTTCTGGCAGTCTTGATGCCATAGGTAGCTTAAGAGGGCTCTTGCACAGTTTCCGCCCTCGTCATTAGATGACGTTCCACGTCACGCTCGCGGTATTACAGGACGTGCTACGTTCGCCGCTATGGTCAAGGGTGGCGCTGGTGAACACTCTCAAGGTTCGCTTACAACCAAAGAACATAAATACCCACGAGAGCAGCAGATTGGAGAGCCGTTGCCGTAGCTCAGTTAGTAAGAGCACCGAACGCGATATTCGGAGGTCGTGGGTTCGGATCCCACCGGCGGCATGATTGTTTTTTCTGCTGCTTTATAAGTAATTTTCTTTAAGCGATTTATTATTCTAAGTACTACAATATCCCACTGAGAAGCACAACACATAAAAAACATTCCCCTATGCACCTTGGTTTCGGTGACTGCTGGCTCCCTTCATAGGTTTGTCAAACGGGCCCCTCATTTCCTTTAACTTACCTGCTAATAGCTTAACGAGGGTCTCGGTTCTGGCAGTCTTGATGCCATAGGTAGCTTAAGAGGGCTCTCGCACAGTTTCCGCCCTCGCCGTTAGATAACGTTCCACGTCACGCTCGCGGTATTACAGGACGTGCTACGTCCACCGCTAAGGTCGAGGGTGGCGCTGGTGAACACTCTCAAGGTTCGCTTACACCCAATGAACATAAATACCCACGAGAGCAGCAGATTGGAGAGCCGTCGCCGTAGCTCAGTTGGTTAGAGCACCGGACGCGATATTCGGAGGTCGTGGGTTCCGATCCCACCGGCGGCATGGTTATTTTTTATGCTGCTTTATAAGTCATTTTCTTTAAGCGATTTATTAATCTAAGTACTATAATATCCCACTGATAAGCACAACACATAAAAAACATTCCCCTATGCACCCTGGTTTCGGTGACTATTGGCTCCCTTCATAGGTTTGTCAAACGGGCCCTTGATTTCCTTTAACGTACCTGCTAATAGCTTAACGAGGGTCTCTTTTCTGGCAGTCTTGATGGCATAGGTAGCTTAAGAGGGCTCTCGCACAGTTTCCGCCCTCGTCCTTAGATGACGTTCCACGTCACGCTCGCGGTATTACAGGACGTGCTACGTCCGCCGCTATGGTCGAGGGTGGTGCTGGCAAAAACTCTCAAGGTTCGCTTACACCCAATGAACATAAATACCCAGGAGAGCAGCAGATTGGACAGCCGTTGCCGTGGCTCAGTTGGTAAGAGCAACGGACACGATATTCGGCGGTCGTGGGTTCGGATCCCACCGGCGGCATGGTTGTTTTTTCTGCTGCTTTATAAGTAATTTTCTTTAAGCGATTTATTAATCTAAGTACTACAATATCCCACTGATAAGCACAACACATAAAAAACATTCCCCTATGCACCTTGGTTTCGGTGACTGTTGGCTCCCTTCATAGGTTTGTCAAACGGGCCCCTCATCTCCTTTAACTTACCTGCTAATAGCTTAACGAGCGTCTCGGTTCTGGCAGTCTTGATGCCATAGGTAGCTTAAGAGGGCTCTCGCACAGTTTCCGCCCTCGCCATTAGATGACGTTCCACGTCACGCTCGCGGTATTACAGGACGTGCTACGTTCGCCGCTATGGTCGAGGGTGGCGCTGGTGAACACTCTCAAGGTTCGCTTACACCCAATGAACATAAATTCCCACGAGAGCAGCAGATTGGACAGCCGTCGCCGTAGCTCAGTTGGTAAGAGCACCGGACGCGATATTCGGAGGTCGTGGGTTCGGATCCCACCGGCTGCATGGTTGTTTTTCTGCTGCTTTATAAGTAATTTTCTTTAAGCGATTTATTAATCTAAGTACTATAATATCTCACTGATAAGCATAACACATAACAAAAGATTCCCCTATGCACCTTCGTTTCGGTGACTGTTGGCTCCCTTCATAGGTTTGTCAAATGGGCCCATCATTACCTGCTAATAGCTTAACGAGGGTCTCGGTTCTGGCAGTCTTGATACTATAGGTAGCTTAAGAGGGCTCTCGTACAGTTTCCGCCCTCGCCGTTAGATGACGTTCCACGTCACTCTCGCGGTATTACAGGACGTGCTACGTCCGCCGCTATGGTCGAGGGTGGCGCTGGTGAACACTCTCAAGGTTCGCTTACACCCAATGAACATAAATACCCACGAGAGCAGCAGATTGGACAGCCGTCGCCGTAGCTCAGTTGGTAAGAGCACCGAACGCGATATTCGGAGGTCGTGGGTTCGGATCCCACCGGCGGCATTGTTGTTCTTTCTGCTGCTTTATAAGTAATTTTCTTTAAGCGATTTATTAATCTAAGTACTATAATATCTCACTGATAAGCATAACACATAACAAAAGATTCCCCTATGCACCTTCGTTTCGGTGACTGTTGGCTCCCTTCATAGGTTTGTCAAATGGGCCCATCATTTCCTTTAACTTACCTGCTAATAGCTTAACGAGGGTCTCGGTTCTGGCAGTCTTGATACTATAGGTAGCTTAAGAGGGCTCTCGTAGTTTCCGCCCTCGCCGTTAGATGACGTTCCACGTCACTCTCGCGGTATTACAGGACGTGCTACGTCCGCCGCTATGGTCGAGGGTGGCGCTGGTGAACACTCTCTAGGTTCGCTTACAACCAATGAGCATAAATACCCACGTGAGCAGCAGATAGGACAGCCATCGCTGTAGCCCAGTTGGTAAGAGCTCAGGACCCGATATTCGGAGGTCTTGGGTTCATATCCCACCGGCGGCATGGTTGTTTCTTCTGCTGCTTTATAAGTATTTTCTTTAAGCGATTTATTAATCTAAGTACTATAATATCCCACTGATAAGCACAAAACGTACAAAAACATTCCCCTATGCACCTTGGTTTCGATGACTGTTGGCTGCCTTCATAGGATTGTCAAAAGGGGCCCCTCATTTCCTTTAACTTACCTGCTAATAGCTTAACGAGGGTCTCGGTTCTGGCAGTCTTGATGCCATAGGTAGCTTAAGAGGGCTCTCGCAGAGTTTCCGCCCTCGCCGTTATATGACGTTAGATGACGCCGTTAGATGACGCCGTTAAACAGCGCTTGTCTTTGTGTATCATCCTGTGGTCCTTGTCTTTTCGCGCTGTTCTTCTTGAACATGGCATACCAACTCGCCCAAGCATCAGTCCAGGTCACGCTCGCGGTATTACAGGACGTGCTACGTCCGCCGCTATGGTCGAGGGTGGCGCTGGTGAACACTATCAAGGTACGCTTACACCCAATGAACATAAATACCCACGATGGCAGCAGATTGGACAGCCGTCGCCGTAGCTCAGTTGGTAAGAGCACCGGACGCGATATTCGGAGGTCGTGGGATCGGATCCCACCGGCGGCATGGTTGTTTTTTCTGCTGCTTTATAAGTAATTTTCTTTAAGCGATTTATTAATCTAAGTACTATAATATCTCACTGATAAGCATAACACATAAAAAAAACATTCCCCTTTGCACCTTCGTTTCGGTGACTGTTGGCTCCCTTCATAGGTTTGTCAAATGGGCCCATCATTTCCTTTAACTTACCTGCTAATAGCTTAACGAGGGTCTCGGTTCTGGCAGTCTTGATACTATAGGTAGCTTAAGAGGGCTCTCGCACAGTTTCCGCCCTCGCCGTTAGATGACGTTCGACGTCACTCTCGCGGTATTACAGGACGTGCTACGTCCGCTGCTATGGCCGAGGGTGGCGCTGGTGAACACTCTCAAGGTTCGCTTACACCCAATGAACATAAATACCCACGAGAGCAGCAGATTGGAGAGCCGTTGCCGTAGCTCAGTTGGTAAGAGCACCGAACGCGATATTCGGAGGTCGTGGGTTCGGATCCCACCGGTGACATGGTTGTTTTTTCTGCTGCTTTATACGTAATTTTCTTTAAGCGATTTATTAATCTAAGTACTATAATATCCCACTGATCCGCACAACGCATAAAAAAACATTCCCCTATGCACCTTGGTATCGGTGACTATTGGCTCCCTTCATAGGTTTGTCAAACGGGGCCTTCATTTCCATTAACGTACCTGCTAATAGCTTAACGAGGGTCTTGATGGCATAGGTAGCTTAAGAGGGCTCTCGTACAGTTTCCGCGTCCGTCCTTAGATGACGTTCCACGTCACGCTCGCGGTATTACAGGACGTGCTACGTCCGCCGCTAAGGCCGAGGGTGGTGCTGGTGAACACTCTCAAGGTTCGCTTACACCCAATGAACATAAATCCATACGAGAGCAGCAGATTGGACAGCCGTCACCGTAGCTCAGTTGGTAAGAGCACCGAACGCGATATTCGGAGGTCGTGGGTTAGGATCCCACCGGCGGCATTGTTGTTTTTTCTGCTGCTTTATAAGTAATTTTCTTTAAGCGATTTATTATTCTAAGTACTATAATATCCCACTGATCAGCACAACGCACAAAAAAAAATTCTCTATGCACCTTGGTTTCGGTGACTGTTGGCTCCCTTCATAGGTTTGTCAAACGGGCCCCTCATTTCCTTTAACTTACCTGCTAATAGCTTAACGAGCGTCTCGGTTCTGGCAGTCTTGATGCCATAGGTAGCTTAAGAGGGCTCTCGCGCAGTTTCCGCCCTCGTCATTAGATGACGTTCCACGTCACGCTCGCGGTATTACAGGACGTGCTACGTCCGCCGCTAAGGTCGAGGGTGGCGCTGGTGAACACTCTCAAGGTTCGCTTACACCCAATGAACATAAATACATACGAGAGCTGCGGATTGGACAGCCGTCGCCGTAGCTCAGTTGGTAAGAGCACCGAACGCGATATTCGGAGGTCGTGGGTTCAGATCGCACCGGCGGCATGGTTGTTTTTTCTGCTGCTTTATAAGTAATTTTCTTTAAGCGATTTATTAATCTAAGTACTACAATATCCCACCGATAAGCACAACACATAAAAAACATTTTCCTATGCACCTTGGTTTCGGTGACTGTTGGCTCCCTTCATAGGTTTGTCAAACAGGCCCCTCATCTCCTTTAACTTACCTGCTAATAGCTTAACGAGCGTCTCGGTTCTGGCAGTCTTGATGCCATAGGTAGCTTAAGAGGGCTCTTGCACAGTTTCCGCCCTCGTCATTAGTTGACGTTCCACGTCACGCTCGCGGTATTACAGGACGTGCTACGTTCGCCGCTATGGTCAAGGGTGGCGCTGGTGAACACTCTCAAGGTTCGCTTACAACCAAAGAACATAAATACCCACGAGAGCAGCAGATTGGAGAGCCGTTGCCGTAGCTCAGTTAGTAAGAGCACCGAACGCGATATTCGGAGGTCGTGGGTTCGGATCCCACCGGCGGCATGATTGTTTTTTCTGCTGCTTTATAAGTAATTTTCTTTAAGCGATTTATTATTCTAAGTACTACAATATCCCACTGAGAAGCACAACACATAAAAAACATTCCCCTATGCACCTTGGTTTCGGTGACTGCTGGCTCCCTTCATAGGTTTGTCAAACGGGCCCCTCATTTCCTTTAACTTACCTGCTAATAGCTTAACGAGGGTCTCGGTTCTGGCAGTCTTGATGCCATAGGTAGCTTAAGAGGGCTCTCGCACAGTTTCCGCCCTCGCCGTTAGATAACGTTCCACGTCACGCTCGCGGTATTACAGGACGTGCTACGTCCACCGCTAAGGTCGAGGGTGGCGCTGGTGAACACTCTCAAGGTTCGCTTACACCCAATGAACATAAATACCCACGAGAGCAGCAGATTGGAGAGCCGTCGCCGTAGCTCAGTTGGTTAGAGCACCGGACGCGATATTCGGAGGTCGTGGGTTCGGATCCCACCGGCGGCATGGTTATTTTTTATGCTGCTTTATAAGTCATTTTCTTTAAGCGATTTATTAATCTAAGTACTATAATATCCCACTGATAAGCACAACACATAAAAAACATTCCCCTATGCACCCTGGTTTCGGTGACTATTGGCTCCCTTCATAGGTTTGTCAAACGGGCCCTTGATTTCCTTTAACGTACCTGCTAATAGCTTAACGAGGGTCTCTTTTCTGGCAGTCTTGATGGCATAGGTAGCTTAAGAGGGCTCTCGCACAGTTTCCGCCCTCGTCCTTAGATGACGTTCCACGTCACGCTCGCGGTATTACAGGACGTGCTACGTCCGCCGCTATGGTCGAGGGTGGTGCTGGCAAAAACTCTCAAGGTTCGCTTACACCCAATGAACATAAATACCCAGGAGAGCAGCAGATTGGACAGCCGTTGCCGTGGCTCAGTTGGTAAGAGCAACGGACACGATATTCGGCGGTCGTGGGTTCGGATCCCACCGGCGGCATGGTTGTTTTTTCTGCTGCTTTATAAGTAATTTTCTTTAAGCGATTTATTAATCTAAGTACTACAATATCCCACTGATAAGCACAACACATAAAAAACATTCCCCTATGCACCTTGGTTTCGGTGACTGTTGGCTCCCTTCATAGGTTTGTCAAACGGGCCCCTCATCTCCTTTAACTTACCTGCTAATAGCTTAACGAGCGTCTCGGTTCTGGCAGTCTTGATGCCATAGGTAGCTTAAGAGGGCTCTCGCACAGTTTCCGCCCTCGCCATTAGATGACGTTCCACGTCACGCTCGCGGTATTACAGGACGTGCTACGTTCGCCGCTATGGTCGAGGGTGGCGCTGGTGAACACTCTCAAGGTTCGCTTACACCCAATGAACATAAATTCCCACGAGAGCAGCAGATTGGACAGCCGTCGCCGTAGCTCAGTTGGTAAGAGCACCGGACGCGATATTCGGAGGTCGTGGGTTCGGATCCCACCGGCGGCATGGTTGTTTTTTCTGCTGCTTTATAAGTAATTTTCTTTAAGCGATTTATTAATCTAAGTACTACAATATCCCACTGATAAGCACAACACATAAAAAACATTCCCCTATGCACCTTGGTTTCGGTGACTGTTGGCTCCCTTCATAGGTTTGTCAAACGGGCCCCTCATCTCCTTTAACTTACCTGCTAATAGCTTAACGAGCGTCTCGGTTCTGGCAGTCTTGATGCCATAGGTAGCTTAAGAGGGCTCTCGCACAGTTTCCGCCCTCGTCATTAGATGACGTTCCACGTCACGCTCGCGGTATTACAGGACGTGCTACGTTCGCCGCTATGGTCGAGGGTGGCGCTGGTGAACACTCTCAAGGTTCGCTTACACCCAATGAATATAAATACATAGGAGAGCAGCAGATTGGACAGCCGTCGCCGTAGCTTAGTTGGTAAGAGCACCGAACGCGATATTCGGAGGTCGTGTGTTCGGATCCCACCGGCGGCATGGTTGTTTTTTTTTGCTGTTTTATAAGTAATTTTCTTTAAGCGATTTATTAATCTAAGCACTATAATATCCCACTGATAAGCACAAAACGTAAAAAAACATTCCCCTATGCACCTTGGTTTCGGTGACTGTTGGCTCCCTTCATAGGTTTTTCAAACGGGCCCCTCATTTCCTTTAACTTACCTGCTAATAGCTTAACGAGGGTCTCGGTTCTGGCAGTCTTGATGCCATAGGTAGCTTAAGAGGGCTCTCGCACAGTTTCCGCCCTCGTCCTTAGATGATGTTCCACGTCACGCTCGCGGTATTCCAGGACGTGCTACGTCCGCCGCTAAGGTCGAGGGTGGCGCCGGTGAACACTCTCAAGGTTCGCTTACACCCAATGAACATAAATACATACGAGAGCAGCAGATTCGACAGCCGTCGCCGTAGCTCAGTTGGTAAGAGCACCGAACGCGATATTCGGAGGTCGTGGGTTCAGATCGCACCGGCGGCATGGTTGTTTTTCTGCTGCTTTATAAGTAATTTTATTTAAGCGATTTATTGATCTAATGAAGTCTAGGGTTCGACGGAATCCCGTCTGGCGGGGAAAATTCATACTGATGAAGAAAACATACACTCGCCAAGGTTCAAAGAAAATAAGAATGAATTGACGTTTCGGCGCCCGTACGGGTGCTTTGATCACAAAGAAGCGAAGGACGAGCAGGTGAGCTATATATGGGCAGTTTTTTTTTTTGAAGGGTGCGCAGGTATATCTCTGGGAGATTGCCACGGGTCCAGTTAATCGTGTTTGGCGTGGATTGAATGCACAATGATTCTATGAGAAGGCGTTTTGGTAATGATTTTTCCTTTGCAATTACACGTGCTGCGTCCCAGTCGATGGTATGGCCAGTTTCTTGATGATGTTGCGCCAAAGCGTTTGAGATAGATTTTCCTTTGGTGACGTCATTTTGGTGCTGTTTGAGCCTTGTCTTGAATTTGCCTGTTTCTCCGATATAGGAAGTGTCGCAATCATGACAGGGGATCTTGTAGATCACGCCTGGAAAGATATCGATGTCAAGAGGGTCCTTGACTCGCAAGAGTCGTTGCCGAAGTTTGCACGACGGGACGTGGGCCACATGAATGTTATAATCTGAAAAGATGCGAGCAAGGTTCTCACTCACACCGTGGGTATACGGAATCGGCACCCGCTTCTTTGCGCATGCGTCAGTTCGGATAGTCGGAGCAGAGGCGCGTCGTTCCTGGGATCGTATTATTTGGGCTGGGTAACCGTTCCGTATCAGGTCTTGCCTGACCTGTTTCACTTCTGCTGCTCTGCGCTTAGGACTTGAGCATATCCTAAAAGCGCGGTTGAACAGAGACGCCGCGACTGAGCGCTTGTGCCCGATGGGATGAGATGACTGAAAGTTTAGGTACCTTCCGTTGAGAGTGGGTTTACGATAGACGGTGGTTTGCAGAGAATACGGTGAGCGTTCCACGAGGACGTCGAGGAAAGCGATGTGGCCATCCACTTCCTCCTCTAGGGTGAACTGAATGCTTTGCTGGAACGTGTTGAGGTGCGCTAGAAACCTGTGTACGTCTGGCCGGTTGATGACAGAGAAGCAGTCATCGACATAGCGTACAAAAAACTGCGGTGGGGGGGTCGAATGAGGCAAGTGCTGCGGATTCTATTGAGTCTAAGGCAAGGTTAGCACATACTACAGAAACTGAGGCACCCATGGCTGTTCTGAAAGTCTGTCTGTAGAAGTTCTTGTTGAAGGTGAAATAAGTGTTCGAGAGGCAGAATTTTAGGAGTCGGCAGAGGTCGTCGGCTTCAATCGGGGTTCGTTCAGGCAAAGTCGTGTCTTCGTTCAGGGCTTTCTTGCAACACTCCACCGCAAAATCCACAGGCACAGATGTGAACAGAGACTTCACATCGAAAGAAGCCATTACTTGGGTGTCGTCAATGGGCACATTCTTCAGCTTCTCGACGAAGTCGCTTGCATTCCGGACGTGCGTGGCGGTTTTTCCCGCTAGAGGGGCCAGCACCCGGTGAAGGTAGCCAGAGAGCTTGTTCAACGGGGACCGTGTAAAGTCCACAATTGGACGGAGCGGTGTGCCCTCCTTGTGCACTTTTGGTACGCCGTCGCGGCGTCTCAGTCGCTCAGTCGCTCAGCGCTCAGTCGCGGCGTGTCTGTTCAACCGCGCATTTAGGATATGCTCAAGTCCTAAGCGCAGAGCAGCAGAAGTGAAACAGGTCAGGCAAGACCTGATACGGAACGGTTACCCAGCCCAAATACTACGATCAAAGGAACGACGCGCCTCTGCTCCGACTATCCGAACTGACGCATGCGCAAAGAAGCGAGTGCCGATTCCGTATGCCCACAGTGTGAGTGAGAACCTTGCTCGCATCTTTTCAGATTATAACTTTCATGTGGCCCACGTCCCGTCGTGCAAACTTCGGCAACGACTCTTGCGAGTCAAGGACCCTCTTGACATCGATATCTTTCCATGCGTCATCTACAAGATCCCCTGTCATGATTGCGACGCTTCCTATATCGGAGAAACAGGCAAATTCATGACAAGGCTCAAACAGCCCCAAAATGACGTCGCCAAAGGAAAATCTATCTCAAACGCTTTGGCGCAACATCATCAAGAAACTGGCCATACCATCGACTGGGACGCAGCACGTGTAATTGCAAAGGAAAAATCATTACCAAAACGCCTTCTCATAGAATCATTGTGCATTCAATCCACGCCAAACATGATTAACCGTACCCGTGGCAATCTCCCAGAGATATACCTGCGCACCCTTCAAAAAACTGCCCATATATAGCTCACCTGCCCGTCCTTCGTTTCTTTGTGATCAAGGCACCCGTACGGGCGCCGAAACGTCAATTCATTTTTATTTTCTTTGAACCTTGGCGAGTTTATTAATCTAAGTACTATAATATCCCACTGATCAGCACAACGCATAAAAAAACATTCCCCTATGCACCTTGGTTTCGGTGACTGTTGGCTCCCTTCATAGGTTTGTCAAACGGGCCCCTCATTTCCGTTAACTTACCTGCTAATAGCTTAACGAGGGTCTCGGTTCTGGCAGTCTTGATGCCATAGGTAGCTTAAGAGGGCTCTCGCACAGTTTCCGCCCTCGCCGTTAGATGACGTTCCACGTCACTCTCGCGGTATTACAGGACGTGCTACGTCCGCCGCTATGGTCGAGGGTGGCGCTGGTGAACACTCTCAAGGTTCGCTTACACCCAATGAACATAAATACCCTCGAGAGCAGCAGATTGGACAGCCGTCGCCGTAGCTCAGTTGGTAAGAGCACCGAACGCGATATTCGGAGGTCGTGGGTTCGGATCCCACCGGCGACATGGTTGTTTTTTCTGCTGCTTTATACGTAATTTTCTTTAAGCGATTTATTAGTCTAAGTACTATAATATCCCACTTATAAGCACAACACATAAAAAAACTTTCCCCTATGCACCTTGGTTTCGGTGACTGTTGGCTCCCTTCATAGGTTTGTCAAAAGGGGCCCCTCATTTCCTTTAACTTACCTGCTAAAAGCTTAACGAGGGTCTCGGTTCTGGCAGTCTTGATGCCATAGGTAGCTTAACAGGGCTCTCGCACAGTTTCCGCCCTCGCCGTTAGATGACGTAGGACGTGCTACGTCCGCCGCTATTTTCGAGGGTGGCGCTGGTGAACACTCTCAAGGTTCGCTTACACCCAATGAACATAAATACCCACGAGAGCTGCAGATTGGAAAGCCGTCGCCGTAGCTCAGTTGGTAAGAGCACCGAACGCGATATTCGGAGGTCGTGGGTTCGGATCCCACCGGCGGCCTGGTGGTTGTTTTTCCTGCTGCTTAATAAGTAATTTTCTTGAAGCGATTTATTAATCTAAGTACTATAATATCCCACTGATCAGCACAACGTATAAAAAACATTCCCCTATGCACCTTGGTTTCGGTGACTATTGGCTCCCTTCATAGGTTTGTCAAACGGGCCCTTCATTTCCTTTAACGTACCTGCTGATAGCTTAAAGAGGGTCTTGGTTCTGGCAGTCTTGATGGCATAGGTAGCTTAAGAGGGCTCTCGCACAGTTTCCGCCCTCGTCCTTAAATGACGTTCCACGTCACGCTCGCGGTATTTCAGGACGTGCTACGTCCGCCGCTAAGGTCGAGGGTGGTGCTGGTGAACACACTAGAGGTTCGTTTACACCCACTGAACATAAATACATACGAGAGCAGCAGATTGGACAGCCGTCGCCGTAGCTTAGTTGGTAAGAGCACCGAACGCGATATTCGGAGGTCATGGGCTCGGATCCCACCGGCGACATGGTTGTTTTTTCTGCTGCTTTATACGTAATTTTCTTTAAGCGATTTATTATTCCAAGTACTATAACATCCCACTGATCAGCACAACGCATAAAAAAACATTCCCCTATGCACCTTGGTTTCGGTGACTATTGGCTCCCTTCATAGGTTTGTCAAACGGGCCCTTCATTTCCTTTATCGTACCTGCTAATAGCTTAACGAGGGTCTCGGTTCTGGCAGTCTTGATGCCATAGGTAGCTTAAGAGGGCTCTCGCACAGTTTCCGCCCTCGTCCTTAGATGACGTTCCACGTCATGCTCGCGGTATTACAGGACGTGCTACGTCCGCCGCTAAGGCCGAGGGTGGTGCTGGTGAACACTCTCAAGGTTCGCTTACACCCAATGAACATAAATACATACGAGAGCAGCAGATTGGACAGCCGTCACCGTAGCTGAGTTGGTAAGAGCACCGAACGCGATATTCGGAGGTCGTGGGTTCTGATCCCACCGGCGGCATTGTTGTTTTTTCTGCTGCTTTATAAGTAATTTTCTTTAAGCGATTTATTAATCTGAGGTACTATAATATCCCACTGATCAGCACAACGCACAAAAAAAATTCTCTATGCACCTTGGTTTCGGTGACTGTTGGCTCCCTTCATAGGTTTGTCAAACGAGCCCCTCATTTCCTTTAACTTACCTGCTAATAGCTTAGCGAGCGTCTCGGTTCTGGCAGTCTTGATGCCATAGGTAGCTTAAGAGGGCTCTCGCACAGTTTCCGCCCTCGTCATTAGATGACGTTCCACGTCACGCTCGCGGTATTACAGGACGTGCTACGTTCGCCGCTATGGTCGAGGGTGGCGCTGGTGAACACTCTCAAGGTTCGCTTACAACCAAAGAACATAAATACCCACGAGAGCAGCAGATTGGACAGCCGTCGCCGTAGCTCAGTTGGTAAGAGCACCGAACGCGATATTCGTAGATCGTGGGTTCGGATCCCACCGGCGGCATGGTTGTTTTTTCTCCTGCTTTATAAGTAATTTTCTTTAAGCGTTTAATTAATCTAAGTACTATAATATCCCACTGATAGGCACAAAACGTAAAAAAACATTCCCCTATGCACCTTGGTTTCGATGACTGTTGGCTCCCTTCATAGGAATGTCAAAAGAGGCCCCTCATTTCCTTTAACTTACCTGCTAATAGCTTAACGAGGGTCTCGGTTCTGGCAGTCTTGATGCCATAGGTAGCTTAAGAGGGCTCGCGCACAGTTTCCGCCCTCGCCGTTAGATGAAGTTCCAGGTCACGCTCGCGGTATTACAGGACGTGCTACGTCCGCCGCTATGGTCGACGGTGGCGCTGGTGAACACTATCAAGGTTCGCTTACACCCAATTAACATAAATACCCACTATGGCAGCAGATTGGACAGCCGTCGCCGTAGCTCAGTTTGTAAGAGCACCGGACGCGATATTCGGAGGTCGTGGGTTCGGATCCCACCTGCTGCATGGTTGTTTTTATGCTGCTTTATAAGTAATTTTCTTTAATCGATTTATTATTCTAAGTACTATAATATCCCACTGATCAGCACAACGCATAAAAAAACATTCCCCTATGCACATTGGTTTCGGTGACTGTTGGCTCCCTTCATAGGTTTGTCAAACGGGCCCCTCATTTCCGTTAACTTACCTGCTAATAGCTTAACGAGGGTCTCGGTTCTGGCAGTCTTGATGCCATAGGTAGCTTAAGAGGGCTCTCGCACAGTTTCCGCCCTCGCCGTTAGATGACGTTCCACGTCACTCTCGCGGTATTACAGGACGTGCTACGTCCGCCGCTATGGTCGAGGGTGGCGCTGGTGAACACTCTCAAGGTTCGCTTACACCCAATGAACATAAATACCCTCGAGAGCAGCAGATTGGACAGCCGTCGCCGTAGCTCAGTTGGTAAGAGCACCGAACGCGATATTCGGAGGTCGTGGGTTCGGATCCCACCGGCGACATGGTTGTTTTTTCTGCTGCTTTATACGTAATTTTCTTTAAGCGATTTATTAGTCTAAGTACTATAATATCCCACTTATAAGCACAACACATAAAAAAACATTCCCCTATGCACCTTGGTTTCGGTGACTGTTGGCTCCCTTCGTAGGTTTGTCAAAAGGGGCCCCTCATTTCCTTTAACTTACCTGCTAAAAGCTTAACGAGGGTCTCGGTTCTGGCAGTCTTGATGCCATAGGTAGCTTAACAGGGCTCTCGCACAGTTTCCGCCCTCGCCGTTAGATGACGTAGGACGTGCTACGTCCGCCGCTATTGTCGAGGGTGGCGCTGGTGAACACTCTCAAGGTTCGCTTACACCCAATGAACATAAATACCCACGAGAGCTGCAGATTGGAAAGCCGTCGCCGTAGCTCAGTTGGTAAGAGCACCGAACGCGATATTCAGAGGTCGTGGGTTCGGATCCCACCGGCGGCCTGGTGGTTGTTTTTCCTGCTGCTTAATAAGTAATTTTCTTGAAGCGATTTATTAATCTAAGTACTATAATATCCCACTGATCAGCACAACGTATAAAAAACATTCCCCTATGCACCTTGGTTTCGGTGACTATTGGCTCCCTTCATAGGTTTGTCAAACGGGCCCTTCATTTCCTTTAACGTACCTGCTGATAGCTTAAAGAGGGTCTTGGTTCTGGCAGTCTTGATGGCATAGGTAGCTTAAGAGGGCTCTCGCAGTTTCCGCCCTCGTCCTTAAATGACGTTCCACGTCACGCTCGCGGTATTTCAGGACGTGCTACGTCCGCCGCTAAGGTCGAGGGTGGTGCTGGTGAACACACTAGAGGTTCGCTTACACCCACTGAACATAAATACATACGAGAGCAGCAGATTGGACAGCCGTCGCCGTAGCTTAGTTGGTAAGAGCACCGAACGCGATATTCGGAGGTCGTGGGCTCGGATCCCACCGGCGACATGGTTGTTTTTTCTGCTGCTTTATACGTAATTTTCTTTAAGCGATTTATTAATCCAAGTACTATAACATCCCACTGATCAGCACAACGCATTAAAAAAACATTCCCCTATGCACCTTGGTTTCGGTGACTGTTGGCTCCCTTCATAGGTTTGGCAAACGCGCCCCTCATTTCCTTTAACTTACCTGCTAATAGCTTAACGAGAGTCTCGGTTCTGGCAGTCTTGATGCCATAGGTAGCTTAAGAGGGCTCTCGCACAGTTTCCGCCCTCGTCATTAGATGACGTTCCACGTCACGCTCGCGGTATTACTGGACGTGCTACGTTCGCCGCTATGGTCGAGGGTGGCGCTGGTGAACACTCTCAAGGTTCGCTTACAACCAATGAACATAAATACCCATGTGAGCAGCAGATAGGACAGCCAGCGCCGTAGCTCAGTTGGTAAGAGCACCGAACGCGATATTCAGAGGTCGTAGGTTCAGATCGCACCGGCGGCATGGTTGTTTTTTCTGCTGCTTTATAAGTAATTTTCGTTAAGCGATTTATTAATCTAAGTACTATAATATCCCACTGATCCGCACAACGCATAAAAAAACATTCCCCTATGCACCTTGGTTTCGGTGACTATTGGCTCCCTTCATAGGTTTGTCAAACGGGCCCTTCATTTCCTTTATCGTACCTGCTAATAGCTTAACGAGGGTCTCGGTTCTGGCAGTCTTGATGGCATAGGTAGCTTAAGAGGGCTCTCGCACAGTTTCCGCCCTCGTCCTTAGATGACGTTCCACGTCACGCTCGCGTTATTACAGGACGTGCTACGTCCGCCGCTAAGGCCGAGGGTGGTGCTGGTGAACACTCTCAAGGTTCGCTTACACCCAATGAACATAAATACATACGAGAGCAGCAGATTGGACAGCCGTCACCGTAGCTGAGTTGGTAAGAGCACCGAACGCGATATTCGGAGGTCGTGGGTTCTGATCCCACCGGCGGCATTGCTGTTTTTTCTGCTGCTTTATAAGTAATTTTCTTTAAGCGATTTATTAATCTGAGGTACTATGATATCCCACTGATCAGCACAACGCACAAAACAAAATTCTCTATGCACCTTGGTTTCGGTGACTGCTGGCTCCCTTCATAGGTTTGTCAAACGGGCCCCTCATTTCCATTAACTTACCTGCTAATAGCTTAGCGAGCGTCTCGGTTCTGGCAGTCTTGATGCCATAGGTAGCTTAAGAGGGCTCTCGCACAGTTTCCGCCCTCGTCATTAGATGACGTTCCACGTCACGCTCGCGGTATTACAGGACGTGCTACGTTCGCCGCTATGGTCGAGGGTGGCGCTGGTGAACACTCTCAAGGTTCGCGTACAACCAAAGAACATAAATACCCACGAGAGCAGCAGATTGGACAGCCGTCGCCGTAGCTCAGTTGGTAAGAGCACCGAACGCGATATTCGTAGATCGTGGGTTCGGATCCCACCGGCGGCATGGTTGTTTTTTCTGCTGCTTTATAAGTAATTTTCTTTAAGCGATTTATTAATCTAAGTACTATAATATCCCACTGATAGGCACAAAACGTAAAAAAACATTCCCCTATGCACCTTGGTTTCGATGACTGTTGGCTCCCTTCATAGGAATGTCAAAAGAGGCCCCTCACTTCCTTTAACTTACCTGCTAATAGCTTAACGAGGGTCTCGGTTCTGGCAGTCTTGATGCCATAGGTAGCTTAAGAGGGCTCTCGCACAGTTTCCGCCCTCGCCGTTAGATGAAGTTCCAGGTCACGCTCGCGGAATTACAGGACGTGCTACGTCCGCCGCTATGGTCGAGGGTGGCGCTGGTGAACACTATCAAGGTTCGCTTACACCCAATTAACATAAATACCCACTATGGCAGCAGACTGGACAGCCGTCGCCGTAGCTCAGTTGGTAAGAGCACCGGACGCGATATTTGGAGGTCGTGGGTTCGGATCCCACCTGCTGCATGGTTGTTTTTATGCTGCTTTATAAGTAATTTTCTTTAATCGATTTAATAATCTAAGTACTATAATACCTCACTGATAAGCATAACACATAAAAAACATTCCCCTATGCACCTTCGTTTCGGTGACTGTTGGCTCCCTTCATAGGTTTGTCAAACGGGCCCCTCATTTCCTTTAACTAACCTGCTAATAGCTTAACGAGGGTCTCGGTTCTGGCAGTCTTGATGACATAGGTAGCTTAAGAGGGCTCTCGAACAGTTTCCGCCCTCGTCCTTAGATGATGTTCCACGTCACGCTCGCGGTATTACAGGACGTGCTACGCCCGCCGCTAAGGTCGAGGGTGGCGCTGGTGAACACTCTCAAGGTTCCCTTACACCCAATGAACATAAATACATACGAGAGCAGCAGATTGGACAGCCGTCGCCGTAGCTCAGTTGGTAAGAGCACCGAACGCGATATTCAGAGGTCGTGGGTTCAGATCGCACCGGCGGCATGGTTGTTTTTTCTGCTGCTTTATAAGTAATTTTCTTTAAGCGATTTAATAATCTAAGCACTATAATATCCCACTGATAAGCACAAAACGTAAAAAAACATTCCCCTATGCACCTTGGTTTCGGTGACTGTTGGCTCCCTTCATAGGTTTGTCAAACGGGCCCCTCATTTCCTTTAACTTACCTGCTAATAGCTTAACGAGGGTCTCGGTTCTGGCAGTCTTGATGCCATAGGTAGCTTAAGAGGGCTCTCGCACAGTTTCCGCCCTCGTCCTTAGATGATGTTCCACGTCACGCTCGCGGTATTCCAGGACGTGCTACGTCCGCCGCTAAGGTCGAGGGTGGCGCTGGTGAACACTCTCAAGGTTCGCTTACACCCAATGAACATAAATACATACGAGAGCAGCAGATTGGACAGCCGTCGCCGTAGCTCAGTTGGTAAGAGCACCGAACGCGATATTCGGAGGTCGTGGGTTCAGATCGCACCGGCGGCATGGTTGTTTTTCTGCTGCTTTATAAGTAATTTTATTTAAGCGATTTATTAATCTAATGAAGTCTAGGGTTCGACGGAATCCCGTCTGGCGGGGAAAATTCATACTGATGAAGAAAACATACACTCGCCAAGGTTCAAAGAAAATAAGAATGAATTGACGTTTCGGCGCCCGTACGGGTGCCTTGATCACAAAGAAGCGAAGGACGGGCAGGTGAGCTATATATGGGCAGTTTTTTTTTGAAGGGTGCGCAGGTATATCTCTGGGAGATTGCCACGGGTCCAGTTAATCGTGTTTGGCGTGGATTGAATGCACAATGATTCTATGAGAAGGCGTTTTGGTAATGATTTTTCCTTTGCAATTACACGTGCTGCGTCCCAGTCGATGGTATGGCCAGTTTCTTGATGATGTTGCGCCAAAGCGTTTGAGATAGATTTTCCTTTGGTGACGTCATTTTGGTGCTGTTTGAGCCTTGTCTTGAATTTGCCTGTTTCTCCGATATAGGAAGTGTCGCAATCATGACAGGGGATCTTGTAGATCACGCCTGGAAAGATATCGATGTCAAGAGGGTCCTTGACTCGCAAGAGTCGTTGCCGAAGTTTGCACGACGGGACGTGGGCCACATGAATGTTATAATCTGAAAAGATGCGAGCAAAGTTCTCACTCACACCGTGGGTATACGGAATCGGCACCCGCTTCTTTGCGCATGCGTCAGTTCGGATAGTCGGAGTAGAGGCGCGTCGTTCCTGGGATCGTAGTAATTGGGCTGGGTAACCGTTCCGTATCAGGTCTTGCCTGACCTGTTTCACTTCTGCTGCTCTGCGCTTAGGACTTGAGCATATCCTAAAAGCGCGGTTGAACAGAGACGCCGCGACTGAGCGCTTGTGCCCGATGGGATGAGATGACTGAAAGTTTAGGTACCTTCCGTTGAGAGTGGGTTTACGATAGACGGTGGTTTGCAGAGAATACGGTGAGCGTTCCACGAGGACGTCGAGGAAAGCGATGTGGCCATCCACTTCCTCCTCTAGGGTGAACTGAATGCTTTGCTGGAACGTGTTGAGGTGCGCTAGAAACCTGTGTACGTCTGGCCGGTTGATGACAGAGAAGCAGTCATCGACATAGCGTACAAAAAACTGCGGTGGGGGGGTCGAATGAGGCAAGTGCTGCGGATTCTATTGAGTCTAAGGCAAGGTTAGCACATACTACAGAAACTGAGGCACCCATGGCTGTTCTGAAAGTCTGTCTGTAGAAGTTCTTGTTGAAGGTGAAATAAGTATTCGAGAGGCAGAATTTTAGGAGTCGGCAGAGGTCGTCGGCTTCAATCGGGGTTCGTTCAGGCAAAGTCGTGTCTTCGTTCATTGCTTTCTTGCAACACTCCACCGCAAAATCCACAGGCACAGATGTGAACAGAGACTTCACATCGAAAGAAGCCATTACTTGGGTGTCGTCAATGGGCACATTCTTCACCTTCTCGACGAAGTCGCTTGCATTCCGGACGTGCGTGGCGGTTTTTCCCGCTAGAGGGGCCAGCACCCGGTGAAGGTAGCCAGAGAGCTTGTTCAACGGGGACCGTGTAAAGTCCACAATTGGACGGAGCGGTGTGCCCTCCTTGTGCACTTTTGGTACGCCGTCGCGGCGTCTCAGTCGCTCAGTCGCTCAGCGCTCAGTCGCGGCGTGTCTGTTCAACCGCGCATTTAGGATATGCTCAAGTCCTAAGCGCAGAGCAGCAGAAGTGAAACAGGTCAGGCAAGACCTGATACGGAACGGTTACCCAGCCCAAATACTACGATCAAAGGAACGACGCGCCTCTGCTCCGACTATCTTAACTGACGCATGCGCAAAGAAGCGAGTGCCGATTCCGTATGCCCACAGTGTGAGTGAGAACCTTGCTCGCATCTTTTCAGATTATAACATTCATGTGGCCCACGTCCCGTCGTGCAAACTTCGGCAACGACTCTTGCGAGTCAAGGACCCTCTTGACATCGATATCTTTCCAGGCGTCATCTACAAGATCCCCTGTCATGATTGCGACGCTTCCTATATCGGAGAAACAGGCAAATTCAAGACAAGGCTCAAACAGCCCCAAAATGACGTCGCCAAAGGAAAATCTATCTCAAACGCTTTGGCGCAACATCATCAAGAAACTGGCCATACCATCGACTGGGACGCAGCACGTGTAATTGCAAAGGAAAAATCATTACCAAAACGCCTTCTCATAGAATCATTGTGCATTCAATCCACGCCAAACACGATTAACCGTACCCGTGGCAATCTCCCAGAGATATACCTGCGCACCCTTCAAAAAACTGCCCATATATAGCTCACCTGCCCGTCCTTCGCTTCTTTGTGATCAAGGCACCCGTACGGGCGCCGAAACGTCAATTCATTTTTATTTTCTTTGAACCTTGGCGAGTTTATTAATCTAAGTACTATAATATCCCACTGATCAGCACAACGCATAAAAAAACATTCCCCTATGCACCTTGGTTTCGGTGACTGTTTGCTCCCTTCATAGGTTTGTCAAACGGGCCCCTCATTTCCGTTAAATTACCTGCTAATAGCTTAACGAGGGTCTCGGTTCTGGCAGTCTTGATGCCATAGGTAGCTTAAGAGGGCTCTCGCACAGTTTCCGCCCTCGCCGTTAGATGACGTTCCACGTCACTCTCGCGGTATTACAGGACGTGCTACGTCCGCCGCTATGGTCGAGGGTGGCGCTGGTGAACACTCTCAAGGTTCGCTTACACCCAATGAACATAAATACCCTCGAGAGCAGCAGATTGGACAGCCGTCGCCGTAGCTCAGTTGGTAAGAGCACCGAACGCGATATTCGGAGGTCGTGGGTTCGGATCCCACCGGCGACATGGTTGTTTTTTCTGCTGCTTTATACGTAATTTTCTTTAAGCGATTTATTAGTCTAAGTACTATAATATCCCACTTATAAGCACAACACATAAAAAAACATTCCCCTATGCACCTTGGTTTCGGTGACTGTTGGCTCCCTTCGTAGGTTTGTCAAAAGGGGCCCCTCATTTCCTTTAACTTACCTGCTAAAAGCTTAACGAGGGTCTCGGTTCTGGCAGTCTTGATGCCATAGGTAGCTTAACAGGGCTCTCGCACAGTTTCCGCCCTCGCCGTTAGATGACGTAGGACGTGCTACGTCCGCCGCTATTGTCGAGGGTGGCGCTGGTGAACACTCTCAAGGTTCGCTTACACCCAATGAACATAAATACCCACGAGAGCTGCAGATTGGAAAGCCGTCGCCGTAGCTCAGTTGGTAAGAGCACCGAACGCGATATTCAGAGGTCGTGGGTTCGGATCCCACCGGCGGCCTGGTGGTTGTTTTTCCTGCTGCTTAATAAGTAATTTTCTTGAAGCGATTTATTAATCTAAGTACTATAATATCCCACTGATCAGCACAACGTATAAAAAACATTCCCCTATGCACCTTGGTTTCGGTGACTATTGGCTCCCTTCATAGGTTTGTCAAACGGGCCCTTCATTTCCTTTAACGTACCTGCTGATAGCTTAAAGAGGGTCTTGGTTCTGGCAGTCTTGATGGCATAGGTAGCTTAAGAGGGCTCTCGCAGTTTCCGCCCTCGTCCTTAAATGACGTTCCACGTCACGCTCGCGGTATTTCAGGACGTGCTACGTCCGCCGCTAAGGTCGAGGGTGGTGCTGGTGAACACACTAGAGGTTCGCTTACACCCACTGAACATAAATACATACGAGAGCAGCAGATTGGACAGCCGTCGCCGTAGCTTAGTTGGTAAGAGCACCGAACGCGATATTCGGAGGTCGTGGGCTCGGATCCCACCGGCGACATGGTTGTTTTTTCTGCTGCTTTATACGTAATTTTCTTTAAGCGATTTATTAATCCAAGTACTATAACATCCCACTGATCAGCACAACGCATTAAAAAAACATTCCCCTATGCACCTTGGTTTCGGTGACTGTTGGCTCCCTTCATAGGTTTGGCAAACGCGCCCCTCATTTCCTTTAACTTACCTGCTAATAGCTTAACGAGGGTCTCGGTTCTGGCAGTCTTGATGCCATAGGTAGCTTAAGAGGGCTCTCGCACAGTTTCCGCCCTCGTCATTAGATGACGTTCCACGTCACGCTCGCGGTATTACTGGACGTGCTACGTTCGCCGCTATGGTCGAGGGTGGCGCTGGTGAACACTCTCAAGGTTCGCTTACAACCAATGAACATAAATACCCATGTGAGCAGCAGATAGGACAGCCAGCGCCGTAGCTCAGTTGGTAAGAGCACCGAACGCGATATTCAGAGGTCGTAGGTTCAGATCGCACCGGCGGCATGGTTGTTTTTTCTGCTGCTTTATAAGTAATTTTCGTTAAGCGATTTATTAATCTAAGTACTATAATATCCCACTGATCCGCACAACGCATAAAAAAACATTCCCCTATGCACCTTGGTTTCGGTGACTATTGGCTCCCTTCATAGGTTTGTCAAACGGGCCCTTCATTTCCTTTATCGTACCTGCTAATAGCTTAACGAGGGTCTCGGTTCTGGCAGTCTTGATGGCATAGGTAGCTTAAGAGGGCTCTCGCACAGTTTCCGCCCTCGTCCTTAGATGACGTTCCACGTCACGCTCGCGTTATTACAGGACGTGCTACGTCCGCCGCTAAGGCCGAGGGTGGTGCTGGTGAACACTCTCAAGGTTCGCTTACACCCAATGAACATAAATACATACGAGAGCAGCAGATTGGACAGCCGTCACCGTAGCTGAGTTGGTAAGAGCACCGAACGCGATATTCGGAGGTCGTGGGTTCTGATCCCACCGGCGGCATTGCTGTTTTTTCTGCTGCTTTATAAGTAATTTTCTTTAAGCGATTTATTAATCTGAGGTACTATGATATCCCACTGATCAGCACAACGCACAAAACAAAATTCTCTATGCACCTTGGTTTCGGTGACTGCTGGCTCCCTTCATAGGTTTGTCAAACGGGCCCCTCATTTCCATTAACTTACCTGCTAATAGCTTAGCGAGCGTCTCGGTTCTGGCAGTCTTGATGCCATAGGTAGCTTAAGAGGGCTCTCGCACAGTTTCCGCCCTCGTCATTAGATGACGTTCCACGTCACGCTCGCGGTATTACAGGACGTGCTACGTTCGCCGCTATGGTCGAGGGTGGCGCTGGTGAACACTCTCAAGGTTCGCTTACAACCAAAGAACATAAATACCCACGAGAGCAGCAGATTGGACAGCCGTCGCCGTAGCTCAGTTGGTAAGAGCACCGAACACGATATTCGTAGATCGTGGGTTCGGATCCCACCGGCGGCATGGTTGTTTTTTCTCCTGCTTTATAAGTAATTTTCTTTAGGCGTTTTATTAATCTAAGTACTATAATATCCCACTGATAGGCACAAAACGTAAAAAAACATTCCCCTATGCACCTTGGTTTCGATGACTGTTGGCTCCCTTCATAGGAATGTCAAAAGAGGCCCCTCATTTCCTTTAACTTACCTGCTAATAGCTTAACGAGGGTCTCGGTTCTGGCAGTCTTGATGCCATAGGTAGCTTAAGAGGGCTCTCGCACAGTTTCCGCCCTCGCCGTTAGATGAAGTTCCAGGTCACGTTCGCGGTATTACAGGACGTGCTACGTCCGCCGCTATGGTCGAGGGTGGCGCTGGTGAACACTATCAAGGTTCGCTTACACCCAATTAACATAAATACCCACTATGGCAGCAGATTGGACAGCCGTCGCCGTAGCTCAGTTGGTAAGAGCACCGGACGCGATATTCGGAGGTCGTGGGTTCGGATCCCACCGGCGACATGGTTGTTTTTTCTGCTGCTTTATACGTAATTTTCTTTAAGCGATTTATTAGTCTAAGTACTATAATATCCCACTTATAAGCACAACACATAAAAAAACATTCCCCTATGCACCTTGGTTTCGGTGACTGTTGGCTCCCTTCGTAGGTTTGTCAAAAGGGGCCCCTCATTTCCTTTAACTTACCTGCTAAAAGCTTAACGAGGGTCTCGGTTCTGGCAGTCTTGATGCCATAGGTAGCTTAACAGGGCTCTCGCACAGTTTCCGCCCTCGCCGTTAGATGACGTAGGACGTGCTACGTCCGCCGCTATTGTCGAGGGTGGCGCTGGTGAACACTCTCAAGGTTCGCTTACACCCAATGAACATAAATACCCACGAGAGCTGCAGATTGGAAAGCCGTCGCCGTAGCTCAGTTGGTAAGAGCACCGAACGCGATATTCAGAGGTCGTGGGTTCGGATCCCACCGGCGGCCTGGTGGTTGTTTTTCCTGCTGCTTAATAAGTAATTTTCTTGAAGCGATTTATTAATCTAAGTACTATAATATCCCACTGATCAGCACAACGTATAAAAAACATTCCCCTATGCACCTTGGTTTCGGTGACTATTGGCTCCCTTCATAGGTTTGTCAAACGGGCCCTTCATTTCCTTTAACGTACCTGCTGATAGCTTAAAGAGGGTCTTGGTTCTGGCAGTCTTGATGGCATAGGTAGCTTAAGAGGGCTCTCGCAGTTTCCGCCCTCGTCCTTAAATGACGTTCCACGTCACGCTCGCGGTATTTCAGGACGTGCTACGTCCGCCGCTAAGGTCGAGGGTGGTGCTGGTGAACACACTAGAGGTTCGCTTACACCCACTGAACATAAATACATACGAGAGCAGCAGATTGGACAGCCGTCGCCGTAGCTTAGTTGGTAAGAGCACCGAACGCGATATTCGGAGGTCGTGGGCTCGGATCCCACCGGCGACATGGTTGTTTTTTCTGCTGCTTTATACGTAATTTTCTTTAAGCGATTTATTAATCCAAGTACTATAACATCCCACTGATCAGCACAACGCATTAAAAAAACATTCCCCTATGCACCTTGGTTTCGGTGACTGTTGGCTCCCTTCATAGGTTTGGCAAACGCGCCCCTCATTTCCTTTAACTTACCTGCTAATAGCTTAACGAGGGTCTCGGTTCTGGCAGTCTTGATGCCATAGGTAGCTTAAGAGGGCTCTCGCACAGTTTCCGCCCTCGTCATTAGATGACGTTCCACGTCACGCTCGCGGTATTACTGGACGTGCTACGTTCGCCGCTATGGTCGAGGGTGGCGCTGGTGAACACTCTCAAGGTTCGCTTACAACCAATGAACATAAATACCCATGTGAGCAGCAGATAGGACAGCCAGCGCCGTAGCTCAGTTGGTAAGAGCACCGAACGCGATATTCAGAGGTCGTAGGTTCAGATCGCACCGGCGGCATGGTTGTTTTTTCTGCTGCTTTATAAGTAATTTTCGTTAAGCGATTTATTAATCTAAGTACTATAATATCCCACTGATCCGCACAACGCATAAAAAAACATTCCCCTATGCACCTTGGTTTCGGTGACTATTGGCTCCCTTCATAGGTTTGTCAAACGGGCCCTTCATTTCCTTTATCGTACCTGCTAATAGCTTAACGAGGGTCTCGGTTCTGGCAGTCTTGATGGCATAGGTAGCTTAAGAGGGCTCTCGCACAGTTTCCGCCCTCGTCCTTAGATGACGTTCCACGTCACGCTCGCGTTATTACAGGACGTGCTACGTCCGCCGCTAAGGCCGAGGGTGGTGCTGGTGAACACTCTCAAGGTTCGCTTACACCCAATGAACATAAATACATACGAGAGCAGCAGATTGGACAGCCGTCACCGTAGCTGAGTTGGTAAGAGCACCGAACGCGATATTCGGAGGTCGTGGGTTCTGATCCCACCGGCGGCATTGCTGTTTTTTCTGCTGCTTTATAAGTAATTTTCTTTAAGCGATTTATTAATCTGAGGTACTATGATATCCCACTGATCAGCACAACGCACAAAACAAAATTCTCTATGCACCTTGGTTTCGGTGACTGCTGGCTCCCTTCATAGGTTTGTCAAACGGGCCCCTCATTTCCATTAACTTACCTGCTAATAGCTTAGCGAGCGTCTCGGTTCTGGCAGTCTTGATGCCATAGGTAGCTTAAGAGGGCTCTCGCACAGTTTCCGCCCTCGTCATTAGATGACGTTCCACGTCACGCTCGCGGTATTACAGGACGTGCTACGTTCGCCGCTATGGTCGAGGGTGGCGCTGGTGAACACTCTCAAGGTTCGCTTACAACCAAAGAACATAAATACCCACGAGAGCAGCAGATTGGACAGCCGTCGCCGTAGCTCAGTTGGTAAGAGCACCGAACACGATATTCGTAGATCGTGGGTTCGGATCCCACCGGCGGCATGGTTGTTTTTTCTCCTGCTTTATAAGTAATTTTCTTTAGGCGTTTTATTAATCTAAGTACTATAATATCCCACTGATAGGCACAAAACGTAAAAAAACATTCCCCTATGCACCTTGGTTTCGATGACTGTTGGCTCCCTTCATAGGAATGTCAAAAGAGGCCCCTCATTTCCTTTAACTTACCTGCTAATAGCTTAACGAGGGTCTCGGTTCTGGCAGTCTTGATGCCATAGGTAGCTTAAGAGGGCTCTCGCACAGTTTCCGCCCACGCCGTTAGATGAAGTTCCAGGTCACGTTCGCGGTATTACAGGACGTGCTACGTCCGCCGCTATGGTCGAGGGTGGCGCTGGTGAACACTATCAAGGTTCGCTTACACCCAATTAACATAAATACCCACTATGGCAGCAGATTGGACAGCCGTCGCCGTAGCTCAGTTGGTAAGAGCACCGGACGCGATATTCGGAGGTCGTGGGTTCGGATCCCACCTGCTGCATGGTTGTTTTTATGCTGCTTTATAAGTAATTTTCTTTAATCGATTTATTAATCTAAGTACTATAATATCTCACTGATAAGCATAACACATAAAAAACATTCCCCTATGCACCTTCGTTTCGGTGACTGTTGGCTCCCTTCATAGGTTTGTCAAACGGGCCCCTCATTTCCTTTAACTTACCTGCTAATAGCTTAACGAGGGTCTCGGTTCTGGCAGTCTTGATGACATAGGTAGCTTAAGAGGGCTCTCGAACAGTTTCCGCCCTCGTCCTTAGATGATGTTCCACGTCACGCTCGCGGTATTACAGGACGTGCTACGCCCGCCGCTAAGGTCGAGGGTGGCGCTGGTGAACACTCTCAAGGTTCCCTTACACCCAATGAACATAAATACATACGAGAGCAGCAGATTGGACAGCCGTCGCCGTAGCTCAGTTGGTAAGAGCACCGAACGCGATATTCAGAGGTCGTGGGTTCAGATCGCACCGACGGCATGGTTGTCTTTTCTGCTGCTTTATAAGTAATTTTCTTTAAGCGATTTATTAATCTAAGTACTATAATATCTCACTGATAAGCATTGCACATAAAAAACATTCCCCTTTGCACCTTCGTTTCGGTGACTGTTGGCTCCCTTCATAGGTTTGTCAAATGGGCCCATCATTTCCTTTAACTTACCTGCTAATAGCTTAACGAGGGTCTCGGTTCTGGCAGTCTTGATACTATAGGTAGCTTAAGAGGGCTCTCGCACAGTTTCTGCCCTCGCCGTTAGATGACGTTCCACGTCAATCTCGCGGTATTACAGGACGTGCTACGTCCGCCGCTATGGTCGAGGGTGGCGCTGGTGAACACTCTCAAGGTTTGCTTACACCCAATTAACATAAATACCCACTATGGCAGCAGATTGGACAGCCGTCGCCGTAGCTCAGTTGGTAAGAGCACCGGACGCGATATTTGGAGGTCGTGGGTTCGGATCGCACCTGCTGCATGGTTGTTTTTATGCTGCTTTATAAGTAATTTTCTTTAATCGATTTATTAATCTAAGTACTATAATATCTCACTGATAAGCATAACACATAAAAAACATTCCCCTATGCACCTTCGTTTCGGTGACTGTTGGCTCCCTTCATAGGATTGTCAAACGGGCCCCTCATTTCCTTTAACTTACCTGCTAATAGCTTAACGAGGGTCTCGGTTCTGGCAGTCTTGATGACATAGGTAGCTTAAGAGGGCTCTCGAACAGTTTCCGCCCTCGTCCTTAGATGACGTTCCACGTCACGCTCGCGGTATTACAGGACGTGCTACGCCCGCCGCTAAGGTCGAGGGTGGCGCTGGTGAACACTCTCAAGGTTTCCTTACACCCAATGAACATAAATACATACGAGAGCAGCAGATTGGACAACCGTCGCCGTAGCTCAGTTGGTAAGAGCACCGAACGCGATATTCGGAAATCGTGGTTTCGGATCCCACCGGCGGCATGGTTGTTTTTTCTGCTGCTTTATAAGTAATTTTCTTTAAGCGATTTATTAATCTAGGTACTATAATATCCCACTGATAGGCACAAAACGTAAAAAAACATTCCCCTATGCACCTTGCTTTCGATGACTGTTGGCTCCCTTCATAGGAATGTGAAAAGAGGCCCCTCATTTCCTTTAACTTACCTGGTAATAGCTTAACGAGGGTCTCGGTTCTGGCAGTCTTGATGCCATAGGTAGCTTAAGAGGGCTCTCGCACAGTTTCCGCCCTCGCCGTTAGATGAAGTTCCAGGTCACGCTCGCGGTATTACAGTACGTGCTACGTCCGCCGCTATGGTCGAGGGTGGCGCTGGTGAACACTCTCAGGGTTCGCTTACACCCAATGAACTTAAATACCCACGAGAGCAGCAGATTGCAGAGCCGTTGCCGTAGCTCAGTTGGTAAGAGCACCAAACGCGATATTCAGAGGTCGTGGGTTCGGATCCCACCGGCGGCATAGTTGTTTTTTCTGCTGCTGTGTAAGTAATTTTCTTTAAGCGATTTATTAGTCTAAGTACTATAATATCCCACTGATAAGCACAACACATAAAAAAACATTCCCCTATGCACCTTGGTTTCGGTGACTGTTGGCTCCCTTCATAGGTTTGTCAAACGGGCCCCTCATTTCCTTTAACTTACCTGCTAATAGCTTGACGAGTGTCTCGGTTCTGGCAGTCTTGATGCCGTAGGTAGCTTAACAGGGCTCTCGCACAGTTTCCGCCCTCGCCGTTAGATGACGTAGGACGTGCTACGTCCGCCGCTATGGTCGAGGGTGGCGCTGGTGAACACTCTCAAGGTTCGCTTACAACCAATGAACATAAATACCCACGTGAGCAGCAGATAGGACAGCCAGCGCCGTAGCTCAGTTGGTAAGAGCACCGAACGCGATATTCAGAGGTCGTGGGTTCAGATCGCACCGGCGGCATGGTTGTTTTTTCTGCTGCTTTATAAGTAATTTTCTTTAAGCGATTTATTAATCTAAGTACTATAATATCTCACTGAGAAGCATAACACATAAAAAACATTCCCCTTTGCACCTTCGTTTCGGTGACTGTTGGCTCCCTTCATAGGTTTGTCAAATGGGCCCATCATTTCCTTTAACTTACCTGCTAATAGCTTAACGAGGGTCTCGGTTCTGGCAGTCTTGATACTATAGGTAGCTTAAGAGGGCTCTCGCACAGTTTCTGCCCTCGCCGTTAGATGACGTTCCACGTCCCTCTCGCGGTATTACAGGACGTGCTACGTCCGCCGCTATGGTCGAGGGTGGCGCTGGTGAACACCCTCAAGGTTTGCTTACACCCAATGAACATAAATACCCACGAGAGCAGCAGATTGGAGAGCCGTTGCCGTAGCTCAGTTGGTAAGAGCACCGAACGCGATATTCGGAGGTCGTGGGTTCGGATCCCACCGGCGACATGGTTGTTTTTTCTGCTGCTTTATACGTAATTTTCTTTAAGCGATCTATTAATCTAAGTACTATAATATCCCACTGATCCGCACAACGCATAAAAAAACATTCCCCTATGCACCTTGGTTTCGGTGACTATTGGCTCCCTTCATAGGTTTGTCAAACGGGCCCTTCATTTCCTTTAACGTACCTGCTAATAGCTTAACGAGGGTCTCGGTTCTGGCAGTCTTGATGGCATAGGTAGCTTAAGAGGGCTCTCGCACAGTTTCCGCCCTCGTCCTTAGATGACGTTCCACGTCACGCTCGCGGTATTACAGGACGTGCTACGTCCGCCGCTAAGGCCGAGGGTGGTGCTGGTGAACACTCTCAAGGTTCGCTTACACCCAATGAACATAAATACATACGAGAGCAGCAGATTGGACAGCCGTCACCGTAGCTGAGTTGGTAAGAGCACCGAACGCGATATTCGGAGGTCGTGGGTTCTGATCCCACCGGCGGCATTGTTGTTTTTTCTGCTGCTTTATAAGTAATTTTCTTTAAGCGATTTAATAATCTGAGGTACTATAATATCCCACTGATCAGCACAACGCACAAAAAAAAAATTCTCTATGCACCTTGGTTTCGGTGACTGTTGGCTCCCTTCATAGGTTTGTCAAACGGGCCCCTGATTTCCTTTAACTTACCTGCTAATAGCTTAGCGAGCGTCTCGGTTCTGGCAGTCTTGATGCCATAGGTAGCTTAAGAGGGCTCTCGCACAGTTTCCGCCCTCGTCATTAGATGACGTTCCACGTCACGCTCGCGGTATTACAGGACGTGCTACGTTCGCCGCTATGGTCGAGGGTGGCGCTGGTGAACACTCTCAAGGTTCGCTTTCAACCAAAGAACATAAATACCCACGAGAGCAGCAGATTGGACAGCCGTCGCCGTAGCTCAGTTGGTAAGAGCACCGAACGCGATATTCGTAGATCGTGGGTTCGGATCTCACCGGCGGCATGGTTGTTTTTTCTGCTGCTTTATAAGTAATTTTATTTAAGCGATTTATTAATCTAAGTACTATAATATCCCACTGATCAGCACAACGCATAAAAAAACATTCCCCTATGCACCTTGGTTTCGGTGACTGTTGGCTCCCTTCATAGGTTTGTCAAACGGGCCCCTCATTTCCTTTAACTTACCTGCTAATAGCTTAACGAGGGTCTCGGTTCTGGCAGTCTTGATGCCATAGGTAGCTTAAGAGGGCTCTCGCACAGTTTCCGCCCTCGCCGTTAGATGACGTTCCACGTCACTCTCGCGGTATTACAGGACGTGCTACGTCCGCCGCTATGGTCGAGGGTGGCGCTGGTGAACACTCTCAAGGTTCGCTTACACCCAATGAACTTAAATACCCACGAGAGCAGCAGATTGCAGAGCCGTTGCCGTAGCTCAGTTGGTAAGAGCACCAAACGCGATATTCAGAGGTCGTGGGTTCGGATCGCACCGGCGGCATGGTTGTTTTTTCTGCTGCTTTATAAGTAATTTTCTTTAAGCGATTTATTAATCTAAGTACTATAATATCTCACTGATAAGCATAACACATAAAAAAAAACATTCCCCTTTGCACCTTCGTTTCGGTGACTGTTGGCTCCCTTCATAGGTTTGTCAAATGGGCCCATCATTTCCTTTAACTTACCTGCTAATAGCTTAACGAGGGTCTCGCTTCTGGCAGTCTTGATACTATAGGTAGCTTAAGAGGGCTCTCGCACAGTTTCCGCCCTCGCCGTTAGATGACGTTCGACGTCACTCTCGCGGTATTACAGGACGTGCTACGTCCGCTGCTATGGTCGAGGGTGGCGCTGGTGAACACTCTCAAGGTTCGCTTACACCCAATGAACATAAATACCCACGAGAGCAGCAGATTGGAGAGCCGTTGCCGTAGCTCAGTTGGTAAGAGCACCGAACGCGATATTCGGAGGTCGTGGGTTCGGATCCCACCGGCGACATGGTTGTTTTTTCTGCTGCTTTATACGTTATTTTCTTTAAGCGATTTATTAATCTAAGTACTATAATATCCCACTGATCCGCACAACGCATAAAAAAACATTCCCCTATGCACCTTGGTATCGGTGACTATTGGCTCCCTTCATAGGTTTGTCAAACGGGCCCTTCATTTCCTTTAACGTACCTGCTAATAGCTTAACGAGGGTGTCGGTTCTGGCTGTCTTGATGGCATAGGTAGCTTAAGAGGGCTCTCGCATAGTTTCCGCGTCCGTCCTTAGATGACGTTCCACGTCACGCTCGCGGTATTACAGGACGTGCTACGTCCGCCGCTAAGGCCGAGGGTGGCGCTGGTGAACACTCTCAAGGTTCGCTTACACCCAATGAACATAAATCCATACGAGAGCAGCAGATTGGACAGCCGTCACCGTAGCTCAGTTGGTAAGAGCACCGAACGCGATATTCGGAGGTCGTGGGTTAGGATCCCACCGGCGGCATTGTTGTTTTTTCTGCTGCTTTATAAGTAATTTTCTTTAAGCGATTTATTAATCTAAGTACTACAATATCCCACTGAGAAGCACAACACATAAAAAACATTCCCCTATGCACCTTGGTTTCGGTGACTGCTGGCTCCCTTCATAGGTTTGTCAAACGGGCCCCTCATTTCCTTTAACTTACCTGCTAATAGCTTAACGAGGGTCTCGGTTCTGGTAGTCTTGATGCCATAGGTAGCTTAAGAGGGCTCTCGCACAGTTTCCGCCCTCGCCGTTAGATAACGTTCCACGTCACGCTCGCGGTATTACAGGACGTGCTACGTCCACCGCTAAGGTCGAGGGTGGCGCTGGTGAACACTCTCAAGGTTCGCTTACACCCAATGAACATAAATACCCACGAGAGCAGCAGATTGGAGAGCCGTCGCCGTAGCTCAGTTGGTTAGAGCACCGGACGCGATATTCGGAGGTCGTGGGTTCGGATCCCACCGGCGGCATGGTTATTTTTTATGCTGCTTTATAAGTCATTTTCTTTAAGCGATTTATTATTCTAAGTACTATAATATCCCACTGATAAGCACAACACATAAAAAACATTCCCCTATGCACCCTGGTTTCGGTGACTATTGGCTCCCTTCATAGGTTTGTCAAACGGGCCCTTCATTTCCTTTAACGTACCTGCTAATAGCTTAACGAGGGTCTCTTTTCTGGCAGTCTTGATGGCATAGGTAGCTTAAGAGGGCTCTCGCACAGTTTCCGCCCTCGCCGTTAGATGACGTTCGACGTCACTCTCGCGGTATTACAGGACGTGCTACGTCCGCCGCTATGGTCGAGGGTGGCGCTGGTGAACACTCTCAAGGTTCGCTTACAACCAAAGAACATAAATACCCACGAGAGCAGCAGATTGGAGAGCCGTTGCCGTAGCTCAGTTAGTAAGAGCACCGAACGCTATATTCGGAGGTCGTGGGTTCGGATCCCACCGGCGGCATGGTTGTTTTTTCTGCTGCTTTATATGTATTTTCTTTAAGCGATTTAATAATCTAAGTACTACAATATCCCACTCATAAGCACAACACATAAAAAACATTCCTCTATGCACCTTGGTTTCGGTGACTATTGGCTCCCTTCATAGGTTTGTCAAAAGGGGCCCCTCATTTGCTTTAATTCACCTGCTAATAGCTTAACGAGGGTGTTCGGTTCTGGCAGTCTTGATGCCATAGGTAGCTTAAGAGGGCTCTCGCACAGTTTCCGTACTCGCCGTTAGATGACGTTCCACGTCACGCTCGAGGTATTACAGGACGTGCTACGTCCACTGCTATGGTCGAGGGTGGCGCTGGTGAACACTCTCAAGGTTCGCTTACACCCAATGAACATAAATACCCACGTGAGCTGCAGATTGGACTGCCGTCGCCGTAGCTCAGTTGGTAAGAGCACCGGACGCGATATTCGGCGGTCGTGGGTTCGGATCCCACCGGCGGCATGGTTGTTTTTTCTGTTCCTTTATAAGTAATTTTTTTAAGCGATTTATTAATCTAAGTACTATAATATCTCACTGATAAGCATAACACATAAAAAGACATTCCACTATGCACCTTCGTTTCGGTGACTGTTGGCTCCCTTCATAGGTTTGTCAAATGGGCCCATCATTTCCTTTAACTTACCTGCTAATAGCTTAACGAGGGTCTCGGTTCTGGCAGTCTTGATACTATAGGTAGCTTAAGAGGGCTCTCGCACAGTTTCCGCCCTCGCCGTTAGATGACGTTCTACGTCACTCTCGCGGTATTACAGGACGTGCTACGTCCGCCACTATGGTCGAGGGTGGCGCTGGTGAACACTCTCAAGGTTCGCTTACAACCAAAGAACATAAATACCCACGAGAGCAGCAGATTGGAGAGCCGTTGCCGTAGCTCAGTTAGTAAGAGCACCGAACGCGATATTCGGAGGTCGTGGGTTCGGATCCCACCGGCGGCATGGTTGTTTTTTCTGCTGCTTTATACGTAATTTTCTTTAAGCGATTTATTAATCTAAGTACTACAATATCCCACTGATAAGCACAACACATAAAAAACATTCCCCTATGCACCTTGGTTTCGGTAACTGTTGGCTCCCTTCATAGGTTTGTCAAACGGGCCCCTCATTTCCTTTAACTTACCTGCTAATAGCTTAACGAGGGTCTCGGTTCTGGCAGTCTTGATGCCATAGGTAGCTTAAGAGGGCTCTCGCACAGTTTCCGCCCTCGTCCTTAGATGATGTTCCACGTCACGCTCGCGGTATTACAGGACGTGCTACGTCCGCCGCTAAGGTCGAGGGTGGCGCTGGTGAACACTCTCAAGGTTCGCTTACACCCAATGAACATAAATACATACGAGAGCAGCAGATTGGACAGCCGTCGCCGTAGCTCAGTTGGTAAGAGCACCGAACGCGATATTCGGAGGTCGTGGGTCCAGATCGCACCGGCGGCATGGTTGTTTTTTCTGCTGCTTTATAAGTAATTTTCTTTAAGCGATTTATTAATCTAAGTACTATAATATCTCACTGATAAGCATAACACATAAAAAGACATTTCACTATGCACCTTCGTTTCGGTGACTGTTGGCTCCCTTCATAGGTTTGTCAAACGGGCCCTTCATTTCCTTTAACGAACCTGCTAATAGCTTAACGAGGGTGTCGGTTCTGGCTGTCTTGATGGCATAGGTAGCTTAAGAGGGCTCTCGCATAGTTTCCGCGTCCGTCCTTAGATGACGTTCCACGTCACGCTCGCGGTATTACAGGACGTGCTACGTCCGCCGCAAAGGCCGAGGGTGGCGCTGGTGAACACTCTCAAGGTTCGCTTACACCCAATGAACATAAATCCATACGAGAGCAGCAGATTGGACAGCCGTCACCGTAGCTCAGTTGGTAAGAGCACCGAACGCGATATTCGGAGGTCGTGGGTTAGGATCCCACCGGCGGCATTGTTGTTTTTTCTGCTGCTTTATAAGTAATTTTCTTTAAGCGATTTATTAATCTAAGTACTACAATATCCCACTGAGAAACACAACACATAAAAAACATTCCCCTATGCACCTTGGTTTCGGTGACTGCTGGCTCCCTTCATAGGTTTGTCAAACGGGCCCCTCATTTCCTTTAACTTACCTGCTAATAGCTTAACGAGGGTCTCGGTTCTGGTAGTCTTGATGCCATAGGTAGCTTAAGAGGGCTCTCGCACAGTTTCCGCCCTCGCCGTTAGATAACGTTCCACGTCACGCTCGCGGTATTACAGGACGTGCTACGTCCACCGCTAAGGTCGAGGGTGGCGCTGGTGAACACTCTCAAGGTTCGCTTACACCCAATGAACATAAATACCCACGAGAGCAGCAGATTGGAGAGCCGTCGCCGTAGCTCAGTTGGTTAGAGCACCGGACGCGATATTCGGAGGTCGTGGGTTCGGATCCCACCGGCGGCATGGTTATTTTTTATGCTGCTTTATAAGTCATTTTCTTTAAGCGATTTATTATTCTAAGTACTATAATATCCCACTGATAAGCACAACACATAAAAAACATTCCCCTATGCACCCTGGTTTCGGTGACTATTGGCTCCCTTCATAGGTTTGTCAAACGGGCCCTTCATTTCCTTTAACGTACCTGCTAATAGCTTAACGAGGGTCTCTTTTCTGGCAGTCTTGATGGCATAGGTAGCTTAAGAGGGCTCTCGCACAGTTTCCGCCCTCGCCGTTAGATGACGTTCGACGTCACTCTCGCGGTATTACAGGACGTGCTACGTCCGCCGCTATGGTCGAGGGTGGCGCTGGTGAACACTCTCAAGGTTCGCTTACAACCAAAGAACATAAATACCCACGAGAGCAGCAGATTGGAGAGCCGTTGCCGTAGCTCAGTTAGTAAGAGCACCGAACGCTATATTCGGAGGTCGTGGGTTCGGATCCCACCGGCGGCATGGTTGTTTTTTCTGCTGCTTTATATGTATTTTCTTTAAGCGATTTAATAATCTAAGTACTACAATATCCCACTCATAAGCACAACACATAAAAAACATTCCTCTATGCACCTTGGTTTCGGTGACTATTGGCTCCCTTCATAGGTTTGTCAAAAGGGGCCCCTCATTTGCTTTAATTCACCTGCTAATAGCTTAACGAGGGTGTTCGGTTCTGGCAGTCTTGATGCCATAGGTAGCTTAAGAGGGCTCTCGCACAGTTTCCGTACTCGCCGTTAGATGACGTTCCACGTCACGCTCGAGGTATTACAGGACGTGCTACGTCCACTGCTATGGTCGAGGGTGGCGCTGGTGAACACTCTCAAGGTTCGCTTACACCCAATGAACATAAATACCCACGTGAGCTGCAGATTGGACTGCCGTCGCCGTAGCTCAGTTGGTAAGAGCACCGGACGCGATATTCGGCGGTCGTGGGTTCGGATCCCACCGGCGGCATGGTTGTTTTTTCTGTTCCTTTATAAGTAATTTTTTTAAGCGATTTATTAATCTAAGTACTATAATATCTCACTGATAAGCATAACACATAAAAAGACATTCCACTATGCACCTTCGTTTCGGTGACTGTTGGCTCCCTTCATAGGTTTGTCAAATGGGCCCATCATTTCCTTTAACTTACCTGCTAATAGCTTAACGAGGGTCTCGGTTCTGGCAGTCTTGATACTATAGGTAGCTTAAGAGGGCTCTCGCACAGTTTCCGCCCTCGCCGTTAGATGACGTTCTACGTCACTCTCGCGGTATTACAGGACGTGCTACGTCCGCCACTATGGTCGAGGGTGGCGCTGGTGAACACTCTCAAGGTTCGCTTACAACCAAAGAACATAAATACCCACGAGAGCAGCAGATTGGAGAGCCGTTGCCGTAGCTCAGTTAGTAAGAGCACCGAACGCGATATTCGGAGGTCGTGGGTTCGGATCCCACCGGCGGCATGGTTGTTTTTTCTGCTGCTTTATACGTAATTTTCTTTAAGCGATTTATTAATCTAAGTACTACAATATCCCACTGATAAGCACAACACATAAAAAACATTCCCCTATGCACCTTGGTTTCGGTAACTGTTGGCTCCCTTCATAGGTTTGTCAAACGGGCCCCTCATTTCCTTTAACTTACCTGCTAATAGCTTAACGAGGGTCTCGGTTCTGGCAGTCTTGATGCCATAGGTAGCTTAAGAGGGCTCTCGCACAGTTTCCGCCCTCGTCCTTAGATGATGTTCCACGTCACGCTCGCGGTATTACAGGACGTGCTACGTCCGCCGCTAAGGTCGAGGGTGGCGCTGGTGAACACTCTCAAGGTTCGCTTACACCCAATGAACATAAATACATACGAGAGCAGCAGATTGGACAGCCGTCGCCGTAGCTCAGTTGCTAAGAGCACCGAACGCGATATTCGGAGGTCGTGGGTCCAGATCGCACCGGCGGCATGGTTGTTTTTTCTGCTGCTTTATAAGTAATTTTCTTTAAGCGATTTATTAATCTAAGTACTATAATATCTCACTGATAAGCATAACACATAAAAAGACATTTCACTATGCACCTTCGTTTCGGTGACTGTTGGCTCCCTTCATAGGTTTGTCAAATGGGCCCATCATTTCCTTTAACTTACCTGCTAATAGCTTAACGAGGGTCTCGGTTCTGGCAGTCTTGATACTATAGGTAGCTTAAGAGGGCTCTCGCACAGTTTCCGCCCTCGCCGTTAGATGACGTTCTACGTCACTCTCGCGGTATTACAGGACGTGCTACGTCCGCCACTATGGTCGAGGGTGGCGCTGGTGAACACTCTCAAGGTTCGCTTACACCCAATGAACATAAATACCCACGAGAGCAGCAGATTGGAGAGCCGTTGCCGTAGCTTAGTTGGTAAGAGCACCGAGCGCGATATTCGGAGGCCGTGGGTTCGGATCCCACCGGCGGCATTGTTGTTTTTTCTTCTGCTTTATAAGTAATTTTCTTTAAGCGATTTATTAATCTAAGTACTATAATATCCCACTGATCAGCACAACGCACAAAAAAACATTCCCCTATGCACCTTGGTTTCGGTGACTGTTGGCACCCTTCATAGGTTTGTCAAACAGGCCCTTGATTTCTTTTAACGTACCTGCTGATAGCTTAACGAGGGTCTCGGTTCTGGCAGTCTTCATGCCATAGGTAGCTTAAGAGGGCTCTCGCACAGTTTCCGCCCTCGTCCTTAGATGATGTTCCACGTCACGCTCGCGGTATTACAGGACGTGCTACGTTCGCCGCTATGGTCGAGGGTGGCGCTGGTGAACACTCTCAAGGTTCGCTTACAACCAAAGAATATAAATACCCACGAGAGCAGCAGATTGGAGAGCCGTTGCCGTAGCTCAGTTAGTAAGAGCACCGAACGCGATATTCGGAGGTCGTGGGTTCGGATCCCACCGGCGGCATGGTTGTTTTTTCTGCTGCTTTATACGTAATTTTCTTTAAGCGATTTATTAATCTAAGTACTATAATATCCCACTGATAAGCACAACACATAAAAAACATTCCCCTATGCACCCTGGTTTCGGTGACTATTGGCTCCCTTCATTGTATTGTCAAACGGGCCCTTCATTTCCTTTAACGTACCTGCTAATAGCTTAACGAGGGTCTCGGTTCTGGCAGTCTTGATGCCATAGGTAGCTTAAGAGGGCTCTCGCACAGTTTCCGCCCTCGCCGTTAGATGACGTTCCACGTCACGCTTGCGGTATTACAGGACGTGCTACGTCCGCCGCTATCGTCGAGGGTGGCGCTGGTGAACACTCTCAAGGTTCGCTTACACCCAATGAACATAAATTCCCACGAGAGCAGCAGATTGGACAGCCGTCGCCGTAGCTCAGTTGGTAAGAGCACCGAACGCGATATTCGGAGGTCGTGGGTTCAGATCGCACCGGCGGCATGGTTGTTTTTCTGCTGCTTTATAAGTAATATTATTTAAGCGATTTATTAATCTAATGAAGTCTAGGGTTCGACGAAATCCCGTCTGGCGGGGAAAATTCATACTGATGAAGAAAACATACACTCGCCAAGGTTCGAAGAAAATAAGAATGAATTGACGTTTCGGCGCCCGTACGGGTGCCTTGATCACAAAGAAGCGAAGGACGGGCAGGTGAGCTATATATGGGCAGATTTTTTTTGAAGGGTGCGCAGGTATATCTCTGGGAGATTGCCACGGGTCCGGTTAATCGTGTTTGGCGTGGATTGAATGCACAATGATTCTATGAGAAGGCGTTTTGGTAATGATTTTTCCTTTGCAATTACACGTGCTGCGTCCCAGTCGATGGTATGGCCAGTTTCTTGATGATGTTGCGCCAAAGCGTTTGAGATAGATTTTCCTTTGGCGACGTCATTTTGGTGCTGTTTGAGCCTTGTCTTGAATTTGCCTGTTTCTCCGATATAGGAAGCGTCGCAATCATGACAGGGGATCTTGAATATCACGCCTGGAAAGATATCGATGTCAAGAGGGTCCTTGACTCGCAAGAGTCGTTGCCGAAGTTTGCACGACGGGACGTGGGCCACATGAATGTTATAATCTGAAAAGATGCGAGCAAAGTTCTCACTCACACCGGGGGCATACGGAATCGGCACCCGCTTCTTTGCGCATGCGTCAGTTCGGATAGTCGGAGCAGAGGCGCGTCGTTCCTGGGATCGTAGTATTTGGGCTGGGTAACCGTTCCGTATCAGGTCTTGCCTGACCTGTTTCACTGCTGCTGCTCTGCGCTTAGGACTTGAGCGTATCCTAAATGCGCGGTTGAACAGAGACGCCGCGACTGAGCGCTTGTGCCCGATGGGATGAGATGACTGAAAGTTTAGGTACCTTCCGGTGTGATTGGGTTTACGATAGATGGTGGTTTGCAGAGAATACGGTGAGCGTTCCACGAGGACGTCGAGGAAAGCGATGTGGCCATCCACTTCCTCCTCTAGGGTGAACTGAATGCTTTGCTGGAACGTGTTGAGGTGCGCTAGAAACCTGTGTACGTCTGGCCGGTTGATGACAGAGAAGCAGTCATCGACATAGCGTACAAAAAACTGCGGTGGGGGGGTCGAATGAGGCAAGTGCTGCGGATTCTATTGATTCTAAGGCAAGGTTAGCACATACTACAGAAACTGAGGCACCCATGGCTGTTCTGAAAGTCTGTCTGTAGAAGTTCTTGTTGAAGGTGAAATAAGTATTCGAGAGGCAGAATTTTAGGAGTCGGCAGAGGTCGTCGGCTTCAATCGGGGTTCGTTCAGGCAAAGTCGTGTCTTCGTTCAGGGCTTTCTTGCAACACTCCACCACAAAATCCACAGGCACAGATGTGAACAGAGACTTCACATCGAAAGAGGCCATTACTTGGGTGTCGTCAATGGGCACATTCTTCAGCTTCTCGACGAAGTCGCTTGCATTCCGGACGTGCGTGGCGGTTTTTCCCGCTAGAGGGGCCAGCACCCGGTGAAGGTAGCCAGAGAGCTTGTTCAACGGGGACCGTGTAAAGTCCACAATTGGACGGAGCGGTGTGCCCTCCTTGTGCACTTTTGGTACGCCGTCGCGGCGTCTCAGTCGCTCAGTCGCTCAGCGCTCAGTCGCGGCGTCTCTGTTCAACCGCGCATTTAGGATATGCTCAAGTCCTAAGCGCAGAGCAGCAGAAGTGAAACAGGTCAGGCAAGACCTGATACGAAACGGTTACCCAGCCCAAATACTACGATCCCAGGAACGACGCGCCTCTGCTCCGACTATCCGAACTGACGCATGCGCAAAGAAGCGGGTGCCGATTCCGTATGCCCACGGTGTGAGTGAGAACCTTGCACGCATCTTTTCAGATTATAACATTCATGTGGCCCACGTCCCGTCGTGCAAACTTCGGCAACGACTCTTGCGAGTCAAGGACCCTCTTGACATCGATATCTTTCCAGGCGTGATCTACAAGATCCCCTGTCATGATTGCGACGCTTCCTATATCGGAGAAACAGGCAAATTCAAGACAAGGCTCAAACTGCACCAAAATGACGTCGCCAAAGGAAAATCTATCTCAAACGCTTTGGCGCAACATCATCAAGAAACTGGCCATACCATCGACTGGGACGCAGTACGTGTAATTGCAAAGGAAAAATCATTACCAAAACGCCTTCTCATAGAATCATTGTGCATTCAATCCACGCCAAACACGATTAACCGGACCCGTGGCAATCTCCCAGAGATATACCTGCGCACCCTTCAAAAAACTGCCAGTATATAGCTCACCTGCCCGTCCTTCGCTTCTTTGTGATCAAGGCACCCGTACGGGCGCCGAAACGTCAATTCATTCTTATTTTCTTTGAACCTTGGCGAGTTTATTATTCTAAGTACTATAATATCCCACTGATCAGCACAACGCATAAAAAAACATTCCCCTATGCACCTTGGTTTCGGTGACTGTTGGCTCCCTTCATAGGTTTGTCAAACGGGCCCCTCATTTCCTTTAACTTACCTGCTAATAGCTTAACGAGGGTCTCGGTTCTGGCAGTCTTGATGCCATAGGTAGCTTAAGAGGGCTCTCGCACAGTTTCCGCCCTCGCCGTTAGATGACGTTCCAAGTCACTCTCGCGGTATTACAGGACGTGCTACGTCCGCCGCTATGGTCGAGGGTGGCGCTGGTGAAAACTCTCAAGGTTCGCTTACACCCAGTTAACATAAATACCCTCGAGAGCAGCAGATTGGACAGCCGTCGCCGTAGCTCAGTTGGTAAGAGCACCGAACGCGATATTCGGAGGTCGTGGGTTCGAATGCCACCGGCGACATGGTTGTTTTTTCTGCTGCTTTATACGTAATTTTCTTTAAGCGATTTATTAGTCTAAGTACTATAATATCCCACTGATAAGCACAACACATAAAAAAACATTCCCCTATGCACCTTGGTTTCGGTGACTGTTGGCTCCCTTCATAGGTTTGTCAAAAGGGGCCCCTCATTTCCTTTAACTTAAGTGCTAATAGCTTAACGAGGGTCTCGGTTCTGGCAGTCTTGATGCCATAGGTAGCTTAACAGGGCTCTCGTACAGTTTCCGCCATCGCCGTTAGATGACGTAGGACGTGCTACGTCAGCCGCTATGGTCGAGGGTGGCGCTGGTGAACACTCTCAAGGTTCGCTTACACCCAATGAACATAAATACCCACGAGAGCTGCAGATTGGAAAGCCGTCGCCGTAGCTCAGTTGGTAAGAGCACCGAACGCGATATTCGGAGGTCGTGGGTTCGGATCCCACCCGCGGCCTGGTGGTTGTTTTTCCTGCTGCTTTATAAGTAATTTTCTTTAAGCGATTTATTAATCTAAGTACTATAATATCCCACTGATCAGCACAACGTATAAAAAAACATTCCCCTATGCACCTTGGTTTCGGTGACTATTGGCTCCCTTCATAGGTTTGTCAAACGGGCCCTACATTTCCTTTAACGTACCTGCTGATAGCATAAAGAGGGTCTCGGTTCTGGCAGTCTTGATGGCATAGGTAGCTTAAGAGGGCTCTCGCACAGTTTCCGCCCTCGTCCTTAAATGACGTTCCACGTCACGCTCGCGGTATTTCAGGACGAGCTACGTCCGCCGCTAAGGTCGAGGGTGGTGCTGGTGAACACACTAGAGGTTCGCTTACACCCAATGAACATAAATACATACGAGAGCAGCAGATTGGACAGCCGTCGCCGTAGCTTAGTTGGTAAGAGCACCGAACGCGATATTCGGAGGTCGTGTGTTCGGATCCCACCGGCGGCATGGTTGTTTTTCTGCTGTTTTATAAGTAATTTTCTTTAAGCGATTTATTAATCTAAGCACTATAATATCCCACTGATAAGCACAAAACGTAAAAAACATTCCCCTATGCACCTTGGTTTCGGTGACTGTTGGCTCCCTTCATAGGTTTGTCAAAAGGGGCCCCTCATTTCCTTTAATTCACCTGCTAATAGCTTAACGGGGGTCTCGGTTCTGGCAGTCTTGATGCCATAGGTAGCTTAAGAGGGCTCTCGCACAGTTTCCGCACTCGCCGTTAGATGACGTTCTAGGTCACGCTCGCGGTATTACAGGACGTGCTACGTCCGCCGTTATGGTCGAGGGTGGCGCTGGTGAACACTCTCAAGGTTCGCTTACACCCAATGAACATAAATACCAACGAGAGCAGCAGATTGGACAGCCGTCGCCGTAGCTCAGTTGGTAAGAGCACCGGACGCGATATTCGGAGGTCGTGGGTTCGGATCCCACCGGCGGCATTGTTGTTTTTTCTGCTGCTTTATAAGTAATTTTCTTTAAGCGATTTATTAATCTAAGTACTATAATATCTCACTGATAAGCATAACACATAACAAAAGATTCCCCTATGCACCTTCGGTTCGGTGACTGTTGGCTCCCTTCATAGGTTTGTCAAATGGGCCCATCATTTCCTTTAACTTACCTGCTAATAGCTTAACGAGGGTCTCGGTTCTGGCAGTCTTGATACTATAGGTAGCTTAAGAGGGCTCTCGTAGTTTCCGCCCTCGCCGTTAGATGACGTTCCACGTCACTCTCGCGGTATTACAGGACGTGCTACGTCCGCCGCTATGGTCGAGGGTGGCGCTGGTGAACACTCTCAAGGTTCGCTTACAACCAATGAACATAAATACCCACGTGAGCAGCAGATAGGACAGCCATCGCTGTAGCCCAGTTGGTAAGAGCACAGGACCCCATATTCGGAGGTCTTGGGTTCATATCCCACCGGCGGCATGGTTGTTTCTTCTGCTGCTTTATACGTAATTTTCTTTAAGCGATTTATTAGTCTAAGTACTATAATATCCCACTGATAAGCACAACACATAAAAAAACATTCCCCTATGCACCTTGGTTTCGGTGACTGTTGGCTCCCTTCATAGGTTTGTCAAAAGGGGCCCCTCATTTCCTTTAACTTAAGTGCTAATAGCTTAACGAGGGTGTCGGTTCTGGCAGTCTTGATGCCATAGGTAGCTTAACAGGGCTCTCGTACAGTTTCCGCCATCGCCGTTAGATGACGTAGGACGTGCTACGTCAGCCGCTATGGTCGAGGGTGGCGCTGGTGAACACTCTCAAGGTTCGCTTACACCCAATGAACATAAATACCCACGAGAGCTGCAGATTGGAAAGCCGTCGCCGTAGCTCAGTTGGTAAGAGCACCGAACGCGATATTTGGAGGTCGTGGGTTCGGATCCCACCCGCGGCCTGGTGGTTGTTTTTCCTGCTGCTTTATAAGTAATTTTCTTTAAGCGATTTATTAATCTAAGTACTATAATATCCCACTGATCAGCACAACGTATAAAAAAACATTCCCCTATGCACCTTGGTTTCGGTGACTATTGGCTCCCTTCATAGGTTTGTCAAACGGGCCCTACATTTCCTTTAACGTACCTGCTGATAGCATAAAGAGGGTCTCGGTTCTGGCAGTCTTGATGGCATAGGTAGCTTAAGAGGGCTCTCGCACAGTTTCCGCCCTCGTCCTTAAATGACGTTCCACGTCACGCTCGCGGTATTTCAGGACGAGCTACGTCCGCCGCTAAGGTCGAGGGTGGTGCTGGTGAACACACTAGAGGTTCGCTTACACCCAATGAACATAAATACATACGAGAGCAGCAGATTGGACAGCCGTCGCCGTAGCTTAGTTGGTAAGAGCACCGAACGCGATATTCGGAGGTCGTGTGTTCGGATCCCACCGGCGGCATGGTTGTTTTTCTGCTGTTTTATAAGTAATTTTCTTTAAGCGATTTATTAATCTAAGCACTATAATATCCCACTGATAAGCACAAAACGTAAAAAACATTCCCCTATGCACCTTGGTTTCGGTGACTGTTGGCTCCCTTCATAGGTTTGTCAAAAGGGGCCCCTCATTTCCTTTAATTCACCTGCTAATAGCTTAACGGGGGTCTCGGTTCTGGCAGTCTTGATGCCATAGGTAGCTTAAGAGGGCTCTCGCACAGTTTCCGCACTCGCCGTTAGATGACGTTCTAGGTCACGCTCGCGGTATTACAGGACGTGCTACGTCCGCCGTTATGGTCGAGGGTGGCGCTGGTGAACACTCTCAAGGTTCGCTTACACCCAATGAACATAAATACCAACGAGAGCAGCAGATTGGACAGCCGTCGCCGTAGCTCAGTTGGTAAGAGCACCGGACGCGATATTCGGAGGTCGTGGGTTCGGATCCCACCGGTTGCATGGTTGTTTTTCTGCTGCTTTATAAGTAATTTTCTTTAAGCGATTTAATAATCTAAGTACTATAATATCTCACTGATAAGCTTAACACATAACAAAAGATTCCCCTATGCACCTTCGTTTCGGTGACTGTTGGCTCCCTTCATAGGTTTGTCAAATGGGCCCATCATTTCCTTTAACTTACCTGCTAATAGCTTAACGAGGGTCTCGGTTCTGGCAGTCTTGATACTATAGGTAGCTTAAGAGGGCTCTCGTACAGTTTCCGCCCTCGCCGTTAGATGACGTTCCACGTCACTCTCGCGGTATTACAGGACGTGCTACGTCCGCCGCTATGGTCGAGGGTGGCGCTGGTGAAAACTCTCAAGGTTCGCTTACACCCAATGAACATAAATACCCACGAGAGCAGCAGATTGGACAGCCGTCGCCGTAGCTCAGTTGGTAAGAGCACCGAACGCGATATTCGGAGGTCGTGGGTTCGGATCCCACCGGCGGCATTGTTGTTTTTTCTGCTGCTTTATAAGTAATTTTCTTTAAGCGATTTATTAATCTAAGTACTATAATATCTCACTGATAAGCATAACACATAACAAAAGATTCCCCTATGCACCTTCGTTTCGGTGACTGTTGGCTCCCTTCATAGGTTTGTCAAATGGGCCCATCATTTCCTTTAACTTACCTGCTAATAGCTTAACGTGGGTCTCGGTTCTGGCAGTCTTGATACTATAGGTAGCTTAAGAGGGCTCTCGTAGTTTCCGCCCTCGCCGTTAGATGACGTTCCACGTCACTCTCGCGGTATTACAGGACGTGCTACGTCCGCCGCTATGGTCGAGGGTGGCGCTGGTGAACACTCTCAAGGTTCGCTTACAACCAATGAACATAAATACCCACGTGAGCAGCAGATAGGACAGCCATCGCTGTAGCCCAGTTGGTAAGAGCACAGGACCCCATATTCGGAGGTCTTGGGTTCATATCCCACCGGCGGCATGGTTGTTTCTTCTGCTGCTTTATACGTAATTTTCTTTAAGCGATTTATTAGTCTAAGTACTATAATATCCCACTGATAAGCACAACACATAAAAAAACATTCCCCTATGCACCTTGGTTTCGGTGACTGTTGGCTCCCTTCATAGGTTTGTCAAAAGGGGCCCCTCATTTCCTTTAACTTAAGTGCTAATAGCTTAACGAGGGTCTCGGTTCTGGCAGTCTTGATGCCATAGGTAGCTTAACAGGGCTCTCGTACAGTTTCCGCCATCGCCGTTAGATGACGTAGGACGTGCTACGTCAGCCGCTATGGTCGAGGGTGGCGCTGGTGAACACTCTCAAGGTTCGCTTACACCCAATGAACATAAATACCCACGAGAGCTGCAGATTGGAAAGCCGTCGCCGTAGCTCAGTTGGTAAGAGCACCGAACGCGATATTCGGAGGTCGTGGGTTCGGATCCCACCCGCGGCCTGGTGGTTGTTTTTCCTGCTGCTTTATAAGTAATTTTCTTTAAGCGATTTATTAATCTAAGTACTATAATATCCCACTGATCAGCACAACGTATAAAAAAACATTCCCCTATGCACCTTGGTTTCGGTGACTATTGGCTCCCTTCATAGGTTTGTCAAACGGGCCCTACATTTCCTTTAACGTACCTGCTGATAGCATAAAGAGGGTCTCGGTTCTGGCAGTCTTGATGGCATAGGTAGCTTAAGAGGGCTCTCGCACAGTTTCCGCCCTCGTCCTTAAATGACGTTCCACGTCACGCTCGCGGTATTTCAGGACGAGCTACGTCCGCCGCTAAGGTCGAGGGTGGTGCTGGTGAACACACTAGAGGTTCGCTTACACCCAATGAACATAAATACATACGAGAGCAGCAGATTGGACAGCCGTCGCCGTAGCTTAGTTGGTAAGAGCACCGATCGCGATATTCGGAGGTCGTGTGTTCGGATCCCACCGGCGGCATGGTTGTTTTTCTGCTGTTTTATAAGTAATTTTCTTTAAGCGATTTATTAATCTAAGCACTATAATATCCCACTGATAAGCACAAAACGTAAAAAACATTCCCCTATGCACCTTGGTTTCGGTGACTGTTGGCTCCCTTCATAGGTTTGTCAAAAGGGGCCCCTCATTTCCTTTAATTCACCTGCTAATAGCTTAACGGGGGTCTCGGTTCTGGCAGTCTTGATGCCATAGGTAGCTTAAGAGGGCTCTCGCACAGTTTCCGCACTCGCCGTTAGATGACGTTCTAGGTCACGCTCGCGGTAATACAGGACGTGCTACGTCCGCCGTTATGGTCGAGGGTGGCGCTGGTGAACACTCTCAAGGTTCGCTTACACCCAATGAACATAAATACCAACGAGAGCAGCAGATTGGACAGCCGTCGCCGTAGCTCAGTTGGTAAGAGCACCGGACGCGATATTCGGAGGTCGTGGGTTCGGATCCCACCGGTTGCATGGTTGTTTTTCTGCTGCTTTATAAGTAATTTTCTTTAAGCGATTTATTAATCTAAGTACTATAATATCTCACTGATAAGCTTAACACATAACAAAAGATTCCCCTATGCACCTTCGTTTCGGTGACTGTTGGCTCCCTTCATAGGTTTGTCAAATGGGCCCATCATTTCCTTTAACTTACCTGCTAATAGCTTAACGAGGGTCTCGGTTCTGGCAGTCTTGATACTATAGGTAGCTTAAGAGGGCTCTCGTACAGTTTCCGCCCTCGCCGTTAGATGACGTTCCACGTCACTCTCGCGGTATTACAGGACGTGCTACGTCCGCCGCTATGGTCGAGGGTGGCGCTGGTGAAAACTCTCAAGGTTCGCTTACACCCAATGAACATAAATACCCACGAGAGCAGCAGATTGGACAGCCGTCGCCGTAGCTCAGTTGGTAAGAGCACCGAACGCGATATTCGGAGGTCGTGGGTTCGGATCCCACCGGCGGCATTGTTGTTTTTTCTGCTGCTTTATAAGTAATTTTCTTTAAGCGATTTATTAATCTAAGTACTATAATATCTCACTGATAAGCATAACACATAACAAAAGATTCCCCTATGCACCTTCGTTTCGGTGACTGTTGGCTCCCTTCATAGGTTTGTCAAATGGGCCCATCATTTCCTTTAACTTACCTGCTAATAGCTTAACGAGGGTCTCGGTTCTGGCAGTCTTGATACTATAGGTAGCTTAAGAGGGCTCTCGTAGTTTCCGCCCTCGCCGTTAGATGACGTTCCACGTCACTCTCGCGGTATTACAGGACGTGCTACGTCCGCCGCTATGGTCGAGGGTGGCGCTGGTGAACACTCTCAAGGTTCGCTTACAACCAATGAACATAAATACCCACGTGAGCAGCAGATAGGACAGCCATCGCTGTAGCCCAGTTGGTAAGAGCACAGGACCCCATATTCGGAGGTCTTGGGTTCATATCCCACCGGCGGCATGGTTGTTTCTTCTGCTGCTTTATAAGTATTTTCTTTAAGCGATTTATTAATCTAAGTACTATAATATCCCACTGATAAGCACAAAACGTACAAAAACATTCCCCTATGCACCTTGGTTTCGATGACTGTTGGCTGCCTTCATAGGATTGTCAAAAGGGGCCCCTCATTTCCTTTAACTTACCTGCTAATAGCTTAACGAGGGTCTCGGTTCTGGAAGTCTTGATGCCATAGGTAGCTTAAGAGGGCTCTCGCAGAGTTTCCGCCCTCGCCGTTATATGACGTTAGATGACGCCGTTAGATGACGCCGTTAGACAGCGCTTGTCTTTGTGTATCATCCTGTGGTCCTTGTCTTTTCGCGCTGTTCTTCTTGAACATGGCATACCAACTCGCCCAAGCATCAGTCCAGGTCACGCTCGCGGTATTACAGGACGTGCTACGTCCGCCGCTATGGTCGAGGGTGGCGCTGGTGAACACTATCAAGGTACGCTTACACCCAATGAACATAAATACCCACGATGGCAGCAGATTGGACAGCCGTCGCCGTAGCTCAGTTGGTAAGAGCACCGGACGCGATATTCGGAGGTCGTGGGTTCGGATCCCACCGGCTGCATGGTTGTTTTTCTGCTTCTTTATAAGCAATTTTCTTTAATCGATTTATTAATCTAAGTACTATATCTCACTGATAAGCATAACACATAAAAAAAATTCCCCTATGCACCTTCGTTTCGGTGACTGTTGACTCCCTTCATAGGTATGTCAAACGGGCCCCTCATTTCCTTTAACTTACCTGCTAATAGCTTAACGAGGGTCTCGGTTCTGGCAGTCTTGATGCCATAGGTAGCTTAAGAGGGCTCTCGCACAGTTTCCGCTCTCGTCCTTAGATGATGTTCCACTTCACGCTCGCGGTATTACAGGACGTGCTACGTCCACCGCTAAGGTCGAGGGTGGCGCTGGTGAACACTCTCAAGGTTCGCTTACACCCAATGAACATAAATACATACGAGAGCAGCAGATTGGACAGCCGTCGCCGTAGCTCAGTTGGTAAGAGCACCGAACGCAATATTCAGAGGTCGTGGGTTCAGATCGCACCGGCGGCATGGTTGTTTTTTCTGCTGCTTTATAAGTAATTTTCTTTAAGCGATTTATTAATCTAAGTACTATAATATCTCACTGATAAGCATAACACATAAAAAAAACATTCCCCTTTGCACCTTCGTTTCGGTGACTGTTGGCTCCCTTCATAGGTTTGTCAAATGGGCCCATCATTTCCTTTAACTTACCTGCTAATAGCTTAACGAGGGTCTCGGTTCTGGCAGTCTTGATACTATAGGTAGCTTAAGACGGCTCTCGCACAGTTTCCGCCCTCGCCGTTAGATGACGTTCGACGTCACTCTCGCGGTATTACAGGACGTGCTACGTCCGCTGCTATGGTCGAGGGTGGCGCTGGTGAACACTCTCAAGGTTCGCTTACACCCAATGAACATAAATACCCACGAGAGCAGCAGATTGGAGAGCCGTTGCCGTAGCTCAGTTGGTAAGAGCACCGAACGCGATATTCGGAGGTCGTGGGTTCGGATCCCACCGGCGACATGGTTGTTTTTTCTGCTGCTTTATACGTAATTTTCTTTAGGCGATTTATTAATCTAAGTACTATAATATCCCACTGATCCGCACAACGCATAAAAAAACATTCCCCTATGCACCTTGGTATCGGTGACTATTGGCTCCCTTCATAGGTTTGTCAAACGGGCCCTTCATTTCCTTTAACGTAACTGCTAATAGCTTAACGAGGGTCTCGGTTCTGGCTGTCTTGATGGCATAGGTAGCTTAAGAGGGCTCTCGCACAGTTTCCGCGTCCGTCCTTAGATGACGTTCCACGTCACGCTCGCGGTATTACAGGACGTGCTACGTCCGCCGCTAAGGCCGAGGGTGGTGCTGGTGAACACTCTCAAGGTTCGCTTACACCCAATGAACATAAATCCATACGAGAGCAGCAGATTGGACAGCCGTCACCGTAGCTCAGTTGGTAAGAGCACCGAACGCGATATTCGGAGGTCGTGGGTTAGGATCCGACCGGCGGCATTGTTGTTTTTTCTGCTGCTTTATAAGTAATTTTCTTTAAGCGATTTATTAATCTAAGTACTATATTATCCCACTGATCAGCACAACGCACAAAAAAAAATTCTCTATGCACCTTGGTTTCGGTGACTGTTGGCTCCCTTCATAGGTTTGTCAAACGGGCCCCTCATTTCCTTTAACTTACCTGCTAATAGCTTAACGAGCGTCTCGGTTCTGGCAGTCTTGATGCCATAGGTAGCTTAAGAGGGCTCTCGCGCAGTTTCCGCCCTCGTCATTAGATGACGTTCCACGTCACGCTCGCGGTATTACAGGACGTGCTACGTCCGCCGCTAAGGTCGAGGGTGGCGCTGGTGAACACTCTCAAGGTTCGCTTACACCCAATGAACATAAATACATACGAGAGCTGCGGATTGGACAGCCGTCGCCGTAGCTCAGTTGGTAAGAGCACCGAACGCGATATTCGGAGGTCGTGGGTTCAGATCGCACCGGCGGCATGGTTGTTTTTTCTGCTGCTTTATAAGTAATTTTCCTTAAGCGATTTATTAATCTAAGTACTACAATATCCCACCGATAAGCACAACACATAAAAAACATTTTCCTATGCACCTTGGTTTCGGTGACTGTTGGCTCCCTTCATAGGTTTGTCAAACGGGCCCCTCATCTCCTTTAACTTACCTGCTAATAGCTCAACGAGCGTCTCGGTTCTGGCAGTCTTGATGCCATAGGTAGCTTAAGAGGGCTCTCGCACAGTTTCCGCCCTCGTCATTAGATGACGTTCCACGTCACGCTCGCGGTATTACAGGACGTGCTACGTTCGCCGCTATGGTCAAGGGTGGCGCTGGTGAACACTCTCAAGGTTCGCTTACAACCAAAGAACATAAATACCCACGAGAGCAGCAGATTGGAGAGCCGTTGCGTAGCTCAGTTAGTAAGAGCACCGAACGCGATATTCGGAGGTCGTGGGTTCGGATCCCACCGGCGGCATGATTGTTTTTTCTGCTGCTTTATAAGTAATTTTCTTTAAGCGATTTATTAATCTAAGTACTACAATATCCCACTGAGAAGCACAACACATAAAAAACATTCCCCTATGCACCTTGGTTTCGGTGACTGCTGGCTCCCTTCATAGGTTTGTCAAACGGGCCCCTCATTTCCTTTAACTTACCTGCTAATAGCTTAACGAGGGTCTCGGTTCTGGCAGTCTTGATGCCATAGGTAGCTTAAGAGGGCTCTCGCACAGTTTCCGCCCTCGCCGTTAGATAACGTTCCACGTCACGCTCGCGGTATTACAGGACGTGCTACGTCCACCGCTAAGGTCGAGGGTGGCGCTGGTGAACACTCTCAAGGTTCGCTTACACCCAATGAACATAAATACCCACGAGAGTAGCAGATTGGAGAGCCGTCGCCGTAGCTCAGTTGGTTAGAGCACCGGACGCGATATTCGGAGGTCGTAGGTTCGGATCCCACCGGCGGCATGGTTATTTTTTATGCTGCTTTATAAGTCTTTTTCTTTAAGCGATTTATTAATCTAAGTACTATAATATCCCACTGATAAGCACAACACATAAAAAACATTCCCCTATGCACCCTGGTTTCGGTGACTATTGGCTCCCTTCATTGTATTGTCAAACGGGCCCTTCATTTCCTTTAACGTACCTGCTAATAGCTTAACGAGGGTCTCGGTTCTGGCAGTCTTGATGCCATAGGTAGCTTAAGAGGGCTCTCGCACAGTTTCCGCCCTCGCCGTTAGATGACGTTCCACGTCACGCTTGCGGTATTACAGGACGTGCTAAGTCCGCCGCTATCGTCGAGGGTGGCGCTGGTGAACACTCTCAAGGTTCGCTTACACCCAATGAACATAAATTCCCACGAGAGCAGCAGATTGGACAGCCGTCGCCGTAGCTCAGTTGGTAAGAGCACCGAACGCGATATTCGGAGGTCGTGGGTTCAGATCGCACCGGCGGCATGGTTGTTTTTCTGCTGCTTTATAAGTAATATTATTTAAGCGATTTATTAATCTAATGAAGTCTAGGGTTCGACGAAATCCCGTCTGGCGGGGAAAATTCATACTGATGAAGAAAACATACACTCGCCAAGGTTCAAAGAAAATAAGAATGAATTGACGTTTCGGCGCCCGTACGGGTGCCTTGATCACAAAGAAGCGAAGGACGGGCAGGTGAGCTATATATGGGCAGTTTTTTTTTTGAAGGGTGCGCAGGTATATCTCTGGGAGATTGCCACGGGTCCAGTTAATCGTGTTTGGCGTGGATTGAATGCACAATGATTCTATGAGAAGGCGTTTTGGTAATGATTTTTCCTTTGCAATTACACGTGCTGCGTCCCAGTCGATGGTATGGCCAGTTTCTTGATGATGTTGCGCCAAAGCGTTTGAGATAGATTTTCCTTTGGTGACGTCATTTTGGTGCTGTTTGAGCCTTGTCTTGAATTTGCCTGTTTCTCCGATATAGGAAGTGTCGCAATCATGACAGGGGATCTTGTAGATCACGCCTGGAAAGATATCGATGTCAAGAGGGTCCTTGACTCGCAAGAGTCGTTGCCGAAGTTTGCACGACGGGACGTGGGCCACATGAAAGTTATAATCTGAAATGATGCGAGCAAGGTTCTCACTCACACCGTGGGTATACGGAATCGGCACCCGCTTCTTTGCGCATGCGTCAGTTCGAATAGTCGGAGCAGAGGCGCGTCGTTCCTGGGATCGTAGTATTTGGGCTGGGTAACCGTTCCGTATCAGGTCTTGCCTGACCTGTTTCACTTCTGCTGCTCTGCGCTTAGGACTTGAGCATATCCTAAAAGCGCGGTTGAACAGAGACGCCGCGACTGAGCGCTTGTGCCCGATGGGATGAGATGACTGAAAGTTTAGGTACCTTCCGTTGAGAGTGGGTTTACGATAGACGGTGGTTTGCAGAGAATACGGTGAGCGTTCCACGAGGACGTCGAGGAAAGCGATGTGGCCATCCACTTCCTCCTCTAGGGTGAACTGAATGCTTTGCTGGAACGTGTTGAGGTGCGCTAGAAACCTGTGTACGTCTGGCCGGTTGATGACAGAGAAGCAGTCATCGACATAGCGTGCAAAAAACTGCGGTGGGGGGGTCGAATGAGGCAAGTGCTGCGGATTCTATTGAGTCTAAGGCAAGGTTAGCACATACTACAGAAACTGAGGAACCCATGGCTGTTCTGAAAGAAAGTCTGTCTGTAGAAGTTCTTGTTGAAGGTGAAATAAGTATTCGAGAGGCAGAATTTTAGGAGTCGGCAGAGGTCGTCGGCTTCAATCGGGGTTCGTTCAGGCAAAGTCGTGTCTTCGTTCAGGGCTTTCTTGCAACACTCCACCGCAAAATCCACAGGCACAGATGTGAACAGAGACTTCACATCGAAAGAAGCCATTACTTGGGTGTCGTCAATGGGCACATTCTTCAGCTTCTCGACGAAGTCGCTTGCATTCCGGACGTGCGTGGCGGTTTTTCCCGCTAGAGGGGCCAGCACCCGGTGAAGGTAGCCAGAGAGCTTGTTCAACGGGGACCGTGTAAAGTCCACAATTGGACGGAGCGGTGTGCCCTCCTTGTGCACTTTTGGTACGCCGTCGCGGCGTCTCAGTCGCTCAGTCGCTCAGCGCTCAGTCGCGGCGTGTCTGTTCAACCGCGCATTTAGGATATGCTCAAGTCCTAAGCGCAGAGCAGCAGAAGTGAAACAGGTCAGGCAAGACCTGATACGGAACGGTTACCCAGCCCAAATACTACGATCAAAGGAACGACGCGCCTCTGCTCCGACTATCCGAACTGACGCATGCGCAAAGAAGCGAGTGCCGATTCCGTATGCCCACAGTGTGAGTGAGAACCTTGCTCGCATCTTTTCAGATTATAACATTCATGTGGCCCACGTCCCGTCGTGCAAACTTCGGCAACGACTCTTGCGAGTCAAGGACCCTCTTGACATCGATATCTTTCCAGGCGTCATCTACAAGATCCCCTGTCATGATTGCGACGCTTCCTATATCGGAGAAACAGGCAAATTCAAGACAAGGCTCAAACAGCCCCAAAATGACGTCGCCAAAGGAAAATCTATCTCAAACGCTTTGGCGCAACATCATCAAGAAACTGGCCATACCATCGACTGGGACGCAGCACGTGTAATTGCAAAGGAAAAATCATTACCAAAACGCCTTCTCATAGAATCATTGTGCATTCAATCCACGCCAAACACGAATAACCGTACCCGTGGCAATCTCCCAGAGATATACCTGCGCACCCTTCAAAAAACTGCCCATATATAGCTCACCTGCCCGTCCTTCGTTTCTTTGTGATCAAGGCACCCGTACGGGCGCCGAAACGTCAATTCATTTTTATTTTCTTTGAACCTTGGCGAGTTTATTAATCTAAGTACTATAATATCCCACTGATCAGCACAACGCATAAAAAAACATTCCCCTATGCACCTTGGTTTCGGTGACTGTTGGCTCCCTTCATAGGTTTGTCAAACGGGCCCCTCATTTCCGTTAACTTACCTGGTAATAGCTTAACGAGGGTCTCGGTTCTGGCAGTCTTGATGCCATAGGTAGCTTAAGAGGGCTCTCGCACAGTTTCCGCCCTCGCCGTTAGATGACGTTCCACGTCACTCTCGCGGTATTACAGGACGTGCTACGTCCGCCGCTATGGTCGAGGGTGGCGCTGGTGAACACTCTCAAGGTTCGCTTACACCCAATGAACATAAATACCCTCGAGAGCAGCAGATTGGACAGCCGTCGCCGTAGCTCAGTTGGTAAGAGCACCGAACGCGATATTCGGAGGTCGTGGGTTCGGATCCCACCGGCGACATGGTTGTTTTTTCTGCTGCTTTATACTTAATTTTCTTTAAGCGATTTATTAGTCTAAGTACTATAATATCCCACTTATAAGCACAACACATAAAAAAACATTCCCCTATGCACCTTGGTTTCGGTGACTGTTGGCTCCCTTCATAGGTTTGTCAAAAGGGGCCCCTCATTTCCTTTAACGTAACTGCTAATAGCTTAACGAGGGTCTCGGTTCTGGCTGTCTTGATGGCATAGGTAGCTTAAGAGGGCTCTCGCACAGTTTCCGCGTCCGTCCTTAGATGACGTTCCACGTCACGCTCGCGGTATTACAGGACGTGCTACGTCCGCCGCTAAGGCCGAGGGTGGTGCTGGTGAACACTCTCAAGGTTCGCTTACACCCAATGAACATAAATCCATACGAGAGCAGCAGATTGGACAGCCGTCACCGTAGCTCAGTTGGTAAGAGCACCGAACGCGATATTCGGAGGTCGTGGGTTAGGATCCGACCGGCGGCATTGTTGTTTTTTCTGCTGCTTTATAAGTAATTTTCTTTAAGCGATTTATTAATCTAAGTACTATATTATCCCACTGATCAGCACAACGCACAAAAAAAAATTCTCTATGCACCTTGGTTTCGGTGACTGTTGGCTCCCTTCATAGGTTTGTCAAACGGGCCCCTCATTTCCTTTAACTTACCTGCTAATAGCTTAACGAGCGTCTCGGTTCTGGCAGTCTTGATGCCATAGGTAGCTTAAGAGGGCTCTCGCGCAGTTTCCGCCCTCGTCATTAGATGACGTTCCACGTCACGCTCGCGGTATTACAGGACGTGCTACGTCCGCCGCTAAGGTCGAGGGTGGCGCTGGTGAACACTCTCAAGGTTCGCTTACACCCAATGAACATAAATACATACGAGAGCTGCGGATTGGACAGCCGTCGCCGTAGCTCAGTTGGTAAGAGCACCGAACGCGATATTCGGAGGTCGTGGGTTCAGATCGCACCGGCGGCATGGTTGTTTTTTCTGCTGCTTTATAAGTAATTTTCCTTAAGCGATTTATTAATCTAAGTACTACAATATCCCACCGATAAGCACAACACATAAAAAACATTTTCCTATGCACCTTGGTTTCGGTGACTGTTGGCTCCCTTCATAGGTTTGTCAAACGGGCCCCTCATCTCCTTTAACTTACCTGCTAATAGCTCAACGAGCGTCTCGGTTCTGGCAGTCTTGATGCCATAGGTAGCTTAAGAGGGCTCTCGCACAGTTTCCGCCCTCGTCATTAGATGACGTTCCACGTCACGCTCGCGGTATTACAGGACGTGCTACGTTCGCCGCTATGGTCAAGGGTGGCGCTGGTGAACACTCTCAAGGTTCGCTTACAACCAAAGAACATAAATACCCACGAGAGCAGCAGATTGGAGAGCCGTTGCGTAGCTCAGTTAGTAAGAGCACCGAACGCGATATTCGGAGGTCGTGGGTTCGGATCCCACCGGCGGCATGATTGTTTTTTCTGCTGCTTTATAAGTAATTTTCTTTAAGCGATTTATTAATCTAAGTACTACAATATCCCACTGAGAAGCACAACACATAAAAAACATTCCCCTATGCACCTTGGTTTCGGTGACTGCTGGCTCCCTTCATAGGTTTGTCAAACGGGCCCCTCATTTCCTTTAACTTACCTGCTAATAGCTTAACGAGGGTCTCGGTTCTGGCAGTCTTGATGCCATAGGTAGCTTAAGAGGGCTCTCGCACAGTTTCCGCCCTCGCCGTTAGATAACGTTCCACGTCACGCTCGCGGTATTACAGGACGTGCTACGTCCACCGCTAAGGTCGAGGGTGGCGCTGGTGAACACTCTCAAGGTTCGCTTACACCCAATGAACATAAATACCCACGAGAGTAGCAGATTGGAGAGCCGTCGCCGTAGCTCAGTTGGTTAGAGCACCGGACGCGATATTCGGAGGTCGTAGGTTCGGATCCCACCGGCGGCATGGTTATTTTTTATGCTGCTTTATAAGTCTTTTTCTTTAAGCGATTTATTAATCTAAGTACTATAATATCCCACTGATAAGCACAACACATAAAAAACATTCCCCTATGCACCCTGGTTTCGGTGACTATTGGCTCCCTTCATTGTATTGTCAAACGGGCCCTTCATTTCCTTTAACGTACCTGCTAATAGCTTAACGAGGGTCTCGGTTCTGGCAGTCTTGATGCCATAGGTAGCTTAAGAGGGCTCTCGCACAGTTTCCGCCCTCGCCGTTAGATGACGTTCCACGTCACGCTTGCGGTATTACAGGACGTGCTAAGTCCGCCGCTATCGTCGAGGGTGGCGCTGGTGAACACTCTCAAGGTTCGCTTACACCCAATGAACATAAATTCCCACGAGAGCAGCAGATTGGACAGCCGTCGCCGTAGCTCAGTTGGTAAGAGCACCGAACGCGATATTCGGAGGTCGTGGGTTCAGATCGCACCGGCGGCATGGTTGTTTTTCTGCTGCTTTATAAGTAATATTATTTAAGCGATTTATTAATCTAATGAAGTCTAGGGTTCGACGAAATCCCGTCTGGCGGGGAAAATTCATACTGATGAAGAAAACATACACTCGCCAAGGTTCAAAGAAAATAAGAATGAATTGACGTTTCGGCGCCCGTACGGGTGCCTTGATCACAAAGAAGCGAAGGACGGGCAGGTGAGCTATATATGGGCAGTTTTTTTTTTGAAGGGTGCGCAGGTATATCTCTGGGAGATTGCCACGGGTCCAGTTAATCGTGTTTGGCGTGGATTGAATGCACAATGATTCTATGAGAAGGCGTTTTGGTAATGATTTTTCCTTTGCAATTACACGTGCTGCGTCCCAGTCGATGGTATGGCCAGTTTCTTGATGATGTTGCGCCAAAGCGTTTGAGATAGATTTTCCTTTGGTGACGTCATTTTGGTGCTGTTTGAGCCTTGTCTTGAATTTGCCTGTTTCTCCGATATAGGAAGTGTCGCAATCATGACAGGGGATCTTGTAGATCACGCCTGGAAAGATATCGATGTCAAGAGGGTCCTTGACTCGCAAGAGTCGTTGCCGAAGTTTGCACGACGGGACGTGGGCCACATGAAAGTTATAATCTGAAATGATGCGAGCAAGGTTCTCACTCACACCGTGGGTATACGGAATCGGCACCCGCTTCTTTGCGCATGCGTCAGTTCGAATAGTCGGAGCAGAGGCGCGTCGTTCCTGGGATCGTAGTATTTGGGCTGGGTAACCGTTCCGTATCAGGTCTTGCCTGACCTGTTTCACTTCTGCTGCTCTGCGCTTAGGACTTGAGCATATCCTAAAAGCGCGGTTGAACAGAGACGCCGCGACTGAGCGCTTGTGCCCGATGGGATGAGATGACTGAAAGTTTAGGTACCTTCCGTTGAGAGTGGGTTTACGATAGACGGTGGTTTGCAGAGAATACGGTGAGCGTTCCACGAGGACGTCGAGGAAAGCGATGTGGCCATCCACTTCCTCCTCTAGGGTGAACTGAATGCTTTGCTGGAACGTGTTGAGGTGCGCTAGAAACCTGTGTACGTCTGGCCGGTTGATGACAGAGAAGCAGTCATCGACATAGCGTGCAAAAAACTGCGGTGGGGGGGTCGAATGAGGCAAGTGCTGCGGATTCTATTGAGTCTAAGGCAAGGTTAGCACATACTACAGAAACTGAGGAACCCATGGCTGTTCTGAAAGAAAGTCTGTCTGTAGAAGTTCTTGTTGAAGGTGAAATAAGTATTCGAGAGGCAGAATTTTAGGAGTCGGCAGAGGTCGTCGGCTTCAATCGGGGTTCGTTCAGGCAAAGTCGTGTCTTCGTTCAGGGCTTTCTTGCAACACTCCACCGCAAAATCCACAGGCACAGATGTGAACAGAGACTTCACATCGAAAGAAGCCATTACTTGGGTGTCGTCAATGGGCACATTCTTCAGCTTCTCGACGAAGTCGCTTGCATTCCGGACGTGCGTGGCGGTTTTTCCCGCTAGAGGGGCCAGCACCCGGTGAAGGTAGCCAGAGAGCTTGTTCAACGGGGACCGTGTAAAGTCCACAATTGGACGGAGCGGTGTGCCCTCCTTGTGCACTTTTGGTACGCCGTCGCGGCGTCTCAGTCGCTCAGTCGCTCAGCGCTCAGTCGCGGCGTGTCTGTTCAACCGCGCATTTAGGATATGCTCAAGTCCTAAGCGCAGAGCAGCAGAAGTGAAACAGGTCAGGCAAGACCTGATACGGAACGGTTACCCAGCCCAAATACTACGATCAAAGGAACGACGCGCCTCTGCTCCGACTATCCGAACTGACGCATGCGCAAAGAAGCGAGTGCCGATTCCGTATGCCCACAGTGTGAGTGAGAACCTTGCTCGCATCTTTTCAGATTATAACATTCATGTGGCCCACGTCCCGTCGTGCAAACTTCGGCAACGACTCTTGCGAGTCAAGGACCCTCTTGACATCGATATCTTTCCAGGCGTCATCTACAAGATCCCCTGTCATGATTGCGACGCTTCCTATATCGGAGAAACAGGCAAATTCAAGACAAGGCTCAAACAGCCCCAAAATGACGTCGCCAAAGGAAAATCTATCTCAAACGCTTTGGCGCAACATCATCAAGAAACTGGCCATACCATCGACTGGGACGCAGCACGTGTAATTGCAAAGGAAAAATCATTACCAAAACGCCTTCTCATAGAATCATTGTGCATTCAATCCACGCCAAACACGAATAACCGTACCCGTGGCAATCTCCCAGAGATATACCTGCGCACCCTTCAAAAAACTGCCCATATATAGCTCACCTGCCCGTCCTTCGTTTCTTTGTGATCAAGGCACCCGTACGGGCGCCGAAACGTCAATTCATTTTTATTTTCTTTGAACCTTGGCGAGTTTATTAATCTAAGTACTATAATATCCCACTGATCAGCACAACGCATAAAAAAACATTCCCCTATGCACCTTGGTTTCGGTGACTGTTGGCTCCCTTCATAGGTTTGTCAAACGGGCCCCTCATTTCCGTTAACTTACCTGGTAATAGCTTAACGAGGGTCTCGGTTCTGGCAGTCTTGATGCCATAGGTAGCTTAAGAGGGCTCTCGCACAGTTTCCGCCCTCGCCGTTAGATGACGTTCCACGTCACTCTCGCGGTATTACAGGACGTGCTACGTCCGCCGCTATGGTCGAGGGTGGCGCTGGTGAACACTCTCAAGGTTCGCTTACACCCAATGAACATAAATACCCTCGAGAGCAGCAGATTGGACAGCCGTCGCCGTAGCTCAGTTGGTAAGAGCACCGAACGCGATATTCGGAGGTCGTGGGTTCGGATCCCACCGGCGACATGGTTGTTTTTTCTGCTGCTTTATACTTAATTTTCTTTAAGCGATTTATTAGTCTAAGTACTATAATATCCCACTTATAAGCACAACACATAAAAAAACATTCCCCTATGCACCTTGGTTTCGGTGACTGTTGGCTCCCTTCATAGGTTTGTCAAAAGGGGCCCCTCATTTCCTTTAACTTACCTGCTAATAGCTTAACGAGGGTCTCGGTTCTGGCAGTCTTGATGCCATAGGTAGCTTAACAGGGCTCTCGCACAGTTTCCGCCCTCGCCGTTAGATGACGTAGGACGTGCTACGTCCGCCGCTATTGTCGAGGGTGGCGCTGGTGAACACTCTCAAGGTTCGCTTACACCCAATGAACATAAATACCCACGAGAGCTGCAGATTGGAAAGCCGTCGCCGTAGCTCAGTTGGTAAGAGCACCGAACGCGATATTCGGAGGTCGTGGGTTCGGATCCCACCGGCGACATGGTTGTTTTTTCTGCTGCTTTATACGTAATTTTCTTGAAGCGATTTATTAACCTAAGTACTATAATATCCCACTGATCAGCACAACGTATAAAAAACATTCCCCTATGCACCTTGGTTTCGGTGACTATTGGCTCCCTTCATAGGTTTGTCAAACGGGCCCTTCATTTCCTTTAACGTACCTGCTGATAGCTTAAAGAGGGTCTTGGTTCTGGCAGTCTTGATGGCATAGGTAGCTTAAGAGGGCTCTCGCACAGTTTCCGCCCTCGTCCTTAAATGACGTTCCACGTCACGCTCGCGGTATTTCAGGACGTGCTACGTCCGCCGCTAAGGTCGAGGGTGGTGCTGGTGAACACACTAGAGGTTCGCTTACACCCACTGAACATAAATACATACGAGAGCAGCAGATTGGACAGCCGTCGCCGTAGCTTAGTTGGTAAGAGCACCGAACGCGATATTCGGAGGTCGTGGGCTCGGATCCCACCGGCGACATGGTTGTTTTTTCTGCTGCTTTATACGTAATTTTCTTTGCGATTTATTAATCCAAGTACTATAACATCCCACTGATCAGCACAACGCATAAAAAAAACATTCCCCTATGCACCTTGGTTTCGGTGACTGTTGGCTCCCTTCATAGGTTTGTCAAACGCGCCCCTCATTTCCTTTAACTTACCTGCTAATAGCTTAACGAGGGTCTCGGTTCTGGCAGTCTTGATGCCATAGGCAGCTTAAGAGGGCTCTCGCACAGTTTCCGCCCTCGTCATTAGATGACGTTCCACGTCACGCTCGCGGTATTACTGGACGTGCTACGTTCGCCGCTATGGTCGAGGGTGGCGCTGGTGAACACTCTCAAGGTTCGCTTACAACCAATGAACATAAATACCCACGTGAGCAGCAGATAGGACTGCCAGCGCCGTAGCTCAGTTGGTAAGAGCACCGAACGCGATATTCAGAGGTCGTGGGTTCGGATCCCACCGGCTGCATGGTTGTTTTTATGCTGCTTTATAAGTAATTTTCTTTAATCGATTTATTAATCTAAGTACTATAATATCCCACTGATAAGCATAACACATAAAAAACATTCCCCTATGCACCTTCGTTTCGGTGACTGTTGACTCCCTTCATAGGTATGTCAAACGGGCCCCTCATTTCCTTTAACTTACCTGCTAATAGCTTAACGAAGGTCTCGGTTCTGGCAGTCTAGATGCCATAGGTAGCTTAAGAGGGCTCTCGCACAGTTTCCGCCCTCGTCCTTAGATGATGTTCCACTTCACGCTCGCGGTATTACAGGACGTGCTACGTCCACCGCTAAGGTCGAGGGTGGCGCTGGTGAACACTCTCAAGGTTCGCTTACACCCAATGAACATAAATACATACGAGAGCAGCAGATTGGACAGCCGTCACCGTAGCTGAGTTGGTAAGAGCACCGAACGCGATATTCGGAGGTCGTGGGTTCTGATCCCACCGGCGGCATTGTTGTTTTTTCTGCTGCTTTATAAGTAATTTTCTTTAAGCGATTTATTAATCTGAGGTACTATAATATCCCACTGATCAGCACAACGCACAAAAAAAAATTCTCTATGCACCTTGGTTTCGGTGACTGTTGGCTCCCTTCATAGGTTTGTCAAACGGGCCCCTCATTTCCTTTAACTTACCTGCTAATAGCTTAGCGAGCGTCTCGGTTCTGGCAGTCTTGATGCCATAGGTAGCTTAAGAGGGCTCTCGCACAGTTTCCGCCCTCGTCATTAGATGACGTTCCACGTCACGCTCGCGGTATTACAGGACGTGCTACGTTCGCCGCTATGGTCGAGGGTGGCGCTGGTGAACACTCTCAAGGTTCGCTTACAACCAAAGAACATAAATACCCACGAGAGCAGCAGATTGGACAGCCGTCGCCGTAGCTCAGTTGGTAAGAGCACCGAACGCGATATTCGTAGATCGTGGGTTCGGATCCCACCGGCGGCATGGTTGTTTTTTCTCCTGCTTTATAAGTAATTTTCTTTAAGCGTTTTATTAATCTAAGTACTATAATATCCCACTGATAGGCACAAAACGTAAAAAAAACATTCACCTATGCACCGTGGTTTCGATGACTGTTGGCTCCCTTCATAGGAATGTCAAAAGAGGCCCCTCATTTCATTTAACTTACCTGCTAATAGCTTAACGAGGGTCTCGGTTCTGGCAATCTTGATGCCATAGGTAGCTTAAGAGGGCTCTCGCACAGTTTCCGCCTTCGCCGTTAGATGAAGTTCCAGGTCACGCTCGCGGTATTACAGGACGTGCTACGCCCGCCGCTAAGGTCGAGGGTGGCGCTGGTGAACACTCTCAAGGTTCCCTTACACCCAATGAACATAAATACATACGAGAGCAGCAGATTGGACAGCCGACGCAGTAGCTCAGTTGGTAAGAGCACCGAACGCGATATTCAGAGGTCGTGGGTTCAGATCGCACCGGCGGCATGGTTGTTTTTTCTGCTGCTTTATAAGTAATTTTCTTTAAGCGATTTATTAATCTAAGTACTATAATATCTCACTGATAAGCATTACACATAAAAAACATTCCCCTTTGCACCTTCGTTTCTGTGACTGTTGGCTCCCTTCATAGGTTTGTCAAATGGGCCCATCATTTCCTTTAACTTACCTGCTAATAGCTTAACGAGGGTCTCGGTTCTGGCAGTCTTGATACTAGAGGTAGCTTAAGAGGGCTCTCGCACAGTTTCTGCCCTCGCCGTTATATGACGTTCCACGTCAATCTCGCGGTATTACAGGACGTGCTACGTCCGCCGCTATGGTCGAGGGTGGCGCTGGTGAACACTCTCAAGGTTTGCTTACACCCAATGAACATAAATACCCACGAGAGCAGCAGATTGGAGAGCCGTTGCCGTAGCTCAGTTGTTAAGAGCACCGAACGCGATATTCGGAGGTCGTGGGTTCGGATCCCACCGGCGACATGGTTGTTTTTTCTGCTGCTTTATACGTAATTTTCTTTAAGCGATCTATTAATCTAAGTACTATAATATCCCACTGATCCGCACAACGCATAAAAAAACATTCCCCTATGCACCTTGGTTTCGGTGACTATTGGCTCCCTTCATAGGTTTGTCAAACGGGTCCTTCATTTCCTTTAACGTACCTGCTAATAGCTTAACGAGGGTCTCGGTTCTGGCAGTCTTGATGGCATAGGTAGCTTAAGAGGGCTCTCGCACAGTTTCCGCCCTCGTCCTTAGATGACGTTCCACGTCACGCTCGCGGTATTACAGGACGTGCTACGTCCGCCGCTAAGGCCGAGGGTGGTGCTGGTGAACACTCTCAAGGTTCGCTTACACCCAATGAACATAAATACATACGAGAGCAGCAGATTGGACAGCCGTCACCGTAGCTGAGTTGGTAAGAGCACCGAACGCGATATTCGGAGGTCGTGGGTTCGGATCCCACCGGCGGCACTGTTGTTTTTTCTGCTGCTTTATAAGTAATTTTCTTTAAGCGATTTATTAATCTAAGTACTATAATATCCCACTGATCAGCACAACGCACAAAAAAAAATTCTCTATGCACCTTGGTTTCGGTGACTGTTGGCTCCCTTCATAGGTTTGTCAAACGGGCCCCTCATTTCCTTTAACTTACCTGCTAATAGCTTAACGAGCGTCTCGGTTCTGGCAGTCTTGATGCCATAGGTAGCTTAAGAGGGCTCTCGCACAGTTTCCGCCCTCGCCGTTAGATGAAGTTCCAGGTCACGCTCGCGGTATTACAGGACGTGCTACGTCCGCCGCTATGGTCGAGGGTGGCGCTGGTGAACACTATCAAGGTTCGCTTACACCCAATTAACATAAATACACACTATGGCAGCAGATTGGACAGCCGTCGCCGTAGCTCCGTTGGTAAGAGCACCGGACGCGATATTCAGAGGTCGTGGGTTCGGATCCCACCGGCGGCATAGTTGTTTTTTCTGCTGCTGTGTAAGTAATTTTCTTTAAGCGATTTATTAGTCTAAGTACTATAATATCCCACTGATAAGCACAACACATAAAAAAACATTCCCCTATGCACCTTGGTTTCGGTGACTGTTGGCTCCCTTCATAGGTTTGTCAAACGGGCCCCTCATTTCCTTTAACTTACCTGCTAATAGCTTGACGAGTGTCTCGGTTCTGGCAGTCTTGATGCCGTAGGTAGCTTAACAGGGCTCTCGCACAGTTTCCGCCCTCGCCGTTAGATGACGTAGGACGTGCTACGTCCGCCGCTATGGTCGAGGGTGGCGCTGGTGAACACTCTCAAGGTTCGCTTACAACCAATGAACATAAATACCCATGTGAGCAGCAGATAGGACAGCCAGCGCCGTAGCTCAGTTGGTAAGAGCACCGGACGCGATATTTGGAGGTCGTGGGTTCGGATCCCACCTGCTGCATGGTTGTTTTTATGCTGCTTTATAAGTAATTTTCTTTAATCGATTTATTAATCTAAGTACTATAATATCTCACTGATAAGCATAACACATAAAAAACATTCCCCTATGCACCTTCGTTTCGGTGACTGTTGGCTCCCTTCATAGGATTGTCAAACGGGCCCCTCATTTCCTTTAACTTACCTGCTAATAGCTTAACGAGGGTCTCGGTTCTGGCAGTCTTGATGACATAGGTAGCTTAAGAGGGCTCTCGAACAGTTTCCGCCCTCGTCCTTAGATGATGTTCCACGTCACGCTCGCGGTATTACAGGACGTGCTACGCCCGCCGCTAAGGTCGAGGGTGGCGCTGGTGAACACTCTCAAGGTTCCCTTACACCCAATGAACATAAATACATACGAGAGCAGCAGATTGGACAGCCGTCGCCGTAGCTCAGTTGGTAAGAGCACCGAACGCGATATTCAGAGGTCGTGGGTTCAGATCGCACCGGCGGCATGGTTGTTTCTTCTGCTGCTTTATAAGTAATTTTCTTTAAGCGATTTATTAATCTAAGTACTATAATATCTCACTGATAAGCATTACACATAAAAAACATTCCCCTTTGCACCTTGGTTTCGGTGACTATTGGCTCCCTTCATAGGTTTGTCAAACGGGTCCTTCATTTCCTTTAACGTACCTGCTAATAGCTTAACGAGGGTCTCGGTTCTGGCAGTCTTGATACTATAGGTAGCTTAAGAGGGCTCTCGCACAGTTTCCGCCCTCGTCCTTAGATGACGTTCCACGTCACGCTCGCGGTATTACAGGACGTGCTACGTCCGCCGCTAAGGCCGAGGGTGGTGCTGGTGAACACTCTCAAGGTTCGCTTAGACCCAATGAACATAAATACATACGAGAGCAGCAGATTGGACAGCCGTCACCGTTGCTGGGTTGGTAAGAGCACCGAACGCGATATTCGGAGGTCGTGGGTTCGGATCCCACCGGCGGCATTGTTGTTTTTTCTGCTGCTTTATAAGTAATTTTCTTTAAGCGATTTATTAATCTAAGTACTATAATATCCCACTGATCAGCACAACGCACAAAAAAAATTCTCTATGCACCTTGGTTTCGGTGACTGTTGGCTCCCTTCATAGGTTTGTCAAACGGGCCCCTCATTTCCTTTAACTTACCTGCTAACAGCTTAACGAGCGTCTCGGTTCTGGCAGTCTTGATGCCATAGGTAGCTTAAGAGGGCTCTCGCACAGTTTCCGCCCTCGTCATTAGATGACGTTCCACGTCACGCTCGCGGTATTAAAGGACGTGCTACGTTCGCCGCTATGGTCGAGTGTGGCGCTGGTGAACACTCTCAAGGTTCGCTTACAACCAAAGAACATAAATACCCACGAGAGCAGCAGATTGGACAGCCGTCGCCGTAGCTCAGTTGGTAAGAGCACCGAACGCGATATTCGGAAATCGTGGGTTCGGATCCCACCGGCGGCATTGTTGTTTTTTCTGCTGCTTTATAAGTAATTTTCTTTAAGCGATTTATTAATCTGAGGTACTATAATATCCCACTGATCAGCACAACGCACAAAAAAAAATTCTCTATGCACCTTGGTTTCGGTGACTGTTGGCTCCCTTCATAGGTTTGTCAAACGGGCCCCTGATTTCCTTTAACTTACCTGCTAATAGCTTAGCGAGCGTCTCGGTTCTGGCAGTCTTGATGCCATAGGTAGCTTAAGAGGGCTCTCGCACAGTTTCCGCCCTCGTCATTAGATGACGTTCCACGTCACGCTCGCGGTATTACAGGACGTGCTACGTTCGCCGCTATGGTCGAGGGTGGCGCTGGTGAACACTCTCAAGGTTCGCTTACAACCAAAGAACATAAATACCCACGAGAGCAGCAGATTGGACAGCCGTCGCCGTAGCTCAGTTGGTAAGAGCACCGAACGCGATATTCGTAGATCGTGGGTTCGGATCCCACCGGCGGCATGGTTGTTTTTTCTGCTGCTTTATAAGTAATTTTCTTTAAGCGATTTATTAATCTAAGTACTATAATATCCCACTGATAGGCACAAAACGTAAAAAAACATTCCCCTATGCACCTTGGTTTCGATGACTGTTGGCTCCCTTCATAGGAATGTCAAAAGAGGCCCCTCACTTCCTTTAACTTACCATCTAATAGCTTAACGAGGGTCTCGGTTCTGGCAGTCTTGATGCCATAGGTAGCTTAAGAGGGCTCTCGCACAGTTTCCGCCCTCGCCGTTAGATGAAGTTCCAGGTCACGCTCACGGTATTACAGGACGTGCTACGTCCGCCGCTATGGTCGAGGGTGGCGCTGGTGAACACTATCAAGGTTCGCTTACACCCAATTAACATAAATACCCACTATGGCAGCAGATTGGACAGCCGTCGCCGTAGCTCAGTTGGTAAGAGCACCGGACGTGATATTTGGAGGTCGTGGGTTCGGATCCCACCTGCTGCATGGTTGTTTTTAAGCTGCTTTATAAGTAATTTTCTTTAATCGATTTATTAATCTAAGTACTATAATACCTCACTGATAAGCATAACACATAAAAAACATTCCCCTATGCACCTTCGTTTCGGTGACTGTTGGCTCCCTTCATAGGTTTGTCAAACGGGCCCCTCATTTCCTTTAACTTACCTGCTAATAGCTTAACGAGGGTCTCGGTTCTGGCAGTCTTGATGACATAGGTAGCTTAAGAGGGCTCTCGAACAGTTTCCGCCCTCGTCCTTAGATGATGTTCCACGTCACGCTCGCAGTATTACAGGACGTGCTACGCCCGCCGCTAAGGTCGAGGGTGGCGCTGGTGAACACTCTCAAGGTTCCCTTACACCCAATGAACATAAATACATACGAGAGCAGCAGATTGGACAGCCGTCGCCGTAGCTCAGTTGGTAAGAGCACCGAACGCGATATTCAGAGGTCGTGGGTTCAGATCGCACCGGCGGCATGGTTGTTTCTTCTGCTGCTTTATAAGTAATTTTCTTTAAGCGATTTATTAATCTAAGTACTATAATATCTCACTGATAAGCATTACACATAAAAAATATTCCCCTTTGCACCTTCGTTTCAGTGACTGTTGGCTCCCTTCATAGGTTTGTCAAATGAGCCCATCATTTCCTTTAACTTACCTGCTAATAGCTTAACGAGGGTCTCGGTTCTGGCAGTCTTGATACTATAGGTAGCTTAAGAGGGCTCTCGCACAGTTTCTGCCCTCGCCGTTAGATGACGTTCCACGTCAATCTCGCGGTATTACAGGACGTGCTACGTCCGCCGCTATGGTCGAGGGTGGCGCTGGTGAACACTCTCAAGGTTTGCTTACACCCAATGAACATAAATACCCACGAGAGCAGCAGATTGGAGAGCCGTTGCCGTAGCTCAGTTGTTAAGAGCACCGAACGCGATATTCGGAGGTCGTGGGATCGGATCCCACCGGCGACATGGTTGTTTTTTCTGCTGCTTTATACGTAATTTTCTTTAAGCGATCTATTAATCTAAGTACTATATTATCCCACTGATCCGCACAACGCATAAAAAAACATTCCCCTATGCACCTTGGTTTCGGTGACTATTGGCTCCCTTCATAGGTTTGTCAAACGGGTCCTTCATTTCCTTTAACGTACCTGCTAATAGCTTAACGAGGGTCTCGGTTCTGGCAGTCTTGATGGCATAGGTAGCTTAAGAGGGCTATTGCACAGTTTCCGCCCTCGTCCTTAGATGACGTTCCACGTCACGCTCGCGGTATTACAGGACGTGCTACGTCCGCCGCTAAGGCCGAGGGTGGTGCTGGTGAACACTCTCAAGGTTCGCTTACACCCAATGAACATAAATACATACGTGACCAGCAGATTGGACAGCCGTCGCCGTAGCTCAGTTGGTAAGAGCACCGAACGCGATATTCGGAGGTCGTGGGTTCGGATCCCACCGGCGGCATTGTTGTTTTTTCTGCTGCTTTATAAGTAATTTTCCTTAAGCGATTTATTAATCTAAGTACTATAATATCCCACTGAGCAGCACAACGCATAAAAAAACATTCCCCTATGCACCTTGATTTCGGTGACTGTTGGCTCCCTTCATAGGTTTGTCAAACGGGCCCCTCATTTCCTTTAACTTACCTGCTAATAGCTTAACGAGGGTCTCGGTTCTGGCAGTCTTGATGCCATAGGTAGCTTAAGAGGGCTCTCGCACAGTTTCCGCCCTCGTCATTAGATGACGTTCCACGTCACGCTCGCGGTATTACAGGACGTGCTACGTTTGCCGCTATGGTCGAGGGTGGCGCTGGTGAACACTCACAAGGTTCGCTTACAACCAAAGAACATAAATACCCACGAGAGCAACAGATTGGAGAGCCGTTGCCGTAGCTCAGTTAGTAAGAGCACCGAACGCGATATTCGGAGGTCATGGGTTCGGATCCCACCGGCGGCATGGTTGTTTTTTCTTCTGCTTTATAAGTAATTTTCTTTAAGCGATTTATTATTCTAAGTACTACAATATCCCACCGATAAGCACAACACATAAAAAACATTTTCCTATGCACCTTGGTTTGGGTGACTGTTGGCTCCCTTCATAGGTTTGTCAAACGGGCCCCTCACCTCCTTTAACTTACCTGCTAATAGCTTAACGAGCGTCTCGGTTCTGGCAGTCTTGATGCCATAGGTAGCTTAAGAGGGCTCTCGCACAGTTTCCGCCCTCGTCATTAGATGACGTTCCACGTCACGCTCGCGGTATTACAGGACGTGCTACGTTCGCCGCCATGGTCAAGGGTGGCGCTGGTGAACACTCTCAAGGTTCGCTTACAACCAAAGAACATAAATACCCACGAGAGCAGCAGATTGGAGAGCCGTTGCCGTAGCTCAGTTAGTAAGAGCACCGAACGCGATATTCGGAGGTCGTGGGCCGCCGGATCCCACCGGCGGCATGGTTGTTTTTTCTGCTGCTTTATAAGTAATTTTCTTTAAGCGATTTATTAATCTAAGTACTACAATATCCCACTGATAAGCACAGCACATAAAAAACATTCCCCTATGCACCTTGGTTTCGGTGACTATTGGCTCCCTTCATAGGTTTGTCAAACGAGCCCTTCATTTCCTTTAACGTACCTGCTAATAGCTTAACGACGGTCTCGGTTCTGGCAGTCTTGATGGCATAGGTAGCTTAAGAGGGCTATTGCACAGTTTCCGCCCTCGTCCTTAGATGACGTTCCACGTCACGCTCGCGGTATTACAGGACGTGCTACGTCCGCCGCTAAGGCCGAGGGTGGTGCTGGTGAACACTCTCAAGGTTCGCTTACACCCAATGAACATAAATACATACGTGACCAGCAGATTGGACAGCCGTCGCCGTAGCTCAGTTGGTAAGAGCACCGAACGCGATATTCGGAGGTCGTGGGTTCGGATCCCACCGGCGGCATTGTTGTTTTTTCTGCTGCTTTATAAGTAATTTTCCTTAAGCGATTTATTAATCTAAGTACTATAATATCCCACTGAGCAGCACAACGCATAAAAAACATTCCCCTATGCACCTTGATTTCGGTGACTGTTGGCTCCCTTCATAGGTTTGTCAAACGGGCCCCTCATTTCCTTTAACTTACCTGATAATAGCTTAACGAGGGTCTCGGTTCTGGCAGTCTTGATGCCATAGGTAGCTTAAGAGGGCTCTCGCACAGTTTCCGCCCTCGTCATTAGATGACGTTCCACGTCACGCTCGCGGTATTACAGGACGTGCTACGTTTGCCGCTATGGTCGAGGGTGGCGCTGGTGAACACTCACAAGGTTCGCTTACAACCAAAGAACATAAATACCCACGAGAGCAACAGATTGGAGAGCCGTTGCCGTTGCTCAGTTAGTAAGAGCACCGAACGCGATATTCGGAGGTCATGGGTTCGGATCCCACCGGCGGCATGGTTGTTTTTTCTTCTGCTTTATAAGTAATTTTCTTTAAGCGATTTATTAATCTAAGTACTACAATATCCCACCGATAAGCACAACACATAAAAAACATTTTCCTATGCACCTTGGTTTGGGTGACTGTTGGCTCCCTTCATAGGTTTGTCAAACGGGCCCCTCATCTCCTTTAACTTACCTGCTAATAGCTTAACGAGCGTCTCGGTTCTGGCAGTCTTGATGCCATAGGTAGCTTAAGAGGGCTCTCGCACAGTTTCCGCCCTCGTCATTAGATGACGTTCCACGTCACGCTCGCGGTATTACAGGACGTGCTACGTTCGCCGCTATGGTCAAGGGTGGCGCTGGTGAACACTCTCAAGGTTCGCTTACAACCAAAGAACATAAATACCCACGAGAGCAGCAGATTGGAGAGCCGTTGCCGTAGCTCAGTTAGTAAGAGCACCGAACGCGATATTCGGAGGTCGTGGGTTCGGATCCCACCGGCGGCATGATTGTTTTTTCTGCTGCTTTATAAGTAATTTTCTTTAAGCGATTTATTAATCTAAGTACTACAATATCCCACTGATAAGCACAGCACATAAAAAACATTCCCCTATGCACCTTGGTTTCGGTGACTGCTGGCTCCCTTCATAGGTTTGTCAAACGGGCCCCTCATTTCCTTTAACTTACCTGCTAATAGCTTAACGAGGGTCTCGGTTCTGGCAGTCTTGATGCCATAGGTAGCTTAAGAGGGCTCTCGCACAGTTTCCGCCCTCGCCGTTAGATAACGTTCCACGTCACGCTCGCGGTATTACAGGACGTGCTACGTCCACCGCTAAGGTTGAGGGTGGCGCTGGTGAACACTCTCAAGGTTCGCTTACACCCAATGAAAATAAATACCCACGAGAGCAGCAGATTGGAGAGCCGTCGCCGTAGCTCAGTTGGTTAGAGCACCGGACGCGATATTCGGAGGTCGTGGGTTCGGATCCCACCGGCGGCATGGTTATTTTTTATGCTGCTTTATAAGTCATTTTCTTTAAGCGATTTATTAATCTAAGTACTATAATATCCCACTGATAAGCACAACACATAAAAAACATTCCCCTATGCACCCTGGTTTTGGTGACTATTGGCTCCCTTCATAGGTTTGTCAAACGGGCCCTTCATTTCCTTTAACGTACCTGCTAATAGCTTAACGAGGGTCTCTTTTCTGGCAGTCTTGATGGCATAGGTAGCTTAAGAGGGCTCTCGCACAGTTTCCGCCCTCGTCCTTAGATGACGTTCCATGTCACGCTCGCGGTATTACAGGACGTGCTACGTCCGCCGCTATGGTCGAGGGTGGTGCTGGCGAAAACTCTCAAGGTTCGCTTACACCCAATGAACATAAATACCCAGGAGAGCAGCAGATTGGACAGCCGTTGCCGTGGCTCAGTTGGTAAGAGCACCGAACGCGATATTCGGAGGTCGTGGGTTCAGATCGCACCGGCGGCATGGTTGTTTTTTCTGCTGCTTTATAATAATTTTATTTAAGCGATTTATTAATCTAATGAAGTCTAGGGTTCGACGGAATCCCGTCTGGCGGGGAAAATTCATACTGATGAAGAAAACATACACTCGCCAAGGTTCAAAGAATATAAGAATGAATTGACGTTTCGGCGCCCGTACGGGTGCCTTGATCAAAAAGAAGCGAAGGACGGGCAGGTGAGCTATATATGGGCAGTTTTTTTTTTGAAGGGTGCGCAGGTATATCTCTGGGAGATTGCCACGGGTCCAGTTATTCGTGTTTGGCGTGGATTGAATGCACAATGATTGTATGAGAAGGCGTTTTGGTAATGATTTTTCCTTTGCAATTACACGTGCTGCGTCCCAGTCGATGGTATGGCCAGTTTCTTGATGATGTTGCGCCAAAGCGTTTGAGATAGATTTTCCTTTGGCGACGTCATTTTGGTGCTGTTTGAGCCTTGTCTTGAATTTGCCTGTTTCTCCGATATAGGAAGTGTCGCAATCATGACAGGGGATCTTGTAGATCACGCCTGGAAAGATATCGATGTCAAGAGGGTCCTTGACTCGCAAGAGTCGTTGCCGAAGTTTGCACGATGGGACGTGGGCCACATGAATGTTATAATCTGAAAAGATGCGAGCAAGGTTCTCACTCACACCGTGGGTATACGGAATCGGCACCCGCTTCTTTGCGCATGCGTCAGTTCGGATAGTCGGAGCAGAGGCGCGTCGTTCCTGGGATCGTGGTATTTGGGCTGGGTAACCGTTCCGTATCAGGTCTTGCCTGACCTGTTGCACTTCTGCTGCTCTGCGCTTAGGACTTGAGCATATCCTAAAAGCGCGGTTGAACAGAGACGCCGCGACTAAGCGCTTGTGCCCGATGGGATGAGATGACTGAAAGTTTAGGTACCTTCCGTTGAGAGTGGGTTTACGATAGACGGTGGTTTGCAGAGAATACGGTGAGCGTTCCACGAGGACGTCGAGGAAAGCGATGTGGCCATCCACTTCCTCCTCTAGGGTGAACTGAATGCTTTGCTGGAACGTGTTGAGGTGCGCTAGAAACCTGTGTACGTCTGGCCGGTTGATGACAGAGAAGCAGTCATCGACATAGCGTACAAAAAACTGCGGTGGGGGGGTCGAATGAGGCAAGTGCTGCGGATTCTATTGATTCTAAGGCAAGGTTAGCACATACTACAGAAACTGAGGCACCCATGGCTGTTCTGAAAGTGTGTCTGTAGAAGTTCTTGTTGTAGGTGAAATAAGTATTCGAGAGGCAGAATTTTAGGAGTCGGCAGAGGTCGTCGGCTTCAATCGGGGTTCGTTCAGGCAAAGTCGTGTCTTCGTTCAGGGCTTTCTTGCAACACTCCACCGCCAAATCCACAGGCACAGATGTGAACAGAGACTTCACATCGAAAGAAGCCATTACTTGGGTGTCGTCAATGGGCACATTCCTCAGCTTCTCGACGAAGTCGCTTGCATTCCGGACGTGCGTGGCGGTTTTTCCCGCTAGAGGGGCCAGCACCCGGTGAAGGTAGCCAGAGAGCTTGTTCAACGGGGACCGTGTAAAGTCCACAATTGGACGGAGCGGTGTGCCCTCCTTGTGCACTTTTGGTACGCCGTCGCGGCGTCTCAGTCGCTCAGTCGCTCAGCGCTCAGTCGCGGCGTCTCTGTTCAACCGCGCATTTAGGATATGCTCAAGTCCTAAGCGCAGAGCAGCAGAAGTGAAACAGGTCAGGCAAGACCTGATACGGAACGGTTACCCAGCCCAAATACTACGATCAAAGGAACGACGCGCCTCTGCTCCGACTATCCGAACTGACGCATGCGCAAAGAAGCGAGTGCCGATTCCGTATGCCCACAGTGTGAGTGAGAACCTTGCTCGCATCTTTTCAGATTATAACATTCATGTGGCCCACGTCCCGTCGTGCAAACTTCGGCAACGACTCTTGCGAGTCAAGGACCCTCTTGACATCGATATCTTTCCAGGCGTCATCTACAAGATCCCTTGTCATGATTGCGACGCTTCCTATATCGGAGAAACAGGCAAATTCAAAGCAAGGCTCAAACAGCCCCAAAATGACGTCGCCAAATGAAAATCTATCTCAAACGCTTTGGCGCAAATTATCAAGAAACTGGCCATACCATCGACTGGGACGCAGCACGTGTAATTGCAAAGGAAAAATCATTACCAAAACGCCTTCTCATAGAATCATTGTGCATTCAATCCACGCCAAACACGATTAACCGTACCCGTGGCAATCTCCCAGAGATATACCTGCGCACCCTTCAAAAAACTGCCCATATATAGCTCACCTGCCCGTCCTTCGTTTCTTTGTGATCAAGGCACCCGTACGGGCGCCGAAACGTCAATTCATTTTTATTTTCTTTGAACCTTGGCGAGTTTATTAATCTAAGTACTATAATATCCCACTGATCAGCACAACGCATAAAAAAACATTCCCCTATGCACCTTGGTTTCGGTGACTGTTGGCTCCCTTCATAGGTTTGTCAAACGGGCCCCTCATTTCCGTTAACTTACCTGCTAATAGCTTAACGAGGGTCTCGGTTCTGGCAGTCTTGATGCCATAGGTAGCTTAAGATGGCTCTCGCACAGTTCCCGCCCTCGCCGTTAGATGACGTTCCACGTCACTCTCGCGGTATTACAGGACGTGCTACGTCCGCCGCTATGGTCGAGGGTGGCGCCGGTGAACACTCTCAAGGTTCGCTTACACCCAATGAACATAAATACCCTCGAGAGCAGCAGATTGGACAGCCGTCGCCGTAGCTCAGTTGGTAAGAGCACCGAACGCGATATTCGGAGGTCGTGGGTTCGGATCCCACCGGCGACATGGTTGTTTTTTCTGCTGCTTTATACGTAATTTTCTTTAAGCGATTTATTAGTCTAAGTACTATAATATCCCACTGATAAGCACAACACATAAAAAAACATTCCCCTATGCACCTTGGTTTCGGTGACTGTTGGCTCCCTTCATAGGTTTGTCAAAAGGGGCCCCTCATTTCCTTTAACTTACCTGCTAATAGCTTAACGAGGGTCTCGGTTCTGGCAGTCTTGATGCCATAGGTAGCTTAACAGGGCTCTCGCACAGTTTCCGCCCTCGCCGTTAGATGACGTAGGACGTGCTACGTCCGCCGCTATTGTCGAGGGTGGCGCTGGTGAACACTCTCAAGGTTCGCTTACACCCAATGAACATAAATACCCACGAGAGCTGCAGATTGGAAAGCCGTCGCCGTAGCTCAGTTGGTAAGAGCACCGAACGCGATATTCGGAGGTCGTGGGTTCGGATCCCACCGGCGGCCTGGTGGTTGTTTTTCCTGCTGCTTAATAAGTAATTTTCTTTAAGCGATTTATTAATCTAAGTACTATAATATCCCACTGATCAGCACAACGTATAAAAAACATTCCCCTATGCACCTTGGTTTCGGTGACTATTGGCTCCCTTCATAGGTTTGTCAAACGGGCCCTTCATTTCCTTTAACGTACCTGCTGATAGCTTAAAGAGGGTCTTGGTTCTGGCAGTCTTGATGGCATAGGTAGCTTAAGAGGGCTCTCGCACAGTTTCCGCCCTCGTCCTTAAATGACGTTCCACGTCACGCTCGCGGTATTTCAGGACGTGCTACGTCCGCCGCTAAGGTCGAGGGTGGTGCTGGTGAACACACTAGAGGTTCGCTTACACCCACTAAACATAAATACATACGAGAGCAGCAGATTGCACAGCCGTCGCCGTAGCTTAGTTGGTAAGAGCACCGAACGCGATATTCGGAGGTCGTGGGCTCGGATCCCACCGGCGACATGGTTGTTTTTTCTGCTGCTTTATACGTAATTTTCTTTAAGCGATTTATTAATCCAAGTACTATAACATCCCACTGATCAGCACAACGCATAAAAAAAACATTCCCCTATGCACCTTGGTTTCGGTGACTGTTGGCTCCCTTCATAGGTTTGTCAAACGCGCCCCTCATTTCCTTTAACTTACCTGCTAATAGCTTAGCGAGCGTCTCGGTTCTGGCAGTCTTGATGCCATAGGTAGCTTAAGAGGGCTCTCGCACAGTTTCCGCCCTCGTCATTAGATGACGTTCCACGTCACGCTCGCGGTATTACAGGACGTGCTACGTTCGCCGCTATGGTCGAGGGTGGCGCTGGTGAACACTCTCAAGGTTCGCTTACAACCAAAGAACATAAATACCCACGAGAGCAGCAGATTGGACAGCCGTCGCCGTAGCTCAGTTGGTAAGAGCACCGAACGCGATATTCGTAGATCGTGGGTTCGGATCCCACCGGCGGCATGGTTGTTTTTTCTCCTGCTTTATAAGTAATTTTCTTTAAGCGTTTTATTAATCTAAGTACTATTATATCCCACTGATAGGCACAAAACGTAAAAAAACATTCCCCTATGCACCTTGGTTTCGATGACTGTTGGCTCCCTTCATAGGAATGTCAAAAGAAGCCCCTCATTTCCTTTAACTTACCTGCTAATAGCTTAACGAGGGTCTCGGTTCTGGCAGTCTTGATGCCATAGGTAGCTTAAGAGGGCTCTCGCACAGTTTCCGCCCTCGCCGTTAGATGAAGTTCCAGGTCACGCTCGCGGTATTACAGGACGTGCTACGTCCGCCGCTATGGTCGAGGGTGGCGCTGGTGAACACTATCAAGGTTCGCTTACACCCAAATCACATAAATACCCACTATGGCAGCAGATTGGACAGCCGTCACCGTAGCTCAGTTGGTAAGAGCACCGGACGCGATATTCGGAGGTCGTGGGTTCGGATCCCACCGGCGACATGGTTGTTTTTTCTGCTGCTTTATACGTAATTTTCTTTAAGCGATCTATTAATCTAAGTACTATAATATCCCACTGATCCGCACAACGCATAAAAAAACATTCCCCTATGCACCTTGGTTTCGGTGACTATTGGCTCCCTTCATAGGCTTGTCAAACGGGTCCTTCATTTCCTTTAACGTACCTGCTAATAGCTTAACGAGGGTCTCGGTTCTGGCAGTCTTGATGGCATAGGTAGCTTAAGAGGGCTCTCGCACAGTTTCCGCCCTCGTCCTTAGATGACGTTCCACGTCACGCTCGCGGTATTACAGGACGTGCTACGTCCGCCGCTAAGGCCGAGGGTGGTGCTGGTGAACACTCTCAAGGTTCGCTTACACCCAATGAACATAAATACATACGAGAGCAGCAGATTGGACAGCCGTCACCGTAGCTGAGTTGGTAAGAGCACCGAACGCGATATTCGGAGGTCGTGGGTTCGGATCCCACCGGCGGCATTGTTGTTTTTTCTGCTGCTTTATAAGTAATTTTCTTTAAGCGATTTATTATTCTAAGTACTATAATATCCCACTGATCAGCACAACGCACAAAAAAAATTCTCTATGCACCTTGGTTTCGGTGACTGTTGGCTCCCTTCATAGGTTTGTCAAACGGGCCCCTCATTTCCTTTAACTTACCTGCTAATAGCTTAACGAGCGTCTCGGTTCTGGCAGTCTTGATGCCATAGGTAGCTTAAGAGGGCTCTCGCACAGTTTCCGCCCTCCTCATTAGATGACGTTCCACGTCACGCTCGCGGTATTAAAGGACGTGCTACGTTCGCCGCTATGGTCGAGGGTGGCGCTGGTGAACACTCTCAAGGTTCGCTTACAACCAAAGAACATAAATACCCACGAGAGCAGCAGATTGGACAGCCGTCGCCGTAGCTCAGTTGGTAAGAGCACCGAACGCGATATTCGGAAATCGTGGGTTCGGATCCCACCGGCGGCATGGTTGTTTTTTCTGCTGCTTTATAAGTAATTTTCTTTAAGCGATTTATTAATCTAAGTACTATAATATCCCACTGATAGTCACAAAACGTAAAAAAACATTCCCCTATGCACCTTGGTTTCGATGACTGTTGGCTCCCTTCATAGGAATGTCAAAAGAGGCCCCTCATTTCCTTTAACTTACCAGCTAATAGCTTAACGAGGGTCTCGGTTCTGGCAGTCTTGATGCCATAGGTAGCTTAAGAGGGCTCTCGCACAGTTTCCGCCCTCGCCGTTAGATGAAGTTCCAGGTCACGCTCGCGGTATTACAGGACGTGCTACGTCCGCCGCTATGGTCGAGGGTGGCGCTGGTGAACACTATCAAGGTTCGCTTACACCCAATTCACATAAATACACACTATGGCAGCAGATTGGACAGCCGTCGCCGTAGCTCAGTTGGTAAGAGCACCGGACGCGATATTCGGAGGTCGTGGGTTCGGATCCCACCGGCTGCATGGTTGTTTTTATGCTGCTTTATAAGTAATTTTCTTTAATCGATTTATTAATCTAAGTACTATAATATCTCACTGAAAAGCATAACACATAAAAAAACATTCCCGTATGCACCTACGTTTCGGTGACTGTTGGCTCCATTCATAGGTTTGTCAAACGGGCCCCTCATTTCCTTTAACTTACCTGCTAATAGCTTAACGAGGGTATCGGTTCTGGCAGTCTTGATACCATAGGTAGCTTAAGAGGGCTCGCGCAGTGTTTCCGCCCTCGCCGTTAGATGACGTTCCTAGTCACTCTCGCGGTATTACAGGACGTGCTACGTCCGCCGCTATGGTCAAGGGTGGCGCTGGAGAACACTCTCAAGGTTCGCTTACACCCAATGAACATAAATACCCACGAGAGCAGCAGATTGGAGAGCCGTTGCCGTAGCTCAGTTAGTAAGAGCACCGAAAGCGATATTCGGAGGTCGTGGGTTCGGATCCCACTGGCGGCATGGTTGTTTTTCTGCTGCTTTATAAGTAATTTTCTTTAAGCGATTTAATAATCTAAGTACTATAATATCCCACTGATCAGCACAACGCATAAAAAAACATTCCCCTATGCACCTTGGTTTCGGTGACTGTTGGCTCCCTTCATAGGTTTGTCAAACGGGCCCCTCATTTCCTTTAACTTACCTGCTAATAGCTTAACGAGGGTCTCGGTTCTGGCAGTCTTGATACCATAGGTAGCTTAAGAGGGCTCGCGCAGTGTTTCGCCCTCGCCGTTAGATGACGTTCCTAGTCACTCTCGCGGTATTACAGGACGTGCTACGTCCGCCGCTATGGTCAAGGGTGGCGCTGGAGAACACTCTCAAGGTTCGCTTACACCCAATGAACATAAATACCCACGAGAGCAGCAGATTGCAGAGCCGTTGCCGTAGCTCAGTTGGTAAGAGCACCAAACGCGATATTCAGAGGTCCTGGGTTCGGATCCCACCGGCGGCATAGTTGTTTTTTCTGCTGCTGTGTAAGTAATTTTCTTTAAGCGATTTATTAGTCTAAGTACTATAATATCCCACTGATAAGCACAACACATAAAAAAACATTCCCCTATGCACCTTGGTTTCGGTGACTGTTGGCTCCCTTCATAGGTTTGTCAAACGGGCCCCTCATTTCCTTTAACTTACCTGCTAATAGCTTGACGAGTGTCTCGGTTCTGGCAGTCTTGATGCCGTAGGTAGCTTAACAGGGCTCTCGCACAGTTTCCGCCCTCGCCGTTAGATGACGTAGGACGTGCTACGTCCGCCGCTATGGTCGAGGGTGGCGCTGGTGAACACTCTCAAGGTTCGCTTACAACCAATGAACATAAATACCCACGTCAGCAGCAGATAGGACAGCCAGCGCCGTAGCTCAGTTGGTAAGAGCACCGAACGCGATATTCAGAGGTCGTGGGTTCAGATCGCACCGGCGGCATGGTTGTTTTTTCTGCTGCTTTATAAGTAATTTTCTTTAAGCGATTTATTAATCTAAGTACTATAACATCTCACTGAGAAGCATAACACATTAAAAACATTCCCCTTTGCACCTTCGTTTCGGTGACTGTTGGCTCCCTTCATAGGTTTGTCAAATGGGCCCATCATTTCCTTTAACTTACCTGCTAATAGCTTAACGAGGGTCTCGGTTCTGGCAGTCTTGATACTATAGGTAGCTTAAGAGGGCTCTCGCACAGTTTCTGCCCTCGCCGTTAGATGACGTTCCACGTCACTCTCGCGGTATTACAGGACGTGCTACGTCCGCCGCTATGGTCGAGGGTGGCGCTGGTGAACACCCTCAAGGTTTGCTTACACCCAATGAACATAAATACCCACGAGAGCAGCAGATTGGAGAGCCGTTGCCGTAGCTCAGTTGGTAAGAGCACCGAACGCGATATTCGGAGGTCGTGGGTTCGGATCCCACCGGCGACATGGTTGTTTTTTCTGCTGCTTTATACGTAATTTTCTTTAAGCGATCTATTAATCTAAGTACTATAATATCGCACTGATCCGCACAACGCATAAAAGAACATTCCCCTATGCACCTTGGTTTCGGTGACTATTGGCTCCCTTCATAGGTTTGTCAAACGGGCCCCTCATTTCCTTTAACTTACCTGCTAATAGCTTAACGAGGGTCTCGGTTCTGGCAGTCTTGATGACATAGGTAGCTTAAGAGGGCTCTCGAACAGTTTCCGCCCTCGTCCTTAGATGATGTTCCACGTCACGCTCGCGGTATTACAGGACGTGCTACGCCCGCCGCTAAGGTCGAGGGTGGCGCTGGTGAACACTCTCAAGGTTACCTTACACCCAATGAACATAAATACATACGAGAGCAGCAGATTGGACAGCCGTCGCCGTAGCTCAGTTGGTAAGAGCACCGAACGCGATATTCGGAAATCGTGGGTTCGGATCCCACCGGCGGCATGGTTGTTTTTTCTGCTGCTTTATAAGTAATTTTCTTTAAGCGATTTATTATTCTAAGTACTATAATATCCCACTGATAGGCACAAAACGTAAAAAAACATTCCCCTATGCACCTTGGTTTCGATGACTGTTGGTTTCCTTCATAGGAATGTCAAAAGAGGCCCCTCATTTCCTTTAACTTACCTGCTAATAGCTTAACGAGGGTCTCGGTTCTGGCAGTCTTGATGCCATAGGTAGCTTAAGAGGGCTCTCGCACAGTTTCCGCCCTCGCCGTTAGATGAAGTTCCAGGTCACGCTCGCGGTATTACAGGACGTGCTACGTCCGCCGCTATGGTCGAGGGTGGCGCTGGTGAACACTATCAAGGTTCGCTTACACCCAATTCACATAAATACACACTATGGCAGCAGATTGGACAGCCGTCGCCGTAGCTCAGTTGGTAAGAGCACCGGACGCGATATTCGGAGGTCGTGGGTTCGGATCCCACCGGCTGCATGGTTGTTTTTATGCTGCTTTATAAGTAAATTTCTTTAAGCGATTTATTAATCTAAGTACTATAATATCCCACTGATCAGCACAACGCATAAAAAAACATTCCCCTATGCACCTTGGTTTCGGTGACTGTTGGCTCCCTTCATAGGTGTGTCAAACGGTCCCCTCATTTCCTTTAACTTACCTGCTAATAGCTTAACGAGGGTCTCGGTTCTGGCAGTCTTGATGCCATAGGTAGCTTAAGAGGGCTCTCGCACAGTTTCCGCCCTCGCCGTTAGATGACGTTCCACGTCACTCTCGCGGTATTACAGGACGTGCTACGTCCGCCGCTATGGTCGAGGGTGGCGCTGGTGAACACTCTCAAGGTTCGCTTACACCCAATGAACTTAAATACCCACGAGAGCAGCAGATTGCAGAGCCGTTGCCGTAGCTCAGTTGGTAAGAGCACCAAACGCGATATTCAGAGGTCGTGGGTTCGGATCCCACCGGCGGCATAGTTGTTTTTTCTGCTGCTGTGTAAGTAATTTTCTTTAAGCGATTTATTAGTCTAAGTACTATAATATCCCACTGATAAGCACAACACATAAAAAAACATTCCCCTATGCACCTTGGTTTCGGTGACTGTTGGCTCCCTTCATAGGTTTGTCAAACGGGCCCCTCATTTCCTTTAACTTACCTGCTAATAGCTTGACGAGTGTCTCGGTTCTGGCAGTCTTGATGCCGTAGGTAGCTTAACAGGGCTCTCGCACAGTTTCCGCCCTCGCCGTTAGATGACGTAGGACGTGCTACGTCCGCCGCTATGGTCGAGGGTGGCGCTGGTGAACACTCTCAAGGTTCGCTTACACCCAATGAACATAAATACCCACGAGAGCAGCAGATTGGAGAGCCGTTGCCGTAGCTCAGTTGGTAAGAGCACTGAACGCGATATTCGGAGGTCGTGAGTTCGGATCCCACCGGCGACATGGTTGTTTTTTCTGCCGCTTTATACGTAATTTTCTTTAAGCGATTTATTAATCTAAGTACTATAATATCCCACTGATCCGCACAACGCATAAAAAAAATTCCCCTATGCACCTTTGTTTCGGTGACTATTGGCTCCCTTCATAGGTTTGTCAAACGGGCCCCTCATTTCCTTTAACTTACCTGCTAATAGCTTAACGAGGGTCTCGGTTCTGGCGGTCTTGATGCCATAGGTAGCTTAAGAGGGCTCTCGCACAGTTTCCGCCGTCGTCCTTAGATGATGTTCCACGTCACGCTCGCGGTATTACAGGACGTGCTACATCCGCCGCTAAGGTCGAGGGTGGCGCTGGTGAACACTCTCAAGGTTCGCTTACACCCAATGAACATTAATACCCACGAGAGGAGCAGATTGGACAGCCGACGCCGTAGCTCAGTTGGTAAGAGCACCGGACGCGATATTCAAAGGTCGTAGGTTCGGATCCCACCGGCGGCATGGTTGTTTTTTCTGTTGCTTTATAAGTAATTTTCTTTAAGCGATTTATTAGTTTAAGTACTATAATATCCCACTGATAAGCACAACACATAAAAAAACATTCCCCTATGCCCCTTGGTTTCGGTGACTGTTGGCTCCCTTCGTAGGTTTGTCAAACGGGCCCCTCATTTCCTTTAACTTACCTGCTAATAGCTTAACGATTGTCTCGGTTCTGGCAGTCTTGATGCCATAGGTAGCTTAAGAGGGCTCTCGCACAGTTTCCGCCCTCGTCATTAGATGACGTTCCACGTCACGCTCGCGGTATTAAAGGACGTGCTACGTTCGCCGCTATGGTCGAGGGTGGCGCTGGTGAACACTCTCAATGTTCGCTTACAACCAAAGAACATAAATACCCACGAGAGCAGCAGATTGGACAGCCGTCGCCGTAGCTCAGTTGGTAAGAGCACCGAACGCGATATTCGGAAATCGTGGGTTCAGATCCCACCGGCGGCATGGTTGTTTTTTCTGCTGCTTTATAAGTAATTTTCTTTAAGCGATTTATTAATCTAAGTACTATAATATCCCACTGATAGGCACAAAACGTAAAAAAACATTCCCCTATGCACCTTGGTTTCGATGACTGTTGGCTCCCTTCATAGGAATGTCAAAAGAGGCCCCTCATTTCCTTTAACTTACCTGCTAATAGCTTAACGAGGGTCTCGGTTCTGGCAGTCTTGATGCCATAGGTAGCTTAAGAGGGCTCTCGCACAGTTTCCGCCCTCGCCGTTAGATGAAGTTCCAGGTCACGCTCGCGGTATTACAGGACGTGCTACGTCCGCCGCTATGGTCGAGGGTGGCGCTGGTGAACACTATCAATGTTCGCTTACACCCAATTCACATAAATACACACTATGGCAGCAGATTGGACAGCCGTCGCCGTAGCTCAGTTAGTAAGAGCACCGAACGCGATATTCGGAGGTCGTGGGTTCGGATCCCACTGGCGGCATGGTTGTTTTTTCTGCTGCTTTATAAGTATTTTCTTGAAGCGATTTATTAATCTAAGTACTATAATATCCCACTGATCAGCACAACGCATAAAAAAACATTCCCCTATGCACCTTGGTTTCGGTGACTGTTGGCTCCCTTCATAGGTTTGTCAAACGGGCCCCTCATTTCCTTTAACTTACCTGCTAATAGCTTAACGAGGGTCTCGGTTCTGGCAGTCTTGATGCCATAGGTAGCTTAAGAGGGCTCTCGCACAGTTTCCGCCCTCGCCGTTAGATGACGTTCCACGTCACTCTCGCGGTATTACAGGACGTGCTACGTCCGCCGCTATGGTCGAGGGTGGCGCTGGTGAACACTCACAAGGTTCGCTTACACCCAATGAACTTAAATACCCACGAGAGCAGCAGATTGCAGAGCCGTTGCCGTAGCTCAGTTGGTAAGAGCACCAAACGCGATATTCAGAGGTCGTGGGTTCGGATCCCACCGGCGGCATAGTTGTTTTTTCTGCTGCTGTGTAAGTAATTTTCTTTAAGCGATTTATTAGTCTAAGTACTATAATATCCCACTGATAAGCACAACACATAAAAAAACATTCCCCTATGCACCTTGGTTTCGGTGACTGTTGGCTCCCTTCATAGGTTTGTCAAACGGGCCCCTCATTTCCTTTAACTTACCTGCTAATAGCTTGACGAGTGTCTCGGTTCTGGCAGTCTTGATGCCGTAGGTAGCTTAACAGGGCTCTCGCACAGTTTCCGCTCTCGCCGTTAGATGACGTAGGACGTGCTACGTCCGCCGCTATGGTCGAGGGTGGCGCTGGTGAACACTCTCAAGGTTCGCTTACACACAATGAACATAAATACCCACGAGAGCAGCAGATTGGAGAGCCGTTGCCGTAGCTCAGTTGGTAAGAGCACTGAACGCGATATTCGGAGGTCGTGAGTTCGGATCCCACCGGCGACATGGTTGTTTTTTCTGCCGCTTTATACGTAATTTTCTTTAAGCGATTTATTAATCTAAGTACTATAATATCCCACTGATCCGCACAACGCATAAAAAAAATTCCCCTATGCACCTTTGTTTCGGTGACTATTGGCTCCCTTCATAGGTTTGTCAAACGGGCCCCTCATTTCCTTTAACTTACCTGCTAATAGCTTAACGAGGGTCTCGGTTCTGGCGGTCTTGATGCCATAGGTAGCTTAAGAGGGCTCTCGCACAGTTTCCGCCGTCGTCCTTAGATGATGTTCCACGTCACGCTCGCGGTATTACAGGACGTGCTACGTCCGCCGCTAAGGTCGAGGGTGGCGCTGGTGAACACTCTCAAGGTTCGCTTACACCCAATGAACATTATTACCCACGAGAGGAGCAGATTGGACAGCCGTCGCCGTAGCTCAGTTGGTAAGAGCACCGGACGCGATATTCAAAGGTCGTAGGTTCGGATCCCACCGGCGGCATGGTTGTTTTCTCTATGCTTTATAAGTAATTTTCTTTAAGCGATTTATTAGTCTAAGTACTATAATATCCCACTGATAAGCACAACACATAAAAAACATTCCCCTATGCACCCTGGTTTCGGTGACTGTTGGCTCCCTTCATAGGTTTGTCAAACGGGCCCCTCATTTCCTTTAACTTACCTGTTAATAGCTTAACGAGGGTCTCGGTTCTGGCAGTCTTGATGCCATAGGTAGCTTAAGAGGGCTCTCGCACAGTTTCCGCCCACGACGTTAGATGACGCTCCACGTCACGCTCGCGGTATTACAGGACGTGCTACGTCCGCCGCTATGGTCGAGAGTGGCGCTGGTGAACACTCTCAAGGTTCGCTTACAAGCAATGAACATAAATACCCACGTGAGCAGCATATTGGACAGCCGTCGCCGTAGCTCAGTTGGTAAGAGCACCGGACGCAATATTCGGAGGTCGTGGGTTCGGATCCCACCGGCGGCATGGTTGTTTTTTCTGCTGCTTAATAAGTCATTTTCTTTAAGCGATTTATTAATCTAATTACTATAATATCCCACTGATAAGCACAACACATAAAAAACATTCCCCTATGCACCCTGGTTTCATTGACTGTTGGCTCCCTTCATAGGTTTGTCAAACGGGCCCCTCATTTCCTTTAACTTACCTGCTATATATATATATATATATATATATATATATATATATATATATATATATATATATATATATATATATATATAAAATCGATAACGATAAACCTCGAAAATGTAATCAATGTTGTACAACATTTTTAGAAAGTGCAGTTTAGAAAATACAGTTATATATATATATATATATATATATATATATATATATATATATATATATATATATATATATATATATATATCAACGAATTTATCAACGAATCGTCAGTTACTAGACTGTCGCCGGCGGTTTGGGGAGCGGGCTAGTACCAGCGTTGCATACGTTATATGTTGCTTGAATTTTGGGTCGCTCAGTGCGGATGATGTTGAAGGCTTCTGCGTATTTTCGATCGTAGTCTGGATGTCGTCGGTGCTGAAATCATTTGTTCCCAAGTGCAGAATCACACCGATCACACTTAGAGACACAAAGTCCAGTAGATTCTTGAGGTCGCTGATATTGGCTCCAGGTTGGGTAATGAAGGCCGGGGAGCACCGACTCGCATCGTCAAAATGGTTGAAGAGGTGTTTAGTATGTGAATCTCGAATTACTGCCCATTTTGGCGGATGAATAGGAAATCTCTTATGGAATTGTTTTAGAAGCGTTGCTAGCAGCCATCGATGAAATGCAGTATAGAAAGGTAAATGTATTGGGTTGCTAGAGGCAAAATGCAAAGTTGTGAAACGCTTCATTTAGCCATAAATTTATTTTGAGTAGACGTTTCGGACAGAGCCTGTTCTTTCTCAAGTCTGCAGTGACAGCGATCTTCTTCCTCTTCTTAAAGAGTTGGAATGGGCACACATGTATGACACATGAACAAAACAAACAAACGGAAGCTGGAACGAAAATCGGCGCAGAGGAAAGAGTAGTACAAAAGAGAGAGAGAGAGAAAGAAAAAAGGAAAAAAAATAAAGACGAAAAACGCGCTGTCCCCCGCCGCCCACCCCGCAGCCGCGGAGAGCCGACACGAGAGGAGAAAAAAAAGAAATAAAAACGAGGAGCGGGAGGGGATAATGGCCACTCCTCAAGGGCAACAGAGCGGTGGCGAGTAAGGTGCATAAAAACAGACGGTGGGGGATCGTCCAACAGATAAAAATTAGAGACACGTGCACTCGCGTGCCCCTCCCAGTCAAAACGCACTACAGCATTCTAAGACAGATATTTCTGTGGTCTGTAGTCTTGTCGTATTTTGGGCATGTCTTGTGTAGTCTGTCTTGTCTTCTGTAGTCTGTGTAGTCTTTTGTAGTCCTGTCTTCTGTAGTCTGTCTTGTCTTTTATAGTCTGTCTCCTGTAGTTTGTCTTCTCTTTTGAAGTCTGTCTTGACTTCTGTAGTCTGTCTTGTCTTCTGTAGTTTGTCTTGTCTTCTGCAGTGTGTCTTGTGTAGTGCTCGTACACTGTGTAACATTCGTTACTGTGTCACCTGTCAATTAACGCAGGATTTGTGTTCTGGAGTAGAGTATGCACAAAAATGCACAGCTTGTAAATGGTCGCCTGTCAATTAACACAAGCTTTGTACATTCCAGAGTAATTCGTGCACAAAACCACTAGAATTGAAATGAAAATTATCAATATTTATTTACTGTTTCGTGCTTTTTTTTCGAGCTTGCTGACGCATGCTGTCCAGCGTTGCCTTGGTTGCAGGTTCCTAGATACATACACTGTCCATTGTGGACAAGTACCCAGTTTTATCAAGCCTTTTTAATGGCGGCGCAAAGGCCTCCTGTCTTGCACTTCGCTGTTAAGACAACAGCAGCACTACGCTTTCCCGCGACTTTCTTGAGACTGTGAAATACTGTAGAGGTAAGCTGTATCAGCATCATCGGAGTATGTGCTCCTTACCCTCGAACGAGTGAAAACATACTATGACAGGTTGTTGAGCTGGGCAAGTGGGAACCCAGCTGCTTGGAAACCTGCTACAAGAATGCGTCCTCCGCAGTGATGGCATGGCTTATGTAAAGCTGATGTCATGCACACCCATCAAGTGTTTCCATCTTTACTGACCTTAACCAGCGACAAATACACCTCTTAACCATCCTTCCCCAAAAACGAGTGGTCCGAGTCGTAGCTAAAAAGAGCCTTTCCCTAACTTTAGCTGTAGCCCCGACAAACATATTGGTCCACAAAGCGCAGGTCTGCACCAAGAAACTGCTAACGGTTCTGCTTAGACAATTCTGATGTAAAAGACAGGCCTTGACCGCATGCCTAAAAGACTCCTAAAACATCTTGTGCCAACTTATCTGAGCCTTCTATGTCCAGAAAAATTGGATAGTCATGAACATAACGAAATGCTACTATGCCAAGGTCTTCCAAACAGGGCTCTAATGAATTATCGACTTTAGAAAAAAGAAATGTTGCTGAGCAAAGGTACGACCTGCGTGTAAATACCGCGCTGCCAACTGACAAATGCGGATTTGCAGTAAAAGGACAACAGCCCCATGAAGCCAGCAACCGAAATCACGCAATCATCTGTAAAAGCATGTTCATTGTTCAACCTGATGCAGTTTGCACATGCCTCAGAGGTCTATCATGTGACAATGAATACTGCAGGCCCTCCATGTCGATGCTCACTGCAGAGCACCGCCCAGGTTGCTGTCCACAAGAAACTAGAACTCCACAGAACTCCACTTTTGTGAGTTGGCAAGGCAGTATTTACATCAGAAATCAGGCATATGCAGAGTGTCCCAGGTTGCACTGTTCCTCCGCGACATTCTTCTGTCCAGAGTCGATACCGCATCAAAGCCCTGTTTGGAAGACTTCGGCATAGTAGCATTTCGTTATGTTGATAGCTACCTAATTTTTTGCACAAGGAGGGCTCAGATAAGTTGGCAAAAGACGTTTTAGAAATCTCTAGGCATGTGGTCAAAGCCGATCTTTTATGTCTTAATTTCACTAAGCATAACCGTTTGTAGCCTCTTGACTTAGACCTGCGCTTTGCGGACGACCCGATATGTTGGCGCCACAGCCCATGATCAGGAAGCCTCTTAGCTGCGAGTTGAACCACTCAAGGCTGGTGAAGGACAGGTTGGCAATCACATGCATCACGACCGCTTTATGGAAGTCATGCCATCACAGTGTTTAGAATGAATTCTCGGAGCAGGTTTCCTAGCCAATGGCACTTGGGTTCCCACTTTCCCATCTTGCGCACCTGTCAGAGTGTGTTTTTACTCTCTCGAGGGAACGGAACACCATTCACATGATGCTGACGTAGTTGAGCAGCACAAAAAGACGGGCTCTATACCTTACCTCCACGCCATTTCGCACCGTCCCAAGAAAGTTGCACCAAAGTATGATGTTGCTGTTGTCTTGACCGCTAAAAGTAAGGTAGGAGCCCTTTGCTTCTTCGTTCAAACTAGGCTTGATACAACTACGGGTAATCGTCCGCTATGCACAGTGGCAGATAAAAAATGTTCACCACTTGCAAAAGTAAACCGGTTTATTGCATTCCACTGCCTCTGTGCTGAAACTACTATGGGCAGACAAGCAGATATCTGAATGTGCGCCTGGCTGAGAGCACTTTCACTGTATAGAGGGGAAGGCGAATTTTCACCTGACACTGCACGTTCAATCTCGTGAATGCAATCGGAGGACGACCTTTCTTTTTGCACGCCTGATTTCTGCGGCCCATCAGTGGTTTAGGGAAGTGATAAATCTGTCCTGATATAGTTGAGGCTTACTACATCAGTAAGGCAAAGAACAAGTGCCTGGCTAAACCATCCGTGAACCTTCACTGTAAGGAATTAGTTTTTTAGATGGTTTACTATTACGTCAGTGCCTTTCGATTGTTTTTTGCCCTCTCACTGCTTTCGGGTTTTGCGGGCTTGAATCTCTTTGCAGGTCTTCTTTTGCCACTTTCCTTCAATAAAATTTCAGTTGTTAGACCAGCCTCATCTTGTGCTCATCTCTTCTCCTGTTTTGTGTCTTCCGGCTGGTTTTAAGAAGTAATACTGAATGCCGGAAGACAGCCATTTTAGAGTCAAGTGCACTTATAATGGCCACAGCTACAATGAATGTTCATTTATTACAAAAAATAGTGCTTACTTCATTACTTTATGCATGAAGTATATGACACTGCATCAAAATAAAAAAGGACTATGCCTCTAGCTCTCATGGCCAAACTGCAGTTACAGCAAACAAAAGGACACCATAAACCTGCCCCACATGCAAAAGCAAGCACTTCAGGCCAATGCAGAAATAAGATCAGATTACTTCCTAAACTGCATGACACTGCCACACAAAGTAAAAATTGTGACAGGCAATAAAGGAGCAACAAAAAAGCGAACTGTAGGTAGCAGCCAATCTCATGCAGACAAGCTACAAGGTCAGGCCAACATAGACGTGGAAGAAATTTGAAATAAAAAAGCCACAACAAGCACATAATAATTTTTAAGGTTTTCACAGCCCTTTAAATGGCAAATACTTTCCTGAAAAAAAAATAACAGAAGCGGCAATTTTTTTTCGGCAATCAATTTTTTTCATGTACTTCACTAATCTTGAAGCATGGGCGGGCATAGAGTAGTCAGATTAGTGCATGCGTTCCTAAGCAAGGCCATGTCAAAAACTATACTTACAAAAAAAGCTTGCCTTACTGAGTGAATACCACTGGTCATCCACTAATTTCCCAGCCTGCTCCAGGTCCCTGACAAAAATCACACGCAACTTGGTGGCTTGCACATCTTCCATGCAACTCTTGGTCTTTAGCTGGAAAAAAATTGAGGGATCAGTGAGATATAAAATTTTACATGCATTGCTCTGTTTCAATGACCGACTAAGAAAAAAACAGCGGTTTCTGTGAGCGCAACTATTTTTTCACACTAGCTTTCTGCAGTAAATCACGTTTATCGCGACCTAATTCACACTGCCTTGCTGCACGGCCCCAGCAAACTGTGTATAGCTCTATGGTTTCAAATGCTTGTTAGCTCTGAGCCCTTGGGCTTGCACTCGTTAATGCAGAAAACCTCGGAAAGGGCAACCAGAGCTTCGAGCTTTAAGGCATAGGTACTCAGAAGCTCAGTGGTCTGTGGGAGAACTTTTGGCTGGGTGACAAAGTAGCAAATGCTGCTCCAGCTACTTTCACTCCATTGCAAAAAACTCGCACAGCAGAGACCTGTCCTTCATTTTGCATTGCAGAAACAATCACTGAAATTCAAAGCACGCATACTAAATGCACACCTACCTTCCAACACAGCTTCATAATAATGGGTATAATTATTGGAACGAAATACCACTCAGTACATATAGTTTGCAATTTATCCAATAATTATAAGCAACCGACAAACAATAAACATTAAAAGGGAAATACAATAACCAGAATTCTTTAAAAAAATCTGTAAGAATCATGTGACATCCACTACACTCAAGCAGTTCTTCGGCTTTGTGCACCTTCAAACCTAACTTTCTTTCAGGCACATTTGCACAGAAATTGCGTTGAACCTGATCTTTAAGAATCTTTATTGGTGCAACAGTAGGGAGAAACCAGGTTTTACTCAAAAACGAAGGGCCCTACGCATTGCATCACAAGCCCAGATGGTACACTTGAGTTGCCTCTTATGCTTATGTAAGAAACATGAACAGAGATGTCTTGACTAAATCAACAAAGAGGAAGTGCAATGCATGTGTAATGCCGAGAAGATATAAGCAATACCACACTAAAACACTGGGAGGATTCCAAGAGTAGGTGAATGCATGAATGGGTGGCAATGAGATGGCTAAATGAGATTAGGAAATTTGAGGAAAAAGGGTGGCAGCATGTGGCACAGGACACAGTTACCTAAAATGAACTATACAACCATTGTTCTGCACTAATTTTAACAGCACATTCACACGACAGACAAAATCACTAACTCCAGGAACGCACTGCGCATCATGCAACTCAATGTCAATCACCATTGCAAATGGCACCAGCAGCGCAGACTGCACATGAGGAAAAGTAGACATATTTTTGCTCTCAACTTTGAGCAGCAGTCAGCTGCGCTTTTAAGAGCAAAGCTCTAACGTACGGCAACATTGGAACTTTGTTTTACTGACATGAGGGTGCTTGTGAGCGTGCAAGTGCCATGTTTGTTTTGCACCAAATGTGTTAATTGCGAGGTATGTTTAACTAAAGAGGGGCATCTAACATGGGCATCAGCTCTTCATTACTTCCCTTCTATATCCCTTCCTTATATCATGGTTCAAGTGTCCACCAAAATGTGAGAGACTTACTGTTACATTTCCTTGAATTTTCCTTCAACTAATTTTAAATTTTTCAAGTATACAGCTTTAAGAAGGTAGAGGTACAAACTGTGCAGTATAACCATATGCTATGGCAATAAACCAGCAATAAATCTGTACTGACAGCAGCTTGCCCAGTGCATTGCAAGGATGGTATGCCATACAAGGATTGGTGTCATCGTGCAATGTTACTTTACTGACTGACAATTTGGTCTCTGTATCAGAAATACTGGTAAACCATCATTGTAGAGCACAATATTTTTAAAGGAATAAATGAACATGTAGGTCCTTTTCGAGGACATATATGCATACCAGGCAACAAGTGTGCAATATCAAAGCACGTTCATGTTAACAGCAGCTGTGTCAAGAGCTACATCAGCGACTATATTTTGTACAAGTCTACAGTTCCGGTAATTATAAGCTGAGGTACTACTGTGAAGTGCATGTAGAGTTTCATGCATTTCTAAACCTAGCTGCAAGCCTATATTGAAAATATTTTTCTAAATAGGCAGCTAAGATATGCATCACTGAAAAAGAATAACTACCATAAACGGATCAGGAGGGATGACACAGCCGAAGGCAGGAAGCACGCATGGCCCAAAAGATGCTGGCCGCTGCCAACTGCAAATAAATACATCCAGAGCAACAGCTGTCAGTGGCTGTAGCCATGTCATGAATGACAAGAGAGGTAATCATCTACTGCTTTAAAAACTAAACTTAGACGTAATATAAGTAAATAAAAAACCAATGAGCTAGCCCATGACAAAACAAATGAACAGATTTTATGTAATGCGCCCATATACATTCTTTGAGAAGAGTCACAATGACTGTTATAACCACACTGAAAGTTGAGCTGGCTGAAATACCGCACACGAATTTGAATATAGGATGTGCAGGTTTTCATTAATTCCTATCATGGTGCCTTGCACCAATGTCTAGGTATTAAATTGAAAGTTGCAACCAGTCTGCCTTGGTAAAATGAGAAGAGAGAATGGAAAAAAGCATGCCTTCGCTAGCAAGAAGCTTGATATCTCACAGCACAGCTTAGCATCATAGAAAAATTGCTAGCGCATTTAACAAATCTGCCTACAAATAAAAGGTGCACAAATTTGTCGACTGGCAATGCAAGTAAGGGCAAGAGAAACAAAAAATACCAAAGAACACTCGTGAGTGCGGAGAAGGGAGGTCTGTGGGTACGATCGCGTGCCTGGGAAGAGTTCCGAGCTCGGAGAATCGCCGGCACCACAGCTGATGGCACGTAACCAAGAATAAATAACAAAGCGAAAATAAGTAACAAAAAACCATCGACAATGGCGAACGACTTGAATGCGGGCCGCAAAAGCGAGGGATATAGCAAAAAGGTAGAAATCCTAAATAATTGTGCAGTTGCATCTCCGACAGCTTGCAGTGCTCAGAATGAGAGGGAGCATCAACGTTTGCAGCTCAGGAGACGCAAGATTGATCTAACTTTGACATAACACTGCCTCAAATCCTGTTCCACTAGGGAAGCACAGACAAGTTTACAAATGACAAGGCGATGAATATGAACTAGCCTTTCGCATGCGATCACTGTCTCAAAATTTAGTATGACGCATATTAAGGCCGAAGCACTAATCCAATGAGTACTAACCCTGAGCAAAATAGTGTGGTGTCTGATCGCAGCTGGCCTAGCGCGAGCGCTCGGCCGCGCGGCACTTCTCGCTCATCGTCTTCTACGCAGTGCAAATCCATGCTTTTGCACCGAGTGTCGAAGCGCTAGCAAGCGAAAGCGTAACTCTGTTGTGATACCTGGTGCCATTTTATTTACCGCGGCACGCGAGTAATAAATGCACATAAAGGCAATGAGAACAACACTTGTCATGCAGGATATAGGCCCTGCTTTTTTGGCGCCGCATTATAGCTGCGGCAACCGCAGGCGGACTGCCTCCACTCCATTCCCTATATAGCCGCATACAAATAGCGCGTGCGAATACAGATCATTAGCAAAGAAATGCAGAGCGGGACTCACCGGCCATGCGATTCATCCAGGCTTAGTAAAACGGCGCAGGAGTCCTCGCTCCGTTTACAGATGACAAGACGTCGCAGCACTGTCTTTCTTCATGGCTTACCCGTTGAAACTCGCCAATGTTGACAGGCCGAAATCCTAGTCGTTGGCTTCCAAAACACACTCCTGCTCACCTTTCTATTGAATGAGTTCTTCACACTTGTCCGCCGTACAAGTACTCAAGCAATGCCTCAAAGAGGCAAATAATACAAAACACGACGCGTTGGTTGCACTACAATGGCGCCGACCGCTGCGCTTTTGTGTCGGTGAAAAATTGCAATCGGAAAAAAAAAACTTGTTTTTTAAACCATGAATATTTATATTATATTCACAATAAAGACACTGCATTTATTTCAAATTATTTTTAGAATACTTAAGAATACTAAAGCGCTTTCAGTTACTTTTTCTGGCATGTCGTTTGTAGAAGCTGCGATCCTGTGATCCCCTGAAGTGACCCGGATGTCCTAGCAGACGACGGAGCAGACGACGGTGTTGACAGAATGCAATTTCGTTTGATGCCAGATAAAATCACTAAGTTGCGACAAAAACAGCGAAGAAAAGCGCCGTATCTCAAGCTGGCGAATATCGTGGATAAGTTGAACGCAATTGGCACGATGGAGAGTAGCTGCGATGCATTAATTTGCGCGACACTGGCACACTCACCGGAGATCATGAAACTTAACAGCTTAATCGGTGACCAGTACAAGCGGATTGCTTTGATATCAACTGCGTTACGAAACTACGTCGATACTTGCGTCTCACTTTAGCTAATATGCAACAGCGGCTAGCACTTGCCGCATCCTGATCAAGAGCCCATCCTGAGCCCATCCGCATCCTGATCAAGAGCAAGAGCCCACTAGCGCATCGAAGCAGGCGTGTTTTTGAGATCGTATCGTTCCGATAAATACGAGCTGTTTTCGCACGTGCTAGAATTGAAGTTCTCAACCTGGGCGCCACGAAAGGTGACGATGGCGTCGCCGACGACCTCAATTAAGACTCGCCGCAACGCAGCCGATAACCCAAGCACATGGGCGTTAAAGGTTGTTCACCAGTACTGCAAACATGGGCATAAAGTATCGCTCAGTCGCAGCGCCAGTCGCTCGCTTCTCGATTTTCCAGCCTTCCGAGTGAAGGTCGCAAGCTGTTGAGCCAATCAGTGAGCCAGCGGGAGTGAGCGAGGCGAGCTTTCGGTAACGACGCCGCCCGCGCGCGCGCCAGGCAATGAACTACGCGCTACCCCCTGGCTGCCCTAGTCGTCGCTAAGCCTAGCCGGTTTCACATCGATGCAGCAGCTGAGTGCACTTCGAAACTGGCTAGCGCTGAGGTGTTGCTCTCGTCATCGTTTTACTGTGAACCTCCTCTCATAGTAAAACAAAGATATGCTCGGTTTCCGCGACACCTTCAGGAGCGGAGCCAGCTGAGGCCAGGAGAGCCGCGATTGAGCAGCAGCAATTAAAGGCGCTGTGGGGAGACATTTGTTTGTATTCCTGTTATCGCTTCTACCAACAACTCGATATTGGCCAACGATACTCCATCCGACGGCTTAGTACGGATTTCAACAAACATTACTGTCGCATTTTTCTGACGCTGGCGGCCGGTATTCAGGCTGGCATGCCGCGCCCGTACGCTATCATGTCGCTCAACTGTATGGCCGTGGTGCCCATCAACACCCCCAGACATCCTCCTGTTCGCTCAGATTGTCATAGGACACAGTCACACTGGGACCAGAGTAGTTTAGAGGACCGAGCGCGGGTGCACAGGAGCTAGACTGTGTCAAACCAGGCGAAACTTTAAAGCGCGCGGTTGATGTCAGTCCCAAGAGTTTATTCTCATTTCGACCGAGAATCAAATCGGTTCAAACTCGCCGGCCGCCGCATTTCACCTCCGGCTACATACGCTGCTGTCTATATTTAGCGACATTTTCGTGTCACCGTCATGAAACTTTCAGTGAAGGCAATGAACGACATCATAAAGTATTTTTTTTGCTATTTTATGATAAGCACCACGTCACTGCCGCTAAAAATTCTCCGCCAACACTGCATCAGCGTTGGACTTAAGAGCGTTAGCTACGAGAGCTTCAAGTGTTTAGATAGGGGTGCTAGATCGGGGTGCTCATCAAAAGTGGAGAATACAAAATACAAACATCTGAGGGCATTTTTTTCGGAAACATTCGTTCTAAGATACAAGCAGCGTCATCTACTTCAAAGATTTTGCACTACTATTTCGATTTACAGCCACCTTCGCTATATCCGGTATGTTTCCTCCTTATATATCAGTTAACGAATTTTATAAAAGTGTGTATTACAACAAGACGAATTGTTTGACCGCATCCGGAACCCTCTGCGACAAACGATTAGGCCTTATGGCTGTCTGGAAGTCCCCGGAATGCACGGTTTGGGGGCGAAAAGGTCGTCGGTGCGAATCCCACATATATTTTGGGCTTCATCTTAATATTTACTTTGTCCTCAGGAACATGACAAGTCAAATGATACCACTTCGATCGTTATGCGTCAAACGGGCGGCCCCCAAATTTGATGCAAATGGGGGTCCCCGGGGTTCCACTTCGATAGCCGCTATACTGGCATATGTAAAACGGATCGAAGGTATCTGTGACAACTGAGGCTCTACGCGCCCGCTGTTGCTATGTGATATAGTGTGGTAATTGTCTTGGCCAATTTGACCTTCCCTGCAGACAGACGTGTCCTTCACAAACGTAATTAGTAACAACTGACGCCCTTAAAGCTGAAACGCGGAAAAATGATATCGGGGTTGCTTTGAACATTTATACAGAGAACTGCGTGCATGTACACACATGCTGACTTTGTGTAGCCGGATGGTTATGGCGAGTAATTTTCCCTGATTGACGATTAACGACATTCTTTTCCGCGACGCATAGAAGTGTCCTTGGCCTTTTCTCCGCATGTAGTAGTTGCGGTACATTATGTTACATGGCTTGAACATGTCACAGAAGCCAAGAGGACACTGACTTTCAGTAGCGCCACTCGACTTGCGCACACCGATTGGTGGGCAGGCGCGGTCGTGGCTGCAGCAACATGCCGCCACCGCAAGCGCGTGCGGATACGCAGGCCCCGCTGGCTTCGTCGCTTGTGCATTACAGCTTTTTGGGCTTTCAAAGCCGCATTATACTCTTGAGCATATGCACTACTTTCGTCACACTGTCACATGGGAACAGAAGGGAATTAGTTGAGTGCTCGAGCAGTGCCTCTCCTCTAAGCCAATTCTCGTTCGGTGAGAGAGCCAGGTCGCGGGAAGCGAGTTGAAAACTCGATTCGCCAATGTGAATGAGAACATCATTTCGCTCGGTGCCCGTCACAAACAGACCAGAGCACCTCGCATCCTGTTCGCGACTCGCCACAGTGAACGCGCTTTGAAGCATCTTTGGTCAATTTGATCCTATCGCTGTCACACGACCGCACGACAGTATTTCTAGACTTCTGCAGTAAAACAATTACCCTCACCAGGAATCTGTCGTATGACACATCCCACGATAGGTATCTATCGCGCGGCACAATCCACGACAGGTATCTGTCGCGCGACTCATCCCACGACAGGTATCTGTCGCGCGGCATATCCCACGACAAGCTGTTGTGTCGCGCGACAGGGCGCACGACAGGTACTTTTGTCGCGTGAAAAGATTCGCGATAGAAGTCTGTCGCGTGACTGAACCCACGACAGGCAACTTTGTTGAGGCGCGAAATTTCTGTCGCGCGGCACGACTCCCTCTGTCGCGCGACAGTACCTGCAACAGAAACCTGTCGCGCGACAGTACCTGCAACAGAAACCTGTCGCGCGACAAATGCTGCGACAGGGACCTTCTTCGCACGACGAAATGCAGAAAAGATGTCTGTCGTGCGGCAAAACCTAATACAAACAACTTTGTCGCGCGAAAGAATCCACGACACGAAGCTTGTCGAACGACACTAGGCACGACAAGACAGCTTGTCTTGCGACACAAAATTGTGTCGCGCGACTATGCGCGACAAAAAATTCTGTCGTGCGTTTTGATCGGGCGGCCATAAAGAGTAAACAAATAAACAGAATAAAATGTAGACTGGGCCGGAGACTACCGTCATCTGGGACCTCTTCGGCAGCCAGAGTCAAGGGCGAATAAGCGGCGCCGCGAGCTTAACCGGACACATGTGCACTGTGCATGAAAATTCGCTGGAGACGTATCCACCATCTAGTGTCGTCGCAGCAGATGGAGTTCATCAAAGTTTTGGTGGAATTTCAACCTTATCATGACACATTTATAACCTCCTCCTTGACTACCAGCGATATTTCCTGACAAATTGGCAAGACCACTTGCCGACAAGAGAGGATTACCGGCGGTTCCCCGTGCCGCGTCACACCCGATGAGTTCGCACATACTCAGAGGTCCTCAAGAGCCACAAGGAAGAATACATACAAGCCGGAGACCCACAGTTCCCGACCATCGCGGAGACGCAGCGACAAGTAGAGGAGAGTGAAACACTGATCCTCCTACAAGGATGCCGTTCCGAGAAACCGCAAGAAAACCTAAGGCTACTCTCCGAGATGGCCGGTGAAGATCAACCGTGATCCAACGCAGAGTTCTACTGCCGACACCAACACGGCCACCACCTCTTCGCAAATTGGACAGTAAAGTTGTTCCCGCAATCCCGAAGTCGCCCAGGGACGCCACACGAGATAGCATTGCCTAGAAACCCACTTCAGCAACTAGCTTATCCGCTGGAACCCACCGGAAGCAACCTCCATCTAAGGCCAACCATGTGTATACCCCTACCACTCCCAGCACAACACCGAAATCCGGACCGAGCGGCGCCAGTACTCCAGCAAACCCAGGCGGAGCATCAGGCTCTTCTAGTGCAGCGCAGCGTCACCTGCCTTCCACGTTGGAGGGTCAGGTTGATACGATATCCAGCCGGAAAGAACTTCCCAGCACCCCTGTGTCACGCTGCGAACTTCGAAAGCGCTGCGGTTCGGCACAACGGGTTCGTCAACAGTGACATTCAGGCCGCGTGAGTACGCCGACTCTCTCTCGCTCATCCTACCGACAGCCTTCCTCAAATGAGTCCAAATATTTAAAATGAAGAAAAATTGTGGATAAACGAATTAGGCATGAACTACATTTTCATAGCCTAAATACCCATCTTCAATCAAAAATCGTACCAAAAGGTTTAAAAGTGTCGTTAACATCATCACTGAGTGACCTGTGTGAAGAGAAGGATAATATGAATCGTATACTACAATCTGCCTCTTTAAATTTGCTTGTAGTTACCATTGCCCACTTTGAGAAGGCGTTGATGGCTCTGAGAATAGAAGAGAGTCGTGCTCATCAACAAATTGCCCTTAACACGCCGGAGGCCACAGAGCTTATGTTCTCTGAAGAAAAGAAAGCGACTGAGGTACGCAAGACCAAACGCAAAAATTCATTCGAGACGGGGTTCTACACCTCGCGTGTTCAAATTCAATAATAAGCGATAAAGAATCAAGAACAGAGGCAGCTAAAAATATTAACCTCACTATTACAATAAGCTCCAACAACAAATCGAATAGATCGACAGAAACATCAACAGTTAAAAAAACACATGTAGAAAAATCTAGAATGACAGCATCTAATGATAATAAGCCTGCGCTTCCAAGCGCCGACCTTTCTTTCCAGCATAATATTACTAATCTATTAATCAGTGCCTTAACGATGGAGGAAAGATCTGTCCATTCTCGAGGCCTTACATTTTGCCTTACCACCGTTAAATACAACGAATTCTCGGTGTTAAAAGATTTGAACAACTGTGCACGAATGTTGCGACTCCGGAAATACTTTTTTGATCGGTGACGGGTTACCACGAATAGCAGATAATTCGTCATTACTAACCACCACTGGACTCCTAATATAGGGAGGGACAAACACTTGGACATGCACATTAACGCCGTGCAGAAGGACATAATTTACGCCCTCAAGAACCACACTGCAGGGAGGCAGAACTTGCCTAAAAACAAAGGGATGCATTGAAGGCTCTCAGCAGAAGGACAGATATAAACATAACGCCAGCGGATAACGGAGGTGGTATAGTTGTCATGGACGGCGAATAATACATTGAAGAAGGCTTGAGACAACTCTCTGACATTGGTTTCTATCAACGTCTGGAAGCAGACCCAACTTCGCAATTCCAACTTATTGTAGCGGAGACTCTGGATGCACTTGCGAAGAATGGGGACATATCCCTAGAGTTATCTAAAGTCCTCACCGCACCACACCTGTCGCCAGGCCTATTCTACATGTTACCGAAAATCTACAAAAAGAATAATTCTGGCCGCCCTATAGTATCCGGCATCGGCATGATTACGCAACCAAATTCTAGTTACATTGACACACTAATTAGACATATTCCGACAACCCACGCATCCTACATACGTGACACAAACCATTTCCTTCGCGCAATAGCAGATCTCATACCCCCGGAAGGAGCCTTCCTGGCAATACTAGATGTAGGGTCTTTCTACACAAACATTCCTCATTCCGACGGCATCAAATATCTGATCGAAGCGTATCAACAAAACAGAAAGGAGGAATCCCCTACCCCACATATCGTACTCGAATATAACAACTTCGAATATAACAATTAACACTATTTGCAAATTAACGGCACAGCCATGGGTACAAGGGTGGCCCCCACCCACGCCAATATCTTCATGCATAATTCGAGAGTTGGACGAAAACTCCTCTGTTCGGGGACAATCATAATAAAACTTAAAAGGAGGACGCCGACCAAAAGTAAAAAACAAAAAAAACAACAAAGTGACGTTTCGGCTCCCATATGGGAGCCTTGTTCACAATGAGACTTGTAACCACGTTGGCCGAAGGTGTACGTTCGCAGCTGGGCGAGAACTCGACCCGCGAGGGCCGCAGCAGTGTTTACGGAGTTTCTCCCAGGCGAACACCCCTAAAGGATGCCGGGCGTCAGGCCGGGAGCCGCTGGTACCCATTTTTACCGGCGGGTGTCTGGCGGTGGGTTTCATTGAGAACAAGGCACCCGTACGGGAGCCGAAACGTTATGTTGTTTTGTTTTTTTGTTTTTTACTTTTGGTCGGCGTCATCCTTTTAAGTTTTATCTTCATGCATAGTATGGAATGCAAATTTCTGTAAGATTTCCCCATTAAGCCCACCCTATACAAACGCTACATGGATGACATCTTTTTAATATAGACTGACACAGAGCAAGAACTCATACGTTTTATTGAAAACTTCGACCTCGTTCACCACGACATCTCCCTCACTTACACGTACTCCAACACCACAATTAACCTTCTAGATGTTGAGATTTCGATAAACGAAGGCTCACTTACCACCGATGGATATAGAAAACAGGCGGACCGCCTACAATACCTAACTTCCAAAGCTGCCATCCTCGTCACTCTCACCCCCGTATTCACAAACCTACATTTACCTTCCTTTTTGAGATGCTTACCGTTACGGCTAATTTCCGGGTTTCAGAAACCAACCTTACCCTTAAACTGCACCTTTAGCCGGCCTTTGGGCCTCGGAAAAGGTGCGTTCGCGACGGTAGCCCCTGGCCTACCTTTAGCACCTCCTTTCGACAATTCAACATGGCGACCGAGTATTATCGACGACCGCTTTTCCGATTTATCAAGTTCAGGGATTTATTGGAAGAAATCGATCAGGTGCCAAATCGTGCGAAGCCGGCATGGCGAGTGCTGAAGGATCGCCAGTACCCGATGGAGCTGTTCGACAATGAGCTTCTCGCGAGGTACCTTTTTTCGAAGCCTGCAGTGCTGGAACTCTTGTCTGTACTGCCGCTGCACCGCTGCCGTAACGGACGAGTTGGCCCCGTGAAGCTGCTACTGCGACTGCTTACCATCCTTCGCGTTTACGGTGCGAGAACTTTCCAAGTTGTCGCCGGCTAACCTGTCGATGTATCCTTATCTGTGGTATCTATTGTATCCGCCGTAATCGTATTAACATTGTTTCCGGCACTGGCCAAGTTTCCCTAAACCGAAGATATTCAAAAACTAATGCAGGTGAGACATGTGCGAAAACTTCGTCTGTGCGCCGCTCTGGTCGCCGCTTGCGAACTGCCGCCCCACTGCATGCAGGGAAGCACCGATCGGCAAGCATCGATGCGCAGCTCGGCTCAAGCGCTGCCCACGGCCGGTGTCACGTGTTGAAGTTCGCACCAGAAAAGACAAAACATCTATGTTATCAGAAAGACTGCCTGCTCTCGTCGAGCAGCGACAAAGCATGCCTGAGCAAGTAGCGAGCTTTCGGCTACAGCACCGCCCGCGGGCACGCCGCGCTACGAACTGCGCCCGGCTGCCCTGGTCGCCGCTAGGCCTATAGCCTGTTTCTCATCGATGCAGCAGCACACGGCGCTTCAGAAGTCGCCTGAGCTGTAATAATGGCGTACTGTTGATATCACTGTGCTGTCAACCGCTACATCTCCCAATAAACTAAAAATATGGTCGATTTGCACGACGCCTTCGGCACCAGAGCTGGCGGACGCTAAGCGAGCTAGACGACAACGGCGGGCCAACGGAAGCTGAGAGGCGGTTCTCGCAAGAAAGTTGCTCGCATCACAGTTGTCACTTTTACTAGCAACTCAGTATTGGCCAGTACTCAACAAAGATGATACATTGTTCACATTTTTCTATCGTGTGTTTTATTATTTACGTCAAGAACAATCTTCATCTCATTTTTTGACGCCCGCGCACGGGATTCAGCTAGGCCAGCTGGCCACCTGGCTTGGTGTACTTCACGTTCACACCAGAAAGAACAAAACAGCCATGCTATCAGAAAGTCTGTCTGCAGTATTAGAGCAATGACAGCATGCCTGCGCGAGAGTGCACCTTCCGGCAGCGACACCACCTGCGGGCCCGCCGGGCGACGGACTACGCTGCTTCCTGACTGCCCTGCTCGTCGCTAAGCCTGGCTAGTTTCGCATCGATACCGCCGCTGAGGGCGCTTCGGAACAGACCAGCGCAATAATAGAAATACTACTCTCGTCATCCCTTCACTGTGAACCCGTCGCATAATAAAATAAAGATATGCCCGATTTCCGCGACGCCTTCAGCAGTGGGTCTTGCAGAAACCACGGCCGAGCCGCACAAGGCGGCGGCGGCGGCGGCTGCGGTGGAAGCAGCATCATCAAAGCGGCTATGGGGGGAAATTTTCTTGTATCGCAGTTGTCTCTTCTACCAGCATCTCTGTATTTGCCAACAATTCTAAAAAAATAACATGTTTGACGTTGAGCGCAAAACAACAACAAAAAAAAACGCGCACAAGCACAACACACCACGATCGAGGCACAAGAAAGTAAACGAAAACTGACGTCGACTCAACAAAGCTTCTTGTAGCGACGGCTGCCTATCATTGTGGCTAGACGAAGAGGAAACATGCATAAAAATTTGAGTCAGGCTAGCTAATTTCGTCTACTGAATGATTATAACAGCTCCAGTATATGTTTACTGCTTTCTAATGTATACAAAACAAGTTATCAGTACATCCACTGATGCGCCAAGCATTAATATTTCCTTAGCCTCGTTACCATACCTCTTACTTCTGTGGCTAAGGGCACTTTCCGTAAGGCTGCCGAAAGGTGGATTTCTGAAACACAGGTTGGCCTTTCCCTTGCCTTTCACTTTCAGTAACCTTTCTTAAAATCGCCATTCGAGTTAAGGTAAGGTAAAGGTAAGGCCAGTTTGTGAATACGGGGATAAAACAAGCATCCCATACTCTCAGGCACATAGATTTAAAAGTATATGTTCCCAAGACGAGGACTTCGTAAAAAATTCCAAACGCATGCGAGAAGTCCTCATTAATCAGAGATATTCCCCCCCCCCCCGCCATTGTCGACGATGCCATTGAAAGTGCATCAAAACTCAACCGAGAGCAAATACTGGAGGGACGTCGCTACAGCGAGGAAACAGATCACCGGGAAAATCTCGTACTTACCTTCACCAGTAACCCGCCTATGTAAACAAAATTCCTCAGAAAACATTTCAACATTCTCGAACAATGCGAGCGCCACACCAAAATTTTTCACTGCTCACCTCACGCAGTCTACAGACGACCAAAAACATTAAAAACATTCTATTACACTCAAAAACAAATTACCAGCCGGTTTTGTGGTGCCGGCTCAGTGGAAAAAGTATATGCCAGGCCTGCAAACACATACAAACACCAAGCTGTGAAGTAAGCACAACTTCAGGCTTCAAATGAAAAATTAATGCCAACTTTGATTGTGATTTCTGCAACGTAATATGCCTCCTAGAATGCAGTGTGCGTAGTATGCAGTACATTGGACAGACCGTCAACCGTTTACGAATTCGCTTTAATAACCACCGGGCGCATATCTTATCCCTACCCAACCTTCTCTTGACAAAACACTTAATGAGAGAAACCATCCATTTGATGCAATTAAGTAAACAGTCCTACAGGGTGGGTTCCACAACACCCGGGAAAGAGAACAACGCGAGTCGTACTTTATTTACAAATTTGGAAGAATTCTTCACGGTATTAATGAAAGTCCAGATGTATTGTCCTCCATCCACCCCTTGCAGGTCCGTTGCTGATCTTACGAGTGCCAGCTTGACATACCTCGGTCGTTTCTCGCCAGCGACATCTTTTTCGAGCTCACAAAAATTTCTTCATCCTCCCCCTCGTCCCACCCCTATCTTCCCAGTTCGACCACCTTGCCGAGCGGGGTGCAAATGAAGAACCCTTGACTAAGTGCTCCCGCCATTCACATTTACCTCCCACACAACATCTCCCGAAATCGGATGCTTTGCCACCTTTTTCTTTTTCTTTTGTGTGTGTCTGGGTGTTTTCAGGCACAGTGCACATGTGTGTAGTTAAACTCACGGCGCCGCTGGTTCTGATTTGACTCGGACTGCCGTAGAGGTTCCAAATGACGGAAGTCGTATGTCCTGTCCTCATTTGATTCTGTTTATTTGTTTACTATTTATGGCCGGGGCACGCGAGTGCACGCATCTCGGATTTTTATTTGTTGGTCGATTCCGCCACCGTCTGTTTCTATACACCTTCCTCTCCTATATGCTCCCACCATTGTCATTTAACCAACACAGGACACTTGCCCGACCTCGGATGATTTGCAATTGTGTGTCTGGGTGTTTTCATGCACAGTGCACGTGTGTCTAGATAAGCTCACGGCGCCGCTGATTCGGCCTTGACTCTGGCTACCGAAGAGGTTCCAGATGACTGATGTCTTCGGCCCTGTCTACATTTTATTCTGTTTATTTGTATACTCTTTATGTCCGGGGCACGCGATTGCACGTGTCTCTAATTTTTATCTGTTGGACGACCCCGCCACCGTCTATTTCTGTGCACCTTACTAGCCGCCGCTCTATTGCCTTGAGGGGTGGCCATTATCCCGTCCCGCTCCTCGTTTTTCTTTTTTTTTATCGTCCCGGGTTGGCTCCCCGCGGCTGCGGGGTGGGCGGCGGGGGACAGCGCGTTTTACGTTTTTATTTTTTTCCAATTTTTCCCTTTCTCTCTCTCTCTTTTCTAATATTGTTTTCTTTGTGCCCATCCTCTTTCCACCCTCCGTTTGTTTTTTTCATGTGTCGTGCTTGTGTGCCAATGCCAACACCTTAAAGGGACTATGCAACGAATAAAAATTCACTTGTAAATGTTTTCAATGCTTATACCTCTGTCACACGGGCACTTTCGATCCTCATTGAGTCAATGCTCATAGAACTCAATGCAGATCGATGGTTCTCACACGGCCAGTTTCAAGCGCAATCGAGCTCGATCCTGCTTGACTCGATGCCGATTCCTCAAGAGTGCTTGAGGTTCCAAGCACAATCGAAAACACTCGCTCTCATGAAGCTATAAAAATACACAAGTTAACAAAACCAAACCACAATTGTTGTCGTTGTAATTGATTAAAATGTAATACAGAGCATTTTTCAGGTACTATGCCTGCTTATATGCAAATATTTGAAAATAAACTACACCACGCTCCAAGCTTCGCCGTCAGTGTAAACAAAGATAGCGTCCTCCTGCTCGTCGGCGCGGAAACTGTGGAGCGAGCGCGAGACAGCCGCTCTCATCGACTGCTGGCAGGACCGAATAAATGATTTCAGGCGCCAGAAGAGAAACGCCGCAGTCTATGCAGAAATCGCGGAGGCGTTGCGGGCCATCGGGTTGCATCGCACAGCAGCAGAGGTGCGCCACAAAAACCTGGCGCAGATACGCAATGTACCGATTTGGCTACGGATTTGGCTGCCGCTGCCCCCCGACTGCACAGTGTTGCCGGACATCGCTATGTTATGGCTGTCGGCGGAACATTTGGCGCCACCTAACACACATGAGGGAAACTTCTCAATGAGCATTGAAAATGCCCGTGTAGCACCGGATGTTTCGAGCGTGCTCGAAAATCTCGATGCAGATCGAGCTCAATGAGGTACGAAAGTGCCTGCGTGACAGGGGTATTAGACATGATGCTAAGAAGCATTCACACCAAGTATGAGTCTTCAGAACTGAGCCGGCAATTTATTATCAACTTTTAAAAACCGTGTTTTTCAAAATTCGCGGGCCGATTGGTGTACTCGTAGTGACCGATTTTGGAACTAAAATCGTGGAACAAAGACGTCACTGTACCATGACGTCGCCAGGCCACCACACGCGCTCATTTGCTGGAGCCACAGCAGCCACGACGTCAAGGGCACACTTCCGGTAGCCGTGAAAATCGTCTGCTCGTGCCGCCGCGTGAGCCTCTCGGTCAAGCGCGAGCAAGGGCATTGCCTTCGCGCATATGGTTTCAATTTTCCCTGCCGCCTCCTTGTGTCGGGAGTTCCGAAGCCACTCGCACGGCTCTTCGTGCGCACGCATAGGGCTCGATGCCCATCGCGGCCGTAAAAGCGAGCAGTCGCACCTCGATGTCCGTGTTTATTACTGCTAATTACCACAGATGACAAGCAAAGCAACCCGACGCGCGCCGCAATCCAGGCAGAACAGACCGGGGAGATGCCGCCACGCCGCCGACGCTGCTGCTGGGGGGCTAGGAGCGACAACCGGAAGTTGCAAAATAAACATCAACGGATGACGTATTCATGGGCGGAGCCCAGGCCCAGAGCTGTTCTCTATTTTTTTCTGGTGCTCCTCGTGTACGAGATGAGGGGGAGAGGAGGAGCGCAATTTTTAATCGTCTATATCTTCGCTGTTATTGATGCTAGCTCAAAAAATCTTGCACTGGGGGGACGAGTGATCAAATGCCTATCTCTCGTCTGCTTTACGTAATCTCAATTATATTATTGCATAGTCCCTTTAAGAAGAGGAAGAAGATCGCTGTAGCTGTAGTCTTGAGAAAGGACAGGCTCTGTCCGGAACGTCGACTCAAAATAAATCTATGGATAAACGAAGCGTTTCACAACTTTGCAACTTGACTCTAGCAACCAAATACGTTTATCTTTCATATATATATATATATATATATATATATATATATATATATATATATATATATATATATATATATTGTAACGGGGGGTTTGTTACGAGGTACTGGGGCGACGGGAACGGCAACGGCAGCAGTCTGGGATCAGATCGGCAAAAGACACACAAGCGTAGCGCTGGCAAAAACTCTCGAGAACACTGTCACCTCGTCTTCGTCTTTTCAAATCATCAGACGCATCTTCTTCTTTAGCCTTACAATCACCCCGGGGACAAGAGGAGCCATCCTGGCGACTTAGGATGATGGCAAGACGGCGGGGTCGTAGTAGGGCTTGAGGCGCTGGACATGAACGGTCTCCCGTCCTCGGCGGCGGAGATCAGGAGACGGCGTGAGGGGTTCCACGATATAATTAACCGGAGAGGTGCGCTCCAGCACACGGTAGGGACCATGGTACTTCGCAAGAAATTTTGAGGAGAGACCGGGAGCTCCTGAAGGGATCCAGAGCCACACAAGTGCACCAGAAGTGTAGTTCGGTGGGGTTTGGTCTTGGTCGAGGCGGGAGCGCTGGCGATGCTGGGTGTCAGTGGTGAGTGACCGGGCAATTTGGCGGCAGGCTTCGGCGTGTTGCGCGGCGTCGGAAACAGGCCGATATTCGGATTCATCAGGGCGGTAAGGGAGGATAGTGTCGATAGTAGCAGAGGGTTGGCGGCCGTAAAGTAGGAAGAAAGGAGAGAATCCGGTGGTAGACTGCGTAGCGGTATTGTACGCATAAGTAACGTACGGAAGGACGAGATCTCAATTCGTGTGGTCAGAAGCGACGTACTTGGAGAGCATGTCTCCGAGTGTGCGGTTAAATCGCTCAGTGAGGCCATTGGTCTGCGGATGATAGGCGGTGGTAGTTCGGTGAATCGTGTTGCACTCTTTGAGAAGCGCCTTCACCACCTCAGATAAGAACACGCGGCCTCGGTCACTGAGCAGTTCACGAGGTGCACCGTGGCGAAGGATGAATCGGTGCAAAATGAAGGAGGCGACGTCCGTCGCTGTGGCAGCCGGAAGGGCAGCAGTTTCGGCGTATCGTGTAAGGTGATCCACCGCTACTATAGCCCAACGGTTGCCGTCTGCAGTGTATGGAAGCGGACCGTATAAATCAATGCCAACGCTGTCGAACGGGCGTGGAGGGCATGGTAACGGCTGCAGCTCAGCAGCAGAATGATGGGGAGGTGTCTTGCGACGTTGGCAGGGAATGCATGCGCGCACGTACTTCATGATAAAGGTGTACATTCCGCGCCAGTAGTAGCGCAGCCGTATGCGGGTGTAGGTCTTGAAAACGCCCGCGTGACCGCTGTGGGGGGCAGCATGGAAGTATGCGCATATCTCCGAGCGTAAGTGACGTGGAATAACGAGCAGCCACTTGCGACCTTCGGAGTTGTAGTTACGGCGATAAAGTAGGGTGTCACGGATCGCAAAATGGGCAGCTTGGCGGCGGAGCGCACGTGACGGTGAAGCAGCCGTCGGGTTGGCGAGAAAGTCGAGAAGGGAAGCGATCCAGGGATCCATGCGTTGCGCTGAAGGCATGTCGCTGAGGCGAAGCAAGGGCAGAGAAGCGTCGGAGGTGGAAAGCCTGGCGATCTCGGCTGGAAGGGGGCAGCGTGGCAGTGCATCGGCGTCTTGATGCTTGCGGCCGGTGCGATACACGACGCGGATATCATATTCTTGCAAGCGAAGGGCCCACCTAGCGAGGCGGCCGGAGGGGTCTTTCAGGTTGCAAAGCCAACAGAGCTCATGGTGGTCGGTCACAACGTCAAAAGGGCGCCCATAAAAGTACGGTCGAAACTTCGCGAGGGCCCATACAATCGCCAAACACTCTTTTTCAGTTACGGAGTAGTTGCGTTCTGCTGGTGTGAGTGTGCGGCTAGCATAAGCAACGACGTATTCGTCAAAGCCAGGTTTTCGTTGGGCGAGGACAGCGCCGAGGCCAACACCGCTGGCGTCCGTGTGAACTTCGGTAGGAGCGGCCGAGTCGAAATGGCGCAGAATTGGCGGCGCCGTGAGGAGACGGCGCAAGGTGGTGTATGCGTCGTCGCACGCTGGAGACCACAGTGATAAATCCGCACTTCCAGACAGCATTTGAGTCAAAGGCGCAGCAATGGACGCAAAGTTGCGAATAAACCGGCGGAAATATGAGCACAAACTCAGGAAGCTGCGCAGCTCTTTGATGGAGGTAGGTTTGGGAAAGTGAACCACAGCACGAAGTTTCGCTGGGTCGGGACTGACGCCCTGCTTAGAGACAACATGACCTAAGATGGTTAATTGACGAGCGGCAAAACGGCATTTTTTTAAGTTCAGCTGCAGGCCGGCGTCAGAGAGGCAGGTCAAGACGTGCTTCAAACGAGAGAGGTGGGTGTCAAAGTCCGAGGAAAAGACCACAATGTCGTCGAGGTAGTAAAGGCATGTCTTCCACTTAAGTCCGCGCAAAATGGTGTCCATCATCCTCTCAAAAGTCGCGGGGGCGTTACAAAGCCCGAAGGGCATCACCGTAAATTCATACAGGCCATCCGGTGTCACAAAGGCGGTTTTGGGGCGATCGGCTTCTTTCATAGGAACTTGCCAGTACCCGGAACGCAAATCAAGAGATTAAAAGAGTTCGGCCCCTTGCAAAGAGTCCAGAGCGTAGTCTATGCGCGGGAGGGGATAGACATCTTTGCGCGTAATCTTATTAAGGCGGCGGTAATCTACACAGAAGCGTATGGAGCCATCCTTCTTTTTGACGAGCACCACAGGCGACGCCCATGGGCTGCTTGAGGGCTGAATGACGCCGCTCTGGAGCATCTTGTCGACTTGGTCTTCAATAACTTGGCGCTCGGCGACAGACACACGATAGGGACGTTGTCGCAGCGGTGCGTGGTCACCTGTGTCGATGGCATGGGTGACAGTGGAAGTTTGGCCCAAGGAACTTTGATGTGAGTCAAATGATGAGCGAAACTGATTAAGTAAAGTGAGAAGCTGTGCCCTTTGCGGCGCTGGAAGGTTGTCGTCGATGGAGCGAAGGAATGCTTCAGTTGAGGAGGGATCGGGCGCAGCAGTAGGTGGGCTGAGTGCGGCTATGGAGAGGTGCGGCGCGTCGTCCGTCTCTTCGCGGATGAGCAGAGACGCGAATAGTTGTACCGTGCCGAGACATTCACCTAGGCGCAAGGCGTTGGGGAACGAGAATGGGTTAGACACGAACAGTACGGAGAGGCCAGCGGATATAGTCAGTACAGCGTATGGCAGAGGCAGACACTTGCGGTGCAGAAAGATAGGGGACGCAGTGAAGAGGACAGTGTCGTCGCGAAGAGGGCCGCAAGAGAGGGGTACGAGGACTGAAGAGCAGGGAGGCAGGTCAATGTCTTCGGCAACTAGGGCCTTAACACAGGCACCAGGAGGGGCAGTGTCCAAGACAGCTTCGGGCAGGTGAGAGAACTCGACTTCAGCTCGAGCACAATCGATGATAGCAGCATGGCGCGATAGGAAATCCCAGCCCAGGATAACAGCATGAGAACAGCAGGGCAGTACGACGAATTCGACGGCATAAATGGTCCCCTGGATTACAACGCGAGCGGTACACGCTGCTGACGGCTGGATGTTCTGAGCGCTGGCGGTGCGCAGTGAGAGTCCAGCAATTGGCGTCCTTACTTTTCTTAAAGAACTACACAGTTTTGCGTCCATGACGGAAACGGCAGCACCAGTGTCGACAAGGGCCATGACAGAAACGCCGTCGACGGAAATTTCAATGAGGTTAGCGGCTGACGGATGAGGCCTTTCGAAGTTCGTTGTGGACGCAGTTCTCGCCTCAGGAACTGCGGCGCCTAGTTTTCCTCCTGGTTAGCGGTGGGGCGACGTCGCATAGGCGAAATAGACCAGCGTCGTGGAGAAGAGGGCCGGCGGCTGGAGAGGGTAGAACGGTCCGGCGAGGAAGTACGACTTTGCGGCGGCGCAGCTGGTACAGAGTACTGACTCGGTGGGGGCCAGTACCCAGGAGCTTGGGGAGGAATTTCCGCGTCCGGGAGACGACGGCGGCAATGCCGAGCTACATGACCTGGGAGACCACAAAAGAAGCAAATCGGCCGATTGTCCGTTGTGCGCCAGGAATCGCTGACCCTTGGAGTAGGTCGTCGGTAAGCCACTGGTCCTCGCAAATGCGCCGGAGGCGCACTATAGATTGGCGGCTGCGGTCTTGCTACGACATCGGCATATGTCACTGGAGCCGCGACAGGAGGCGGTCTCGCGACGGCTTCGGCATATGTGAGCGGAGCCACCACAGGTTGTGGTCTGGCGACAACGTCAGCGTATGTCAGCGGAACCGTGACAGGTGGTGACGGATGAGCCGGTGGAAGAGCCTCAGCAAGTTGCTCTTGAATTGTATGTCGGAGCGCTGGAGTCAGATATGATGGTCGGTCGTGAGCGCTTGGCAGAAAGGAAAGTTGACGTGCCACTTCTTCCCGCACGAAGTCTTTAATCTGCTGTAGCAGCGAGTGGTCAGGAGCAGGCGTGAGCCCAGCGAGCGACTCAACCTGCTGTGGCCGCTGGCGTGTCAGAATCCGCTGCTTGCGCAACTGCTAAAAGCTTTGACACAGCGTGACGACTTCAGCAACGGTACGCAAGTCGCGCGCTAGAAGCATCTGAAAAGCGTCGTCATCGATGCCTTTGAAGATGTGTTGGATCTTGTCGGCTTCCGACATACGAGCGTTGACCCGCTTGCACAAGTCGACGACATCTTCAATGTAGCTAGTGAAGCTTTCACTAGCCTGCTGAGATCGTTCACGCAATCGCTGTTCGGCTCGGAGTTGCCTGACAGCCGGTCGACCAAATACGTCTGCAAATTTAGTCTTAAAAATGGACCAGGTTTGAATATCTGCCTCATGGTTGCGATACCAGAGGTTAGCCACACCGGCGAGATAAAAGTTGACGTTGTTTAGCTTCGTCACATCGTCCCATTTGTTGTATACGCTCACCCGCCTGTACGATGTGAGCCAATCTTCCACATCGTTCTCGTCAGTCCCGCTGAAAATGGTCGGGTCCCGTTGACGAAGAGAGCCGGCACAGATGACAGCCTGGCCCACTTGTACGGCCTGGTGTTGGACGTCCTCAGGCATCGTGCGCGCCGGGAGAGCACGACTACGGAGCTCCAGGGCCGATGTTTTTACCCAGCACCTCCACCAAATGTAACGGGGGGTTTGTTACGAGGTACTGGGGCGACGGGAACGGCAACGGCAGCAGTCTGGGATCAGATCGGCAAAAGACACACAAGCGTAGCGCTGGCAAAAACTCTCGAGAACACTGTCACCTCGTCTTCGTCTTTTCAAATCATCAGACGCATCTTCTTCTTTAGCCTTACAATATATATATATATATATATATATATATATATATATATATATATATATATATATATATATATATATATATATATATATATATATATATATATCACTGTATTTTCTACAATTTTTGTACAGCATTGATTTTTTCAGCACTCGATTATAGCAGTAAATTACTATCTATTCGAAAAATAAGCTGTAATTACCACTTCTTTAATACCGGATACTAACTTAGTGGCAAAGACTAGTGCTAGCGTGGAATATTCGTTCGCAATAGAGAGACAAAGGTCGGGCTGCGGAACAGCTACGCGCGCGAGGATGTCCGGAGATGCAGGCCGAGCGTCCTGCATGTGACTTACCCCGTGTTCCGCGGTTCGCATTTCTTCGCGGCGGCAGAACACAATGTCATGTTTAGTGAGCTCGGGCTTTGTCTCCACAGAGCACGAACAATGACGAAACGTGACGCTTTGTATAACTATGCGAGCTCGTGTACAAGGTCATCGTGCATTACCACTCCGCCCTTCCGCCCAGAGCATACACCGATGTAGTCCAGTGTCGCTGCTGATATTTTTACTAGGAGGCGTGGCAAAAATTCCCAAGAAAAGTGAGAATAATGACTGCTGTGGAAAATTAACAGGCTGCGAATTGCAGCAAACAACAGATAAGGGAAGGCGCACCGGCTCATTGTATATCGTATATCTTATGCCAATAAAAGTGGAAAGAAAAATAAATTTATAGTGTTCGATTACAATATTTTGTAAATGCTCAGTCAGATTTGGGCGGTTGTAATTGACTAAAATCAGCAACATTTCAGATGAAGTACTTGGAAGTTCAATCGGTTTCGACTTTTCTGGAACGTGTATGAGGTTGCCTATAATGCATGATTAATGAGGTCGTCAATGAAAACAGCCCGCTCGAAAGAACGTCAAAGTTGAAAAAAAGGCACACTCACCTTTAACTGAAATTCTGTTGAAACTAAAAGGCGCATGCAAATACTGAGCATTGAGATTTTACTGATACAAGTGCACCATGATTCCAAAGGAAACGGGAGAAACCCTCCGAAATACCTATATGAACCCAGTACACCTTCCTGTGTTCTGTAAGACAGCATAGAAGGACGTGCGCAGGATTATTGGTTTCAATAGCGGTTAGTACATGTGAAGTATCACGGAACTTTCACAGAATTTTGACAGGTATCTAAGCATTGCGATTTTACTGATGCGAGTGCGCGATTATTCCAAAGGAAACAGGAGAAATCCTCCGTAACACTTATATGAACCCAGTACATCTTCCTACATTCTGTAAGACAGCGTAGAGGTACAGCAGTGCGCAGGATTGTTAGTGTCAATTGCGGTCTTTGTTGACGAAGCATCCACGAAAGATTGACAAAAAGACAGGACCTACAGCTGGGGGCGCAGCTGTAAATCAGGGGGAAACGAGATGGTGCAGGCCCAGACCCCGCCATAATATTTCATTGCTTCTTGCGCGAAGAAAAATGTCTGGATAGAGGATTGGGGTCAGAATAGGAGCACGATCTTTCAGCAAACGCTGTTTAGTGACGGCTGAGGAAATTTCTTTCAGCTTGATTGTAGTAAATTGTAAAAGTGAATTCTACCGACTGTTGTGAGTTCCATATCGTACACAAAGGCGCAAGCACCGTTCGAACCGGTAGAGCAACGGCTTTGAAAACCTGAACCTCTGCTCACATCCACGCTCTTCGTTGAAGGAACAGCCCTCGAGTTAAATGGCGCAGACGTTACGCTGCTGCCAGAAAAATGTGCATCCAGCGAAGTGACTCTACGCACGCGCATGTACAGTATTTGTAGCTGCCTTGCATGACTCGCTACGGCTCGACAGTGCAGGGGTCACTTATCATGCTTCTGATTTCTAAACACAGTCTTTTAAAAGCAGGTTCTGGAGGATCTAGTGTAGCCGCCTCGGTGAACGCCGGGTTTGGCCACCAGGATTTGAAGTCACGTCTGTTGCGTGATCGGAGTTATTTCGCGGCATTGAATGGCGCTTGAAGGCGAACATTTGTGACAAATACGAGGCACCCAGGTTTATATACAGTGACAAATATTAGAGCGAAAACTTTACTGGCCGCGAACTTGCGATTTCGCCGTGGAGATGCTCCGAGGAAGCACATGACGTGGCAACGCGCGCCTCGCCAGGGATATTTCTCGCTCTCTCTCGCTCCCCAGTCACTACTGCGCATGAGCCACTAGTAGCACCGAGCCACAGGTGTTCCGCCGCTGCGCCTTTCCTTAAAATCCAACTTTCAACTTTCAGTTTTCTCTTCTTTTCCTCCCTCCTTTATACCTTCCTTAACGGCGTGGTCCTCATATATCTTGGTGTTCACCGAGATATATGAGACGGTTACTGTGCAATTTCCTTTCCTCAAAAACAAAACGAAAGAAGCGAGCCGACGACGTTCATAGAGTTCACTGGCGTTGACAACTTTGCAAAGGTCGTTCATTTTCCCAAATGGAAAGGCGCACAACCGGCTCCGTGATTCAGTGGAGACGTAATGATAACAATAATTGTTTTTTTGGGGAAGAAAATGGCGCAGTGTCTGTCTCGTATATCGGCGGACACCAGAACCGCGCCGTAAGGGAAGGGATAAAGGAGGGAGTAAATGAAAAAAGGAAGAATTAGAGGTGCAGTAGCGGAGGGCACCAGAATAAGGATCTTTAACGTGCGCTGACATCGCACAGCACACGGGCGCCTTAGCGTTTTGCCTCCATGAAAACGCTGCCGCCGCGGTTGGGTTTGAACCCGGGAACTCCGGATCAGTAGCCGAGCGCTCTAACCACTGAGGCACCGCGGCGGGTCAGTGGAGACCTTAATCTCGCTTTCATGTGTGTGGCATTGGTGTACAACTGAAAATTGGACTTTGGGAAAGGAAATGGCGCAGTATCTGTCTCACATATCAGCGGACACCAGAACCGCACCTCTTTTTTGGGGCAGAAACTAGAAGCAGCTCTAGACACTGCTGGTCACAAAATGATTCCACGGGTCCCTCCTGCACACATCTGCAGTGTGATGCGATCGCAGTAAAGGGGTTAAGCGGTTTTCTGAGTAGTCACTGCTTGGCAGGTGCAACACACCTGCCGCGTGTTGCACTCGCGACGATGGGAAGAGAAACTGTGTCAAGCTGCTGCTCGCCAGGTGCGTGCACGACATAAGTCATTCTTTTTTGTCTCTAGCCCTGCACGCAACTTCCGCCCTCATGATGGGCCACGCCGCCTTGGTAAAGGAGGTGTTCATGTTGAGGGAGGCTAGGTTTCGGAGATTTGCAATTCATCTACGAGGCCTTTCTGGAAATAATTCCGGGCATCCGCCCGGCAGTATTTCTGGATTATTATCAGTAGATATAAGCGATCATCTACCAACGTTTTATTCCATTCCACTTTGCACTTTAAAAGTAAATAAAGAGAAATTGAAGAGTCACGCATTATAAACGAACGCGCTCTGGAAATCATTCGCTCTCTTCTCATTAACGCTGACTGGCAACGTCTTCTAAGTGGAAAAAACCCGAACAAGTCGTATGGATTGTTTTTCGATAAACTTATGTGGTGCTACATCAGTCTTTTTCCAGTAAAGACGCAGAAGCGGCACAGTTAAAAAATAAGGAAACCATGGATCAGCAAAGCTGTATTGAAGATGACAAAAAGAAAGAACAAGATGTACCACACCTTTGTTAAATGTCGTGACCCAACAGAGTTTACTGAATACAATAGTGAGGATACTAAATAGCTATTGTTAGGAGAGGAAACTAAAGAGCTGGGGGTGGGGATGTGAGATAATGCGCGAAGACGCTGGTACTGATAGCTTACTCTTTCTGCATGCTGCAGAATTTGAATTAATAAATGCCTGCTGCGCTCGTCCCACTGGCTCTCACGACTGTAAGAAATAAATGTATATCGTCAAGAGTTCCAAATTTCCGCTCTGATTTTCGATGTTCCGCGTCGTGCAGGAGGGGTGGTAGCCGCGCAACTATAAGCGTTTTACGCAATTTCTGGGCTCGCTTTTATCGTAAGGCTTTCCTTGCAGCGAATGTCCTGAACGTATATATATAAGCAGCCATATTCTCATCACAAGACCGCGGGGGGGACCAAGCAATTGCAGTTCCGTAGCGTTCGTTCGCGTTGACTGATTTGACGGGGCACTATGCTGCTCTCCGCCGGTACTACAGCTGTCAACCCACTACAGCAAAAAGAACCTGCGAACAGCTAAAATCAAGGAGCAAATTTTCACCAATCTTTGGAGGGCACACAAGTAAATGCAGTGTGGCTTAGCCAAGCAAAAATTTTGTTGTTCCACATGGAAAGCACTGTACTAATTTGCAGACCACTTCCCGATTCCATGCATCCGGCGATGCCTTCCCATATTTGACAAAGCTGGAGCCGGGATTTTGTTTTTTTCGGTAACAGTCTGGACTCATAACGTGCGTCTCAAAGTTCATTGGTCTGAATCACTGGATACAACACAAAAGCGAGTGGCGCGGTGGTTTCTTTAGAGTGTCCAACGTGGGGGACTTCCTTGGCGCCAACGTTCAATCACACACATATTAATGAAGGCAACGTTGCTTAATAAAGCTAAAACCGAAGTCTTTTTCACAAGTGAAAATAAAACAATGTAATAGATTGCTGGAAGAGAAGTTCATTGCCCGAGAAAAGTAGAGAGAATTAAATCGTAGATGGCCCCAATGTCTTTTCTAAAGGGTTAAACGCTTGGCCACTCCACACGTTCATCTTCGCATCGGTTGTCGACAAGGCTCCAAAACGAATATGCAGTGCTGGCTGCAACTCGACGACCTGATGTAGCCGCCTCGCCCCGACTCCGAAGTCCAGCTGGCCATCACCAACGGGCTGCCACCGTGATGCGCTCCTTCTCCAGGCGATGAACAAATCCTTCCTCGTTTTCTATGGCGCCACGCAGGCCTGCAGGGGGTAAGAACGCAACAAGTTCACCGTCAGCAGGGTCTCCAGTAAGAAGGCGTTCAGCAGCAGCCCTGGTCAGCAGTACGCCAAGTTCTTCTTCGTCTTTGGACGCATCATCAGTAAGGTCGCTCGTGCGTCCGTAAACCCGAACAGCATCATGAAACAGATGTCAGATGAAGTTCAAGAGATCTTTATGCTCCGCGACTTTGATGGCAGTCAGAGTAAGTGCACAAGACATACCAACACCAAGGTTTGTAGTGAGACTGAAGACTTCGTGCATATCGTGGAGATCTTCGAGCAGGAGGTCGATTTCTTTCGTATCTTCCATAATGACGAAGCCATTTGTCGTAAATGCACGATGGGCTTCGAGACCGTGGCTCATCGCAGTATAGAGGAGAGAAGCGATAGCGCAATGAAATATCGGCAGCACAAGGTTGTCACGTGCACCGAAACTACAGTGGGGTCTGTGTGGAACGGGAACCAGAACTCCCCGTGTGCGGACAACAGTAGAATAGTGCCCGAAGTGTACGGTGGCCTTGACCAGTTTCGCAGCTTGCTCTTCTTGGTTGTCAGGAACATGCTTTTTGTGCTTGGACAGGCGACATGCGTCGCGATCCTTACGAGCAAAATTATAGCAGCGCTCCGCGGCCTTGACGAAGAGGTAGGTAGGTAAACTCTTTTATTGCGCCCAAGAACAGGGGACCAGTCAAAGGACCGGTTGCGCTGACTTAGAGGAGGTCGGCGGGGATCCTTTGGGATGCCGCGGCCTCCACCGCGCGCTGGATAAGCGAGCGTTGGTCTGCTGGCTTGGAAGTACACAGGAGAGACTCCCACGTCTCTGGGGTGTTTGCGTTGTCTGTGTTGTAATGTGTACAAGTCCACACCATGTGTATGAGTGTGGCCAGAGTTGAGCAGTGTTTACACGTGGGGGCTATCTGTTCCGGAAAGATCCTGCTGTATAAGAGGGGGTGTGGGAAGCTGCCAGTTTGTAGTTTGCGCCATTGGACGGCCTCGCGTCTTGTTAGATCGCAGTGTGCGGGAGGATATGTGCACCTTTGGAGTCGGTAGTGCTGGAGTATGTCCGTGTAAGTGGTGAGTAGAGAAGCGCGTGGGATATTAGTGTCAGCGGAAGCAGGGGGGCTGATCATACTCCCGGCTCGGCAGCTGAGATCTCGAGCGAGAGTGTGTGCCTGGGCGTTTCCGCTGAGCGACTCGTGGGCTGGAGCCCAAAGAAGTAAGCGAGATGTGGAAGAGGGTGCTGTAGAACGTAGAATGTGTAACGCCTGGCAAGAGATACGGCCAGCATCGTAATTGCGAATAGCCTGTTGACGAAGAGCAGACTGTTGTCTGGTGCACCGATCAACACTGTTACGCCAGCTGCCTGTATGCAAGAATCGCACGGGTCGTCGTAGGCAACTAGGCATTCCCCTTCAGGCTGCTGCGAATACGGCACAAGACTCGTGTTCGAGAATAGCCGCGGGTGCTGTAGCACGGACCTGAGCCGGTGCTTCTTCATCGTATAAGCACTCACGGTTGTGGCGTCTAAGAGTTCAGCGACGCTCCACCTGTGCGTAGGCCCTTGAGCTTGCTGAATGTGCCGTGCTCTAACCAAAAGGGACCCGTAGACGTTGCAGTTGTTACCTTCGTCGTTCACAAATGGCGCTGACTGTTCCGGTTTCGGTATCCTACAGGGTGCTGAAACATCGTCGTGTTGAGCTATGCTGTGAGACAGGACATCGTATGATGTCGCCCGGTGGGAAAGCAAGGCTTAAGATTCGAAAGATGATCAGCGGGCCCGGCACGTTCACTGTGCCACCTGCGCCGAAAGCAATTGAGGGCACGTGTGCCGCGAGGTGCGCGAAAGTGGAATGAGCTGCCTTCATCTTTCTCTGTATCAGAATTTCTCAAAAGGGTGCAGAAAAACCGGTTCCCTACTCTGCTTGTGTGGGACCAGAAAATTTTGTACTGCCTCAAAATACGGCATCCCGCTTTTGGCTCTTCCTGTAGTTCTGCCACACAGTAGCCATGTGAATCGGCGTCGAGAGATTTGGCTGCGCTCTGCAGTAGGGTCTTCAGTATTCGCGTTTTCTCTGGTTAGTGTTTTCGCACAATGCTTCTGCCACTCTGCCTCGCGCACTACTCTGGGCACGAAATATTTACACCTTTCTCAGCGTGTCGAAGATTTTACAAATCGTATCGTCCTTACCACCTTATCTAAGCGCTCAGACCTCGCCGCATTGACGCGTCAGATGTCCTGCAAGTGTATGGCTCCTGCTGGGTTCGTGCGACAACCTTTTTGCTTTTAATTGCAACAGCGTGCCTTTGGGCATAAAAAGTAATATACTCCTACAAAATGTTTAATGCCCAAAAATTTTGAATATTGGAAAATTGTAAGGAATTAGCTGTTACGCAAAAATTGAAGGTAATGGGCCATTCTTCCAATTTGTAGCAAAATCTTTGTTTTGCAGTTTATCATCGCTCGCATCTAGCTATTAAGACTGCCAAGGAAAACCAATTGGGAACGCTTTCGACGATGGCAAAAACGTCATCAGCAAAAATTGCAAACTTGCCGAAGGGAGGTCGGCGGATATGTTGACTGTGATTGTGAAATCTTAAAATAAATCAATAAAACGGCGGTCATTAACACTTTGCTATTTAAAAATGCTTTTCCAGAATTGTTGGGTATGTTACAAATGTTGGTACAAATTTGATTTTCCTCCCTGCCATATTTCCGAGCACCAAAGTACGCATGTACTTATCATTTCTCGCTCACCACAAGCACGCGCGCGCACAAATACAAGGGCGCCAGGAACGCCGTCTTCGGCGAGGGTCAGCGTCCGCAGATTGAAACCGCGCTATCTGAAAGGGAAGGCAGGCGCAGGGTGTTTTGTGTTTCCTGTTTTTCCTCCCAGTGGTGCGTGTTTATTTTTCTTTTCTTGAACTTAAAGAGCGCTACATATATGGACATATACACAGACAACATACACTTAGAGGCAGATTCATGGATAACTCTTGGAGGGAGCGGGGGGTGGGGAAGGAGGGTGAGGTCCCATATGAGCGTCATATGCTTCCTGGACTTGTTCTGGTCAAAACAATTGGTACAGTATAGTTTTCCAAGTAAAATTTCTCGATTTAGTGGCGGGGAAGGGGATGTGTGGAATGACAGCCCCTCTTTAAGTTTGCCCCTGCAGACACACGACTTAGGGCTGCGCCTCTTATTTTCGCGATTTGGTTCGGAGACGCCACTTAAAGGTGCTCTGAATGAGGCTCGAATAAAGCTGCGGTATGACTAAGGAGTTCGAGAACGCCGCTTCATGAATACAGTCAAGTAAGGATTCTTTTCATGCGCTTCGTAGAAGCTGAGTTATCTGTAGTCAAAGTTTGAATTTCAGTGTCTTCGCGCTTTTCCTTCTCCTTTCGTCACTTTTTTTCACGATGCAAGGTTGGCGCTCCTCCGCCGGCTCAACCTCCGGGAGCTGTGGGCCCTGACGCACAGGAGCTACGCGGCTTATTGGCCGCAGCCAAGGTTTCTGCCTGACGTCTGAATGAATCTAACCTATAGCCACCGCTGAAGTTGTATACGCAGGTGCATGTGAGGGAAAAGGGCACGAGTAAGACAAAGTCGCCGGGAAGGGCTCGCCAACTTTAGCGCATGATTGTGGGTCCTCTGAAGTGTGTGGAAGTGTATTATCTGGCTCAAGTTTTCATGACAACACAATGCAATGATTGAGTGAGTGGATGTGCTCTCTTCGGAAGGTGTTTCAGCGCCGCTTTAAAAGAAAGTGACAGTTTTCTGCTTAATTTTTTCAACTATATTGTACCAAATCTTCTGATGCTACATCTTTCGCTTAGTTTCCGGTACCTTCAAGTTCGTCATGCTTTTCCTTAGGTCCTGCTCTCTACCACTCTCGAAAATGAAGTAATATTCGATTCAGTTCACTGCATTCGAAAATCTTGCAACATTAAAATATTTAGTAAGAATATCCGGCGGCACTACATGCCACGAATTAAATATTGCCACAGCGTTACCCATTTACTGGCGCCGCCATGCGGTGGGACTTCACCCGCTGGTCTTCTTTTTCTTCCCCGGCTCGTCGAGACGGCCTTTGAGCCATTCCGTTGCCCATCTCCACGTCCGGTCACCAGCTTGGCTCTGTTAGGAGGACATCGTTCGACCCAGTGGCGTTCGTCCTGTTCAACGCTGCCCCGACGGCTCTGCTCTGCTGGGAACGATCGGCTAAGTTTTGGGTGGCTGATTGTGGCATTTTCTCTCTGCGTCTTTGCGCGGTAAGGCAGTAAGCCCGGACTATGTCCACCCAGTCTCCCGGCCAGGGGAGTTCCCTCTGGTCGGCTTCTCTGTCAACTGATCTCCTACCGCTGGAAGCTTTTTTGCGCAGTGGTGTCGGCAGTATCCCTGTCGCGCTGGTGCCTAGGGATGATGGTGCTATCAGGATGAACAACCCTGGGGCTGTTCGGGCTGCTCTCCAGTCAGCGACTTCTCATTATGAGTCAATCTCAGAGGTTCGCCAGTTTGGACGCGGTGGGATTCTGTGCAGATCGCCAGACCTCGCCTGTGTAAGAGATTTACTAAACTCTTCATCCTTTGCCTCCCTTCGGGTAAGTTCTTTCATCCCTTCTCATCTGGCGTGCACGAAAGGTATTGTACGAGGTGTAGACTCTTTCTTGTCTCCGGCAGAGACTATTGATCTTCTGTCGGCTGCAGGTGTTGTTGCTGTGCACCGCTGTAGCCGGGATGTAAACAACGTGCGGATGCCCACTGAATCAGTGATTGCTACCTTTGCCGGCATTTCCTGCCCCTCTGAAATTAAGGCATGGCCTCTAATTTTTCGGGTAGACCCATTATCATCTCGGCCTCTGCAGTGTAACAACTGCTGGCGCTATGGACATAGCGCTGGCGGTTGCAAATCCAACTTGAGGTGTTGCAACTGTGGGGATGGTCATTCAACAAGCACCTGCACTGAGAAGAATGAGAAGTGTTGCCTTTGCAGTGGTGCGCACTCTGCAAACTACTCAAATTGTCCCTCTCGACCTCAGGAAATTCAAATTCTGGAAATAATTGACAGGAAACGCTGTTCGCGCCGTGACGCTATTTCAGAGGTCAAAGAACGTGCCCACGGTTATGCCGGTGTGACCGCTCGGCAAGGTGCCATGTTAGACTCAACGCTGTCCCAGGCAATTGCGGCTGCTGTGGAGGCTTCGATGTCTAAAATGGTAGAAAAGATTGTCGCAAGTGTGTCGGAGTGCTTTACAAATGTTCTAGCGACTCAGATTACACAAGCCGTGCAGGCTAGTTTGGCACCTCTTTCGACAGCAATTCCCTCTCCTCTTATCCGGTCTCAAATTCCAGTAGCATCACAACCCCAGGAACAAACTTCTGTCACTTCCGCTGTACCTATCTCTGGTACTTCGAGGGATGTTGATATAATGTATGATTCCGAGATGGTGGAGCCTGATGCGCGGCTTCTTAAGCGCAGTGGGTCCCCATGTCTCATTCGTTGTCTTCTCAGGGCACCCAGCCCAAATCAAAGAAGCAGCAGCTTGGCACTAAACCCAAGGATACCATTTTGGAGCAGGCAGTTGCTGCTGCTAGACTTTCGCAACCATAGCGTCGTTGCGAGTTCTGCAGTGGAACTGTCGCTCTATTCTTTCCGCTTCCACAGATTTACACTGCCTTTCTACTCAGCTTATTCCGGATGTCATAATTCTGCAAGAAACGTGGCTTTCAACCGACAAACATTTTCATATCAAAAATTACCGGTCATTTCGCCTAGACCGCCAGTCAAGAGGCAGGGGTTTACTAACTTTAGTCTCTTCAAAATTTTGTCACAGGGCTGTGGTATCTTTTGAACAAATGTCTCCTGACTGTGAGATTTTGGCTATAGACTTTGTACTTCCTGGGTGCTCTCCATTTTCAATAGCAAATTGTTATTTCCCCAATGGAGTCCAGGATGTTAGACCTCTGGATTTTTTACTCGTAAACTGTAAAAACCCAGTTCTCGTGGCTGGGGACTTCAATTCTCAACATGTGTCTTGGGGTTTTAGGACTAATTTATGCGGCAAGCGCCTTTGGGACTGGGTTTCTGATCACAACCTGATGTGCTTAAATTCAGGATCGGCCACTTATCTTCGCTCACACACTCAATGTCTTTTAGATCTCACGTTCATTAGTCCTGGAATTGGCGTAACGAACTGGTCGACTGTTGATAGCGGCACCTCAAGTGACCATATACCTATTCATTTTGATATCATATGTCGTGTTACTCCGGCGTCTTCTCAGTTGCGGTCACATGTAAATTATGACAGATTTCAGACGGCGTTGCGCTCTGCCCTTGCTTCAGTGTCTAACATCGCCGAGGTCCACCAGTCAGCAAGCATATGTCTGGCTATTGAGGAAAGCCGTAAAAAGTCGGAGTTCCTGGTGAGGCCAACAAAAGGGAATTCTTCTAACTGGTGGAATGCGGACTGTACAAGATATTACAGGCGGAGGAAGGCAGCATGGAAAAAGCTTCTTCATAACAATGTCCGAATAACTGGAGTGATTATAAATTTATTGCAGCCACCTTTAAACGCACAGTTTCTCGCGCAAAGGAAAAATATGACTCAGAACACTTCGATTATCTTTCAAAGGCGGGCAACCAACGTGCACTATTCGGTTTTCTACGGTCTAGGAAACAGCTGATGTCCTGTCATAATTTTCTGTGAATAGTTATGTCACCTGTAGAAGCTATCCAGGCGGTTGAATTAATAGCCACAGGCCTGCAAAAGCGGTTCTCGTCTTTACTATCTATGCGACCATTGTTGTTTGCACCAGTCGTACCAAATGATAATGCCTCACAAGTAAATCTATCAGAGCTTTCACAAGTTGTCCAGAGATTGCCAGCTGCTGCTCCTGGCCCTGATGGTGTTACCACAAAGATGCTCAAGATTCTATTTGAAGAGTCTCCCAACTCCTTATTGCACCTAATAAACTACTCTCTCAAACACGCTTGGATACCTTCTGAGTGGAAGCTGTCCGAGGTGATCCCTTTACTTAAAAATCAGGGTAGAGGCTATGAATTGGATAATATTAGGCCAATTCCTTTAACATCAAACGTGGTAAAGTTGATAGAAAGGTTGTTACTAATTCGGGTGTCAGCTATTGTGGACCGCAAAAGTATAATCAGCCCGTGCCAACTCGGTTTCCGGCCACGGTGTTCGATATGGAATGTACATGCTGATCTTGAGAGCAGAATTCTCCTTGCTCGTTGTCAACGCCTGGTCGCGGCTTTGGTTACGTTAGATGTCGCCAAAGCTTACGACAGTGTAGAACACTCCATCCTGATACATAGGCTACAGTCTCTTCAATTTCCAGATTATATAGTTGCATGGATATCTGCATTTCTTTATAACAGGGAATTCTTTTGCGTCCATAATGGTGTTCATTTAGAGAGGTATAGACCAACGCGAGGTGTACCGCAAGGAGCTGTTCTTTCTCGTGTGCTCTTTAATATTCTGTTAAGCTCAATTCCTTTCCACCGTCATGTACGCACTTACGTCTATGCGGACGACATTGCATTTTTTGCTGCTGCGCCGGATATACATTCTCTGTATGGTCTGTTGCAGTCATATTTGAATACACTTGAGCACTGGTTGAGCGCATTACACCTGAAGTTAAATGTTGGCAAGTGCGCTACTCTTGTTTTCCCTCTATTCACTCCTGTAGTGGTCTCTCTCACTTGCCAGTTAAAAATAATACCGCAGGTTCAATCCCTAAAATACCTAGGGGTCATTTATGACAACAAACTCACCTGGCGACCTCACATTGACCATGTCGCGGCGAAAGGGGCTCGTGCCGTGGGCATGTTACGGAGATTATGCCATCACCGGTACGGCATGCGCAGAGATGCGCTATTAATGATCTACATAATGTATGTCAGGCCAATTTTAGAATTTGGGTCAGTGTTGTTTTCAGGCTCGGCTACATATAAACTTCGCCCTCTCGTCCTTTTAGAGAGGGAAGCACTTCGCATGTGCCTCGGCCTTCCAAAATTTGTGGCTATCAATGTGCTGTACCTTGAAGCCCGCATTCCGTCTCTCTTATCACGACTTCAATTTTTAACTGTGCAAACTTACCTCAGGATCTATGAATCCCATTTCCACCGTTCCCAAAGCATTTTCTGTTCTCAGCCGACCTCCTTTTTTGGTGTCCCCTGGTCTCGTTTCAATTCCCCTCAGGTAGTGTTTGTGCAAAGATTACTTCAGCCTTTAGATGTAAACATTTATGATATCCTTCCTGCGCTTCGGAATGGGCCCACTGTCCACATTGTTTTCGACGACATATTCCCACAAAATGCAAAACTTTTGCCACCGAGCATTCTAAATGGTCTTCTAGAAGATCATCTGAGGACCCTACCTACAGATATAGCAATAGCCACTGATGCATCGCAATGTAATGAAAAAGCAGGTGTGGGAATATTTTGCTCGCATTTAGATTGGTCCTTTTCTCTGCGCCTTCCAGATTTCACCCCTATTTTTCAAGCAGCGTTTCTAGCAGTTGTACTTGCTCTACGCAAGCTAGGCCCCTCTATTACAGCAGTTGCAGTAATTACTGATTCTTTATCTTTGTGTTCGTCCCTCGCTGCACAGGTTGACAGTCCCATTTTATCAACTTTTTTATCCCTACTCCTCCGCATTTGAGCCATGTTCATTTAGTATGGGTTCCCGGCCACAGCAGTGTGACGGTAAATGAGATTGCTGATAATCTCGCAAAGGCTTCCCTCAGCGGCCCCGTGTTGCCAATCATCCCGGCTACAGCCTACATTACAGCATCTAGATTTCGGCGACGTGCGTTTTTAAACACGCAAGACACATCACTTTTAACATCGGCGGATTATGAGCACCTTAAATATTATTGGAACAGGAAAATTTGTTGCTCTCGGCAGCTTGAAGTATCACTGACGAGGCTGCGCTGCCGCATCCCCCTCTAAATTTCTATTTACACAAGTTGGGTTTGGCGATCTCTCCCCTTTGTGCATTTTGCCGTGAGCCAGAATCTATTGAACATTTTTGGCTGTATTGTCGCCGATTCAACTCACTGAGAAAAAGGTTGCTGGAGGAGCCCTTGCAGCATCTTGGCCTTAGTTTGAGCAGCCCGCTCTTGCTATCATTTGGCGCCACCACATTTGGGTTCAGCCACAGATCTGTTTGCACCGCTGTTCAAAATTTCATGATAGAATCTCACCGACTGCCTTGCTAAGTGTTCCAACCTTTTCTTTTCTATCAAGTATTACATTTTGACTAAATCATTAGTATTTAATCCCTCTCTTTATTATTATTCTTAAAATTTTAAAATCAAAACACTCATCCCTTTCCTGTTCATGACGAAAAATTCACCGGTGTTGCGCTCCCACGTGCTTTTCCTTTTTGTTAACTGCGTTCAGGTGAATAGCCACCCGATTCTTGGCCGATCCCCCAGTGTGGGTATGTGCCATCTTGTGATAGGCTAACAACAACAACAACAACGACTGCCTGGCTAGTCTTGGTGTGCCCTTCTGCCCCTTCTGCCGGCTTTCGGTGACATTTTTGTGCAGGTGCTGGGTAATTTCTCAATGCACGAAGAGCTCCCGGGAGCCTCCGACGACGCCCAGCTACACCCCGTGGGCACGACAGCTGTCCACAGGGCAAGCCGTCGCTTGCGAGGCTTATAGCTGAGTTCCGACCCCTGACGGCACGACCCCGCGCAATAATGTCCACTGCGACAAGTCAGACCACCCGGAATGCCGTCAGTTCCCCACCGCTGCTTCTTCATGCGCCTCGCACTCCCGCGTGTTTTCATGGCGACAAGTTTGAAGACGTGGAAGGCCGGTTGGCCAGCTACGACCTAGTCGCTGCGTTTAACCTGTGGGACGAGGACCGCAAGCTACGCAATGTCTATTATGTCTTGGAAGACTCCGCCAAGAAGTTTATTGAAAACCACGAGTGCGCTATCTCCACCTCGTAAGACTTCCGGCGACAGTTGCTCGACACCTTCGGCAGCAACGAACGGAAGGAGCGAGCTGAAGTTGCCGTGCAGTTCCGAGCGCAGCGGCCAAATGAGAGCGTCGCCATGTTCGTAGAAGACATGACGCGCCTCTTCAACCGAGATCCTACCATGTCTGAGACGAAGAAGGTGCGTCATCTTACGCGAGGAGTGAAAGAGCAGCTTTTCGTAGGACTTGTGCACGACCCTCCTAGCACAGTGCATTACTTTGCTCGGGAGGCGACGAGCATGGAGCGCGCATTGCAGACGAGGTTCACGCATTACGCCCGTCCGGCGAATATAACTGCTATGGACGCCAACATGCCGCTTCTTGGAACCGAGAGTGAGGTCTACCGTGAGCTTGTCAGGAGCTTTGTGCGCGAGGAGCCACTGAAGCTTCACACTGTTGAGCAACACCCGCGTGTCGGAGCCATCTCGGATGTCATTCGCGACGAAGTCCGTCGAGCTGTGCAGCCAATGGCCGGTCCCCAGCCGCTGCCTGAGCCGTATGTCATGACGTACAGTGAAGCGTTGCGCAGCTCTGCGCCAGCACCACCGGCATTTTACTGTCCTGCTTCTTCTGCACGGCATCAACGCTTTTCGACTTCCCCTTCCCTCTCCGACGCACTAACAACCCTCAGCAAAGCACACATGGCGCACATCGAACAACCGGCCCCTGTGCTTCCACTGCGGTGAAGCCGGAAACATATTGTGCCACTGCCCGTATAGTCTGATGGGCCTGCGAGGGTTTTCACCGGACACACCCCGGCCAAGCTATCGTGAACGACCCCAATGACATGCAGCAATGCCTGTCGGCCAGTGTCCCTCCTGCGCCTTCGCCGCAGCGCCCGTCCCGGTCGCCGTCGCCCCGTCGGTTCTCTCCACCAGGTCGCGAGCCGTCCATCCGGCAGTCCCGTAGTCCACGCCGGGAAAACTGAAGACGGCGACCTCGGGAGGTAGGGCCGCCGTTGCTCCGCAATTCGAACAAGATCCTCCGCTTGCCGACTTGACCCTTCATCCCGATCTGCCACCTGCTCCGACCACCTTCCGACACCCAGAACAGCCTCTGCTCGACGCCCCATTTCTACGAACACCTGAACCCTCCACTCCGGGACCTTCCACTACGCGCGTTCCAGAAAATGAGGTTGTTTCAGATGAAATACCGGTCCTCGCTGACAACCAGCAGGTGACTGCCCTTGTCGATACCGGCGCAGATTTCTCAGTTTTGAGTCGTGGTCTTGCTACCCTCTTGCGAAAAGTGCTGACACCCTGGCACGGAACACAAATTCGGACCGCTGGCGGTCATGTGGTGATGCGGCTCGGTGCCTGCAGCACTAGGATTGAGATTCGCGGTATCATCTCTGGTTGCCTCGCTGTGCTGTCTGAGCGCTCCAAGAACCTGATCCTCGGTCTCTTTTTTCTTTACGAAAATAGTGCTGATATCGACCTCCGCAAACATATGGTGACATTCTCCGCCCTATGCACCGTAGCCGACGACAGTGCGCCAGGAAGACCGTTTTTCGCGTGTCCAACGACCACGTAACTCTAGCACCACGTGCCAGCTTTTTTGTTATGGTGGACTACAACCCCCGCGCTTCCAATGGCATCGCGGAAGAAAACTTGTCTTTACTGCTGAGCCAACAAGTCTGCATCGCACGGGGTGTCGTTGCCTTGCAGAACCAGCGAACTGAGCTTCTAGTTACGAACTCTAGTTACTCTTTTCATGACTACATTGCGACCACCTCTAAGAACAGGCAGACGTCCATAATGAAACATCGCATGATAGTTGATGACAGTGACAGGCCTATTCGTCAACACCCCAATCGAATGTTGGCGAGAGAACGTGAGGTGATACGACTGCAGGTAAAAGAAATGCTCCGGGATGATGTTATGCAGCCGTGTACAAGCCCATGGGTTTCGCCCGTTGTGCTGTTCTCCAAGAAGGACGGGACAGAGATTTTGTGTCGACTATCGAAGACCTAACAAAATTACCAAAAAGGACGTTTACCCGTTTCGTCGAATCGATGACCCTTTCGACCGGCTGCGTCATTCCCGCTACTCTTCTTCTCTCGACCTCTGAAGTGGGCACTGGCAGACTGAGGTAGATGAACGGGACCGCGAAAAGACAGCGTTCGTTACTCCTGACTGGGTTGTACGAGTTCAAGGTGCTCCCCTTCGGCTTGTGTTCCGCTCGTGCCACCTTTCAAAGAATGATAGACACTGTCCATGTTGGCCTCAAATGGCAGTCGTGCCTCGTCTATCTTTATGGTGTTGTCATTTTTTCTGCCACCTACGACGAGCATCTCAAGCGCTTGAGTGCAGTACTGGAGGCCGTACGATCGGCCGGCCACTCACTCAAACCAGAGAAACGCCAATTTGCGTTCCAACGGCTGAAGTTCCTGGGCCATGTTGTGAGCGCTGAAGGTGTTAGCCCTGACCCCGACGAGACGGCTGCCGTCTCTGCTTTTCCGACCGCCACTGATAAGCGTGCTGAGCGCCGTTTTTTGGGTCTCTGCGCCTATTACCGACGTTTTGTGCAAGACTTCACCCGACTAGCCGAGCCTCCAACTTATTTGACAAAGGACGCCCAACCTTTCATCTGGGCCTAAGAACAGCAGACGGCCTTCGACGAACTCAAGAGCCGCCTCCAAACTACGCTCAATCTTGGCACTTCGACGAGGAGGCGGACACGAAACTACACACAGATGCTAGCAACGTTTGTATGGGTGTCGTCCTCGTTCAGTGGCAATATGGTGTTTAGCGCGTGATTGCTTATGCAAGCCGCACTCTGTCGCGATCTGAAGCGAATTATTCTACCTCGGAAAAGGAGTGCCTTGCTGTCGTTTGGGCGGTGGCGAAATTTTGCCCATACTTGTATGGTCGCCAGTTTCGAGTCGTGAGCGATCACCACTCGCTTTGTTGGCTCGCGAACCTTAAGACCCGTCGGGGAGGCTGGCGCGTTCGAGTCTCCGCTTGCAAGAATTCGATGTTACTATCGTGTACAAGTCGGGAAACAAACACAGCCACACAGACTGCCTGTCCCGTGCTCCTCTCCCGTACGGCATTGCTGATATGAAAGACGATCCCGATTTTCTTGGCGCTTTAACCACTTCCGTCCTTGCTCAACAACAGCGAGATGACGTCGAGCTACGACCCCTCATATAGTACCTCGAAGGCCGAACCTCGTCGCCGCCCCGCTTGTTCACACGCAGGCTATCGTCGTTCTGCTTGCGGGGTGGCATCGTCTACAAGAAAAACTACGGTCGCACGGACTCTCCGTACCTGCTCGTGGTCCCAATGGTGCTTCGAAGCGAAGTTCTGCACGCATGCCACGACGACCTTTCTTCCGACCACCTCGGCTTTTCACGCACGTTGGCGCGGATACGGCAGAAGTATTACTGGCCCCGGCTTGCTACACTTGTCCAGCACTACGTTAAGTCTTGCCGTGAGAGCCAACGTCGGAAGACACCACCAGTGGAGCCGGCCGGCCTATTGAAGCCCATTGATCCGCCTCGAATCCCTTTCCACCAGGTCTGCATGGACTTAGTGGAACCATTTCCGACATCATCATTGGGCAACAGGCGCATTACAGTTGCCACCGACTACTTCACCCGGTATTGTGGGACGAAAGCCCTTCACTGCGGTACCGGTGCCGAAATTGCGAACTTTTTCATCTTTAACATTGCCCTCCGTCACGGTGCCCATGCGTTCGTTTTAACTGATGGAGGCACAGCTTTTACACCAGCCCTTACTAAGAAAGTTATGCTTCTCAGTGACACCAGCCACCGTCGAACCACTGCCTACCATCCTCAAACAAATGGACTGACTGAGCGACCCAATGAGACCATTGCCGACATGGTTTCCATGTACGTCGACACCGACCATAAGAACAGGAGCCAGATCTTGCCTTACGTCACGTTCGCAAATAACACTGATTTTCAAGAGACGAAGCGCTTCACGCCGTTCCGTTCGGTGCACGGTCGCGAAGCCACGACTATGCTGGAGGCAATGTTACTGCCGTACGTTGCGCGTCCCTCCGTCGCTGGCGCTGAAGAGTTCGTTCGGCACGCAGAAGCCGCCCGCCAGCTAGCTAGACAGCGAACCCGTACCCAGCAGGAAAGCGACGCTCAACGTTACAACCTTAATCACCGTGAGGTGCTTTACCACCCTGGCGATCATGTTTGGGTTTGAACCCCAATCCGTCTTCGGGGTCGCTCCGAAAAACTTCCGCTAGTTCTATATCTTCAACTAGTTGTTTTAAAGGGAAGCTGAAACTGTTTTCAGATTGCATTAAATGCTGTGGTTGGGATGAAAGGACCTTGAAAATCATGTGTGTGAACTTTTTCCTGATTCTGTCAGCAAACGGAGCTGCAATCGCTTCTTAAAATCCCGCCGCCGGCACGCCCTTGTCGCTTCTGGAAGCGCCGTGTGAGGGGACGGCCGAGAGGGAGAACTGGCGGAAGTGACGCCTTTGACGGAGAGTCTACCGGCCGTCTGGCTTCGCTTGCTTCGCTGCGGCCCGCGCTTTGGCTAACCACAGATAATCTTCTGCCAGTGCCGTTTACTTTCTCTAGTTCGGCCGTTCCTTGTAATGATTGAATCCTGTATATACACCAGTTTTGAGATGTTACTTCTTTCGAAGAGGACACAGCTTGGTAGAATCCGTCGATTGTTCTCCCCCAGTCTCCTCCACGTTATCCAGACAATCTGGTGGTACGCAGCATGCCGAAATTGCTTGCACAAATTATGTGCAGCAATATTTATCTTTTCTTTGTATTACTTTCTTGCCTGTTTGTAAACTCTTTGCCTTTCCCAGCTGGTTCACATCCATGCTGAGCTAAAGCCACTTACAGCACTTTCTTTAAAGCCCACAGTCTTGAACTCTTTTGAACTCGTTACGCACTGTGCGCCTTTCTGCTTTTTTATGATTGCTTGAACCTCATGGCAGCAAAAGCAATTCTCTTAATCTTTCATCTGCGCGCAGCAAACGCAGCTGCACCTAACAGAATACAAAAGCGATTATATAATCTTAGTATACTTGAGTAATGCAAACATTTGCATTTATGAGCGCTTGACCATGGCTGACGATCGACAATGGCTTCAGAATTCATGCTAATTGGTCCTTGAGTTAGAACGGCAAAGTTGTCGAGCCGTGTTACGAATACATGAATGTCATCCACAAGTAATTCTGCTGGTTATCTGGGTACGCAATAGCAGAAACTATATCTCGCAACACACTAGCCTTGTTGAGCAGCACTGCGAGCTCCGAAACGCAGTCATAATTATTCTTCAAAAGCGTGTTCAGCAAGCAAAAAAAAACAACGCACGGGGGTAAGTGCAGAAGTTTCATGGTTGAACATGCGAAAGAAGGAAAGCGCACACGGGAGATTCCTCCCGGTCGCCTCGTCTCTTCGCGCTGCAGTACAGCAGTTCACCCAATACAACTCATCCAGTTTGGCATTCTTTTGTAGTTCTAAAATGCCTTCGGGAGTAATTAGGCAAGTAACCATAAAGGAATGAATAAACAAATGATTTACCTCGCGCGACTCGTGTAAGCGTGCCGGTGATCTGATTAGATCATGTTTACAGTCATTACAAGAAGTTCGTCAAGAAAAAAAAACAGCGAAATAAAGACGCAGGACCAGGAGAAGACACACACAGACTGTGGCCGGAAAGAAGTTGGTGGCCAGGGTTTAATTCAGCAGCGGTACACGACAACGTTTTGGCGCAATTTCCTTTTTTTTCATTGCCACTTCACATGCAACTACACAAAAAATATGCACGCGCATGCACCTACGCAAAACATACGTATCAGTCGAGGTTTGGTTTTCGTGTTACCCTGGTAGGACGTGAAAGGCCCATACTGGGTTAACGAAATTTCCGGCTAGTAGGCGCCACCATGCTGTCGCTTCTCTATTAGGTTCTTATCGGGCGGTGGCACCACTTTGCTGTTTAGTCTGTAGTTCTCAACGACTTCGGAATATGTTTGCGCGCGCCCGTCCAGGTTCCGACTGTCCGGCGGTTCCACGATTACCCGGAAACAAAGAATATGGGAATGCGCTGACTTTTACTTTGACTGATATTTACGACTACACATCGTTCGCGGCCAATATACATGACAGACAGAAAGCGATATTGCGCTGTAATGTAGACGAATGTTGCCTTTTACACTGCGTGCTATAAAATCGTAAACAACTGACAGCCGAAACAAGTTGTGGCACCAATAAGAGATACACACAGTTACAATACCAATCTGTATATTAAAGTAGGCCCTGTGGCACGGTACGAGTTTCAGGTGAATGAGAGTAAGCAGAACATAGCACATTGCAATGCCAAGAGGTAGAAAACGAAAACCATACTAGCATCTCAACTGCAGATAAGAAGAAAATATTTCATTCATTTTTCAGAGTAGGTGGCCGCCCTTAAATAGCATAAAACACAACATATTACTTTGTAGAGTCGAAGACATGCAAAGAAACCACAGGACATTAAACACACGTGTGACTAAACTGTGGCCTAGGTTATAATAAATAAGTGACACAAAGAACCACTTATTTCACTGCGGCAGGTACAGGAGTGCACAAGGAATCCACTGCACAAACTGCATTGCACAATAATATAGACACTAATACAATAATACATAATAGACACTGCAACAATAGTACAATAATAGACACTGCACAAGAAGAGCACATAAAGACAAAAGGTGTGACAATTAGGTCATTCACCTACCACAGCAGGCACTGTCTGAGGTTCAGCTCAGTAAAAAAAAATTCCACTTAATTGCCAAAATACTTTAAAATTTCAGGCTAAAAACAAAGAACTGTCATTTGAACTCTGGGCTAGAAAGCATGCATGACGCAAACAAAAGAAGGCTCATTGCACTACAACAGGCAGAAGTTCGCCAAAGAAATCACATGAGGAAACTGCAATAAAATGCCTGCAGTGCAATTTAAAGTAATTAAATGTGCAGTGTACAAGTTATGGAAAATCACTTTTGAGAAAGATTTGGGCTTTTCTGTTTTTTGCATTCTGTTCTTTTATAATATTGATCATTCGTTTGTTTGCATAAGTTGTTAAGCATTATGTTTGCTGCACAGTTTGCAAAAAGTGTGACAAGGAGCTCGTAGGCATGTCCATTTTCACATGCATCTATGTCCTCAAGCCTCGGTAGAGAGTTGAGCGTCAGTTGCCGAACGACATTCCTTTGGTTGGGCCCATGGAGAAATTGTGTACAGGCACTTTGTGTCACAAGCTTCGTAACTACAACCTCCGTGTACATGACTATTGTAATCACAAGGGCAGAGGGAAACTTGAGTCCACCTCGGTCCAGTTGTGCGAATAAAGAATGGGTGTCTTCTTCCATTTCCGTCTCACTTCCGGTAACAGCCAATTGTCTGGCAACTTTCACACTTTGAAACTTTCATTGTAGCATGCGCGCAATACCCTCCAACATAACCAATAATTGGCATTCGTTCTCTGAGTGCATCAAGGTCACCGCCTACAACTTGTACACTATAGGAGGTTCCTACATCTCTGACACTGTTTGTCTCTTCGATGTTTCTAAAGTCATCAGTGCTCATCTTTGGCAGGCCATTTTGAAGGCGAATCCTGCCCTCTCTCTCACAAAGCTGTCGAACAGATATGTGGCACTGCCCACGAGCCACTTGCCGGTACTGTCCAAATTGACTCTCGAGAGGATCCGTTTGAACTTTGGCTAGTAGGACGTACTTAAAATGAATTTCACTTATGCAGTACTTTGCCAATGCCAGTAAGGATTGAGCAGATAGCCTTAGGGCACTCAATGTGTCCTGGGTAAGGAACCTAGTGTCATGTCCATAAAATTCCCAGACATCAAGCCGGGTAATGAAACCATTTAGAAAAGCTACTTTTGGGTCATCTGTACTGCAAGGGGTGGGTTTTTCGTAAACAGTACGATGATGGAAGCCTTTATTGGCGTTTTTACGTTGACAATACTCAACCAGCGAAGAATAATTTTGATCAAATCTGCTGTTGCTGCCGCTTGTTGAAAATCAGCTTCACCACTGCGAGCTGCCAGGGCTGTGGCTACGTGCGGATTAAAAACCTGCAGTACCAGCTTCACATTTTGCCGTTCCAAGTTGTTCGGATTAAGTACCTTGGACGTCAAGCCATACCCAGACTTTATCAGTAGAAACGACTCCTCTTTATGTAAATCTCTCAAATTCTTGAATGATGCCGTCATTTCGCATTCAGGACGAAAATCATTGTTTGAAAATTCAACGCGTGGGTAGAAAAAGCAAGTCCCCGCATTTTTCTGATTCAGCCAATTGTTTCTGATACACTTCAAAAGATGTACAGCACCTACCACATAAAATATTGACCGATCTGTATCTGCCGGATGCGGATAAACATGACGAAGCATTGGCTTTGGCAGAAGAATCTTCATAACCTTTTTGTTTAGAGAGTTATTGTCACAAACAACGGCTATGGCCGTGTAGCCAATCTCTTCTCAGCGTATGATCGCCTTCTCTAGTATGGCATGAGGTTGGTCGCCCTGTATGGTTTTTTCCAGAAGAATATGTGCTACATCCTTGAAGGAGCTCAGCCGACTTTGTATCATAAACACGTGTACAGATATTGCGACCTAGCTGGAATTCACTGCAGCACCACATATGCTGCCCCCTTATAATCCAAAGAAGGCTTGATATCTATTTCGTCAAGCATCAACGTCACTGTCTTTTCATGTGGCTGCAGATGTGTAAATCTCTGGGAAACATACTGAAGAAAAGTTGCGTCACAAAAATCAATTTCTGGGCGCATTTGTGCAGATAAGCACACTTTCCTAATAGTGCTCGGATGGGGCAGGGCTAGTGTACTTGTTTATCTCAAATACTTGTAGGCATGCGGTGATATTGTGTGGAGAATGCATACAAACACCGTTACCTGTGCGCTGTACTGAATACGCTCTGCAGAGAGCAGTGTTAGCTGTTCATTTAAAAAGTTCACAGTCCCTTTATTGTTTTCATTAATGCTTGCTTCCAATTTGTCTAGAACGGAATTTACTACAAGCGACAGGTGGCGAGAACTACAACGCGCGTCAGACAGCATGCACAGGTTGTTAAACATTTCCACCAAGGAGCTTGCTTTGCAAACCGAGTCTGGTACAACAGCGCTACCAAGATTCTTGATCGCGGATCCTTGGTAGCAGGCTGAAACTTGGAGGTTTTCCAACAATGTCAATGACGCCTTCAACCAATGTTCACGATCGTTGGTGATGTTCAAAAACATCGTACACTTTTCTTTATGAATCACAGTCCACTGCACTGACACTGAGCCCACTTGCAGGCACGCCTTTAGTTCTTCGAGTGACGAAAATTGGTCTCTCTCCTGCTCCGATTAATATGACGCCAGTGATCCTTTGACCGCACGGGCGAGTTGGGAAGCTTCTAGTCGGCTCCTCTTAGCATCAGGTGCTTCTCTCTTGCTGTTGTCTGGTGCTGAAAGGTACAAAGGGCAGTTGGGAAATACGGTAGGCACCGACGCACGGCGCAACCGCGGTACTGGAAATCGAACTGTAAGAACATTTCCTGTTCTTGGATCCGTGTACGATGTCGTCGTCTCGATGCATGAAGCGTCGAAATGATGGGCGCAAACCTGCACAAACGTACAAACGTTTCATAAACATCTCAGAATCCACTTATTAAAATAGCCTAATGCTAGCCCCTTTGTCTATAAGCGTGTTTGCAGCAAAGAAATGAGGCGACAATCAATCTATTTGGGCTTCGCAAGTATCACAATAAACGTTTTGATTACGTAAAAGCAACCAGGAGCACATAAGAGTACCATAAACACTACTTTAGTGTACGAAGTGGGCACGAAGTCCTTCCTTGGAATGGCGCGTAACCACTTCTTGAAAGTGTCGTCGTCTTTTGGGAAAGAAAACATTTGCATCTTCCTGCCCGTATCGTAACTGCCGGTGCACCCCGGCACACAACACTTGTTCGGCATTTTAGTATCCACTGCACATCACACACGGAAACAAAACTGCCGCAAAACAACGACAAGTGACGACAAACGCGACCACGCCGCTGCAACCAACCGGCCCGCGCGGCGCAGGGAGCGCGAAAGAAAGAACAGCAGGGACTAAAATCATGTCGCTGGCGATGCGGCTTCTGCAAGTGTCAGCCTGCCGGATGCGACGTCAAAATTTTGGGCGCAGGCCTGAAAGCTGTTCAGGGGGTAATGCTCCAGCCCGCTGCGATGCTCGGCAAGCCGAAGAGCCACCAGAAACGATGCCCTCTGGTCCCCCGAAATTGTCCTGCAATTGGAGAAGATAGCGTCCGCCTGCTTACCGCGACCGCGTTCGACACGTGAGGAGACTTCAGAAATGGGGGTCCGGTTGTGTTCAAACTTCAGACCTTCGTGCCTTTGAATTCCACACTCCGCCCAGGCAAAGCTCGGTAATTTTAACCAGCTGACACCAGGGTCCTCTTAGTCTGGTCCATGAGGGCAGGGCTGAGAGCAATTATCATCGGGTTGCTCGAGCCACCCAGTAGAAACAGATGTGCTGGCTGCCAGCAGTCGAGACTTGCTGTCGCCGTTGCTAATATCTAGACTTGATGCCGCCGTTCCCAAGTCTGATTACCGGGTAAAAGCAGAAAAGCAATGGCAAAAATAAAGTGGCATGAGAAATAGCCTGTACCTGCATAACATCACCAGGCTTAAACAAATTAAAGAAAAAACAAACACGGCCCATTCGGACAAATGTTTACATTAGTACGAAAATTGCCAATGAAAAAATTAATATTGGGCACGGTAGCTGAAAGGGTGTCCGAAGGGCTCAATGAGCACACAGGGATGAAAAAGTCCTCGCAGAGCAGTTTTATTGAATGAATAAAAGACGGTTATTAACAATGGAGGTGCCGAAAACAAAAAGGGAAGAGGAGGAGAAAATGAATATAGAGTATAAGAAGAGAAAAGAAAATAGGTCGGAATGATGAGAATGAGTGAAAATGAAGAATTGGCAAAATTACAGAAACATAAAGATGAGATTATTTTCAAGTCCGAAGGATGAAAACTTGAGGTCGAGATAGAGTAATTAACAGTGACGAATAGTGCTGCAAAACTAGAGTTGAAGAGAGAAAAGAAATAAAGGAAAACAGAAGAAAAAAAAATAAAGAAAATGCGAACAACAAATAATAATGATAAAACAACAAATAATAATGATAATAATAAAAAAGACAGAAATACACACACTGAGAAGATGTACAAAACAAGAAAAAACACACTCCAACGAAAAAAGCAAAAAATAAAAAAAAATCAATCACGCACAAAACCGTGGCACGTGGCTACCGAAGGGGCGGACATCAAAGTGTCTACCTTATGTGGCCAGAAGGGCCCCCCGAGCGGTCATGAAACCACGGAAAAGAGGAGCACCTCAAGGACGCGCTTCTGAGTAATGGTTGTCCGCACCGAAATGGATGCGCAAAAAAAACAGATAAATACAGATATTATTAATGATAATAAAAAATAGAAATGAACGATAATAATAGAGGAGGAAGAAAAAATGAAGTAGCAGAAAAAAAGGAGAAAATAAAAATAAATGAATAAGTAAAGAAGTGAAAAAGAAATGAATAAAGGAATAGAGAAAAACAACGATTTTGAGCAAGACCAAGCGGGCTGGGCTCATCGTGCAAATTGGCGAGGCGGACGCTAGGCGTGTGCACCCTGCGAGATCCGCATAGCCACACTGTTTGGTGAAGTGTGTGCAAATGAAAGGAGTGCATGAAAGTGCAAATGAAAGGAATGAATGAAAATGTTAACGAGAATAGCTCGCGCGAAGGCGAACTGAAGAGAGATGTGATTTGTAAAAGTAATGCGCAGTTTTCTCGGGAATCCAACCATGATTGTAAAATGGGCAGTCGGAGACTGGCTGGATTGCGGATGTGGAAGACGTCTGACAATGTGTTTTGTGAGTGGACAATCTGTTATGTAATGAAGAACATCAGCCTGTGGATGACCGCATGGACAATGTGATGACGGAGAAAAACCGGAACGATGAAAGTATGACGGAATCCTGCCATGACCCGTTAGAAGAGAGATAAGGGCCTTGGCGGAGGGTTTTGATGGTAGATTAAGGACGTCGGGCAGCCAAAAAAAGATACCTGTACCCTTATTGTTCTCCCTCCACCACACCGCCCACTGCGCACGGGCGACCGGACGGAGGACGCAGAACACAGTGGCCATCGACCGAGGTGCGGTACGCAGTCTGTGAGAAGAGGCCGCCCCTGTGGCAACGATATCGGCAATTTCATTGCCCGACACGCAACTATGGGCCGCAACATGGAATAAGCGTACCAGCCTGGCAAGTGTAATATATTTCGGAAGTTATTTTATGTAATGTATGGTGTTGTGCATAGATATATATGTAGATAAAACACATAACAATGATTGAGAATCAGTGTAAATGTGAACCGGTGTTGTATTATGATGGATGATCAAGTATCTCAGGGCTTCCTCGAAGGCGACCAGTTCGACGGAATATGCACTCGAAGCACTTTCAACGCGGAACCGGCCAACTGACTGAATTCGACCAGCCGGTGTGAACACCACATATGCCGCGCCGGCAGCCGTCGAGGTAAGTGAACCGTCCGTGTAGATATGAAACACCGGAGCCAGCGCCGCCAGCTCCGCCGCCAACATGTCCGAACGGACGTGCTCAAATGAAATAACATTCGACGGATGCTGGAGCGTGTCATCAAACGGGACCACCATTTCGGAGGCAAAAAATGAATGCTGGCCATATGTGTCAAATCGCAACACGAACAACCTAAACACCACGTTCAACCGGTCAAGGTCGAACTGGAGTGGTGCCGCGTGCAGTAGAAATTGAAGCGCCCTCTTTCTGGTGGTGGAGTAGGCACCCGCCAACATCATTAGCGGGCCCTCTGCGCCGAAACCAACAGCTCACGACGACCCGAACGGAGACACTCAGTCCACCACAGGAGGAACGCATATGCGTGGAAGGCAGAACGACCTGTTGGCAAATTTCCCTGAGCTGTGGCGGTGCCGTGTTGCCACCAAGGCGAATAAAAGCGCCGAGACGTGCCACAAGCAGCTCGGCACGCTCCTTGAGATGGTCGCCGTGGGCTATGAACGAGAGGGTGCGGTCGAAGAAGACTCCGAGCACCCTGACGGGAGGCCTGAATTTCAGAGCCACACCAGCAAGGCGAACGATAGGTGGCGTACGTCACATGCCCCCCCTCCCACCCCCGGAGGGGCGATGAGCAAGCACACCGTCTTCTCTAAGCTGATGGTAACCCTCCCCGCCTTCGCCCACGTCGCCACTCGGGCGAGCGCATCCTCCGCCAAATCCTGCAGCGCCTTCCCGCCCGATCCAGGCACAAGAACGAATACATCGTCCGCATAGGCCTGGAAAGACACACCCTGTGGTATAGGCTACAAAAGCAAACCACGCACTACGATGTTCCATAGAAGCGATGACAGGGGAGAACCCTGCGGACTCCCTGAGATGGACGCGCAGCCGCGTCTCCCACCCGTGAGCGGTAAACCACCTCTCGGTAGGACAAGAAAGACCGGAGGAGCACACAGAGATTTCTCGGGCATCCCTATCGTCAAAGAGAAGTAAGCACCATAGGATGCCAGACACTGTCAAAAGCTCCCCTGAAATCAATTGATACCAGTAGTCCATGAAGGCCGCTTTCTTTTATCCTCTAATTCTGGTAATTAAAGAATGCAGAGCATGAACTGCTCCGCGCTGTAGAGTGAAGCCGAATTGGTCAAGATGTAGAGTATTCCGAGTTTCCATGAAATGATAGAGGCGACTGTATATGAGACGCTCCAGCACTTTGCCGAGCGTGGAATTCATGACAATGGGTCGATAAGAGTTCGGCTCTTCAGGTGACCGACCCGGTTTAGGAATGAAAATGTTGCGACCCTTACGCGAGACCGAAGGAAAGTGGCCCAGCCTTAGCGCCGCGTTGGAAACAACGAAAGAACCGCAGCTATGTTGTGTCTTGGGAAGAGAACGACACTGTAGCCGAGGTGTAACAAGAACTCAGGATTAATGTCAGCCGGCCGTCAGACCGCGCGTCCTGCTGGTCGACGACTGCCCGTGGAAACCAACACGCCATGCGCTTATATCGACATACAGACAGGCAAGGGGGCGGTGCCCAAACACCGGCACGTGGCCATGAGTTCGCCGTTTGCTTATGGTGATACAAACACAACATTCCCTCTTCCCTAGACGATGCAGGTTCTCGTTACAAATGGCTGACCTTTATAATGAACGGTTAGCTTTTATACAGGCATAACAGAAACAATTTAACTGTTTAAACTGTAGTTCCAAATGTTGGTTGGCACAATCACGGCCCTGGTGTGTACCGATCCGGGGGACGTCGTTCCCTTGTCGGGTACGGATGTCGTGTTGAGGCTTCGTGGCCCCTGGCTCCAGGAGAAAACCCCGAGTCGTGATCGGGGTCTTGGGAACCGAGGGCTGCCGTCGATACGCCTCCTCCCGCGGTAAACGCCCCTGGATCTCCCTCAGTTGTGCTCGCTGCTTATTTCTGCGGTTGCACGGCACTCTGGTCATCAGTACCCGTCGGTGACCCATATGGTTGCCACGGATGACAGGAGTCCTCACCATGAGCGCCGCAACCGTGGTCGGCAGACGGTGCCTCCGGTTCTGCCTGCCTAGCGCGTGTGTGGTCTTGATGCCTCTTCCATTCCATGACACCACATGGTGTTTCACCTGTAACACATAAGACACTGCCCCGAATGTGATGTCACCGTTGCCTACAACCATCTTGGACATTATCTAGAGTTTCTCACAAACACTCTGTCACCGAGAACAAAGCTTCTCTGAAGTTCTCTGCGACTGAGAGTTTGTTGAAACTGCTTTTGCCCGACCACTAAACGAGCACTAGGCTTAAGTAAATCGAGTCGAGTTCTCAGAGGCCGCACTATCAAAAGCGAAGCCGGAGATTGCTGGGTGTTTGCGTGTGGTGTATTCCGGTACGCTAGAAGGAAACTGGCAAGTCACTCTTCAATGGTCCGGGCTCTGGTGTCCTTTCGCAGGGCTTCTTTCACTGTTCGGACGAAACTTTCAGCCAAACCGTTTCTTGACGGGTGATACGGCGCGGACCATACATGTCTTATACCATTCATCTTGAGGAATAACTGAAATACTTCGCTGCAAAACTGCAGCCCGTTGTGTGACACGACAACCTCGGGCAATCCAAAACGGCTGAAGAGGTTACGCAGCTTACCGATGGTAGCTTCTGCCGAGGTCGAGGGCATCACAAACACCTCCGGCCACTTCGAATGGGCGTCTACAATCACCAAAAAATTTCTCTGAAGTTACGGGCCAGCAAACTCCAAGTGGAGTCGGGCCCATAACCTCGTAGGCAGAGCCCACGGATGAAGGGGAGCTTGGGTAGGCAGCGCTCGTGCTGCTGGCAGGTTGCACACATTTTCACGGTGTTCTCCATGTCTGCTTTAATTCCTATAGCCACCAGATGTAGCTCTGGGCAACCTCCTTCATCCGCACCACTCCCGGATGCCCCTCGTGCAGGTCGTCCAGGATTGTCTTCTGTAAATACAGGGGAACCACAATGCGCATTCCCGAAAATAAACATCATTTGTTCACCGACAACTCCAGCCTTTTTGAAACGAATGGTTTCATCTCTTCATCAGTCACCCGCTCGGGCCAATGCCCTGTTACCGCGTGAAGAACTCGCCGTAAGGTGTGGTCACGTGACGTTTCTCGCGCAATGACCGATCTTGTTACTGAAAAAGTCTCCCTCAGAAGGGCGTAGCAAGCGGTTATTTCGTCGTCCTCTGCCTTCTCGCCACTCCCAGGAAGAGGTGGTCGCGACAGACAGTCTGCCTCTGCGTTGCTTTCCCCTGAACGATAGACGACATCGTAACCGTAGGCCGACAGCGCAATTGCCCACCTCTGGAAACTCGCGGCGGCAATGCTTGGTATTGCTGTTTTGGGACCGAGTATTGTCTGTAACGGCTTGCGATCAGTTACCAAGCAGAACTGTCTGCCATAAATATAGTAATGAAACTTCTTATTTCCGAAGAATAGGCTAGCGCTTCCCGCTCTAACTGGCTGGGGTTCCGTTCACTCAGCAATAATGTGCGTGCAGCAAAGATGATCGGCCACCTGGAACCATCTCGTTCCACGTTCGATAAGACGGCACCCGGCCGTAAGATGAGGCATCGCACACTACCTGAAGCTGGGCTTGTGGATCGTAATGTGCCAGCACCGGCGCTTTTGTTAGCAACGTTTTCTTCTTTTTAAACGCTATGTCGCACTGTTCATTCCACACCCACGGCGAATTCTTGCACAGCAGCCGACACAGTGGGAAGATGACTTGATAACTCTGACAAAAATTTTCCGTAGTATGTTACCATGCCAGTAAACGTTCTCAGCTGTTTTTATCGCCTGGGACGGGTGCTTCTGATATGGCCTTTACCTTTTCTGGTGATGCTGCAATTCCTTGTTTACTGACCACATGACCCAGAAAGTGCAAATGGGGTTTAAAAAATTCACACTTCTCTAGCTTAATCCGCACTCCACTTTCGTACAACCGGCTTAGTAACGCATCGAGGTTCACCATGTTCTCCTTTTCGTTCGGGCTGGGGACGAGAATATCATCTAGGTAGCATATTACACCTTTCAATGTCATTAACATGTTCTCCATTATCTTTTGAAAAAACGCCGGTGCAAATGTCACAGCGAAAGCTATGCGATTTACTGCGTACAGTCCTTTGTGAATATGGAGGGTGTCGTACTCGCGCGAAGCCTTATCCATCCCGACTCGCTGGTACGCTCTACTCAGGTCAATCTTCGAGAACGCGCCTGCCCTCCCGAAAGTGTGGCCGAGATTTCTTCGATCTTGGGTAACGGGTAGTTGTCAATGTTTAAGCAAGGGATCAAAGAGGTCTTATAATCGCCGCAGAATCGTACGCTGCCATCTTTTTGACCACTGGCACAATTGGTGAGGCGAAAACTGTTTGAATGGGGCTCAATCACGCCCAGGCTAACTAGTTTTTTCAGTTCTTTCTGCACCGCTTCTTTCAGTGCGATAGGAATGCTTCTAGCTTTACAAAACTTTAGGTGTTGTTCCAGCTGCAGGGAAAGTTAAGCTTGCTCACCTTGAATTTCGCCGAGTTCAGCGTTGAATGACTGAGGATGTCTGTTTACCACTTGTTCCAAGGCCCGGCGGTCTGGCGCAACCACATGGTTAACGCTACTCCATTACAGCCAGAGCTGATACAACCATTATCGTCCTATCAGAGCAGAACCCTCCTAGCAGAGAATGTGCAGAGGTAGCTAGAGAGATTAGTGCTGATGCTTGACTTTTACCGTTACCACTCCTTTCGGGCGCACGAACTCCCCAGTGCGAGTTCGAAGCAACACCGATGCCGGGCGTAACGTCATCTGTGGGAAGCACGAGCGAAACAACCTGTACGGCATCACCAACACTGCTGCTCCAGTGTCCAGCTCCATGTCAATTGGCACTCCCTGAACACACATCGTAAAGCGTATCGACTCTTGACGCGGTTTCTCGAGCGTTGTTTGCAACAGTGGCTCGATGTCTTCCTCGGTCTCGAACGCACCGAAACTTTGCCTCTGGGGGATTCTTTTCCGTGTGTCTTGTCCGCTCATTTTCGGAGGGTGCGGATTAGATGACAACTGGGAGCGGCACACCTTTTGAATATATCCTACTTGGTGGAATCTAGAACAAGTGACTGTTCGGAACCGGCAAGCCCGGTTGCGATGACGTAAGCCACATCGCGTGCACGGTAAACCGTCCCGTGCAAGGGATTCTTCTGCAGAAAACTTCTGAAAGTCCTCCTGGGTTGCACTGCTAGGTACGCACTCTGATATTCTTGGAAGCCGCCTCTACTGATAAGGCTATCTCAACCGCTTGTTTGAAGTTCAGAGATGCACCCTCAACAAAAAGTCTCTTCTGGATGTCAGCGCTGGCCAAACCACGTACGAATCTGTCTCTCAGAGTTTCTTCTAAGTTCGCTCCAAAGTTGCATGATTCTGCAGATCGCTTGAGCCCTGCTACGAACTGCGCAATGCTCTCCGTTTGTTGTAGCGTATTCCGGTGAAACTGTTCTCTTTCCGCTATAACTAATGGCTTGGGCGAAAGGTGTTCTCGTTATGCTTTGCGCAGTTCTAACAAAGACTGAGTAGCCAGCGTGTTCGGGGCGGTCAAACTCTTCAATAACTTGTACGTCCTCGGACACACGATACTCAGGAAGGCATCTACTTTGTTCTCGTCTGGAAACTAATTCACTAGCTGTAATGCATTAATCCTTTCTTCGTACGTTTCCCAATCCGACTGAGATTCATTGAAAGATTCCTCTTGCCCAATCGTGACCATCCTGGATGTTTCCAAGTCGCTCCGTCGTTCTTGTACGCTTTGCTGAATATCCATTTTAACAGTCGCCGTGGAAACGGACATCAGCCTGCTTCAGGATCCCGTCCTCGTCGCCAAAAGTTGTCTCTTGGGAGGGGAACGACACTGTAGCCGAGGTGTAACAAGAACACAGGTTTAATGTCAGCCGGCCGTCAAACCGCGCGTCCCGCTGCTCGACGACTGCTCGTTGAACCCAGCGAGCCATGCACTTATATCGAGATACACACTGGCAAGGGAGCGGTGCCCAAACACCAGAACGTGGCCATGAGTTCGCCGTTTGCTTACCGTGATTCAAACACTAAAGGCTATGTCTCCCAAAGAGCAGGAACAAAACTCGGCGTGAGGCCGTCAAGCCCGGAGGTCAGACCGCTCTTTACTTTAGATATAGCTACATGAATTTTGCCGTGTGTTAATGGGACATCATCGAGCCCCCCGTAAAGCGTGCCCGCTGCAGTAAAACCATTTATGTCTGGATCATGTTATCTGCAGTCACGTCTGATGTGATGCCTGTGTCAAGGAGTAGCTGGACCATTTCCAGTGTGATGGTGTTAACGTGCCGTCCGGGCGTCACAGGGGTGGAAGCACCACCGGCGCTCGAAACTTAGCAAAAGTCACCTGGAAAGGGCGGCCGTATATACTGGATTTAATACACTTAGGTGCAATGGTTCTTGTGTGTGCATCGCGGCTTCAGGAAATGCGTGCTCGATATTACCTGAGAGCGGTGTATTATTGGTGAGCGAAATGTTGTCGAAGGTGGAAGTCCCTGCCGCGCTGGAACCTGCGGCGCACTGCACGGGCCCTCGATCTCTCAAACGCATGTTCCTGCGTCCACCATGGATTAGTGGCGTGATGTTGTGAAGTGTGGTGGAGTGGTCTGCATTGCGAGTGTAAATACCTCAAGCGGTTGTTTATTTGATAAAATTTGGAGTGTGTGGATTCAAATGAATGTGGTTACTGTAGAACAGCTCCGACCCCTGCAGTGAAAAATGAAGATGAGGCTAATGACGCTAAAACGCGCGTGGTTCCTCGATGCGTGAGTTGGCGCTCGCGGCCACCGACCGGACAGCCCAACAAAACTGTGATGTATTTATGTTCTGAAAAGGTCGTTGTGCCAGAGACTTGTCGGCGCGGACCCTCCAATGCCAACGCTGGCGATACGAGTGTTACATCTATCCAAGTGTCTGTGTATCGAGTGGTGTAAGTGGGAGGGGACTCGGGGTCATTCAGTGTAATGAGGCCAGACGCCATGGCAGAATTCAACGATTCACCAAATCGAGCACCAAAAATCTGTTGACCTCATGCCGTCTGGTGAGCGTTAAAATCCCCGGCATTGACGGCTCTCTCCTCCGTGAGGAAAAGCACGTGTTATATGTCATCAGATGTTGGTGTCATTGGGAAACGTGGTGAAGCCTATGCAGAGATGAGTGTAAATGAAGCAGCGGTGCAAGTGCAGACAACAGCCATCACTCTAGACGTGGTCAGAATGGGGAAGAGGTCGAACGTTGCATGATGTGCTAGAATAGCAAAGCGCGGCCGCTTAGCGGCGGTGAAGATAGACCACTGTGGTGGTATGCCCTTTATGGTGTCTTGCCGTGTGTATGGGTCTGAAATGAGTGCAAACATGTTATTGTTGCTTCGCCTGGTTTCTACCAACACGGGGGACGCGTTGCGGCAGTGGTCTAGATTAGCTTGTATGAATGAGAATGTTAGAGTGCTAGTCATTGTGATTTTGTGGAATCGAATGACGTAATAGTAAGTAATGAGGTGAAATGATCCCCGTAGTGTGGTGGAACTGCTGATAAAAATGAATGTGAGCAGGGCATACCTTTGTCTGAGGTGGATTACGAGGAAAGCTCCAAAAAAAGGAGGTGTGAATTAGAAAGTGTGCAGGAAGGGTTGTCAAGGTGTGACCGCTGTGCAGGAACGTAATAAATAGAGACTTTTAGCAGAGCGGGCCAGCGGAGCGGAGCGGACGAGAGGGTGCCAGTGCGCATGCGCAGAACACACAGCCGACCGCTGCGGCTGCGTTTTTATTTAGGCAGAACGCTAAGGCGCCCGTGTGCTGAGCGATGTCATTGCATGTTAGAGATCCCCAGTTGGCCGAAATTATTCCGGACCCCTCCACTACAGGCACATCTATCATGCTTTCTTCTTTCACTCTCTTCTTTATCCCTTCCCTTACGGCGCGGTTCAGGTGTCCGCCGTTGTATGAGACTCTGCGCCATATTCTTTCCCCAAAAACCAATAATTTTTAGACAGTTCTAGCTGTGTTTACGCAACGGCTTAGCGTACGCAAAGAGTTTGCGGGGATGGTAGTGCGCATGCGCAGAACGCAAGCCCTGCGTCTTGCGTGCGTACGCTAGCCAGTGGACTTTGCGTTGCGGAGCTTGCGTGTCTTCCGTTTACTTACGGAGCTTGCGTGTCTTCCGTTTGCGTGTCTTCAACGTTTACTGCCCCCCAAAGCTCAAAAATGCCACTTTCGCGACGCTCTTTAGTCGTGCCCTAAAAACAGCAGGCAGGGCCCCCCTAGTAATCCTGGGCGACTTTAACGCCCCCAGCTTGCTTTGGGGATACGTGCGCAAAGAGAAGCGAGGACGCAAGCTGGCGGACCTCGCGTCCACTCTAGGCCTAACTCTCCACACAGACCCTGCATACCCAACGCGAGTGGGTAACTCCGTGACCCATGACACGTGTACGGATCTTACCTTCACCAAGAACAACAGACATGCTGAGTGGACAAACACTGAGGAAACCCTCGGCAGCGACCACTGCTTCATCCAAATCACCGTTAGGACTAAACCGTTGGCAAGACCCCACGCGCAAGCCCGACTCCCCGTCTGGAATGAGTTCCGGCAATCTTACACAAACCCGACCCCCATTCGCGAACGAGGATACCACGCGTGGACTCAGGAAGTGGTTACACACCTTCGTTCGACACAGAAAGAAATTCAACTCTCGGAGGACACGCCGGAGGTGGATAACCACCTCCTGCACCTCTTGGAGGCGCGGCATAGCCTGGTCCGCAGATGGCGCCGACAGAAACACAACAGAAAACTTAAAGCCCGGATCACCGAGCTCACCCAGCGAGCGGCAGAGTACGCGGCCCAACTCGCCGACTCGAACTGGGTAGATCGCTGTAACACGGCAGCTAGGCAAATGTCAAACCGAAGTACGTGGCGTCTTTTTCGCGCCCTAATCGACCCAACACAGACTCGTGCAGAGACGCACAAGCATCTCCAACGGGCTATCCACAGCTTCGATGGAGATACTTCTCAATTGGCAGAACAGCTACGAGACCAATACCTTTGCACTCAACAGGAACCCCGAGAGCCCGCGTACTCTTATTTAGGTTCCGAGAACGCGGAGTTTTATCGACCGTTCCAACTGTACGACCTGAAGGCGGCACTGGGTAAAATGAAGCGAGGAACGGCGCCGGGAAGGGACAAAATTACCGTGAAACTTCTTGCCAACCTCCCAGACCCCGCCTACGAAGACCTCCTCGCGTACATCAATTCTATGTGGCTAGGCGAGGAACCCCTCCCAATCGAATGGAAGACCGCTCTGGTCTCTTTCATTCCCAAACCCGGCAAAGCCATAAACACGGACAACCTTCGCCCCATATCCCTTACGTCTTGTGCGGGAAAGCTTTAGAAACGATGGTGCGAGATAGACTGTCCTAGTTTTTGGAAGACCACAACGCATTCGCTTACACCATGTACGGTTTTCGCCCGCACCGATCCGCGCAGGACATTCTGCTACAACTCGATCGAAAAATTCTCAACCCCGTCGAATACCACCTAAACGACAAGGTAGTACTCGCCTTAGACTTAAAGGGCGCCTTCGACAATGTCAAACACGAAAGCATCTTACATCTTTCCCAGACCAACTGCGGTCGCAGAACGTTTCAGTACGTCAAACAATTCCTATCTGAGCGACAATATATCATCAGGATACAAGACGAAGAACACGGCCCTTACCAGCTAGGAACGCGAGGAACCCCGCAGGGCGCGGTTCTTTCTCCGCTCCTTTTCAATCTCGCCATGATGAATCTCCCGGCCCAGCTGGCGAAAGTCGAAGGCATTCAGCATGGGCTGTATGCTGACGGCATAACCATCTGGGTTAAACACGGCACAGTCGGTGATATAGAAACCCACCTGCAGCAAGCGGTAGCGATCGTAGATGCCTACGCTCGCCATTGCGGTCTTCAGTGCTCCCCGGCTAAGTCTGAATTTGTGCACATTCGCCCATCACCAAAGTGCGGAACCAAGCTGGAACTATCCCAGCCTAACGGCCCCATACCCGAACACGACGAGATCAGAGTACTTGGTCTTTTCATCCACAAACATAGACGAGTTGAAACAACACTAGCCAGACTGCGCAAGGTAGGAACTAAGGTAGGCCGAATGGTCCGCCGGGTCTCTAACAAACGCGGGGGGCTACGATGCAAAGACGCCTTGCGGCTGGCGCATGCCTTCGTAACCAGTAGAGTCCTCTACTCGACCCCCTACCTTCACCTTCGAAAATCTGACGAAAATGCCCTCGAGGTAGTCCTCAGAAAAATGTACAAGTGTGCCCTGAACCTCTCGGCAAATGCATCTAACCAACGCCTCATGGGCCTGGGGATGGTTAACACATTCGCCGAGCTTCGGGAAGCCCACTTGACGAACCAATGCACTAGACTCTCGAAAATGCCATCGGGTCGCCGCCTACTAGCCCGACTGCACATTCGCCATCACACAACACTCGTGGATGAGCGCGCACGTGTCCCCGAGATTTGGAGACTCGCCCTGAACGTGCGACCTCTCCCGGCCAAAATGTCAAAGGAAGACCATAGTGGCAGACGCCTCGCGCGGGCGGAATCTCTAGCCTACCACTACGGTGACAAACACGGAGTCTTTTACGTGGACGCCTCCGGCCCCCACCATGGGGGGTGGTACACGGCCGCAGTCGTACACAAGAAAGCTACGGTGACCGGACTTACGTTCCGAGCTCAAAACAAAACTCATACGGAGGAGGTCGCTATCGCGCTAGCCGCCGCAGACCGGGACTCGCGGGTCATCATTACTGACTCGAGAGGGGCCTGTAGAAACATTGAACAGGGATACATTCATATCCTAGCTTACGGCATTCTTCAAAACAGTGACCATCCTGGGGCCCCCGCTCCCCGAACGATAGTATGGGCTCCCGCTCATCTAGGACTCGAAGGCCATGAAATGGCAGATGCCTCCACCCGCGCGCTCACTCTCCAGGTAACAACGCCTTCTAACCCTACCGCAGCGGACCCCGATCCCAAGCCCGTCTTTACCTTTAAGGAAATAACACAACTTTACCAATCTGAACATTCAATCTTTCCCAAGCCATGCAAGGACCTCACTAAGACGGAGGAACACATTCTCCTCCGTCTCTTCACCAAAACTCTGCTGTGCCCGGCAGTTCTGAAATTCTTTTATCCCGCTTGCACGGCAAAATGCCCACACTGTGAGGAAAAGTCCTCGGATATCAACCACATGGTGCGGGCATGCCAGTCAACCCCGAACCTAGACCCCAAACCCAACCTCACCCCGGAGGACTGGGAGGCAGCCCTGCTCAACTGCTCCGACCTAACGAGCCAAAAGGCCCTAGTCGTCCGAGCCCGAGCAGCCCTGGAGGCCAATGGGCTCCTGTAACGAGGAGCCCACCTAGTGTTTGTAAGGGAGGGACCCTTCAGGGCCCTCTCATACTTCCTCCATATATATTCCCAATAAAGTTTTCTCTCTCTCTCTCTCTCTCGGAATAAACACAAGACGCCGCTGAATTCTCCGACGCAATAGCTAGCTCAAATCGTATCGGTTTGTTTTTATTTCACTAATCTTCCCCACACGCAGCGGTATATATATAAGCGACAACTAGCCGCTGTTTTTGAGACAATTTGGTGATTTTCAACCTCCTAGGCCTAACTAAATGCAGTGTATTTTCGTCGTAGCAACGACACCTGGCGAAGAAGTTTTCTAGCTTTTAGTCAGTTCTTACATTGTCCTTGATTTGCATAGTTTTTCTTCTTGGAGCAAAAAAGGCTCCCAATGCACTCACCCTGGTTATCAGTAATCACGGATGAAATTTCTTCCACCGAGCGTTGGTGTGCTTTGACGTCTTGTCACTAGATGGCGCTACTGTTTACATGTGTGCTTAAGGGACGCTAAGGCACGGCAGGTTAAAATTATACTAAATCTATAGCCGCAGCGGCAAAGGCGATACAAAAAAGGCAACCCGTTTGCATAGTTATTCATATACGAAATGCGCCACTGCTTGAGGGATAGCGAGCCACCTCCCCTCCCCCCGAGTCCACTCAACCTTCACTACGGCGTCCGTCATTGCCTGAGTTGCTGTGGGACGTTACGCCATAACAAGAAGCAAAAAAGGAGCCCCTTGATGTGCCACCTTGCCACATCAGTCAAGCACATGATGGGGTGGGATTGGCTGTGAGCGAACACCAATCTTCCAGCCCCACGACGACTGCCCTCCAGTTCAGGGCTCACATAGTGTTGGGATTTGAAGGCACGGGCTCCTTTCCTATGCTATGCACACCAGAAGGCGGAGCACCACGCCAGGGAATGGCTTGTACCCATTAGAGCATGACCGGTGGGTAACCGGCGGCAGTGGGAGTCGAACCGACGACCTCCCGAAGCCGAGGCGGATGCTCTACCACGAGGCTACGGCTGCGGTGCGAGGTAGAGCCACAGGGTTCATATTTTGTATCTACCGTTAAAAAAAGAAGGGAAGAAGAAATTGACAGGGACACAGAGAACAGAACAGCAATACTTATTTGCTTCTCAGCGTAGTTCCTTTTTAACCGCAAACGAAGCCACCCATCTCTACGTCATTTTGATTTTACACACACATTTTGATGCTGGCACGACAGATGGCGCTCCCTAGTGGCGGGAGTTTTGCGGACTAAGACATATAGAGTCAGGTACTACGAGATAAACATGTTTTGCGTTGCGTCATTCGCCATTTTCGCCATTTCCTTTCACCGAAAACCAATTATTACTATTCTTTTCAATCTCCCTCTCTTACGGCCCGGTTGGCGTGTACACCGAGACATGTGAGACAGGCGTCTTTTCCTTTCCTTAAATTTTGTTTTCATTTTCCTTGCCTTACGGCACGGTTCGCGTTTCCATCAAGATATGTTTCCTTAAATTGTTCGGGCAAGGGGTCGCACCGAAGAACGACGGCGTTGCGTGGATTCCTTGGCAATGCTGCAACACGCTGTCGCGTCCTGCTCTTAAAGCCAAAGCTTAAGCGTCCTCCAAATTTTAAAGCAAAAACTTTACTGGCCGCGAACTTGCGATATCGCCGTGGCGGAGCACCGAGGAGTCCCATGAAGTCACAACGCGCACTTCGCCAAGGATATTTCTCGCTCTCTCTCGCTCCCTAGTCACTATCCACTCCATCACTAGCCACTCCCAACGTCATGTCTCCACGATGGTTTGGAATAAACAAAGGCGAGTCTAGTGAATACGGTGTTGGCTTTGAAGGGTGCTTTACCTTCACTTACGGCACGGTTTGGGTGTCGATCGAGATATGAGAGACATGCGTCATTTCCTTTTCTTAAAACCAATTTTATTTTCATTTTCATTGCCTTACGGCGTGGTTCGTGTGACAAAAATATTGAAAACTGTTTTTGGGGAAAGGAAATGGCGCAGTATCTGTCTCACATATCGGCTGACACCCGAACCGCGTCGTGAAGGCCGATTCACACGACGGAGCGTTCGCCCGAGGCGCGCGCATCACGTTTTCGTGTGCCACTAAATTGAGAGGCATGCTGTCGGCCCACGGACTGGACAACCAAAGAAATTCAAGTGCCTCTCTCTTCGCTTGAATTAGTGGCGGCCCGCGAAGAAGCGCGCGCTAGCTCTGGCAACCACCGCTCTTCCCAATATTTCGGCTCAGTGACATTGAGTTGGCGCGCTGTTTTCACAATCTACAGTGCGTTCGCTACCACGACAAAGCAATCGACGGGGCTACCAAGACGGCGCAGGCCATTGAGAAATTGGGCAAAGGGCGGCACTTGCACAATTCAATCGCTGTCATGGGTCGTACATGCGTACCAGCGCTTCGGATCTCTGTTGTTTTCTTTCATGTGTAGTTCTGGGTGCATGTTTTTTGGGAAAGGGGGATCCTCATACGGCTCTAGTTCTCCTTGTTAATTCCCTCCCTTTCTTCTAAAATTGGTTGTTGGTTGTTAGGGAAAGAAAATGGCGCAGTATCTTCCTCACATCTCGGTGGACACCTGGATCGCGCCGTAAGTGAAGGGATAAAGGAGGGAGTGAAATAAGAAAGGCAGAAAAAGGTGTCGTAGTGGAGGGCTCCGGAATAATTTCCGCACTAACTTAGTGGCAAAGACTAGTGCTGGCGTGGAATATTCGTTCGCGATACAGAGCCAATGATCGGGCTGCGGAGCAGCCACGCGCGCGAGGGTGTCCGGAGATGCAAGCCGAGCGTCCTGTATGTGACTAGCCCCTTGTTCCGCGATTCGCATTTCGTCGCGGCCCCGCCGCGGTGGCTCAGTGGTTAGGGCGCTCGACTACTGATCCGGAGTCCCCGGGTTCGAACCCGACCGCGGCGGCTGCGTTTTTATGGAGGAAAAACGCTAAGGCGCCCGTGTGCTGTGCGATGTCAGTGCACGTTAAAGATCCCCAGGTGGTTGAAATTATTCCGGAGCCCTCCACTACGGCACCTCTCTCTTCCTTTCTTCTTTGACTCCCTCCTTTACCCTTCCCTTACGGCGCGGTTCAGGTGTCCAACGATATATGAGACAGATACTGCGCCATTTCCTTTCCTACAAAACCAATTATTATTATTACTATTTCGTCGCGGTGGCGCAACAGAATGTCATGTTTAGTGAGCTCGGGCTTTGCCTCCCCAGAGCGCGAACACGACGAAACGCGACGCTTTGTATAACTATGCGATCTGGTGTGCAAGGTCTTCGTGCATTGCCACACCACCCTTCCCGCCAGAGCATACACCGATGTAATCCAGTGTCGCCGCTGATATTGTCACTAGGAGGCGTGGCAGAAATTGCGAAGGTGGTGGTAGTGGTTTTATTAAAAATAATAGTAAAAAGGAAGTAAAAGATTTTTGCTAGCCCCGGCATCTGCCATCGATACAGAAGCACCTGAGCTGGGGCAGCGGAAATAAAAAATAGCAGGCAGAATGGAGAAATGAAATGAAAGAGGTGAGGGGCCAGGAATAGAGGATAGGGGGAGAAGTAATATGTACAAACTATTTACACAATAAGAAATGTGTCCAGGTTGTGCGCGTGATTAGTTCATTTTAGAGGAATTAAATCACACACGCGCACAGCACTGTGTTGGTTACAACTGGAGTGGGACGTCCAGTTATTAATCGTTCAAGGTAGAACTCGCGGAGCGTTCGGTCACATCGTGTAACTACCTGACGGAGAACAGCCGGGACGTCAAGCCCGTGTGTTCGAGGAATGCACAGAGGCTCACCAAAGTTCGCTCACGAGTGGGCGCACTGCCCTGAGGCCACAATAGCGTCTTGATGGAGTATGGTAGTATGCCCTGCGCCCTATAGGCCGCGAGCATATCGCAACGAGCATCGGCGAACGCGGAACAGCGAAGGAGCAGGAGTTCTAGTGTTTCCACTGCACCGCATCCGTCACACACATCACTCGTCGCGATTCCGTGACGCACCCGTCGTTCCCTGGGCCACACGCAGCCAATGCGCACGCGGAGGATCATTGCACGTTGTGACCGTGTAAGTGCGCGACAGCCGGTGACACTGTCGATGCGCTCACCTCCCGCGATGCGTGGGTCGGGGTGCTGCTTTCGGAGATGGTCGTGGATGGCCGCACGCACGTCCTCCAGCGCAAGGGGCAGATCGCTGGCAGGTAGTTGGTGTGCAGCGGTCGCGAGGTCGTCAGCTTCTTCGTTGCCGGCGATGCCGCAGTGATCGGGCACCCACTGTGCACGCACGGCACAACCTCTCTGCGCGAGGCGCTCGATGCGCGAGCGAATTTCCCGCACTAGTGGGGTACCGCGGCCGTTAGATTGCAGGCGGCTGAGGGCGGCGCGGGAGTCGCACAGCAGAGCACTCCTGGGCGGCGGAGGGCCGCGAAATTGCGAAGTAAAGTGAGAATAATGACTGCTGAGGAAAATTAACAGCAAGCGAATTGCAGTAGTCAACAGATCAGGGAAGGCGCACCGGCTCATTCTATATGGTATGTCTTATGCCAATAAAAGTGGAAAGAAATACAACGTTATAGTGTTCGATTAAAATATTTTGTAAATGCTCAGTTACTTTTGGGCGGTTGTAGTTGACTAAAATAAGCAACATTTCAGATGAGGTACTTGGAATTTCAATCAGTTACGTTTTTTATAGAACGTGTATAAGGTTGCCTATAATTCATGATTAGTGAGGTCATCAATGAAAGCAGCCCGCTCAAAAGAACATGAAAGTTGAAAAAAAGGCACAAGCAGCTTCAACTGAAATTCTGCTGAAACTAAAAGGCGCATGCAAATATCTAAGCATTGCGATTTTACTTATATGAGCGCACCATGATTCCAAAGGAAACGGGAGAAACCCTCCGTAATACTTATATGAACCCAGCACATCTTCCTGTGTTCTATAAGAGAGCATACGGGGACGTGTGCGGGATTGTTGGTGAGCGATTGTCCGGACCCGTGGAGTATCTGTTACGGGTCCAAGTTGGATTTATTTTTGGAAATGTGGCGGAGAGTTTGAAGGATGCTTCACTCCAGCCACCGGTTGGCCCGGTATTGCACTACCTCCGGGATCGGCCTTGTCTTTAGCGCGTCTTTACTATCCTGTCTTTCTATCCCCTCTTTCAACTCTCCTTCTATCTACATGTGGTAGCGATTGTGGCTCGGCTTGAGCCAGTGAGCAGGCCTGTGCATTTTCTTTTCATCCTGGCAGCAACAGACAGACAGACAGGATTGTTGGTGTCAATAGAGGTTAGTACATGGGAAGTATCACGGAACCTTGACAGATATCTATTAATTGCGATTGTACTGATACGAGTGCGCGATGATGCCAAAGGGAACAGGAGAAACCATCCGTAACACTTATATGAACACAGTACATCTTCCTACATTCTTTTGGACAGCGTAGAGGTACAGCAGTGCGCAGGATTGTTAGTGTCAATTGCGGTCTTTGTTCAGGAAGCATCCACGAAAGCTTGACAAAAAGACAGGACCTACAGCTAGGGGCGCAGCTGTAAATCAGGGGAAACGAGATGGTGCAGGCCCAGACACCGCCATCATATTTCATTGCGTCTTGCGCGGGAAAAAAAAGTCTAGATAGAGGATTGGGTCAAAATAGGAGCACGATCTTTCAGCAATCGCTGTTTAGTGACGGCTGAAGAAATTTCTTTCAGCTTTATTGTAGCAAAGTGTAAAAGAGAACTTCAGCCACTGTTGTGAACTCCATAGCGTACACAAAGGCCCAAGCCCCGTTCGAAGCGGCAGAGCTATGGCGTTCAATACCTGAACCTCTGCTCACATCAGCGCTCTTTGTTGAAGGAGGAGGAGGAGGAGGAAAACTTTTATTTCTATTTACAGTGAGAGGTCGATGGGGCGAGCCGGAAGGGCCCGTCCCTTACAAACACTAGGAGGGAGCCCTAGTCCGGGATCCCTGTAGCTTCCGCAGCGGCTCGGGCTCTAGCTACCAATGCCTGTTGGGCATGGAGTTCGGAGCAGCCGCGCAGGGCAGCTTCCCAGGCCTCTCGAGTGGGGTGGAGGTGGGGTGGGTAGGCAGGATTGGAAGGGCATGCCCACACCATGTGGTAGGTGTCCGAAAACTCCTCCTCACAGTGTGGGCACGCGCCCGAGAAAGAATTGAAGTGCTTAAGTACTGCCGGGCACAGTACAGTATTGGTATAGAGGCGGAGAAGCCAGCGCTCCTCCACCCTGGTGAGGCCTTTACAGGGAGGGGGATAGAGACCATGAAAATTTTGATAAAGAGAGGTGATCTCTTTAAAGGTGATGGCCGGATTGAAATTGAATTCCGGATCAGGCTGCGGATGAGGCGACGCCCGGTGAGTAAGCGCGCGGGCGGCAGCGTCGGCTGCCTCGTTCCCCTCAAGACCCGCATGAGCCGGAGCCCACACGATGGTACGATGGGTCGGAAACCCTGTGTAATCGCATGCGTGGAGAATTTTGAAAGCACGGTCTGGAATGTACCCTTGCTCAATATTGCGGCAGGCGCCCCTGGAGTCCGTAATAATGACTCGGGACTCTGGATCTGCGGCGGCCAGTGCAATGGCGATCTCTTCCGCAAATGTAATGTTTGGGGCACGGAAAGTAAGGCCTTGAACTGTAGTGTTTTGGTGGATGACGGCCGCCGTGTACCAACCCCCATGGTGTGGGCCGGCCGCATCCACATAGAAGACACCTGGCTTGTGGCCATATTGTTGAGAAATAGCCTCCGCCCGCGCGAGACGGCGACCATCATGGATGTCTGCAGTCATGTTCTTCGGAAGGGGTCGCACCTGGAGTGCAAAGCGCCAGGCTTCAGGGATGCGGACCCGTTCTTCTGTATGTGTTGCGTAGGAAATGTGTAAGCTGGTTAGAAGGCGGCTCCCCGCAGGTGTTTTGCTTAGGCGCAAGTATTGATTGTTAAGATGAGCTTCTCGTAACTCCCCAAAGGTGTTGGTCATCCCCAGACCGAGGAGACGCTTGTTGGACGTCGTTATGGGGAGGTCGAGCGCTCTCTTATAAATCTTGCGGAGAACTACCTCTAAGGCATTCTCATCGCATTTGCGTAGGTGGAGGTAGGGAGCCGAATATAAAATCCGGCTGGTCACGAATGCATTGGCCAGCCGCAGGGCATCTTTGCATCGTAGTCCCCCCCTTTTATTGGACACCCGGCGGAGCATCCGACCCACCTGGTCCCCACCTTACGTAACTTGTTTAGGGTAGTGTCTATCTTGCGCCTATGATGAATGAAAAGCCCCAGTACCCGGATCTCCGCGTGTTCAGGTATCGGTCCGCTAAGTAGGGAAAGGGCAATTTTGGTTGTGCACTTTGAGTTGGGGCGTATGTGCACAAATTCAGATTTGCTCGGGGAGCATTCAAGACCACAGCGACGAGCGTATTCGTCCACTATAGCTGCCGCTTGTTGCAGGTTGGTCTCGATGTCTCCAACCGATTGTTGTGTTGCCCAGAGGGTGATGTCGTCCGCATACAGAGCGTGCTGCACACCGGCGACCTCCGCCAGCTGGGTAGGGAGCTTCATCATGGCCAGATTAAATAGTAATGGCGAGAGGACAGCTCCCTGTGGGGTCCCTCGTGTACCAAGTTGATATGGGAAATATTCTGTGTCTTGTAGCCGGATATAGGATTGGCGATCTGTAAGGAATTGTTTGATATAATTGAAAGTATTGCGCCCACAATGTGTTTGCGACAAGTGGGATAGGATGATCTCGTGGGTCACATTGTCGAAAGCCCCCCGCAGGTCAAGTGCGACGACTACTTTATCATTGCTGGGGTGCTCGACGGGGTCGAGAATCTCTTTGTGAAGTTGCAACAGGACATCTTGTGCGGACCGGTGTGGGCGGAAACCGTACATGGTGTCTGCGAAAATGTTTTGTTGTTCCAGGAAAGCCGACAATCTGTCGCGGACCATAGTCTCCATCAGCTTCCCCACACACGAAGTGAGGGAGATGGGCCGGAGGTTGTCGGTGTTAATGGCTTTACCTGGCTTGGGAATGAAAGTTACTAGTGCCGTTTTCCAATCTATGGGGAGTGGTGTGCTTCCAATCCAGATAGTGTTGAAGTAATCGAGGAGAGTTTCGTAGGCGGGATCTGGGAGGTTGGCAATAAGCTTCACCGTCACCTTGTCCCGGCCTGGTGCTGTACCTCGCTTCATTTTAGCCAGGGCTGCTTTTAGGTCATGGAGCTGGAACGGTTGATCCAAATCCGCGTTCTCGGAACCGGCATACGAGTACGCCTGACCACGGGGATCCTGGTGTATACTCAAATATTGGTCGCGGAGCGCATCGGCCAGTTTGGCCGTGTCTCCAGTGAAGTTATGTATAGCCCTTTGAAGCTGTTTTTGTGTCTCAGTACGGGTTTGTGCCGGATCAATAAGAGCGCGGAAGAGGCGCCACGTACTCCGACTCGACATTTGCCGAGCTGCAGTGTTGCATCGGTGCACCCAATTGGAGTCGGCGAGTTGGGCCGCGTATTGTGCCGCCAGTTGGGTGATATCCGCAATTCGAATTTTGAGTTTCCGATTGTGTTTTTGACGACGCCAGCGGCGGACTAGGCTGTGTCGTGCCTCCCAGAGGTGGAGGAGGTGGTTATCCACCGCCGGGCTCGCCTCTGAGAGTTGAACATTTTGCTCGACTGATTTCAAGTGGGATACTAGGTGTTGGGACCACGTTGAGTATCCTTGGTCCATTATCGATTGAGGATTGGTGTAACTGTTCCTAAATTTGGTCCAGTCGGGTAGTTTTGCATTGGCCTGTGGTCTTGTGAGTGGCTTGGTATGGATTGTAGTGGTAATTATGCAGTGGTCACTACCGAGGGATTCCTCGGTGTTCCTCCAATCTGCATAGCGAATATTTTTCGTAAAGGTGAGGTCCGGACACGTATCGCGTGTAACGGAGTTACCTATACGAGTGGGTTGCGCGGGATCCGTGTGAAGAGTAAGGCCCAGTGTGGAAACAAGCTCCGCCAACTTGCGTCCGCGTTTCTCTTCACGTGTGTACCCCCATAAGGTGCTGGGAGCATTAAAGTCCCCAACGATTATGAGGGGATCCCGATTCGCGACCTTCAAAGCCCGGCTGAAGATATCTGCGAATGTAACATTTGGTAGCTTTGGGGGACAGTAAATGTTGAGTATGTGCAATGGGGGGTCCTGTTTGCGTAGCGGAAGGATCGTCACCATTACATTGGAGAAAGTAGCGCTAAGATCCAGGTCAACCTGGGAGGCCGTGTAATTTTTATGTACGCAGAGGCAGCTATGCGCATCCTGCTGGTACACCGTGTAACTGGCAAGGGTGGCGCCATTTCCTGGCTCCTGAAGGGCCACCACAGCAGGTAATTCTGGGAACGTTGTAAGGAAAAGGCGTAGATCGGCTCGCTTTGTGCGTGCCTTGAATCCGCGACAGTTCCACTGTACAATTTGAATAGGGATCGAATTGCTTCGCGGATGCTTCCTATTTCTAGGGGCGCCCGCCATGATCAAGGGTAGAGTTGTGAGTTTGGAGAGAGGAGGCTTGAGAGCCAGTGGCTCCAAAGAGAGGAGCGTTCTCTGTACTGAGGATGGCACAGGGGACCTCTTCTTCTTCTCCGGCGATTCGACGCCTAGACGCTTTGAGCTGCCGGCCTGCGGAGGTTTTGAGCGGGCCAGCGCGCTTGGGAGCGCGGGTGAGTTGAGCGAACTGAGCGGTTATGAGGTTCGGGATAGATGCCGCAAGGTGGCTAATTTTGTTGAGTGCCGCCGTAAGTGTGGCATTGATTTGCGTTTCCAATGCGGATATTCTGTTGTTAACTTGAGTTTCGAGCGCGCTCACTCTCGCCTCGAGTGCCGTGAGGGCATGCGCAGCCTGTCCTGAAGGGGTTGCGTAGCTTTCCATTGCCTCTGCTGCGGGTGAGGCAGAGGTGTGGTTGGAGGAATTTTGGCGGGCCTCCGCTATTGCGAGGCGCTTTTGAAAATTTGCAACCTGCTCGCGGAGAGCAGATATTTCTTTTTATTCGGCAGAGATTGGCCGTTGTTGGGATTGGGAAGGGGGAGCGAAGGGAGAAGCTGCCCTGCCTGCGCCGCCCACCTGGGAGTGTTGCTTGACAACGTTTGCCCACGTCTTGGAGCCGCCGTTTTGGGGAGGTCCGAGGGGCTTCGCTGCACCGGCTTGAGGTGGCGGTGGCGCAGCTGGAGGTTTCCCTTGGCTCCCAGTAGAGGAATTCACAGGCTGGTCCATGGCTTGGTCGGCAGCCTTGGCCTTCAGCTTGTCCGGGCGACGCTTGCCACGCTTGCGTCGGTTTCGCTTCGATTTACGCCCGCGCTCGGCCTGCGTGGGCTGGATAGCGCGATATTTAGCAGTACACGCTGGGCCCCCCGTGGCATGGGCCGCGCCGCACACTGAACACTTTGGGTTGCACTGGTGAGGGGCCCGCACCCCCTCAACGAGTAGAGCCTGCTGTCCGCACAGGCCGCACCGGTCCAGCCTCTGGCCGGGGCAGGCGTCCACGCGGTGGTCGACCACACCGCAATGTCGGCAGGCTGGAATGGTTCGCTGGTAAGGCCTAACTTGTACAAGCTCCGAGTCGTAGTGCACGAAACGTGGCTTCTCTGTTCCGGCGAAAGTCAGTCTCGCTTTGTTGGATGTCCCAAATTTTCGCACTTCCACGATGGTGCCGAAGCGCCATTGGAGCCTAGTACGGAGCGAGTCCGTAGTTTCAGAGTTACGGACGGTAATGACGCCGTAGCAGACGTCCTTGTCGTCTTGGCGCAGGTGCCCCACAAGGGGGACCTTCCCGTCGGGTCCATTAAGTTCTAATTCGCCGATGATACGGTCGGCTAGCTCAGGTTTCGCAGTGTGAACAATAATGAGGTTTTGTTCTCTTACCGGTATTATGGTAAGATCTGTTGCGGGTTGCGCGCCCAGGAGAGCCGTGTACGCCCGGCCGTAGCCGGTCTCCTGGAAAGTCTCGTACAACGAGACGCGGGTCCGGGGCTTGATGACGACGACGTAGTCGTCTGGAGCAGGCTTGGAAATAACAGGCGGTTTCCACTTCGTGAGCAGTCGCCGACTGCGGCCCGCCGCGCGCGGGGCGGGTGACTGCTGGTTTCCGGCGTGAACGCCGGCCGCGTCTACGGACACCGGCTTTAAGGCTTGGTCTTGCGCTCGGCGCAGCACTGCGGCGTTCAACGCGGCGCTGCGAAATCTTGCCGAATCTGGGCCTCCGGGTGCCGCTGGGGTAACCGTTGCCGAAACTGGGCCTTCGGTTTCCGCTGGGTTAACCGTTGTCCAGTGCATGTTCTCGGGGTCGTAGCCTCGGCAGGAGATTTGCGTAGCAGCCATACTGGCGTCAGTGGCCAGAGGCCCCGATGTGCCGGGTACCGGTTCGGCCGTTAGGCCTAGCCGCGCCACCGGCCCGATCGGGCCATGTGTTGCCCGAAAAGGGGGTTTAACCGGGCCCACCTTGGAAAAAACTGGTGTCCAGATGTTCCCGACAGCTTTCGGTGCACGTTGGGGATGATTTTGCTAGGGTCAGGCGGAAACTTCCGCTGCTCCGGCTGAAAAATCGCCGGAGCCGACGACCAGCACGTCTGACTCCCCGTGCGAACGCGCGCGTTCTCCCTTCGTTGAAGGAACAGCCCTCGAGTTAAAGGGCGCAGGCGTTCCGCTGCTGCCAGGAACTTACGACTGAAAATGTGGGCCCAGCTAAGTGATTCTATGCACGTGCATGTAGAGTATTCGTAGCTGCCTTGCATAACTCGATATGGCTCGATAGTGCAGCGGTCACTTGTCATGCTTCTGATTTCTAAACACAGTCGTTCAAGAAGGTTCTGAGGGATATAGTTGAGCCGCCTCTGGGAAAGCTGGGATTTTCCACCAGGATTTCAGGTCACGTATGTCGCGTGAGCGGAGTTATGCCACGGCATTGCATGGCGCTTGAAGGAGAACATTTGCGACAAATCTGTGGCACCCAAGTTCATATACAGTGACCAATATTAGAGCGAAAGCTTTATTGGCCGCGAACATGCGATTTCGATGGGAGGAGCTCCGAGGAGGCACATGACAACACAACGCGCACCTCGCCGCGAATGCTTCTCTCTCTCTCTCTGGCTCCCTAGTCCCTACTGCGCATGCGCCACTAGTAGCACCTAGCCACAGGTGTTCCGCCGCTGCGCTTTTCCTCAAAATCCAACTTTAAACTTTCAGTTTTCTCTTTCTTCTTTCCCTCCCTCCTATATCCCTTCCTTTACGGCGTGGTTCCGGTGTTCACCGAGATATACAAGACGGTTAATGTGCAATTTCCTTTCCTCAAAAATCAAACAAAACCCGGGAGCCGACGACGTTCGTAGAGTTCGTTTGCGTTCACAACTGTGCAAAGGCTTTTTATTTTCACGAAAGAAAGGGCGCACAACCAGCTCCGTGAGTCAGTGGAGTCGTAAATATAACAATAATTGGTTTTTGGGAAAGGAAATGGCGCAGTGTCTGTCTCATATATCGGCGGACACCTGAACCTCGCCGTAAGGGAAGGGAAAAAGGAGGGAGTGAAAGAAAAAGGAAGAATTAGACGTGCAGTAGCGCAGGGCTCCGGAATAAGGATCTTTAACGTGCACTGACATCGAACAGCACACGGGCGCCTTAGCGTTCTGCCTCTATAAAAACCCTGCCACCGCGGTCAGGTTTGAACCCGGGAACTCTGGATCAGTAGCCGAGCACTCTAACCACTGAGCCACCGCGGCGGGTCAGTGGAGGCCTAAATCTCGCTTTCATGTATGTGTCGTGGGTGTGAAACTAAAACTGAAAATTGGTTTTTGGGGAAGGGAAAGGACGCAGTATCTGTCTCACATATCGGCGGACACCAGAACCGTACCTATTTTTTGAGGGGGCAGAAACTAGGAGCAGCTCTAGACACTGCTGCTCACAAAATGATTCCACTGGTCCCTCATGGTCATTTCCGTAGTGTGTTGCGATCGCAGTATAGGTGTTAAGCGCTCTTCTGACAAGTCACCGCTTTTCAGGTGCAACACACCTGCCGCGCGTAGCAGTCGCGACGGGGGGAAGAGAAACTGTGTCAAGCTGCTGCTCGCCAGGTGCGTGCACGGAATAAGTCTTTCTGTTTGTCTGCAGCCCTGCACCCAACTTCTACCCTCAGGACGGGGCACGCCGCCATGGTAAAGGAGGTGTACATGTTGAGGGATGATAGGTTTCGGAGATTTGCAAATGATCTACGAGGCCTTTCTGGACGTGATCGTATCACTGTGTGCCATGCGAGGGTTCTATCGACAGACAGCGCTCGGAAGCGACTAAATACTGTTCCGTAGCTACTCCACAATAATTTATTTAACGGTGCACTCCGCTGCTCACTGTGGGACGCCGTTCGGACGCCGTTCAAAGCAGCGGAACTTTGCCAACTTTTGCAATTCTCTCTCGCCAACACTTATTTTACGTACTGTGTCACCTTGTACCAACAGACCTTTGGCACAGCAATGGAGGCAGCCATCAAGGTCACAGCGGCTAACATCGCCTGGGAAGCCATCGAAAGCAAAGCTTTGGCCACTTTCCAACGGGGATCGAAAGTATCTCTGAGGTATGTGTACGACTGCTTCTGCGTCTTAGACCGAAAGCACACCCGCACTTTCCTCGATCACCTCAACGCCATTGAGCCCTCAATCAACTTTACTGTTGTGGAAGAGACCGACGGCTGCCTTCTGTTCTTCGACACTATGGTGACATCTACTCCGACATTTCTTAGTTATCGCGTCTACCGGAAACCAAGGCACTCTGGAAAGAATCTAGATTTCAGTTCAGTGCACCCTGTCAGTCATAAGCGGTCAGTGGTTGCCTCTATAATCAACCGTGCCAGGCAAGTATGCAGTGAAGACGCCACCCTAGCAAAACCACGAAATGAAGACCGTGACATGAAAAACAACGGCTACCCGCTTTCCTTCATTCCGAACACGCTAAGAGTGGCTCAATAGAAGGAGCCTACAGCCGGGGAAGACAAAAGTGCTAACGCACCGAAATCGAAACGAGCCCCAGTCCCGTATGTATCAGGGATCAGCGAGGCGCTGGCACGGATGTTCTGCAAGCCCGGCGTCCATGTTGCACATGCCGCAACAAGCAAGAAAAGAAATGAGCTTCTAAACGTGAAAGACCAGTAGTAGTAGTAGTAGTAGTAAGTAATTGGTTTTTGAGAAAGGAAATGGCGCAGTATCTGTTTCATATATATCGTTGGACACCTGAACCGCGCCGTAAGGGAAGGGATAAAGGAGAGAGTGAAGGAAGAAAGGAAGAAAGCGGCGCCGTAGTGGAGGGCTCCGGAGTAATTCGACCACCTGGGGATCTTTAACGTGCACTGACATCGCACAGCACACGGGCGCCTTAGCGTTTTTCCTCCATAAAAACGCAGCCGCCGCGGTCGGGTTCGAACCCGGGAACTCCGGATCAGTAGTCGAGCGCCCTAACCACTGAGCCACCGCGGCGGGGCAAATACCAGATCCCTCATGCCAAGTTCGTTGTCACTTATCCTTTTCGTACATCGTACTGATGTTCTTCCAGGCGTCTCGTGAAACCTTTCCTTTCGCCCATGTAAACTGATGAACAGTCGGCGCAGGCAATCTTGTAAACCACGCCGGGGAACTTGGCACGAAAGACCAGATCCCTCGTGACAAGTTCCCCGGCGTGGTTTACAAGATTGCCTGCGCCGACTGTTCATCAGTTTACATGGGCGAAAGGAAAGGTTTCACGAGACGCCTGGAAGAACATCAGTACGATGTACGAAAAGGATTAGTGACAACGAACTCAATCGCGGGGCATGCGCAAGACACTGGCCATATAATTAACTGGGATGAAGCAGATATTGTCACGGCTTGCTTGACGTAGAAGCTGGCGGCGAGCACAGCTGGTGATCGCCGGAGCACAAGAACACACGAACCAGAACACATGTCCGCCAGCAGCAGCGTCGTCTTCAGCACGCGGCAATCGCACTTAAACTTTCTCTTCGCTACACTACCTCCCCCTATAAAGAAGCATCGTCCCGATGCTAACCCGAGAGCAAAAATCACGCGGCGGAAAACCACACAGGGGCCCGGAAATCTTGCTGGCCGATGTAGGAGGCAGTGGAACATGCAGGCGATTATCGCGTGTAATGCGGCTTAAGCCGGACAATGTGCACAATTTCAGGGCGGGAGGAACGGCGAGACGACGGTCGCAGTCCTTCGGGCAGCACCTCGTAGTTCAGCTCACCGATGCGGCGAAAGACCGTATACGGGCCAAAGTAGCGCTTCATGAGTTTCTCGGAGAGACCTCGACGCCGTACCGGCGTCCACACGCATACCTTGTCACCAGGGTAAAAATGGACATCGCGTCGACGGAGATTGTACCGACGAGCGTCTGTATGTTGTTGGTGCTCGAGGCGGAGTCGAGCGAGTTGCCGAGCTTCCTCCGCGCGCTCGCAGACTAGACGGGCATCATCGACTACGTCGACAGACGGCTCGTGTAGCAACATAGCGTCAAACATTGTGGTGACCTGTCTGCCATGCAGCAGCTGGGAAGGGGACATACATGTCGTCTCCTGGACTGCGGTATTATACGCGAGGGTAACGTAGGGTGGTACCTCGTCCCAACTGCGATGGGCGACGTCCACATACATGGCGATCATGTCAGTCATCGTCTTGTTCAGCCTCTCCGTCACCCCATTGGTTTGTCAGTTGTACGCCGTAGTTCGGCGGTGGCTGGTGCAGCTGAGACGGAGGATCTCCTGTGTGAGCTGTGCCAGAAACGTGGCACCCCGGTCAGTGATTTAAACGGCAGGGGCACCATGCCGGAGCACAATGCACTCAATAAAAAACTGGGCGGTCTCGGCAGCCGTCGCAGAAGGAAGTGCTCGAGACTCGGCGTATCGGGTTAGGTAGTCGGTGCCTATGATAATGTACTTGTTACCCGACTTCGACGTTGGAAATGGGCAAGAAAATCCATTCCAATTGTGTGGAACGGAGCATGCAGTGGTTCTAGCGGCTGGAGAAGACCAGCTGGTCGTGTAGAAGGTCTTTTCCGTCTTCGACACTCTGGACAAGCTTTGATGTAGTGACGGACGTACTTGAGAAGTGGCGGCCAATAATACTTCTCTCGAATATGTGCAACTGTTCGGCTGTAGCCAACGTGACCAGCAGTAGGATCATCGTGACAAGCTTCAGCCACCTCGTCGCGCAAGTCTTCTGGCACAACAAGGAGCAATGACCTCGGGCTACTGTCGAAGTTCTGCTTGTACAATACGCCGTGCAGAATCCGGAACGTCGGCAGAATACGCAGGAAAACGCGGGGCACCACGTATTCGTGGTCTTCCAGGTGTGCAATCAGCTGACGAATCTGAGCATCATTGCGCTGCCGAGCAGCCATACCTGCCGTGTCCAATGCCCCAAGGAAGCCGTCCTCGCCGTCATTATCGCCCCCTGGCACCTGATTCACGGGGGCTCGAGACAAACAGTCAGCATCATGATGTTTGGGCTGGATTTGTAGATGATGGTGACGTCGTATTCCTGTAGCCGCAGGCTCCACCGAGCAAGGCGGCCTGCGGGGTCCTTGAGATTGGCGAGCCAGCACAGGGAATGGTGGTCGGTAACGACGCGAAAAGGGCGAACGTACAAGTAGGGCCGGAATTTGGTGATCGCCCAGATGACAGCGAGACACTCTGTTTCAGTTGTCGAGTAATTGCCCTCCGCCTTCGAAAGAGCTCGGCTGGCATAGGCAATAACCCGCTCGGCGCCGTCCTGGATTTGCACAAGCACTGCCCCTAGTCCTCTGTTGCTGGCGTCTGTGTGGAGATCAGTGTCGGCATCTTGACCGAAATGACCTAGTATGGGAGGCGCTGTAAGGGCGTACTTTAATTGGCGGAATGCTGATTGCTGCTTCTCGGTCCACTCAAAGGCGATGCTATCCTTTGTAAGACGGTAAAGTGGCGCTGCGATCTGGGCGAAGTTGCGAACGAAACGTCTGAAGTACGCGCGGAGGCAGAGAAAGCTGCGGACAGTCTTCTTGTCGGTTGGTGGATGGAAGGATTCTACGGCAGCCGTTTTCTCTGGATCTGGCTTCACAGCCAGTTGGCTGACGACATGGCCTAGGAACTTCAGCTCACTGTATGCGAAGCGGCACTTTGAAGGCTTGAGCGTGTGTCCGGCGGTTAGGAGAGCTTGAAGAACCGCTTCAAGGCGCACAAGATGGTCAGCGAAAGTGCTGGAGAAGATGACAACGTCATCCAGATACACGAGACACGTCTGCCACTTCAGTCCGGTAAGCACAGTATTCATGACTCGTTGAAATGTCGCGGGCGCTGTACACAAGCCAACCGGCATGACCTTAAACTCGTAGAGCCCATCCGGTGTTATAAATGTGGTCTTCTCGCGGTCGCGCTCATCCACTTCAATCTGCCAGTATCCACTCAAGTCGATGGACGAAAAAAAGCGGGCATGACGGAGACGGTCGAGAGTGTCGTCGATGCGAGGTAGTGGATACACGTCCTTCTAGGTCACCTAATTGAGTCGCCCGTAGTCGACGCACAATCGAAGGGTCCCGTCTTTTTTTCTTGACCAGTACTACAGGGGCGGCCCACGGACTGTTCGATGGCTGGGTGACGTCGTCGTTAATCATTTCGCGGACTTGCTCATGTATGGTTTCCCTCTCCTTCAAGGGAACGTGGTATGGCGGTTGGCGAATCGGGGCGTCGCGGTATCGGCAATAAATCTATACTTGTCGACGGGCGTCTGGCGAACTCGGGATGTCGTCGCGAAACATTTGTGGTATCGATACAAAAGCGAGAGCAGTACGCGTCTGTGGGAAGGCTCAAGCTTGGGATCGATGTCCAGGGGCAACGTTGTAATGTCACACGACCCGGGCGGGGCCTCCTCCTCAGGCAGCGCAGCAGCTTCGTGAACGTCGCTAAGTTCGTCCAGTTGGGCTATAGCTACCCCTTTCGTCAGGTGCTGCGGCTCGTTCCTGAAGTTGGTCACTAAAATGTTGGCACGCCCACGTTGAACATTGGCGATCCCTCGCGCTACCCTAATGCCCCGCGAAAGTAGCATCTGGACACTTCCTTCGAGGACGCCTTCGCCACATGCGGTGGTATCGGCTCGGACCGTGCAGGAAAACGGTCGACAACGGCGGCAAGTGAACATGGTCGGCATCAACTTTCATGGCAGTGCGGGGGGGGGGGGGGGAGAGAAGGCTCGAGGAGGTATTGGTGACGAAGAACGTGCGCGGAGGGTCAACTTGTTCCGCCCTACGTCGATTACAGCGCCATACTCACGGAGAAAGTCCATGCCAAGAATAACGTCTTTGGAGCAATTCTCCAGGATCATGAATGTGGCTAGGCACGTCTCACCTTGAATCTCAACGCGGGCAGTGCACTTGCCAACAGAGTTTACGAGGTGACCTCCCGCGGTACGTATGGGCGGGCCGTCCCACTGTGTGGTAACCTTGCGAAGATGCCGAGAGAAGTTGCCGCTGAAGACCGAGTAATCTGCACCCGTGTCGACAAGCGCCGTTACTTCACGACCGTTGATTAAAACGTTTACATTGCTAGCGACCACAGAACAGTCTTCGCTTCCAAGGGTGCCATTAGTCGAGCGGGGACATTTCAACGTAGGCGGAGGTTCTTTACTGCGTGCAACATCGGCAACTCCACCGCCAGGCGTCGCCGTACTTAGTTTTCCCGACGTGGAGAAAGGCTCTCACGGCGAGATCCGCGAGAAGAGGGTGATGATCGGCGAGGGAGCGGCGACCGGGAGGTGCGAGATGACGCTGACACTCGCGATTGAGAGCGTCGAAGGTGGCCCTGTATATCGCGGGGATGTTCACCGTGGCGGGGGCGCGGATCAGCCTGGTTGAAACCTCGAAGGCCGAGTTCGCGGTAAGGGCAGTAGCGGTATAAGTGGTCAGGTACACCGCAGTGGAAGCACAGCGGCCTCCGATCTCTAGTCCTCCAGATGTCGGTTTTTCTGCGGCCCAGTGGTTCCAGGTCCAGGCGTACATCAGACGGGGGCACGAACTCGTGGCGTCGAGAGCCGGAATCGGCAGCGGCCTAGTACTGACGATGTACGGGAGGTGGACGACTGACGGCGGCGGCGTAGCTCAGAGATGGTTGGTCGGCTGCAGCTACAATGGGTACGTTTTTGGACGCCAGCGCGTGTCGCAGTTCGTCCCGAACAGCCGTCGCGATGGAGACAGATGCCGGCTGGTCAGGAGCTGGGAACAGCCTTTTCAGCTCCTCTCGGACGACGTCGCGGATAATTTCACGAACATCGGCCAGGCCACTATCACTCAGGCTGGATGAAGCAAGACTTGAGAGAACAAGAAGGGTGCTTAGTCGCCGAAAGTGACTGGTTCTTGTCGCCAATGCGCGCTCGATGTTGGCAGCTTGAGCGACGAATTCGGCTACTGTGGTAGGAGGATTGCGAACGAGGCCTCCAAAGATGTCATCCCGGATACTCCTCATCAAGGCCCGCACCTTCTTCTCTTCAGTAGCCCGAGGGTCAGCGCGGGCACTCAGACGCAGTACGTCTTCGACGAAACTTCTCACGCTCTCGGTGGGAGCCTGGATACGAGCGTGGAGCAGATCTTCAGCATGCTCTTGCCGATGCTGGTTTACAAATGAGCGTACCAGTTCGCTCTTGCATATCTCCCATGATGTTAGCGACGCCTCGTGGTTTTCGAACCAGTATTTCGCTGTGGCATCTAAGGAGAAATACAGGTTGTGCAGATATTGGTCGGGTGTCCACCCATTATGTCGAGCTACCCGTTCATAGTGCTGGACCCAGTCTTCAACACCATCAAGTCCATCGCCACGGAACGGAGTGACCGATCTTGGGGTGACAAGCACGTAGACGATCCTCGGCGCAATCGCGGGGTCGGTTTGTTGTAACTGGGACGGCATGGTGGCGTTGGTCGTCCTAGATGTCCTCGATCCTGCGGGCAAGAGTCCGAATTCCGGCGCTTGGCCTTGCTGCCGTCTGCTAGCGAGAGTCTCTGTTTCTCCCGAGGGCTCCAGGAAAACTTAGTATAGGGCTCGAATTGCGAGGCGGGGTGTGTGGCATGAGATGCGTACCCAGCAGCTCCACCAAAATGTCACAGCCTGCTTGACGTAGAGGCCGGCGGCGAGCACAGCTGGTGATAACCGGAGCATAAGAACACACAAACCAGAACACAGGTCCGCCAGCAGCAGCGTCGTCTTCAGCACGCGGCAATCGCACTTTAACTTTCTCTTCGCTACAATATATTGACAACGGAAAAGAATGTATCAGTCCTCCGAAATCTCGAATCACTATCATCCACATTGCACCCTATCTACGCGAAATGTCTAAGAACAATACTAACCACTATGAAAAGCCCGGGACGTCCAGCTGGTTGCTCAATGTGAACAAGGGAGCCGTACCTCTCCCGAAACGTCATTATTTGTGTTAGACCTTGGACAGTGAGCAGTGAATCTCTTCACACACCTTCCTCTCAATTTTGTGTACTGGAGCCTTACTCTGACACTCGGTGAAATTACACAATATAGCGACAATGTACACTTGTTCATGCCGTTCTCGGGAATAGGACGCGCCACATGCCCGGGAAGTGTGGCGCTCTTCCTGGTTTGTGCGGTAACCTGCGACTCTTGCTTCCCTTCCCGTGCGGGTTCCCGTGACCCCAGCGCGCACTTGGCTTTTCCCTCTAAGATGCAGTTGCGCACACGCTCGCTGAGATGGAATGGCGAGCTAAGTTCTGCAGTTGCGTGTCGTATATACATACCAACGAGCTCCGGTCGTTTTAACGTAGCCCTCGCACTGCGGAGAGGTATGTATATATGCGCCGTCCTAGGAATGTGAACGTGTACGGACTCTATCCTAACCCCCTGAAAGCGAAGGCAGAGGGTAAGTACCCTGCGTTCCTATTTCGCCTTTCAACGTTTGTGCTGAGAATCAGGCGAGCGAATTTTCGCATCGCAATGCGACTTGTTTAAGTTGCCTCAGAAGACAGAAGATATTCGCTTTTCAGGGGAGGAAACAGGTTTATATGATAATAACACTTAACGTATGCAGTGTATATCTTATGTAGTTTTTTATTACCTCTGTGAGACAGTTCCACATTAACGGCTAGCTCTCTAGGCCTGCATAACCCGCATTAGAGTTTTATTCCAGCCGTAGGGCCAGTACGGCAAATATGGTAGCACGTATTACGTTGCCCTTGCTACGGTTACAGTGCTTGCTTAGCCGCGTTCGCCGTATGATCCGTAATTACCGTAGTTTGCGTATTTATCGCACGATGGTGCTAAAACTCTCTATACTATTGATGGCAGATAGCTCCGGCATACAATGCCGATAAGAAGCGCTGAACATTGCGTCGCACTGTGAAAACAGGATACTTATGGACGGAAGTGTATTGTTTCGATGAGACAACAGAGATAACATTTTATTTATTCAGGAGCAATAGAGTGCACTGAATGTTGATGGGCAGATCAGATATGCATGCAGGGCGGATCAGCGGAATGATCTTCACTGCGGTAGCGTAAACCAGTCATGCGATGACTAAATCATGGAAGTTCTAGTCACCTGTATCTACTCAAGATTTATTTTTCTTGTATAGACAAGAAATTACGCCATTTGTCCACCTCTTTTGCTTGAGTAGCGTTGGCAGCACACCAAGGAACGAAGATAAATAACGTGAATCTACGGCTGTCGTTTCAGACCAGGCGGACCGTTCATAACCTTTGAAACGGGTCAGCAGCATGCATGTATGGCGCAGTGATCATGATCATCAGCCTTACTACACCCAATGCAGGCCAAAGGCCTCTCCCATGTCTCTCCAATTAACCCTGTCCTTTGCCAGCTGCATCCACCCTTTGCCTGCAAACTTCTTAATCTCCTCCGCCGACCTAACCTTCTGCCGTCCCTTGCTACGCTTACTTTCTCTTGGAATCCACTCCGTTACCCTTAAGGACCAGCGGTTTTCTTGCCTTCGCATTACATGACCTGCCCAAGCCCATTTCTTTCTGATGATTTCGACTAGGATTTCATTAACCCATGTTTTTTCCCTCACCCACCCTGCCCGCTTCCGGTCTCTTAACGTTACACCGATCGTTTTCCTTTCTATGGCTCCCTGTATTGTCCTCAACTTAAGCTGAACCCTTTTTGCTAGCCTCCAGGTTTCTGCTCCGTAGGTGAGTACGATGTTAGCCCTGACCCCGACAAGACGGCTGCCCTCTCTGATTTTCCGACCCCCACTGATAAGCGTGCTGAGCGCCGTTTTTTGGTCTCTGTGCCTATTACCGACGTTTTGTGCGAGACTTCATCCGACTAGCCAAGCCTCTGACTAATTTGACAAAGGACGACCAACCTTTCATCTGGGCCCAAGAACAGCAGACGGCCTTCGATGAACTCAAGAACCGCCTCCAAACTGCGCCCATTCTTTGCCACTTCGACGAGGAGACGGACACGACGGACGGACTTCGACGAGACGGACACGAAACTACACGCAGATGCTAGCAACGTTGGTCTGGGTGCCGTCCTCGTTCAGTGGCAAGATGGTTTTAGCGCGTGATTGCTTATGCAAGCAGCACTCTGTCGCGATCTGAAGCGAATTATTCTACCTAGAAAAGGACTGCCTTACTGTCGTTTGGGCGGTGACGAAATTTCGCCCATACTTGTGTGGTCGCCCATTTCGAGTTGTGAGCGATCATTACCCGCTTTGTTGGCTCGCGAAACTTAAAGACCCGTCGGGGAGGCTGGCGTCTTCGAGTCAGCGCTTGCAAGAATTCGATGTTACTATCGTGTGCAAGTCTGGCAACAAACACAGCCACGCAGGCTGCCTGTCTCCTGCTCCTCTCCCGTACACCATTGCTGATACGGAAGACGATTCCGATTTTCTTGGCGCTTTAACCACGTCTGTCCTGGCTCAGCAACAGCGAAATGACGTCGAGCTACGATCCCTAATATAGTACCTCGAAGGCCGCCCCTCGTCGCCGCCCCGCTTGTTCACACGCCGGCTACCGTCGTTCTGCTAGCAGGGTGGCATCCTCTACAAGAGAAACTACGGTCCCACGGACTCTCCGTACCTGCTCGTGGTCCCAAAGGTGCTTCGAAGCGAAGTTCTGCACGCATGCCTGGACGACCTTTCTTCCGACCAGCTCGGCTTTTCTCGCACGTTGGCGCGGATACGGCAGAAGTATTACTGGCCCCTGCTTACTGCAGTTGTCCAGCACTACGTTAAGTCTTGCCGCGAGTGCCAACGTCGGAAGACACCACCTGTGAAGCCGGCCGGCCTATTGAATCCCATTGATCCGCCTAGAATCTCTTTCCACAAGGTCTGCATGGACTTGCTGGGACCATTTCCGACATCATCATTGGGCAACAGGCACATTGTAGTTGCCACCGACTACCTCACCCGGTATTGTGAGACGAAAGCCCTTCCCTGCGGCACCGGTGCCGAAATTGCGAACATTCTCATCTTTAACATTTCCCTCTGTCACGGTGCCCCTGCGTTCGTTTTAACTGATGGAGGCACAACTTTTGCACCAGCCCTTAATAAGGAAGTTATGCAGTGACACCAGTCATCGTCGAACCACTGCCTACCATCCTCAAACAAATGGACTGACTGAGCGACCCATTGAGACCATTGCCGACATGGTTTCCATGTACGTCGACACCGACCATAAAAACAGGAACCAGATCTTGCCTTACGTCACGTTCGCATATAACACTGATTTTCAAGAGACGAAGCGCTTCACGCCGTTCCGTTCGGTGCACGGTCGCGAAGCCACGACTATGCTGGAGGCAATGTTACTGCCGGACGTTGCGCGTCCCTACGTCGCTGGCGCTGAAGAGTTCGTTCGGCACGCAGAATCCGCCCGCCAGCTAGCTAGACAGCGAACGCGTACCCAGCAGGAAAGCGACGCTCAACGTTACAACCTTCATCACCGGGCCGTGTTTTACCACCCTGGCGATCAAGTTTGGGTTTGGACCCCAATCCGTCTGCGGGGTCGCTCCGAAAAACTTTTTCGCGGCTACTTCGGCCCCGACTAAGTACTGCACAAACTGAGTGATGTTAACTACGAAGTGCTCCCGCAAGAGTCCGTTCGCTCCTCCAGGCGGCAGGCGGAATCCGAAATCGTCCACTTTGCCAAGCTGAAGGCCTTCCACGCCCGCTAGGACTTATTCTTTCACTTCGGCGGCACAGACTTTATTCCGGATTTCCGTGATTCCGCGGAATCGGGGTGATGCCCTTTCCAAGAGGAGGGACAATGCCACGGTGTTAGCCATTTACTGGCGCCGCCATGCGGTGGGACAGCACCCGCTGGTGTTCTTTGTCTTCCCCGGCTCGTGCGTCTGTTCGTCGAGTGTGACTGCCTGGCTAGTCCTGGTGTGCCCTTCTGCCCTTTCTGGTGGCTTTCGGGGACAATATCCCCGAGCCGACGAGCTGAAGTGATGCACTTAGCCGCCCACTCGTTGCCACTTCTCGGTGGGCCGTTGCGATCTATGTACTGCCAGTACTGGCAGTGCATACTGTCTACCAGTGCTTCAAAGATTATCTACATCAAGCAATAAGACTCTCAATGCCGCACGGAACAACTGCCTGCGAATATGTCTTGGCCTCCCAAAGGGTTCCTCTGTATCAGGAACAGTAGCGGAGGGAGGATGTCTCCTACTAGAGGTAATTGCCGCCCAGGAAACTATGCGTACCCATCTCCGCCATGTCCTGCAAGGGAAGAAGCACTTCCTACACCGTGACCACCTAACTCACAGCAACTCTAGCTTTGGCCAGGCAGTGCAGCTCCTGCCCCTTCCTACTATTAATCAGCCTCAGAAACTACTACCTCTAGCCTTTCCTCCATGGACACTCTCTCCTCTAAAGGTGAATAAGTCTGTTCCAGGTGTGAATGCAAAGAGCCGCATGCCACAGGCAGCACTTCTGCAAGCTACTCTCGCCTACTTAATCGAATATACGCAGCGCACCCATATCTTCACCGATGGTTCAACTACTAAAGAAACTTCTTGTGGCCTTTATGTGCCCTCAACAGGCCATGCTCTTTCTTACCGGCTGCAGCGGAGGACCTCCTCTACAACAGCTGAGCTTCACGGCATTAAGAAAGCTGTTTCTTACATCCTGCGCCGAACCGCCGGCCGTTGGGTTATCTTCACCGATTCAAAAGCATCTCTGCAGATCCTGGCCAACCTGCTGAAGAAAACGAATCACCAGCCAGTTTCCCTGGACATTGGGTATATCCATCATTTAGCTATTGCCGCAGGCCACTGCATAACATTTCAGTGGGTAGCTGCTCACTGTGGCATTATCGCTAATGAGAAAGCAGATGAAGCGGCCCGTAAGGGCCATCAACATCAGAGATACATTCGAAGTTTTTTCACGAAATCTGATACGTCCCAAATGGCTAAAAGTTTTGCGTACGAAGAAACGTATCGGCTTTGGAGTTTGCCGACACATCAGTACCAATTTCTTCACTCAATCGAGCCACATCTTAGATCAAGACTCTCACCCAGAATTCCTCGACAACTCGAAACACTTTATCACCGATTTCGTCTGAATGCTGCATATACAAATGACCTGCGATACCGTTTTGGACAAATGAACAGTCCGCATTGTGACAGCAGTGCTTCGATAGAAACTGTGGAACATATCCTGCTTGAGTGCCCTGCGTATGCTAACGAGCGTGCGTACTATGAACATTGCATGCAGAAGCTCTGCCCAGTGCCCCTAACAATGGAAAAAGTTTTAGGCCCCTTAGCCTGCTTCAGGCAACAGAGACTTGCAATGAACTTTCTTTTTACATATTTAAGAGACATTGGACATCTCGATAAGCTCTAAATTCACTTGCAGGTTACCTTCATGCATTCTTCTTGCAGTGAACTTCGTCAGCCCATTCGTCGGAATATGCACTCCATCATTCCATAGGTTACATCAATACTCGCCACTGCATCCTTAGTACCCATTTCATGGCTGCATTTTATCTTCGTTTTTTTTCCACCTCTTCCACGCTGCTCTCCTTCAGTCTTTATCTCCCAAATTCCCCTCCCTACGCAGAGTAGCATGCCAGCGATATTGAAACGCCGGCTAAATTTTCTGTTTCTTCATTAAAGAGTCTCTCTCTCTCTCAGTACTGGCATCTTTATTCTCCTACGTGACGCACAGCTGGACAGCGGTGCGCGCTTGACGATGGCAATAACAATGACAGGAGCAGGCAGCGGTCGTCATCTGGCAGGACGCAGCGCAAGGAGACTTATATACACGCGATGCACAGTTGCTCTTGGCGGTTTTTTCTCCAAAAAATGTCTGTAAAGTTGGCGAGAGCAGCTCGTACAGGAGCGCGGCGCTGAAGCCAGTGTGTATGGTATTAATCAAGAACATGCGAAGGTATTTTCACGACATTGCGATAAATCTGCACTTCCTTTGATTTGAAAGCATCGTTTGGTACTCCCGCGGTAGACAACGCAACCTTGCGATATCTTCAACTAGTTGCTTTAATCGTGTGAAAAAATGTTTCATGGGGGTTTTAACCTGCCAAAGCAACTCAGGCTATGAGAGGCGCCGCAGTGAAGAGCTCCAGAAATTTCGTTCACCTGGGCTTCTTTAACGTGCACTGACATCACACAGTACACGGGCCTCTAGAATTTCGCCTCCATCCAAATTCGACCGCCGCGGCTGGGATCGAACCCGCGTCTTTCGGGCCAGCAGCCGAGTGCGAAAACCACTGAGCCACCGCGGCGGCCGAAAAAAAAATCAAATTTTGCGGGAGGCGCTCTGAAAGCGGGCACGTGAGGGAAACAAAACCTCAAAGCGTTTTGTTTGGCATCGACCGGAAATAACGTTCGGCGCGTTTGTCATTACCTGTCATTGGTTTCTCTCAAAGCACATGCATAGGTCTCCTTGATTTGGCTGCATTTTCTGCTCTAGTTCATAAATGTGCTCTTTGAAACATGTATTTCTTGAACGTTTTTGGTCAATAATATGAGGTTGAGCATGGTTTTTCTATGTAAAAGTTCACGCTTGGGTGCGACTGTCCCCTGTTGTATGTAGGTGGGGGTTCGGGGTCGCGGCTCGACGGAACCACGGGCAAGTCGACGCTCGTTCCGACCAGGATAGGAGTGCCGCTCAGTGAAGGAGTTCGTTGGTAGCAATAGAAGACTGTGTTTATTCACATTTTTACAAGCGTAAAATCAAAACTGAGTGCTTCGACCACACTCATGGGCGAGTTTCATAGCGTTCTTCCCTAAATTCCTTAAGTTGAGGACGCCTTCGCCGGGGTGGGAGTGGCCTGAAACTTCCACTTGTGCGTACACTCATAACCCGCACTTATGGACACGCCCCCGTCACGTGTTGAACCCGATGGAGAGAAGGATGCCGTTGAGGTAACGTAGACTGCAGTAGGTGATGATCTCTGGCCAGATTATATTTCCCACGTGCTGCCTACACCTGTTCTTCTTAAGATGACACCCGACTCACAAGGCCGCAACGCAATGTCGGGAAAAGGGCGGAAAGTGGTCATTTGTCCTTAGAGCTGTTCGCGATTATTGAAGAAGATGCCCTCCAGCCCGTTGCGGTGCTCGTGCAAGCCGAATAGCAACCGGAAACGAGGCCCTCTTGTCCCCCGATATGGACGCGGCAATTGGGGAAGATAACGTCTGCCTGATCGCCGCGACCGCGTTCTACACGTGAAGAGACTTCAGAAATGGGCGTCCGGTTGTGTTCAAACTTCAGACCTTCGTTCCTTTGTATCCAGCATTCCGCCCAGGCAAAGCTCGGTAATTTTAACCAGCTGACACCTGGGTCCTCTAAGTCTGGTCCATGAGGGCAGTGCTGAGAGCAATCATCATCGAGTTGCTCGGAGCCACCCAGTAGAAACAGATGTGCTGGCTGCCAACAGGCGAGACTTGCTGTCGCCGTTGCTAATAACTAGACTTGATGCCGCCGTTCCTAATGCTCTACCGCATCAGTCGGTGTCTCATTCCCTGTTAAAAGCTGAAAAGCAATGGCAAAAATAAAGTGGAATGAGAAATAGCCTGTACCTGCATAGCATCACCAGGCTTAAACAAATTAAAGAAAAAACGAACAGGGCCCATTTGGCCAAATGTTTATATTAGTAGGAAAATTGCCAATGGAAAAAATTGGGCACGGTAGCTGAAACAGTGTCCGAAGGTGTCAACGATCACACCGGGATGAAAAAGTCCTCGCAGAGCTGTTTTATTGAATGAATAAAAGATGGTTCATAACAATGGAGGTGCTGAAAACAAAAAGGGAAGAGAGGGATAAAATGAATATATATTATAAGAAGAGAAAAGAAAATAGGTAGGAATAATGAGAATGAGTGAAAATGAAGAAATGGTAAAATTAGAGAAACATAAGGATGAGATGATTTCGAAGTCCGAAGGTTGATAACCTGAGGTGGAGATGGCGTAATTAACAGTGATGAATGGCGCTGCAAAACTAGAAGAGAAGAGAGAAAAGAAATAAAGGAAACAGTAGAAAAAGCCAAGAAAAAGAACAGAAAAGAGAAAAAACAACAACAAATAATAATAATAATAATAATAATAATAATAATAATAATAATAATAATAATAAAACCCCAGAAATACACATACTGAGAAGACGTACAAAAAAAGAAGAGAAAAACACAACACACTAACAAAAAACACAAAAAAATGAAAAACACAGTCACACACACTCACAACAAGTCACACACAAAACCGCGGCACGTGGCCACCTAAGGGGCGGACATCAATGTGTCCACGTCATGTGGCCAAAAGGGCCCCCCGAGCGGTCACGAAACCACGGAAAAGAGGAGCGCCTCGAGGACGGGCTCCTCAGTAATGGTTGTGCGCACCGAAACGGATGCGCACAAAAAAACAGACAAATAAAGATATATTTAATGGTAATTAAAAAATAGAAATGAATGATAATAGAGAGGGAAGATGAAAGAAAAAAAGGAAGGAGCAGAAAAAAGGGGGGAAATAAAAATATAAATGAATCAGTAAGAAAATAAAAAGGAATGAATAAATAAATAGGAAAAAAGGATCTTGAGCAAGTCTAAGCGGGCTGGGCTTATCGTGCAAATTGCCGAGGCGGACGCAAGGCGTGTGCACCCTGTGAGGTCGGCATAGCCACACTGTTTGGTGAAGTGTGTTCAAATGAAAGGAGTGCATGAAAGTGCAAATGAAAGGAATGAATAAAAATGTTAACGAGAATAGCTCGGCAAAGGTGAACTGATCAGGGATGTGATTTATAAGAGGAATGCCCAGTGTTCTCGGGAATCCAACCAGGATCGCCAATGGGCAGTGGGAGACTGGCTGGATTGCGAGTGTGGAAGACGTCTGACAATGTGTTTTGTGAGTGGACAATCTGCAATGTAATGAAGAACATCAGCCTGTGGATGACCGCATGGACAATGTGATGACGGAGCAAAACCGGAACGATGAAAGTATGACGGAAAACTGCCATGTCACATTAGAAGAGAGATAAGGGCCTTGTGGGAGGAAAATTTGATGGTGGATTGAGGACGTCGGGCACCCATGAAAAGATACTTGTACCCTCATTGTTCTCTCTCCCCGACACCGCCCACTGCGCACGGGCGACCGGAAGGAGGACGCAGCGCACAGTGGCCATCGACCGAAGTGCGGTACGCAGTCTGTGAGAAGAGGCCGCCCCTGTGGCAACGATATCGGCAATTTCATTGCCCGACACGCAACTATGGGCCGGAACATAGAACAAGCGTACCGGCCTCGCAAGTGTAACATGTTTCTGAAGTAATTTTATGTAATGTATGGTGCTGTGCATAGATATATATGTAGATAAAGCACATAATGATTGAGAATCAGTGTAAATGTGAACTGGTGTTGTATCATGATGGGTGATCAAATATCTCAGGGCTTCCTCGAAGGCTACCAATTTGACTGAATATGCACTCGAAGCACCTTCAACGCGGAACCGGCCAACTGACTGAATTCGACCAGACGGTGCGAATACCATATATGTCGCGCCGGCAGCCGTCGAGGTAAATGAACCGTCTGTGTAGACGTGAAACACCGAAGCCAACGACGCCAGCGCCGCCGCCAACATGTCCAAACGGACGTGCTCAAATAAAATGACATCCGACGGATGCTGGAGCGTGTCATCAAACGGGACCGCCATTTCGGAGGCAAAAAATGAATGCTGGCCATATGTGTCAAATCGCAACGCGAACAACCTAAACTCCGCGTTCAAGAGGTCAAGGTCGAACTGGAGCGGTGCCGCGTGCAGTAGAAATTGAAGTGCTGTCGTGCTGGTGGTGGAGTAGGCACTGTTGCGCTCGCGCTTCCTTCCTGCTGTGAAATTCGGCGAAGTGGACGTGACGGCAGGGCTGCCAGGGGACGACGACAATAGCGTCCCCACGTGTTCGAACAGGAATGCCGGAAGCAGTGAAGATAGCGTGCCCATAGCGACAATAGCGTTTAACAGGAATGCCAGCGACTACAATAAGCGTTTTCGTTCCGGTCCTCGCCAGGACGAAGTGCGGTATCAGTGCGGTCCCCTTCAGTCACGCTGCATTTGAACAACTGCCCGAGTTGCGCACCTGCGACAGAGCCACCGCGTTCCGGTCACCAGTCAAGCTCTTTCGACACCTGCGGGGAGACAGCCTGCATTCCTGTGTCATGCAGGTGCCCTCCGGACGCACGTGCGCGGCCACCTGAAGCCGTGGGGACGACAACGTGACCGGGTCCTGTTCCCTTTCCCTCGACCGAGCTGCGAAGTAACACCAAGACCGCCCTGCCGTGGGTGGTACCATCAGTGTCATCGTGTGATTGAACATCATTCTTCGAAATGTATTCCCCAGCTATGGATCTGGGGAATACGAAGAGTATTCAAGGAGCTGCTGGTTTGATGCCAGAGGGAGCCCCCTTCTTGAGAGGTATCAGACCCCGACTCCTAAGAATCTCTCTTGACTGAGAAGCACTCTCAGTTGCCCGTACTTGTACATAATGTAAATTGTCCTTGTATAAAGTTTTCCAAGTTTTCTTCCTCCGATCGTCCTCGTCACTTCTCCGGCCCAGTCACGCTACCTGAATCCCAACAACTGGTGGCAGCGGTAGGATGCTGCTGCCTGAATCCCAACAACTGGTGGCAGCGATGGGATGCTGCTACCTGAGATCCAACAGCACCCGCCAACGTTATTAGCGGGGCCCTCTGCGCCGACACCAACCGCGCACGAAGACCCGAACGGAGACACTCAGTCCACCACAGGAGAAACGCATATGCGTGGGAAGGCAGAACGACCTGTTGGTAAATTTCCCTGAGCTGTGCCGGTGCCGTGTTGCCACCAAGGCGAATAAAAGCGCCGAGACGTGCCACAAGCAGCTCGGCACCCTCCTTGAGATGGTCGCCGTGAGCTATGAACGAGAGGGTGCGGTCAAAGAAGACTCCGAGCACCCTGACGGCAGGCCTGAATTTCAGAGCCACACCAGCAAGGCGAACGGTAGGTGGCGTACGTCCTATTCCCCTCCCCCCAATCTGGGAGGGGCGATGAGCAAGCACACTGTCTTCTCCACGCTGATGGTAACCCTCCCCGCCTTCTCCCACGTCGCCACTCGGCCGAGCGCTTTCGCCATCAAATCCTGCAGCGCCTTCCCGCCCGATCCAAGCTCAAGAACGACTACGTCGTCCGCATAGGCCTGGAGGAATACACCCTGTGGCTTAGGCTGCTCACGATAACCACTCACTACGATGTTCCATAGAAGCGGCGACAGGGGACAACCCTGCGGACTCCCTGAGGTGGGACGCGCAACAGCGTCTCCCGCCCGTGAGCGGTAAACCACCTCTCGGTAGGATAAGAAAGACCTGAGGAGCACACAGAGATTTCTCGGGCATCCCTATCGTCGAAGAGAAATAAGCACCAGGGGATGCCAGACACTCTCAAAGGCTCCCCTGAAATCAATTGATACCAGTAGTCCATTAATGCCGCTTGCTCGTATCCCTCTAATTCTGGTAATTAAAGAATGCAGAGCATGAACTGCTCCGCGCTTTAGAGTTAAGCCGACGTGGTCCTGATGTAGAAAATTTCGAGTTTCCATTGAATGGCAGACGCGTCCGAATATAAGACTCTCAAGCACTTTGCCGAGCGTGTAATTCATGACAATGGGTCGTTAAGAGTTCGGCTCTTCAGGTGACCGACCCGGTTTAGGAATGAAAATGATGCGACCCTTATTGCGAGACCGAAGGAAAGTGGCCCAGCCTTAGCGCCGCGTTTAAAACAGGATGAAAGAACCGCAGCTATGTTGTGTCTTGGGAGGCGAACGACACTGTAGCCGAGGTGTAACAAGAACTCAGGATTAATGTCAGCCGGCCGTCAGACCGCGCGTCCTGCTGGTCGACGACTGCCCGTGCAAACCAACACGCCATGCGCATATATCGACATACAGACAGGCAAAGGGGCGGTGCCCAAACACCGGCACGTGGCCATGAGTTCGCCGTTTGCTTATGGTGATACAAACACAACATTCCCTCTTCCCTAGACGATGCAGGTTCTCGTTACAAATGGCTGACCTTTATAACGAACGGTTAGCTTTTATACAGGCATAACAGAAACAATTTAACTGTTTAAACTGTAGTTCCAAATGTTGGTTGGCACAATCACGGCCCTGGTGTGTGCGGATCCGGGGGATCTCGTTCCCTTGTCGGGTATCGATGTCGTGTTGAGGCTTCGCTGCCCCTGGCTCCAGGAGAAAACCATGAGTCGTGATCGAAGTCTTTGGAACCGAGGGCTGCCATCGATACGCCACCTCCTGCGGTAAACGTCCCTGGGCCTCCCTCAGTTGTGCTCGCTGCTTGTTTCTGCGGTTGCACGGCACTCTGGTTATCAGTACCCGTCGGTGACCCATATGGTTGCCACAACTGACAGGAGTCCTCGCCATGAGCGCCGGAACCGTGGTCGGCAGACGGTGCCTTCGGTTCTTCCTGCCTTGCGCGTATGCGGTCTTGATGCCTCTTCCATTCCATGACACCACGTGGTGTTTTCACCTCTAACACATAAAACACAGGCCCCGAATGTGATGTCAGCGTTGCCTCCAACCATCTTGGACATTATCTAGAGTTTCTCACAAACACTGTCACCGAGAACAAAGCTTCTCTGAAGTTCTCTGCGACTGAGAGTTTGTTGAAACTGCTTTTGCCCGACCACTAAACGAGCACAAGGCTTAAGTAAATCGAGTCGAGTTCTCAGAGGCCGCACTATCAGAAGCGAAGCCGGAGATTGCTGGATGGTTGCATGTGCTGTATTCCGGTACGCTAGAAGGAAACTGGCTAGTCGCTCTTCAATGGTCCGGGCTCTGGTGTCCTTCCGCAGGGCTTCTTTCACTGCTCGGACGAATCTTTCAGCCAAACCGTTTCTTGACGGGTGATATGGCTCGGACCGTACATGTCTTATACCGTTCATCTTGAGTAATATCTGAAATTCTTCGCTGCAAAACTGCGGCCGTTGTCTGACACGATAACCTCGGGCAATCCAAAACGGCTGAAGAGGTCACGCAGCTAACCGATGGTAGCTTCTGCCGAGGTCGAGGGCATCACGAACACCTCTGGCCACTTCGAATGGGCGTCTACAATCACCAAAAAATTGCTCTGAAGAAACGGGCCAGCAAAATTCAAGTTGAGTCGGGCCCATGCCCTCGTAGGCAGATCCCACGGATGAAGGGGAGCTTGGGTAGGCAGCGCTTGTTGCCGCTGGCAGGCCGCACACATTTTCACGGTGTTCTCTATGTCTGCTTTAATTCCTATAGCCACCAGACGTAGCTCTGGGCAACCTAATTCATCCGCACCACTCCCGGATGCCCCTCGTGCAGGTCGTCCAGGATTGTCTTCTGTAAATACAGAGGAACCACAATGCGCATTCCCGAAAATAAACATCATTGGTTCACCGACAACTCCAGTTTTTTTGAAACGGATGGTTTCATCTCTTCATCAGTCACCCGCTCGGGCCATTGTCCCATTATCGCGTGAAGAACTCGCTGTAAGGTGTGGTCACGTGACGTTACTCGCGCAATGTCCGAGCTTGTTACTGGAAACGTCTCCCACAGAAGTGCGTAGCAAGCTGTTATTTCGTCGTCATCTGCCTTCTCGCCACTCCCAGGAAGAGGTAGACGCCACAGACAGTCTGCCTCTGCGTTGCTTTCCCCTGAACGATAGACGACAGCGTAACCGTAGGCCGACAGCGTAATTGCCCACCTCTGCAAACGCGCAGCGGCAATGCTTGGTATTGCTGTTTTGGGACCGAGTATCGTATGTAAGGGCTTGTGGTCAGTTACCAAGCTGAACTGTCTGCCATAAAGATAGCAATGAAACTTCTTAGTTCCGAAGAATAAGGCTAGCGCTTCCCGCTCTAGCAGGCTGTAGTTCCGTTCACTCGGCAATAATGTGCGTGCAAAAAAGATGATCGGCCGCCTGGAACCATCTCGTTCCACTTTCGATAAGACGGCACATGGCCGTAAGATGAGACATCGCACACTACCTGAAGCTGGGCTTCTGGATCGTAATGTGCCGGCACCGGCACTTTTGTTAGCAACCTTTTCATCTTTTTAAACGCTATGTCGCACTGTTCATTCCACACCCACGGAGCTTTCTTGCACAGCAGCCGACTCAGTGGAAAGGTTACTGTTGATAACTCTGGCAAAAATTTTGCGTAGTATGGTGCCATGCCCGTTAACGTTCTAAGCTGTTTTTTATCGGCTGGGACGGGGGCTTCTAATACGGCCTTTACCTTCTCTGGTGATGCTGCAATTCCTTGTTTACTGACCACATGACCAAGAAACTGCAATTCTGGTTTAAAACGTTCACACTTCACTAGCTTAATCCGCACTCCATTTTCGTACAACCGGTTTAGTAACGCATCCAGGTTCACCATGTGCTCCTTTTCGTTCCGGCTGGGGACGAGAATATTATCTAGGTAGCATATTACACCTTTCAATACCAGTAACATGTTCTCCATTATCTTTTGAAAAATCGCCGGTGCAAATGTCACCCCGAAAGCTATGCGATTTACTGCGTACAGTCCTTTGTGAATATGGAGGGTGTCGTACTCGCGCGAAGCCTTATCCATCCCGACTCGCTGGTACGCTCTACTCAGGTCAATCTTCGAGAACGCGCCTGCCCTCCCGAAAGTGTGGCCAAGATTTCTTCGATCTTGGGTATTGGGTAGTTGTCAATGTTTAAGCAAGGGATCAAAGAGGTCTTATAATCGCCGCAGAATCGTACGCTGCCATCTTTTTGACCACTGGCACAATTGGTGAGGCGAAAACTGTTCGAATGGGGCTCGATCACGCCCAGGCTAACTAGTTTTTCCAGTTCTTCTGCACCGCTTCTTTCAGTGCAAAAGGAATGCTTCTAGCTTTACAAAACTTTAGGTGTTGTTCCAGCTGCAGGGAAAGTTGAGCTTGCTCACCTTGAATTTCGCCGAGTTCAGCGTTGAATGACTGAGGATGTCTGTTTAACACTTGTTCCAAGGCCCGGCGGTCTGGCGCAACCACATGGTTAACGCTACTCCATTTCAGCCAGAGCTGATACAACCATTATCGTCCTATCAGAGCAGAACCCTCCTAGCAGAGAATGTGCAGAGGTAGCTAGAGAGACTAGTGCTGATGCTTGACATTTACCGTTACCACTCCTATCGGGCGCACGCACTCCCCAGTGTGAGTACGGAGCAACACCGATGCCGGGCGTAACGTCATCTGTGGGAAGCACGAGCGAAACAACCTGTACGGCATCACCAACACTGCTGCTCCAGTGTCCAGCTCCATGTCAATTGGCACTCCCTGAACACACATCGTAAAGCGTATCGACTCTTGACGCGGTTTCTCGAGCGTTGTTTGCAACAGTGGCTCGATGTCTTCCTCGGTCTTGAACGCACCGAAACTTTGCCTCTGGGGGATTCTTTTCCGTGTGTCTTGTCCGCTCGTTTTCGGAGGGTGCGGATTAGATGACAACTGAGAGCGGCACACCTATTGAATATGTCCTACTTGGTGGCATCTAGAACAAGTGACTGTTCGGAACCGGCAAGCCCGGTTGCGATGACGTAAGCCACATCGCGTGCACGGTAAACCGTCCCGTGCAAGGGATTCTTCTGCAGAAAACTTCTGAAAGTCCTCCTGGGTTGCACTGCTAGGTACGCACTCTGATATTCTTGGAAGCCGCCTCTACTGATAAGGCTATCTCAACCGCTTGTTTGAAGGTCAGAGATGCATCCTCAACAAAAAGTCTCTTCTGGATGTCAGCGCTGGCCACACCACATACGAATCTGTCTCTCAGAGTGTCTTTTAAGTTCGCTCCAAAGTTGCATGTTTCTGCAGATCGCTTGAGGCCTGCCACGAACTGCGCGATGCTCTCCGTTTGTTGTCGCCTTTTTCGGTGAAACTTTGCTCTTTCCGATATAACCGATGGCTTGGGCGAAAGATGTTCTCGTAATGCTTTCTGCAGTTCTAACAAAGACTGACTAGCCGGCTTTTCGGGGCGGTCAAACTCTTCAATACCTTGTACGTCCTCGGACCTGCGATACTCAGGAAGGCATCTACTTTGTTCTCGTCTGTAATCTTATTCACTGGCAGTAATGCAATATTCCTTTCTTCGTACGTTCCCCAATCCGATTGAGATTCATCGAAAGATTCCACTTGCCCAATCGTGACCATCCTGGATGTTTCCGAGCCGCTCCGTCGTTCTTGTATGCTTGGCTGAATATCCATTTTAACAGTCGCCGTGGGAACGGTCATCAGCCTGCTTCAGGATCCCGTCCTCGTCGCCAAAAGTTGTCTCTTGGGAGGGGAACGACACTGTATCCGAGGTGTAACAAGAACCCAGGTTTAATGTCAGCCGGCCGTTAGACCGCGCGTCCTGCTGGTCCACGACTGCTCGAGGAACCCAGCGAGCCATGCACTTATATCGAGATACAGACAGGCAAGGGGGCGGTGAAAATGGGACATCGTCGGGCCCCCCATGAAGCGTGCCCGCTGCAGTAACCCGCATTTATGTCTGGATCATGTTATCTGCAGTCGTGTTATCTTACGTGATGCCTGTGTCAAGGAGTAGCTGGACAGTTTCCAGTGTGGTGGTGTTAACGTGCCCTCTGGGCGTGACAGGGGTGGAAGCACCGCCGGGGCTCGAAACTTAGCAAAAGCCACCTGGAAAGCGTGGCCGTAAATACTTTATTTGATAGACTCACGTGGAATGGTTCTTGTGTGTGCATCGCTGGCTCAGGAAATGTGTGCACGATATGACCGGAGATCTGTGTAATATTGGTGAGCGAAATGTTGTCGAAGGTGAAAGTCGCTGGTGCGCTGGAACCTGCGGCGCACTGCGCGGGCCGTGGATCTCTCAAACGCATGTTCCTGCGTCCATCATGGATTAGTGGCGTGATGTGGTGAAGTGTGGTGGAGTGGTCGCGATGACGAGTGTGAATGTCTCAAGCGTTTGTATATTTGATATATTTTGGTGTGTGTGTGTGTGTATTCAAATGAATGTGGTGACTGTAGATCTGCTCCGACCGCTGCGGTGAAAAATGAAGATGATGCTAATGACGCTAAAACGCGTGTGGTTCCTCGATGCGTGAGTTGGCGCTCGCGGCCACCGACCGGACCGCCCAACGAAACTGTTATGTATTTATTTTCAGAAAAGGTCGTTGTGCCAGAGACTTGTCAGCGTGGACCCTCCAATGCCAACGCTGGCCATACTGGTGTTACATCTATCCACGTGCCTGTGTATCGAGTGGTGTAAGTGGGAGGGGACTCGGGATCATTCAGTGTGATGAGGCCAGACGCCATGGCAGAAATCCACAATTCACAAACTGGAGCATCAGATATCTGTTGACCCCATGCCGTGTGATGAGCGTTAAAATCCCCGGCATTGACGGCTGGTGTCTCATCCGTAAGTAAAAGCACGTGTCTTATGTCATCAGACGATGGTGTCATTGGGAAGCGTGGTGGAGCGTATGCAGAGATGAGTGTAAATGAAGCAGCGGCGCAAGTGCAGACAAAGCCATCACTCTAGACGTGGTCAGAATGGGGAAGAGGTCAAACGTTGCATGACGTGCTAGAATAGCGAAGCGCGGCCGCGTAGTAGCGGTGAAGATAGAACATTGTGGTGGTATGCCCTGTATGGTGTCTTGCCGTGTGTATGGGTCTGAAATGAGTGCTAACATATGATTGTTGTTTCGCATGGCTTCTACCAACAGGGGGGACGCGTTGCGGCAGTGGTCTAGATTAGCTTGTATGAATGAGAATGTTAGAGTGCTAGTCATTGTGATTTTGTGGAATCGAATGACGTAATTTTAAGGAATGAGGTGAAATTATCTCCGTAGTGTGGTGGAATTGATGATGAAAATTAATGTGAGCAGGGCATACCTTTGTGTGAGGTGGATAACGAGGAAAGCTCCAAAAAAAGGATGTGTGAATTAGAAAGTGTGCAGGAAGTGTTGTCAATGTGTGACTGCTGCACAGGAACGTAATAAATAGAGACATTTAGCAGAGCGGGCCAGCGGAGCGGAGCGGACGAGAGAGGGCGCCAGTACGCATGCGCCGAACACTCAGCCGACCGCGGCGGCTGCGTTTTTATAGAGGCAGAACGCTAAGGCGCCCGTGTGCTGTGCGATGTCAGTGCATGTTAAAGATCCCCAGGTGGTCGAAATTATTCTGGAGCCCTCTACTATGGCACCTCTATCACGCTTTATTCTTTCACTCTACCTTTATCCCTTCCCTTACGGCGCGGTTCAGGTGTCCGCCGTTATATTAGACTCTGCGCCATATCCTTTCCCCAAAAACCAATTATTATTAGACAGTTCAAGCTTTGTGTACGCAACGGCTTAGCCTACGCAAGGAGTTTGCGGGGACGGTAGTGCGCATGCACAGAACGCAAGCCCTGCGTCTTGCGTGCGTACGCTAGCCAGCGAACTTTGCGTTGCGGAGCTTGCGTGGCTGGCGTACGTTAACGTTGACAAGATGGTGCCGCCCTGCTCGCCTGCTTCGGAATAAATACATGACGCCGCTGGATTCTCCGACGCAATAGCTCGCTCAAATCGTAGCGGTTCGTTTTTATTTCACTACTCTTCCCCACACGCAGCGGTATATATATAAGCGACAACTAGCCGCTGTTTTTGAGACAACTTGGTGATTTTCAACCTCCTAGGCCTTACTAAATGCAGTGTATTTGCGTCGTAGCAACGACACCTGGCGATGCAGTTTTCTAGCTTTTAGTCAGTTCTTACATTGTCCTTGGTTTGCATAGTTTTTCTTGTTGAGACAAAAAAAGGCTCCCAATGCACTCACCCTAGTTACCAGTAATCACGGATGAAATTTTCTTCCACCGAGCGTTGATGTGCTTTGACGTCTTTTCACAAGATGGCGCTACTGTTTACATGTGTGCTTAAGGGACGCTACGGCACGGCCAGCTAAAACTATACTAAAACTATAGCCCCGGCGGTAAAGGCGATACGAAAAAAATGGCAAACCATTAGCATAGTTATTCCAATACGAAGTGTGCCATTGCTTGAGGGATGGCGAGCCTGATATGGTACACGAAACAATGGCCAGGTTTGAGAGGTTTATATTAATAAGGACTGAAACATACAAAGTTAGGGGCGGTGAGAGATTTGTATGGAACAGGAAGGCAACAAAAGAGATCCTCTCATGTGGCCACAAGATATTTTGTGTCGGCTTTATGTGAATCTGAGCGCTTGTGCTGCAGCGGCATCTCAAGTATTTTTGAATTCTTTCTTAGGCGTAGCATTGTTTTACTGCATATGAGGCAGTATTGCATTATTATTATTATTGTTACTGTTGTTATGAATTGAAAAAATTCCTACAAAGATGTCACAGATTAGCCTCTTCACGGAAGGGAGCTAATCGCCTTGCACCGATGGTTTGCTGCATGATCTTGCATAAAAAGTAGATAATTTCTGTCAATGTTTCAGTCTTGCAGCAGGAATAGGATTAACTCAGCAGAACATCTGCACACTAAAAAAACCGTTACCTGCTTTAACATATCTTCTGAGGCTCTGGAAAGGAGATCTGGCCAGATTAGTGCAGTTTCTGGTGAAATAAGCCCGCTTCACTGTTAGCATGGAACCATCGTGCTCTTGCAAACATTCTGATCTTTTTGATTGATGGGTCTGAGGGAAATGCTGTAACATGATCTGAAAAGCTTCTATATAGGCCACTACTGAAGGGAATTCAGGCATAATGATGCATTTAGAACTACTGACAAATTAACCTGTTATTGATTCCATCACAAACACTAGAAAAAATCCCTTTTTGAATGCATGACGAAATTTTAATATCATCTGTTGTTTTGAATCGTCAATATGGCTATATTACAGGAAGGGGCATTGCATTAATTTCTGGCAAATTTACAGATGCGCTGTATTCGTCATTTGAAAAATTGTTTAACTCCGCTTTCTTTCCCAATGTTCAGAAAATCATTGATGCTGTGAACTATGAGATGTTACCAAGCAAACTGTACCCACTTGGCTTTTGAGGTCCCTTTTTCGATATCCTTAAGAATTTTTTGCATGATCTTTCATTCCTATATTAAATAACCAAACCGAATCTGGTGATAAACTGGCAATATATAGAGGCTGGTAAACCAGTGGACTCTATTTCACCTTCCCTATTCTTTGAAAAAAATTAATAACTAATAGTTTCAGCTTGATAAGTTCAGATGCTTGGTCTTCCAGTGCATGGACAGCACAGTTCTGCTCACAGATCAAGCACACTTTAAGACAACAATGCATTAGTCACAGGAGAACGTAAATTATGTGATTAAATGGGTTTCTGACGATCTGTTTTTGAGGAGTATTTTAGTCTTATAGTTAGAGTGTAATTTTTACTTAGCCATGGCTCTGTCTCCTGCAGCTGTATACGAATTGAACATGTGAACTGAACAAAATATCCTGGCATATTCTTTGATACTATAGTAGTAGTTTATTATGACGTGAGCACTTCATTTATGTTTGTGTCACATTGCGGAAGATTGCATTGTTGTTTTTGAATGTGGTCTTTGGATAATATACATGAAAGAAAACAATGCCGAAATTCAGACATAGCATTCTTAGATAAGGTATTACAATATTTGTTGCCATGTCCTTCTTGTTGATATTGTCATGTGGAAATTTTAGCTTAAAGAATGTTTGAAATGTGTTTATAATAGCTATCTTATATCATGAATTGTTCGCATTTTCCTGTTTCTTTATATCTTTCTATTGCCTTTTTACAAATAGTTTGTCATCAGCACTTTTAGAAATCAAACTTAAAAAAATTACCTCTCTTTGAAAGTTGGGGAACTTCAAAGTTTATCTAGGTACAGGAAGGCAACGCACTGGTTTTTATGTACCTGACAACTTTTATGGGTCACCCAATAAGGTCTTTACTGTGACATCTGTGCTCAGCTTGAAGGTGCAATTGAAATTGCTGTATTAATCTTCAAAGTTTTACTGCATTACCACTAGCAGTCTTCTGGCAGTTAAAAAGCCGCTGTTGTCTGTGTGCATGTGTGTGTGGAAGGTAAATGAAAGTGCCTTTCGGAGACGGCGTCTTGGGAAAGAACACAAATAAGGTAGGACTGAAAATGTTTAACCATGGCACAATACAAATCATATCATGCAAAAGCAATTCTACTTGATAGCCCGCTTCTTGCGAAATCACAGTCCTTATTGTGTTATCAGCATCACTTTTGCAGTAAGCACAAGTTCATCTGATAGTATATTCCTCTATGCTACATCTTTAATGAGATTAAATATATGTTTTACACAGTTTTCTTGCCAGATGGAGTAACTTTGACAACAAACGTCAAGAACTTTCAACCTAAAAACTTAATAAGCAAATTATTTCAACTTCTATTTCCTATTGCCCGAGTCCCAGCCTGAAGTTCTAATCGTTGCTTTCTCTCTTCTTGATCAAAATGCCATGCCTTTCACTGAAAATGAAGAAGGTCTTATTTTAGCTCAGCATTTGAAGAATCTTTAAACCTGATTTTTTTTCATATATACATAAAATGGCTTAATTAATCGTTTTTGATATCACCATGACTTCCAATCTGAATAATAGATTTTACTGGGTGTATCTTATGATTTACTTCAATACTTCATTTACACTGCAATTTATTTTTAAATTTATTTATTTATTACTACCGCTAAGGCCCTTTGAAGGGGTATTACATGAGGGAGTGGGTTGCTTAGCATAGCATTGCTTCATGGTGATTTGAATAGTGATCGGTCAGTGTGGAGTACAATGTGGAGGGGAAAATCATACCGTTTGTTTGCAATGCGTACAAAAATAAAGACAGATGTGCAGATGTGCGGGCAGGCAGAGGATATATGTGGTCTTTTCATGGTTGAAGCGGCTGGATGTGCGGTAGGCTGGGATGATAACAGACTCATGCGAAACATGATTATAGACATACTTTTCAAGTGTGACGCTGATTTGTTAAATCTGTACCATAACCATAAAATTTTAGTTCAGTGACACATTCATGACACGAATAAGCAGAGAAGATGAACCTAGGGGCGCGGTTTTGTATTGCTTCTAGTGAATTAGAAAGACTACTTTAATTATGGCCCAAATACCGCATGCATACTCTATTTTAGGCCGTACAAATGTTACATAGGCTAATGATTTCAACGATCGTGGTTTGAAGCTCACAGAGTATATAGCTTAGAGAGTACCATTTGTAGAGAATGTTCGCTCTTGATTTCATCGTGCTGAGTTTGCGCGGCGCATCGTTCTGCTTTCTCATTGCCACCGATTCTGACATCGCTAGGAACCCAGCAAAATTATGTCGTACCAATGTGTTGTGTATGATGTCTGCTATTAGTGGTGTAACTGCATTTGCATAGTGAAGTGAGGCGAGTATGCTCAGAGAGTCAGTAGAAATGATGCTGTTCTCGATGTTGTCATTTATTTTATTTTTTACAGCCACAGAGAGAGCGTAACACTCCGCAGTAAAGACGGATACACACTGAGATAGCTGTAATGTTCTTTCGCAATTGTTTTCTACCATGGCACTTCCAACATAGCGTGCCGACTTTTAACGATCAGCATAAAATCTTGTGTATTCGTTGCATTTTTCATTTGAAAAATATTCTTGACACATTGTTCTTTTGCTGTTAATTTTTGCTGAAAATTTGTAGATGTGTTAATGTGAAGTACTATTTACAAGGTAAGATTATAGTGTACAATTTTAAGATGCAATTTAAAACACCGGCACAAGCCTGGACTTTCTGGAACTGATGAATAACTCGTTCGCCTGAAAGTACAGTTTCCAGAAAGGCTGTCCGAGCAGCCAAAACTATGGGCCGCGCCCCCCTGCCAGTTGGAGAAACAAGTGATGGCTTGGCTCGGTAGGTGGCAAGTTGTGTGGTTCCTCAATGATGCCGTCTTGTTTTCTTACTGAACTGAGGAGGGCAGGAGGGACTCAAGAAAGAAAAATTATTACTTAAGTCACAATTATGAAATCTTTAGGGAACATGTAATTTTGCGTCCTGATAGCAAATGTATGGTTTAATTTTATGTACAAGAAGTCCTTGTGAACTTCTGCAATATTTTATGTAACGTTTTTCCACGTGTTTCATGGAAATTCAAGCCATGCAGTAACAGTAAAATTATCATCCTACCTGTCTTAGAAGTTGAGCAACAGGATTTAGAAGTTGTGGCTTCAGAAACAGGAATACATATTTTCTTCCCATTTATGTGCCCCGCCGCGGTGGCTGTGGTTAGGGCGCTCGACTACTGATCCGGAGTTCTCGGGTTCGAATCCGACCGCGGCGGCTGCGTTTTTATGAAGGAAAAACGCTAAGGCGCCCGTGTGCTGTGCGATGTCAGTGCACGTTAAAGATCCCCAGGTGGTCTAAATTATTCCGGAGCCCTCCACTACGGCACCTATTGTACGTTTCTTCTTTCACTCCCTCCTTTATTCCTTCCCTTACGGCGCGGTTGAGGTGTCCAAAGATATATGAGACAGATACTGCGCCATTTCCTTCCCCAAAAACCAATTATTATTATTATTATTATTATTATTATTATTATTATTATTATTATTCCCATTTATGAAGTAAGTGACAACATCAAACTTTGTAAGTCAACTTCTACGATAGGCAGGATAATATTTAACCTTACTGCAAAGCTTTATGTGAAGAAAAACCAATAGCATGCATTCTTGCAAGTTCTCTGGAGAAAAAATTCCTGAAAGCCCTCGGCAAAAAGCTACATTAAGTGCGCAAGAAATTGTTTAACATAAAATTAAATTACATATTTGAGATCACCACATAGAAACACAACAAAACTGCAACAGCAACCATCAAAACAGACGCAAATCTCGCCAAAGCACCAGGCCAGAATATTGTTTGCTTCATCGTCTGACAGGTGAGGCAGCCTGTGGGAGCAGATGCATTGCTCGCATCTGCAAAGCTGTACTCGCAGCCAACAGCAATTCTCATTCATTACAGAAACTGCCGGCAAGCACAAATGTTTAATTATGCCTCAAAGAACAAAGACTATACTTCGCTACCTTGTGAGCGATGTTTTTTCGTGATTAGGTCAGTACCTTGCATTCAGGAATTTTTAAGAACCACCAACGACGCAAGAGACAGACTATACAACGAACTCAGGTTCGGCGCAGAGACCCCCAACACAAACAACAATAACCAAACATGGCAGAACGGCACCGACAACTAGAAATTTGGCAATGGAACTTCAAGGGGTACAAGCGTAAGCAAGGCCTCCTGCAGCAATTCATATACACCAGAGGAACCCCACCGGATGTAATTATGTTACAAGAAACAAACAACACCCCAACACTCAGAGGCTACACGTGTCAGGAAAGCGGCCGCACTGCAACCCTCATAAGCAAACAAATAGTAGCCATAGCACACAAAGAAAGAGGACACCCAGATCGAATATGTAATTACGGAGATAATTCCCAAAAAGAAATGAAATTCCAAAATCACCTATATCGTAAATCTATACAGCCCACGCAAACAAACAAAAGGTAACTTTATTAGGCTCTTTGCGGAGGCGAAAAAGTTGGCGGGGCAAAACACCTTAATCATTGCGGGCGTCTTTAACGCCAAGAGTCCGAGATGGGGCTATAACAAAGAGGACAAAAAGGGGCGCGGCATCTGCACGGCGGCAGAGAACGTAGGATGCGAGCTGCTAACCGACAAGAATCAACCGACTAGGCAGGGGAACAGCTTCAGTCCATACACGAGTCCCGACCTAACCTTCATAAGGGGCGCCAAACAAGCGGAGTGTGAAAAGCTACTCGAGAACCTTGGAAGCGACCACCACATAATAAGGATCTGCACGGTGGCGGACAACGTCAGGAGAATGATTGGCACGGCTCGGCTAACGGATTTGGAAGCCTTCAGAGCGCACTGCAAGCAGATCGAGGGAGACATCGGTTCTATGGAAGAGTGGAGCCAACAACTCAGAAGAATCCAAGACCTATACACGAAAGAAGTAGACATACGGAACAAACGCCGGAGGAGGACAAGCGCCTCCTAAAGCTACGGGAGGCAAGACGCGGGCTCACCAAGCGGTGGAAGAGACAAAAACTCAACAGGAAGCCAAAGAAGAAAATTGCCAATATAACCAAGCAAACGGAGCAGTACGCGATGCAGATGGCCAGGCAGGGGTGGCAGCAATTCAGCAACTCGCTGAACGGCACCCTCAGCACGGCCAGAACGTGGCAGATCTTGAAGGCCCTCATGGACCAGAGCAAACACAAATCCGAAGGCAGCAAGAGATACAGAGGCTGGTGCATTAGTACGAAGGCACGGACGAACAACTACTCGAAGAGGTCCGGATCAAGTGCTCCGGCAAAGATCAGGTCGACAGCTACCGAGAAGAATACAGTGGCGAGGAGAACCCGGTCATGGACCGACCAATCACGAGAGAGGAGGTCGTCGAGGCGATAAGATCGGCCACGAAGAACGCGGCGGCGGGGGCGGACAAGATCCGGAACTCGCTAATAAGGAACCTCAGTGACGAGGCGATAGATGAGCTTACGACCTACCTCAACAAGCTCTGGCAAGAGGGAAGAGTGCCGGCGGAGTAGAAACACGCCGTCGTCGTGATGATTCCGAAGCCGGGCAAGAAGCTCCAGATCGAGAACTTCAGGCCGATATCTCTAACGTCGTGCCTGGGCAAGCTGTACGAGAAAGTGATCACGAAGAGAGTCGCACCTGGAGAACGAACAATGGTACCCGGACAGCATGTACGTGTTCAGAGCCAACCTCTCTACGCAAGACGTGCTGCTCCAACTCAAGGAGGAAGTGCTCGAGACGATGCCGAAGGCGGGCGAAAACGTCGTCATGGCCCTCAACATAAAGGGGGCTTTCGGCAGCGTAAGCCACGTGGCCATCATGGAAGGTATCAACAACACCAACTGCGGGAGGAGAACGCACGATTACGTCAGAGCCTTCCTGAGCGACAGAACGGCGACCGCTGGGCTGGGCGAGCTGTGAAGCGACGTCTTCCCCACGCCGTGCAAAGGCACACCCCAAGGATCCGTCATATCGCCCGTCCTCTTCAACGTGGCAATAATTGGACTCGCAAGACGGCTCAAGGAGATCCAGGGCATCCAACACGCGATGTACGCCGATGACGTCACGATATGTGTCACACAAGGATCACTCGGAGAGAAGCAAGAAAAACTACAGGAAGCGGCAACTTGCGTAGAAAATTACACCAGAGAGAGGGGCCTAAGATGCTCGACGGAGAAGTCGGAACTCCTAAGGGTCGGGAAGCATCCCACCCAAGCGACACTGGAGGTCGTTCTCGAGGGACAGAACATCCCGGAAAAGAACATAATAAGGATCCTGGGCATGTGGTTGCAAGGAAGCCGGAAATGCAGCCACACCATCAGCCTACTGAGAAAGGCGGCAGAGCAGGTGGGCCGTATGATCAACAGAGTCTCCCAAAAGAGATACGTAATGAAGGAAGAAGACACTCTCAAGCTAGTCAACAGCCTAATTGTCAGCCCAGTCACGTACTCCTTGCCGTACCACGCGACGACCAAGGCGGAAAGAGAGCAAGCCGACACCATTCTCAGGAAGGCGTACAAGACTGCTCTGCACCTACCCAAGAACACGTGGAACGAAAAGTTGCTCCAGCTAGGCATCAGCAACACCTTCAGCGAGGTCGCCGAAGCTCTGCTGGGAACGCAAACCACGAGACTCAGAGTCACCCCTACGGGACGAGCGCTCCTAAGAAGGTTGGGTCGGGACACGAGCGGACTAGTAGCCAGATACGCGGACGTACCGGACCACCTTAGGAAAACCATTAACGCGGGACCATTGGCGAAAAACATGGACCCCAATCTTCACGAAAACAGACGAAAAGCGAGGGCCGAGTACGTAGAAAGAACGCTAGCCCAGTTAGACAACACCGTATACACGGACGCTGCCGTGTATCCGCGCGAGAGAGAACGCGTAGCCGCGACGGTAGTGGTTAACAAGGAAGGAAACAAGATCACGTGTGCCACGGCAAAGGTCGCCGGCACAGCGGAGGCCGAAGAGATTGCCGTTGCGCTGGCGGCAGCAGAAGGCTACAGAACGGGCCTCTCTCAACATACTGACGGACTCAAAGGAGACGTGCAGGAACTACACGAGGGGCAGGATCAGCAGAACAGCCCTTAGAATACTCAGCGGGGTAACTTCCGCCGAAGAGAAACCAAGGCATAACCTAATCTGGATCCCGGGCCACGCGGCCATAGGGGGGAACGAAAGGGCAGACAGCCTAACTCGAGGTAACGCATTCCGAGCAGGGCAGTCACATGCTCTGGAGCTCCGCCTACAGGCTTGCGAGGGGGGATACGCAGAGACGTTGAACTTGCATAGGGGAGCTAGAATTAGATATCCACCACCACACAAAGCCCTAACAAATGAGGAAGCGACCGGCTGGCGCAGATTACAGACCAACTCCTTTCCTAACCTACACATACTTAGTAAGATGTTCCCGACACAATACAGAGCCACCTGCCCTTGGTGCGATGCCACACCTAATCTTTACCATATCACGTGAGAGTGCGAACGCAACAAAGCATTCCACCAACACGAACATCCGAGTGCGGAGCAATGGGAGAGTCGGCTCACCAGCGGCGAGCTCACGACCCAAAGGGCCTTAGTGCAGCACGCGAATGATCCAGCACGACTCAGTGGAGCCTTGGAATAGGGGCCCACCTTTGCTGACGAGAAGCCTCAAGTCGCCAGCGCCAGAGAAAACGACGGAGACTTCATAACCGCGAAACCCTTGAAAGATCCAATAAAGTTTTCACTCACTCACTCAATCCAGCGCATAAATACACAAGTCTCTGTAGACGTCGACGCAAGTTACGACGAGTGTTTTCAGATGACTGCGTTATTTACCGCCCAATAACCAACAGTAGTGGCATCCAACTCCTACAATCTGACATTGAATGCGTAAGAACCTGATGTAACAAATTGCTATTGTCTTTAACGCGAAGAAAACATATCTCCTATTCTTTCATCGACGTCACTCCCAACCTACTTCAAACTACTCAATCTCCAATTCCAAAATCACTGCTGTAATATATAAATACTTGAGTGTTCATTTAACCCGCGATATCAATTTGTCACATCACATAAAGCAGATTATTAACGATGCTAATCATGACCTCAGTTATTTTCGCCGAACTTTTTGCCTAGCTGCTCCATCAGTAAAGTTATTAGCTTATTTAACATTCATTCGTCCCGAACTAGAATACCTATGCGCGGTTTGGAACCCCTATCAAAGTAGCCCTTCTAACTTACTGAAACACAAAACCGTGCAGCAAGATTCATCCACTCGGCCTATTCCTATCATGTGTCAGTGAATTAAAACGTAATGCTCACTTTACAAACTTAGCAGACCGCCGTACTAATGAAAGACTATGTATTTTTCATAAATTTTACTATCACCCCATGATCAAATCTATTAACAGCCCTGCCCTCCGCATCTCCAGCCGCACGAACCATCAGAAGGCCGTTTACCCACCCCCTGCCCGGACTACTGCTCATCTGGCACCATTTTTTGTCCGCACAGCAAAGGACTGGAATGACTTGCCCAACGCCGTCGTACTTCATTCCGACCCATAATCATTCAAACAATCAATCGAATCAACTATGTTGCCTGAACTCCACTCGCTCATGTAATGATGCCTTCCAGATTATAATAAATAATAATAAATAAATAGGATAGTTATGAATAGAAAACAGTGATCTGCGAATGGCCATGTACTAACAGATGCGACGTCGACCGAGGCAACGATGTCATTAATGTATATTAAGAATAAAACAGGGCCAAGGACACTTTCCTGAGCGACCCCAGAGCCCACCAGAGGAGCAGCCATTGACGTGGACGAACTGTTTTCGGTTACTGAGGTAGGCTTGAATCAACTTCACCATCGGTAGAGAAAGAAGTTAGGACGGCGCTAAAACGACAAAGACAAAGAGGCACGAACACAACAGGACGGGCGCCAACTTGCAACTGAAGTTTATTGCACCAAACCCCTACATTTTATGCATCAACTGAGCCGTATCACAACAAGCTTATCACACAACAAAACGCAATTTCTTCAATAGTCAAAACATCGGAAGTAGGCGCTACTTTTACAGACCAGAGACGCCTTCTGCACTATCCACTTGATAACAGCAATATTCTTACTTTATAAGTCCCCAGATTAAATGATTGCGCAACCCACATGAAAGCAATTGATCATCCAAATGATACACACACGCTTGGGCAAGGAAACCAGCGCGCAAACTCAACAATCGTGATTTAACACAAAGAGTGAAAATGAAAGAATGACCAACAACAAACGCGGAAAATTTGGTGGACATGAAAACTTAAACCTTCGGGGGAACCTCCCAGCGTCAATGTACTATAATTATCGTCAAAAATTAAAAACCTTTGAGAAAACCCTCAGCGTCAAAGTGCTACAATATTGGTTTCTACACAAACGTCTTTTCGGTCGATAAAACACATCGATAAAAAACTATGTATGCAGAAAACTTGCAAACGTTGAAACCTAAAGACAGCCTTCGAGAAACGCCACCTCAGCGTCACTAATTGAAATGGACGGCCTACTAACACATGCGCTTCCCGCTTTCTTAATAAAAAATGCCTCCACAACTTCTCGCTCAAATCTGTCTTTACCGCTCTTCAAAAAAGTTGTTTTGCTCAGATCCGGACTACACCCCTTGCACGTCTTGCAGTGATCTGCAAGGAAACTTCCATGATGTTGGCACACATTCCGCAAGTGTTCACTGGCACGTTCATTAAAACAGCGACCGGTTTGCCCTATGTAAACTAAACCGCAGCTTAGAGGAATCTGATATACAACTTGTGATCTGCATTTCGTGAACCGTTTTTGATGTTTAATAGAGCAAACCGGTCGTTTCTTATCCGGTTTTGACATTGTGCAAATCTTTGACAACTTTGATGGGGCCGAGAACACAACCTGCACCTGATGTTTGCTTGCGACTAGGGGTTTGGTGCAATAAACTTAAGTTGCAAGTTGGCGCCCGTCCTGTTGTGTTCGTGCCTCTTTGTCTTTGTCGTTTTAGCGCCGTCCTAACTTCTTTCAAGATATGAACCAACTAGCCCAAATCAAAGTACTTCTTGGGTAGAGAAAAACCGGTGTTTTGAAGTCTTAGGATTACTCTGTTATGAGAGACGCGATAAAACACTTTGCGGAAGTCAAGGAATTGATATCATGTCTATTTGCTCGCCCTTATAGAGAGAGGATGCCACTTCGTAAATGGTAGTGTAAAATTCAGTAACAGTTAAAAGACCTTTCCGAAATCCATGCTGCAAACACGACCAAATATTGTGTTTTTCGAGAAATGCGATTGTGAAGTTTGACACGATGTGTTCCATGAGTTTACATATACTTGAGGTTAATGAAATTGAACGATAGTTTCCAACATCAAGACGATCACGTTTTTTGAAAACCGGAATCACTCCTGCCATTCGCCAATCGTCAGGAAGATTATTGTCCCGAAATGATAACTGGAGCGGATTAGTAATTATATGGGCTAGGGGTTTCGTATAGCGACATAGGAATACGTAAGGTACATTATCAAGGCCGACGGAGGTCTTCACTTTAAGGTTGAGGAGGAGATTAAAAACATCTTCGTACGTAATGAAATCGGGTGATAGATTCGGGGGAGAATAATCAAACCGGACATCATCTTGTGCCGTGGTGAAAACAGGGTTAAAGTACTGATTAAAGCAATTGGCAATAACGGACGGGTCGTGAGAAATGCAATTAATAACAGATACGTTACTCGGTTCTCTTTTAGTTTCACTGATGTATCGCCAGAACATCTTAGGTCTAAAAAGCTCGGGAGTGAATGAGTGAAGCATTTTGCTTTTGCTTCGTATCAGTGAGACGCTGGCGCAGTTTTAAAGGCTTGCTGGGTGCTATTGAAACGACTAGCACCATTACTGACATTAAAGACTAGCACCACCGTGTGCTAGCACCATTAGTCCTGATGTTGCATGTTTTATCTTGACTATGTGTGCTTTTGCTTGGCCTGTACTGGCTTACTTTAGTTGATATATCATATGATTTAAGTTTGTCTGTTATTTCATCATTTTCGACTTGTACTTCTGTAGAAATGGTCATTCTCTGCACTCACAGATACCTGGGAGTCCTGATTCCGCTTCTGGCGCAGAGGGGCAGCGGTTAAGCTACGCGCCACTGGCCTGCGATGGCAGGTGCTGCCATCGGTAGGGCTAGTTAGACGTATGTTGTTCTTGAGGAAGCAGGCTTCAGACCGACAGACAACCACTTTTTGGCGTATTGGAAGCGCTAGAGTACTAAAATGGTAACCACAGAAATAATTCACAGCAGACTTGGCGAGTTAGTGATTATCATTATTCAGCCGAAATGCTGCATTTTAGCTAGCTGTTTTTTCAGGGGCCTGAATAATATTTTCTTCTAAACGACATAATACGAGCCTCACTGCAGCGGAAAGACGGCATCGCAGTGGGGAAATACACTAAAGAAATAAAAAACTATATAGCGGGGGGGAGCGGGAACCGAACACGCGGCTGCGCTAACAAATGAGTTCCGCTGTCCGTAGCTTCAGACCACTACGCCATCGCTAGAGCTTTTTTAATCATAATATTTAATACTTTAAAAATGTATTCTATTTACATTAAATAAGTTATTTACAATAATTCAAGAAGTGCCACGAAACACATCTAAAAAAGACTGAGGAGCAGAACACTGGACGCGTGGTAAGGCTGAGCACATCATCAAGAAGGAGTGGCACTCGGTTCATACACTTCCCCCTGATGACCAAACAGTGGGGAGAAATGTTAACATCCTGCCTGTATGAACTGACAAACTCTCAAGCTGTGCTCGCAATGTCCTCGTGTTCTTAAACTGCCAGTCTGTCACGCTGTAGTTTGAAAGCGTGTTCTTCATCATCTTCCTTCTGTGCGCGTCGAAGCGTCGAAAAACGAGCATGTGCAAGACTGGCCTTCGGCTTTGGAATCTTCAGAGGCTGGCGCTTAACGAAGACGACGACGAGAAGCGCCGAACGCTCCGAAGCTCGAGGGCCGAAAGCTCGGTCTCTCGTGAGTGCTCTGGACTGACCGCTGCCTCTGGTCTGTGTCTGGACTGTACCGCTGGTTGTTCGCGACGCTGCGCTTTGCAAGACGTTCCTTATTACAAATGGTGGAGGTGCTGGGTACCGTCCTTACGTGTAATCTTGTTCAGGCGATGGTAGTCCGCGCAGAACCGGATGGAACCGTCTTTTTTCTTGACCAGGACCACTGGCGATGCCCACGGGCTGTGCGACGGCTGTATCACGTGGCGATTGAGCATGTCGGTCACCTGCTCGTCAATGATGCGGCGCTAAGCGGCTGACACGCGGTACGGGCATTGCCGCAAAGGGGCATGGGTCCCGGTGTGAATACAGTAGGTAACGGTGGCGCTGCGGCCCAAAGAAGGTTGCTGGTAGTTAAAGGAAGCTTGAAAATGGTGCAGAACGGCGACAAGCTGGTCTCGTTGGTAACTAGAGGAAGCTGGTAACTAGAGGAAGAAGAATCCGGAGGCGGCTCTTGTGATGCAGGCGAGGACAACGGCGGAGGGTCGTACGTCGACTCACGCCTATAATCGTAGGGACGGTGGTCACGACTGCGACACAAACGAGCCACATGGCCAACGATGGCACAGGCGTAGCAAATAGGGCGGTTGTCTTGTGTGCGCCAATGGTTGACTGGCTGCGGTTGTGATCGGGGGCGGGAAACCGGACGGTAAGGTGGGGTTGCAGGTCGCTGGGGTTCTAACTGCCGGGTAGATGGCCAGTAGACAGACCAGCAGGTGAGGGCCGCGACCACACCATGGCATCGGCATACGTCAGAGGAGCCGCCAACAGGGGTAGCTGAGGAGGAGGTGGCAGGACTTCGGCGACCTGCTCCCCGATAACGCGCTGTAGGTTGGGAGTGAGCGACGGCGCAGGCGTAGGCGGGCAGGCAGACAAAGATAGGTGGCGTGCGACTTCCTCACGTACAAACTGCTGGATGCTTTGAAGAACCACGTTGCGCATTCAAAACAGACAAACACCGGAAAAGGCCAACAAGACGAAAAGAGCGCAATTTCGGTCTTGGCCTTTTCCTGTGTTTGTCTTTTTGAATGCGCAATGTGGTTCTTCAAAGCAATGCACCAACTAGCCCAACAAGAAGTTCTAAACTGCTGGATGCGCTGGAGGAGCGACGGTTGGTCCAGAGTACCGTCCCCTGAAGAGCCAAGCTGTAAAGTGTGACCTCCTGAAAGCTTGCACGCCGGGTAAAAAGGCGCTGTTTGCGCAGCTCATCGAAGCTTTCGCAGTAGCCGATGACACCGGAGACAGTCTGGGAATCTTTGGCAACGAGCATCTGGACGGCATCATTCTCAATGCTTTCCACAATATGCCAGATCTTGTCGGCCTCTCTCATAGAAGGGTTGACACGCGTGCAGAGGTCGACGACAACTTCTATATAACTGGTGAAGTGTTCACCGGTTTGCTGGGCCCGACTTCGCAAGCGTTGCTCGGCACGAAGTTTACGCACTGCGGGACGGCCAAAGACCTGTCAGACTGGTTTTTAGAGCTTTTGAGTTTGAAATGTCAGTCTCGTGGTTTCGAAACCAGAGATTGGCTACGTCGCTCAAATAAAAGGTAACATTGGTGAGCTTGACGGTATCGTCCCAGTTATTGTATGCGCTTACGCGTTCATAGAAGGCGAACCAATCCTCCACATCCGTGTCATTTGTGCCGCTGAAGATGGCCGGGTCATGCTGGCTCGCGGCGCCGGGACAGAAGACAGCCGACGGCAGCGGTGAAGAGGGTTGGGTGACGGTCTCAAGCATTGAAGAGGCGGTAGGGAATGCGTGGGTGCGAAGCTCCAGGGCGAGGGGATCGCTCCGAAGCTAGAGCGCCGAACGCTCAGTCTCTCGCGCGTGCTCTGGACTGACTGCTGTCTCTGGTCTGTCCCTGGACTGTACCGCTGGTTGTTCGCGACGCTGTTTTGTAAGACGTTCCTTATTACACATGCAGCAAACCGCACGAAATGGCGGCAGATTAGAAACACTGAAATTCAGAAGACTCAGTGATATGGCAATGTCATCGAGTAATGATAATTAAGCCACCTACAAGCTTTCCTTGTTCTGAATTTATCCCGTGCTTAGAACTTATTGTAATTGTCGTGGTAAGTGCTACTGAACTGTTTTCTAAATATACGTGGTGTGCATTAGTTTTTTAATACAGACACAACAATGCGCTTATTCATTTTAGCAGTGCATATAGATAACATTGAAATGTTGTAGGTGCAGGGTACATGTATGCATGCAGTGCGTGCCAGAAGTAAAAGCAGAGTGGTATTTCTGTGCCAAATCGTAACTGTCTCGGTTTTGTCTCACGTATTAGCTCAAACAACTCACACTCACGTACACGCACACACTCAACCGTGTAAGCATATAGCCTCTCGTCCAATAGTGCATTGATGGCTTGTCTTGTATGTTTATTACTCAGTAATATCAGCAGAAATTGCCGACTAGAAAATATAACTCGAGTTTTAAAACGAGTGTTAGTGAGGGTGAGGAAGGGCCGACGATGTGAGAGCGAGGGAGGGCTAGCAAATGTTTCGAAGTGAGGGTGACGGAGGGCCGGATAACGTTTAAAAATGAGGGCGAGGGTGATGGAGCACTATGGATTCATAAATCAGGCTGAGGGAGGAAAGAAAACAATGAGGGCATTTGCCCACCTCTGTGAATCCTACCTTGTGCTGTGGTATTGCTTCCCGTTGTGTTTGTTCCTAACGTAGTTTTACCAGCTCCACAAGGCTTATTTCACAATCTGCTGTTTAAAAGTGGTGTCAAGTAAAGCCAATCGATATTCAACCAACGAACTGCTGTGCCATACAACACATCCTTCTAATTGTCTGTCATAATTTGCAAATACAGATGTGCTTCTTTAGTCCCATAGTTAAACAACACAAAGATTATTTGCCTGCATCATTGTCGAAACTAAAATTAACCATTACAGCCTTGCATCGTTAGTACAGGCGCCGTTAATATAGGTTTAAATTATGGAGAGTTCTTCTGTGGACGAAGCTTTTTCAATGCACTTACGCTTCGTTAACATAGAAATATGCCGATCAGAGTGGACACAGTGAAAATGCATAGAGCCCATTGTCGCATAAATTCTTGTTGCATTAATGTGCAGAGGGAAGGACTGTTAGAACTCTGGATTTGAGAAGATAATCAAACACTGCCTTAATCGGAATGCCTTTTCTACACACTGGAATTGCCATCACACTGCCTGCCCCACTGTCTGCACAGAATTTTATGTTATCCTGTGAACTGCCTGGAACACCGAATTTTCCTGCTCACACACTTTCTGGTTGCCAAAGCACTTCTGTTTCTGGTGTAAAAATCATTGTCAGGGCTCGGCGACTTGCATTCTGGCGTACATTGTTCATTGCACAAAATGAATTAAGCTGCTTAAAAATAAAAGAACAGAGCCGCTTACTTACATTATAACCTCACAGATGCCTCTCCGCAGCTCACAATGCTAAGTTAGTACATTTTAAACAGAGTACACCGCGGAAGTAAAGAAAATTGCAATGCTCCGGTTTCAGCCATGCACGGTGGGCAAGAACCGAACTAGGCGCCAGTGCAAAGTGGTGAATTTTCTAATGAAAGCAGCAACAACCATTTCATTCAATCCAAGAAGTAAGAGAATGGGTTGAAATTAAATGTGGTCTCTGCCTCGACAGGTCAACGGTTTCAGTGATACTACAGGACTGTCAGAAACGGGCCAACGTCGGCATTGAACAGCCAACCGCCGTGTACCAGTGCTTAGCACATTGAAATAACCCTTGTTATTGTAGCTTTAGGAATGATGCTGTCGTGTCCACACAAATGAGAATGAATAAGTGTGCCAGGAAACCTACCTGATCAGTTAGGAAAGTGCAAATATGCATCTATGTGTGAGCAAGTAAATTTATGCATGTGTAAAATGCAAGGCGGATAAGGAAACCTGGGAAGCGTTCAACACTGCCGACACACAGCTGATTGTGCCCACTATCGCTGTCACAAAGCAGGCAAATAATCATGTCTCTAGCAAGCGGTCACATGCAAATGAAGGCAGCAGATAAACGTGTGCATGTACATCGATGACACTACTTCTCAAGGCTTCGGGAATGTCTTCTGAAACGAACTGGTGCTGCTCAACCAGGGAGCACTGCTGAACAACCGCTTAACACCAGTAAAGCCGAGTTTGCGAGAAGCTTTGCCCTAATAGCATTGTAAACGCATCACCTGGTTATGTACCACTGATCTCCCAACCGAAAGGAATCGTAAGCAAAATCAACATTACTGTCATGGCTCAATAAAACTCGTTGCTGGGCGAGTTGGCAGGCGTTTCAAGATCACAGCATTTTTTCTGATTTCAATGGCAAGCAAGATCCCACTTCAACTTCATATTGCCAATCTTATGTCTAATATTGACTTAACACGGCTATGCAAAAAGAGAAAAAAACAATCGCAAAGGTTTTCTTAATATATGTTTTTTTTGTTTTTCAACAAGACTGATTATGCACAACTTTCTCTCTGAACAGTTTTCATAGGGAACCAAGTACATGGGTTGCGTGCATTGAGACTCATGAGCTGATGCCACACCTTTTTCTTTGCGTAACATTAAGTGAAACGCTCATGAAAAACAGACACATAAGTTGGTTCATATTAGGGATTTGTACACTGCGAACCAGCCGTTATTAAATTCCGGCAGTGATTCTTGTGTACAATCGCGTGATACTATGTCAAAACAAAAAGAAGAATGGTTAGAGGAAGTGTTCAGTCACCCTTTCATCGCGAAAATATGTATTGCGGGCATAGGTCGCAACATGAGATTAGGTTGGGGCAGCCTAAAATAATGAAAAATAATAAGGCCCTGCCGTCACCACAAGATCTATAACATGCTTAATCCAATTCCACCATAAAAGAAGAGGCCCAAGGGCAATGAAAATTTGACTACCCGTAGGTGGGGGAAAAGGAAAATAAAAATTCAGGAGCACCATGTTGACCTAAAGTGTGGTGACGCGAAAGGCTTTAGCGCGGTGTTGCTGCTTGTGTTGCTGATGTGTAAGATGTTAATTAAGTACACAATTATTTGTGAATCCTATATGCTGGAGACACTGGAGGGCATTTGGGAGGCATCCATCTGATTCGACGCCTTTTTGCGAACACTCTCCAGCGTCCTAGACAAGGAGGACTACAGATGCGTTGGCAGGAAGTGCCGTAGTCGCTAACACGCCCAGCTGCGGAACGGAAGGATGGTGGTTCGAATGTGATCCTGCAGAAAGATTTTTTTTTCTTATCGAGTTGAGTGTCACGGACGGACGGGCGGACGTACACCGCGAGTATGAGCCTTTAAAGGCTTTCGCCTCAAAAGGGGGAAGCTGCTGTAGCGACCCACAGCCGCGGGATAGGGCCCGGGGGACTTCCTGATTTCCCCTGGGAAGTAGCGGAGAGGGTGGGCTATATGGATGAGATGAATGGTTGCCAGGTAACGGGTTATGGGAAATGGTATGGGGATGGGGACAGCTAGTTTTTGGCTCTGATTCTTCAGTGATCTCGACTCCATTGTTGGCCTGCCTGGCCAGCGCAGTGAGGGCGTCAAGATTGCCCATTGGTGCGGCCTTCGATCACGGGATGCCCGACCACCCGCCAAACGCAAAGGGCCCCGACCGCCAGAGACAGGAGAACCTAACTCAGGGTCAGCTAACTGGGGCCCTTCACTACACCTGGTTCCACAGTCCATTCCGACCGCAGACAACCGGCAGGAAATAAAAAGAAATGGCGCTCTTGAAAATACATTTGCATCGCACACCGATGTTTTCACAAAGGTTACACAGTGCCCCTGGCCAGCTGTAATCCGAGCACCCATCGCCACACAATGTACTGAATGGAGCACCAAGCCACAGAAGGATGGTGACGTAGCTGTTGTCGCCGCAGAAAACAGGCCGACGGCTGTGCAGCCAAGCTCGTGTCACGTCGCACACTCGGCAGTTTTTAAGCATAGCGCCCCCACGAATCGCAATCTAAGTGGTAATGGATACGTAGCCGGAACAATGTCCTGTGATCGCTTCGGTCGCGATCGCTTCAACCATCACAACGAATGCAACTAGTTGCGCAACGCCAGGTTCATTTCGGCATTCGGAAAGCACGGCGTGCCTAGTGAGCTTTCGCAGGTGCACATTTCACTGGCATGATGTAAAAGCACTCGTTCTGATCGCAATCACTTTCGCTACACGAGCACTTGTCACTGTGTATTGCAGCTCGTGCACACGCTGGAAGTACACCGTGAACAGCTGTTACTCGGCAGTGTCCGTGACAATCCTCGCAGAAATTAGGAAGGCTTGCAACAACTACAAACAGCTCCAAATAAACACTTCGTGACACCACTGCCGTGTAGGGCTCGCGTCGGTTTGAAAATGCGCTCTGTCCACTATATCAGAGTAGATGATTAAAGAATTCAACTGGGCGGAACTTCGCTCAAAGCTGCTGCACGCGGAGAAGTTCGCAGTCGCTGAGGACACTCGTAATATCAAAATGTGGCCAATATAATATGCTTCGCGGCATAGCTGCCAGAACATATGCTTAGCTTACCGGTTCAATCGACGGACGGCTATCTTGGCAGGCAGAAGTGAAGTGGAGGGGCTCTAGATGTCACGTAAAAAGCAGCCAACAGCTGCGATCCAGTCACCGGCCGGACCCGCACATCAGCACAAAAGTTGAAGTAAAGCAACTTTCACTCCGGTCGCCGGACCGGCCGGACGCCTATTGTCTGGACTGTGCGGTACATCGTCCGTATGCCGTGCGGAAGCCACAAAAAAAAAAACGATCGTACAACGAGCCTAAAGGTGTGACCCAGTAGCGTTAATACCGATATATATGCGGAATTGGTCACTCTCAACTTTGCATTCATAAATCCCTGAGAATCCTCATACCACTCCTTACGCTGAGGTTAAACGATGCACCTCTCTCGTGCCATAGCAGGTGCTGTCACCAGTGATGCTTGTGCTACCAAGGTTGCTCTTCCCGGGCGATCTCTCACGACCAATCAATAATTTATTTCGTACTTGGCACAGTGGTCAATTTCCGCACAATCTAGGGGGCAGGTTGATATACGCCATGAGACCAAGTGGCCTAGGTGCGGCCCACCTAGACTGCTTCTCCGGGCATTTTTTCGCTCACAACGCCAACACCGGAATTTCTGTACAATGGGAAACTTAGTGTGATCGCGTTAGCAGCGCAAAATACAGAAGCGGCGTTCTTAGTGGAGCGTTGTAACGTCTGACAGACAGCTCATGTATACCAGTGCGCTCGCCTGCTAAGCGCACAGCCTGCTGGCTTGGGCTGGTACAACTATCAGCAAGACACCCGGTTGGATACCAGAAGGCGCTCCGCGGCTGTGTTACCGCTCACAACTGGTCATTTTAAGTCTCATAAAAACCGCTGGAGAAGGACCTTCATTCGATTGCGAGAAGAGCAGCCTGTCTCTTCCAAGATAGTCTTTTGCCGTCTGCCTTTGTCTCCCGAAGATACATCCCCACACTATGAGAAACGCCATTGGAGAAGAGCCTATTGGTTGAGGCGATATGGGGGCACATTTGCGCTCCGCTCCCAGTGCGCGCGGAAGCACCGTCTTTGCTCGCTAACTGGAGAAGGGCTCGTGCTTAATCAGAAAAAATGTCCAGGCGACAACAACAGGGTGTGTACATTCATATGCTATTTATTACCATTGCAAATAATACACAGAATGGGCCAGCTAGCTACAAAATAGTAACCAGTCGTTCCTCAGAAGTAAAAGGCCACTACGAATGGCTTCCGACGTAACGGCTTGGGCAAGGGCATGATTTCGGCGGCGATTTTTGGACGCGCCGAGAATGGCGACCGAGTCTTCCCGTAGGGGCATATTAAAAACCGAGCTGAACCCGCGAGGCTCCGCCTTCTTTCCCCACGGCTTCTGAAGGTTCGGCTCGGTCCGGAATATCCCTAGCCGTCCCTGTTTCTTTGTGCCTGTTGCATTTTGCCTAATGATAAGCTTCCACAAGGTCCCTAAAGATAATTTTTTAAACGTTATCTCCACATTTGAGTTATTTTTTCTATACTATACTTCAATTTCATTTTTTTTACCACCGGCGCGGTCGTAAATGCGTTTACCACGTGACCATGCTTACCTTCGCAAGGCCTTGGCTCCTCGCCATTGATCCTGTCTGGTCACCGAACGATCTCCCTGAGCAGATTTTCACTTAACCCGGCTGTTTCCGTCGCCAAGATAGAAAGCCAAAGTTCAAGCAGCGCGGAATGCCTTGCTGCGGGCTTCACTGAACAAGATAGGTATCTGTGTCCGGTGTGCAATGCTTCGTTCACCTTTGAAAGTGCACGGAGGCGGCACGTGCGAAAACAGCACCCTGATGTCGCCGACTCGTTGGTTCATAATTGTAGTACTTCGTTTGAATGTGATGTTTGCTGTAATGTTGCGTTTCCCCACCGTGGTGGCCTCTTGCAGCACCACGAACAGGTCCACGGGTTTGTGCCGAGGCGCAGCAGGCTTGAGTTCTCTTCCTTAACAGGTGAGGTATAAACGAGATTTCCATATTGTGCAAACACCGTTTTCTGTCATGTGGTTGCAGTATACGGTAGTAGGGAAGCCGCACAAGTTGAAATAACGCGTCTCGGAAACTTGCTGTGCATTTGCATGTTTTGTGATGCTATGCGCTGGTACATATGGGCAGATCTTATAACATCAGTCATTTTGTTCCGTCTAGGTGGAGCGCTAGGCATTTTTAAAAAGAATTAGCTGCTTTTGGAGTTATGTCCGGGAGTAACAGCAACTGTCACTTGAGTTCTCTAACCTAACGTAACCTAATTAAAGCAAGCCTAACTGCTTTACATACAAAGTGTGTCAAAACATACTACACACCGATATACTGTTGTACTGTTGGGACAAAATTTTCCAAGATGCGCGACTGATGATATCGGCTTATAGGTGTGAAGTGTGCTATTGTTTTCCTTATTTCACTAACACACATTATACATTCCAAGGCGTAGTTTCATCTCCACAAGCGTGATTTACAACCACTGGCTGATAACAAAGCTATATGGTTTTGATAACCGTGTGTCCTGGGTGTTTTTGTCCCCGACAGTACAAGCTGTGATATATGTAAAGCCTAATGCAATTTGAAAGTGATCTGTTTAGGCTTTGTCTACTTGGATTAACCGATCTAGCGCACTTTTTAATTTCAAAGAAGGTTACAACCACGACACGAACACAGCTAGCCAAATCTTTTAATGCGACAGTGTTAATGCTCCCGCTCAGCAGAAAATCTCGCGTCTGTGCCGGATAAATTAACGATTGATTGTGAGAGGTTGCTCGGGAAGGGTAATCCCTACCGGTGCACAAGGCCCGCCACCTCACTTGTGACAGCACCTGCCGTCGCAGGGCAGTGGCGCATCGCTTAACTGCAGCACCACTGTGCCAGGCGTGGTATGAAGCCCAGGGATGAATGTAAAGTCAAGATTGAGCAATTCGACACATATGAACTTTAACATATTCAAGAGACTGCGTCACAACCTCAAGTTGGAGACTAAGTGTCCACTGCGATTTTTTCTATATCCTGTAATCACTTTTGTTATGCACCAAGTGCCTATTATGACAGGAAAAATTTATTCGTTCGTGTTAGGCGGAACAAGTGCAATAACCTTCAAATTTCACTAGCTCGTAGAGGTGTTATTGCGATAAAACATGACAGAAAAATTTGATGCCAGGAGTTGCTCCAGAAAGGAATGCACGGTTCGGTATGGACGGAACTGCAATGCTGCAGCAAATGCTGTGTTTGGACAGAACTGTAGCAGTGGACATGTCATTCCGTAACTTCAGGCACCTTGTGTCGTTTTTTGATGCCAATGCATGCAAGCCTTCTGTCTGCAATGAACCAGAATTTAAACATTACCATGATGAAATAGTCTGCTTATAAGTTTAGTTTCATTTCTGGGGTTTAATGTTCCAAGGCGACTCAGGCTATTAGAGACGCCGTAGAGAAGGGCTCTGAAAATTTCGACCACCTGGGGTTCTTTTATGTGCACTGACATCGCACAGTACACGAGCCTCTAGAATTTCGCCTCTATTGAATTAATGTTGTTTCATGGCACAACAGCCTTTTTGTGTAGCAGGTTGGGCCAGATTATGGGCACTGTTCTGTTTTACGCTGTGGCATGTTGTAAGGTGTGCATACACGTGGTTTATATTGTTAAACAATTGCAAACTTAACCGAGATAGGTATGTGAGCACATTCAGGTGGCTGGAAATAAATACGGCAGCAAGAAAAACCTGTCTGCATTATTTGGGATATGTGTAAGCTGAGAATAAGTCTTCTATATTAAGGAAAGCATGCATGTGAAAAAGAAATAAAGCATTATTCAATGCGAGAAGGTAACATTGCTGCATTCAATTCGCAGTAATTTACTTGCAGTTCTGGGGCTTGCTCACTGTAGCTCAACTGGTATTGATGCCTGTTCCTTTTTCACAGATTTTGAAAGCTGGAAGGATCATGAGGAAAAGACTGAACTTGTCCACTTCGTTGTGTCAGGTGGTACAAAACATTTGGCATCTGGAGGGACAAAGAAGTATCTGGTTTGCCATCGCTCAGGACCATATGTGAAGACCGGGAAAGGTAAGCGCCAATCAAAGGTTCATGGCAGTGTGAAATGTGAGAGGCACTGCTTGGCGACAATAGATGTCCTTGAAAAAAATGGAAATGTGGTAGTAGACTATCAAGCTGAGCAATGTGGCCATGAGACAGAGCTACGGTGCCATCCCTTCTCCATTGCCGACCAGAAGGACACTGCACGTAAGCTGAAGCTGCAGGTCCCTCGTAGGGTTATTCTTTCAGATGCACGTTCGCCTGCCAAAGCTCCACTAGACAGGCTTCACCTTCTGACCCCATCAGAGGTTCAGAACATAAAGATGAAGTTTAATACTGGCAGTGAAGTGGAGAAAAATTGTAATGACTATGTGAGTACGCAGAAGTGGATCGTCGAGCTAGAGGATGAAGGTGCTCTGCTGTATACAGAGCCAGATAAACTGAGAGAAGAAGGTATTGGTGAGTTTGTGATGGCAATGATGAACACTACCCAGGGTCACATGCTACTAAAGCATGGTCAAAGAGCAGTGTGTGTTGATGCCACTCATGGCACAAATCGCTCTAAGCACCAACCTACAAATGTGATGGTTATAGGAAATCGTGGGTCAGGAATTCCGTGTGCCTTCGTCCTCTCTCTAAATGTGTGTGAGGATGTCATGGTAAGAATTTTTACTGCAATCAGAGACAGGCTTGGCACACAAGTTAGCTGTGGTGCATTCATGTCAGATAATGCACCACCATATGCAAATGACTGGCCAAGGGTCATGGGGAAACCTGTGAAACGTCTGCTGTGTGTGTGGAACATCAGACGGAGCTGGGAGTGCAACATGACCAATGTAACTGATAGCCAAAGCCGAGAAGTTGTGCAGAAGAAGCTGAATGCAATGTGGACCAGCAGAAGTGAAGAGGACTTGCACAATGAGCTGTCAGAGTTCCGTACTTTAAAGGAGTTTGTTGAGTGCGTTAAGATTGTTGAGTACTTTGAGAGGGTATATGCTAAGCGCACAGAACAGTGGGCTCTTTTCTACAGGCAGGGCACCGGTTTGACTACTAACAACCATCTTGAGTCAATGCATAATGAGCTCAAGAAAAGTTATTTGGGAGGGTTTCAGAACTGGCGGTTCGACAGGCTGCTGGTGTCTGATGAAATTAGCTTACTGACAAGATAATGAAGCAGCTGATCTGTCGAGTGAAGCGCAGGGCAGACCATTGCACAGCAGACTGCTTCAAGAAGCATGCTGCAGGAGCGGAAGTCTCCATGTCTAGCATGACCAGACTTTTGTGATGGAAAGTGGTCTGTGTAGTCACGTTCTGAAGAACGTACTGACCCCACCGTTGTCAGGAAGGACACACAGTGCCAAGCGTGCATGCTTAGCTGCCCTGAATGTAACACTTGTTTCCACAGGTTGCAGTGCAGCTGTAGGGATTTTTTCTGTGCATGAAAAGGTGCACCATGTCCATGCAGTTGCGCAGTGGGAGCTGCGGTGAAGGGATGAAACTGTTCATGAGATAATCATTGAGGATCCATCTTCTGTTTTTTCTTCTGCAGATGATCATTCATTCTGACTGGTTGAACCTTCTGTTCACGAGTCAGCCAGTGAGTACTCATCTGCAGATGGTTCATTCCCAGAGGATGAGCCTGCAGCACTATTTGACAGCATTCAAGGTGACATGATTCAGTCACAAGACTCAAATGTGCTTGCAGGTGTTGACAGTGAGCTTTCTGTTCTCACGCGTGAATTCGGTAAAGAAACATCAACTGACCCAAAAGTGGGAGCATTGGTGCGTGAATACATTGGCAAACTTGTGCAAGTTATCAGGGGGTGTGCCGACAAAGAGGAGGAACCACCATCTAGCCCAGGCCACCACCTGCCCATAGGTGGCAATAAAAGCAGTCAAGATATTGGCCCAAACGCAGCAATGCCACCGCTTCTACATCAGCTGCAACATTTTCTGATGGAAGCATGTGAGACAGCAGCTTAAATGTCAACAGGGTCCACCTATCTGCATCACGGATTATGATCCATGTATCCACATTCTGAGAGAGCACGACTACATAAGCGCTCCTGAACACAATTACATCATGTGTTTATGGTGTATGTTTTCCTTATGTTTCTGGTGCATGCTTTTCCTGTAGTCCCCTGAAAATTGCATCAGTGCAGTTTTACTGTGACAAGTATTTTTGGCTATTGCAATAGAGTAAGCCTTGTAAAAACCTTACACATCCAGTAGACTTCGATTAATCCAACTTTAACGGAGCCAGTGATCTTTGTCCCGGAAGTAAGAAATTTAGATCTATTAAGACATTTCTTTCTCATGTCAAGCTAGCTAAATTGTACCTTAAACTGCTGAACTTGTCACTTCAGACATAGCCTGCCCTTCTTCCTTGCCCTTCATCTCATAGTGTACATCGTATTGATAAGACTCAAGGCTAAGCTGATATAAAGGGACAATATACTGACTTTTGCAAACGTTTTTTTAGCAGCAATCAAAGGCTCATTTCCCCACTAAACGAATACTCTGATTCGGAGCTTAGAAACGCAGGAGAACAATTTAAACCTAATTTTTTTCATATGGTAGTCTCACTTTCTTGTTCAAGAAAGGGGTGCTTCTGCTTCACTCCGCCACGACGGCTTGTGTACTGTACGATGTCAGTGCACGTAAAGAACCCCAGGTGGTCGAAATTTCCGGAGCCCTTCACTACGGCGTCCCTCATAGCCTGAGTCGCTTTGGGATGTTAAACCTCCAGAAACCAGAAACCATCGTATTTTAGTAGCGATTGGAGTCTGAAAATCCCTTTAAGAATGAAAGCTTTGCCACATTGCCTGGGTGCCATGCAGCGGCAATATTGAGTGTGACATTAACCAGGATGCATAGGTTTTTATTAATATAGCGTTGAGAATGCGAAGGTGGTTTTGAAAGTACTGTCAGTAAAATCACTCACGTTAACGCATGTACCAGGAACCGCTTTTGCAGACAGTAGTGCTGCCATTGGTAGGCAAGCCACTAGCAGTATAGTGTCAGTATGCGTTTTTGAATACATTAAAAGAAATGCTCAGAAAGCATGGTTAAACCATGTGAGGAAGTACTGCAGTAGGATACAACTAAAAAAAACTGCAGTTACTAACACTGGGTCATCGTCCACGGTGTATTGTATTACTCTGCTGGCCAGTCACAATGGTTGATGAAATCAGCTTCTTATTGCTTGACTATATTAAACAAGCCAGGTATCACAATTCTAGAGCATTATTTTGTAGTTGTGATTAGTTTTTTGCTTAGGGAGCAAGAGAAGTTTAATAATGGGCTACTTTTTTGCCATGGAGGAATTCTGTGCGGCAGTCCTGAATGGAGGCGAGCTTCACTGCAGACTTAAATTGCATCCGACTATAGGTGCAAGACAGAAAAAAACATTAAGACAACTAAACCTTGTAACGAAAATAAAAGAACGCTATGTTTTTCACTCGGTCTCATTTATTAAATGTAGTGTGATAACCCGAGAAGATGTTGCTTAACTGCTTAGAAAGCCACAAGGTTTTAAGGCAGCACTGCACAACCATTTGCTCTGGCATGGTTTCTTTGTAAATTTAAAATGTAAATTTCTGCCAAAATCACAAATCCTCCCCTTGCTGTTGTCATCGTAGGAAAAGATGTACAAGAAACTTTGGTTGATGGATTTAATGTCCCATAGCAACACTGGCTTTGACGGATGCTGTAAGAGAAGGCTCCGGATAATTTCAACCACTTGGAGTTCTTTAATGTGCACGCATACTGCGCAGTACACGGGTGCCTTGTGTTTTGCCTCTATCAAAATGCTGCCGCTGTGCTGGGGTCAAACCTGAGTCGTCCAGCCTGGTAATCGAATGCGCTAACCACTAAGCCACCAGAGCGGCGAGATCTGCAAGAATATGCCAACATGTCTACTCTTCTCCGATAGTAGACTGTCCCTTTATGATATCAGGCCACAAAAATGAAAGGAAAAGTTTTAAATTAGCAGTTAGGATTACAATTATTTCATGTGATGAAGCTTGTTTCGTTCTCTTTTCGACACTGAAATATATACTCTGTGGTGAGGAGGCACGTCTGGCTACTATTGTGTGTTCACGAATCTATACCCAGAATTAAGCCACATCATTCACAAGAAATTGGCAGACGTGCTTCCATCTGCTCGCCACCTAACTCGTTGAAGCTCCCTTGGCTGTCCCAGTCAGTTATTTAGAATTTGTGCCCCCAATCAGAGCTCCACTCAATGCCGCCCTGCATTCTGAGGCTATTGTGCAGCCGCTACCTGCCCATATTTGTTTTATACAAGAGCTAATCTTAACCACATGTTGGATGTATATATTTTATGATTAAATGGCAAGCTCACTGATGTGTCAAGCATGAGTTACTCTAACCGGCGGGTGTCGTTTGGATGTGTTGCGATGTTTGGCTACGAGTTCGTAATGTTTGAGCATTTAGGAAGTTCTAATACTTCGAGCAGTTAAAGTGTGGTGCGAATCAAATGTCAAATGATATTCACTAACTATTTGTGGTTTATGGGGGTTCAATGTCCCAAAACGACCCGGGCCATGCGGGACGCCACAGTGAAGGGCTCCGGAAATTTCAACCACCTGGGATTTTTCGCACTGACTTCGCACAGTACACAGGTGTCTAGAACTTCGCCTCCGTCAAAATTCAACTGCCACGGCCGGGATCGGACCCACGTATTTTGGGTCAGCATCCATGCACCATAACCAATGAGCCACCGCGGCAGCTTGGCCAACTATTCAACCTTTTGATTATTTGCGCAGCCCTAATTTTTTAGACTGTTTTCGTGTAACAAGTATGCAAATGCATAGGTATATAAAAGTAGGGTACAGCAGCTATGGGCCACCAGTGACCTACATGCTGTGGGCATGGTAAGGAAAGCATTATTGGAAAGAAGGGACTATAAAATATAATGCAGGCTTTGGAAAGATTTCAGGCACACTTGTGGAGTATGGCATTTGTTTGATAGCTCATCTTTTGGTGGCCAGCACTGATATATGAAAGGAAAAAAATACACTAAACAAAGCTGTCATTTAAACTAAGGGTGGGAATATGTTTGACAGCTGGCAAGCCAGGGAGCAGTTGAAAATTAAATTCGCTTTGTGTAATTGGGAAAACGTTGGTGTTCATTTTGTGTCCAGACCTGGTCTGGGGCTCTTTCAAAAAAGTTAAGGCGTGTAACCCCCCTGATGTTACGCATACCTCGTCGTCATGGAAGGAAGCTCAATCACACTCTCATTCGCATCCACTCTATCGCACTCACAGACACGACCACCCACTCACACTCACGTCACATGCATGCGATATGAGTGCACTCGTTAATGAGTATGCTGACCTGTGATATTATGTAGGCAGTGGAACCAACTGGCCTGGGTGGTACATGAGTGAGAGGTGCCCCCAGCGCTGGCGCCACTTGCTTTCGTGTGGCATGAATTGTGCAGTGTGAATGGGCGACAGCCATTTAGAGTGTGTTAGTCCATGAGAAGTATCTGGTACTACACCTTGTGCAAAGGTAAAAGTTGCTTCTAGTGGTGGTCCGGCTTTCAAGTGGTGTTGTGCTCACGTAACGTGCAGTTGCAACCTGTAGCCCAGCACCACAAACTGGCCGGGTTGTCACGCGAGAGAGGTCCTTCTGGTGCTGTTGCTACTTGCATGGCGTGAACCGGTGTAATAGTACATACTGTGATGGCGCAGACATTTCTCATGTCTGCTGGTGCTGTTGGGACCATCACACCAAATATTAAAACTGGGCTTTCCCCATCATTTAATTGGCTGAGTGGAAGTCAGGCTGACGGAATTTCTCGCTACCTTTGGCGGTGTTCATTGATAGCGTGCTCGTAAAGTGTACTACAATGTATCCCAGTGATGCACTTCAGAAATGTGCGCACAAAAACATTATTCAGACAAACATGTGATCCAAAGTGCCCAATTTTGAAAATGTAACTGGTGACTGTGGTGCAATTTCAGTTCGTTGAAATGTCGACTGGTGTGTCTTTGCATGAGGTTTCAATGGCTTCTCTAGCTTGCAGAAATCTGTCCACATGTGCATTGTCTTAAGTGCGGAAATAAATTTGCAAGACATCCGGTCTGTCGGTAATAAAATGAGCCAAAATCTATTCCTGGTCATGCTCAGATGGTTTGTGCCCTTGCATATATGCGGTGCAGGGTGGCGCTGTGGCAGCTGACTGTCTTAGTGCCCTTGCTTTTCATGCTGCCTTCTCTGCACTTCGCCTGTTTGCATGTAAGCACGTCGTAGTATATTTATTTATTTATTGATATTGCAACCCAGGAGTTGGGAGTTTAGCAGGGTGGGGATACAAATTAAACAGTTTAATAAAACAGGCAAAAGTAAACAAAACAGTGCAAGTTGAAGCTCTTCTGTACCATTGGGAATACAACAATTAAACATATACAACAGAACAGTGAAATAGAAAATGCAATAAAAACTAGGTGATATGTTGCCAGAACAGCATCAGCGACGGCTGCTGCACTTCATTGTTAATGAGGTTATTCCAATCGGAAATAGTTCGTGGAAGGAATGAGTATTTAAAGCAGTGAATTCGAACCCGAAAAGGAGTTAAACTTAGCTGTTGTCGTTTTGGCGTCGCATATCCGGACGAAAGAACAAGCAAATCGGTAAGCTCCGTTCTGTAGTCTTTTGATTATTTGATACATAAATTGAAGTCGTGCGAAACGGTTTCGCACAGTTATTGTCGGGAGGCCAGCTTAGATTAAAAGATATGCTACTGATGTACGTCGGTAATTGTTGTATATGTATCGTGCCGCCCTCTTTTGAACCTTCTCTTAATATATTTATGTTAGTTTGTGTGAGCGGGTCCCAAATAATAGCAGCATAATCTAAGGTAGGCAGAACAAGTCATTTGTAAGCAAGTAGACGTAGTAATTTAATCAAGCAGTTTAACGTCGTTGATTGACACATGGGCTGCGAGGGACACTGTATTGTAGGGCTCTGGATTAGTTTAGACCGCCCGGGGTTTTTATAGCACGTGCCAACATCGCACACCACACTGCCGCCTTTTGCACTTTTGCAGAGGCGTAACGCGGCCTCCTCTTGTTGCGTTGCCACAAAAATGGTCTGCTCGCATGTTTCAGCACCTTTGTCGCTTTTCTGGTGCTCTGCACTTGGGCACTGCACAGAAGCCACCGCAGTAGGTGACTGCTGCTGCATCCTATTTTTTCATGTTGCATGCCGCTATGTTTGGCCAGTTTAAATCTTTTGCACAGCTACGGTTAGTCAATAAACATATTTTACGACTAAAATTCGTCAGAACTGTAAATTTAGGAGCTGGGAAAATATGTCACATGGTGTTGTTTGTAATTCTAGGAGGAGACATTTCTGCTGTTCACGATTTTGAGCATATGAACTGACAACATATCAACAAGGTCTGAATGTATTCACAGTCTAAGCAAGTGACACAAACTGGCCCAGGTGACACATGAGTGAGCGATGCCACCAATGCTGTGTCACTTGCATGGCCGCAGTCTGCAGTCTGTAGCCCAGTACCACAAGCTGGTCAGGTTGTTATGCGAGCAAGAGGTGCTGCTAGTACGGTTGCCACTTGCATGGTGTGAACAGGTGTAATGCTATATGCAGGTCAAATGTTTAAAAGAATCTCTCAAGGCGGAGTAGATTTGTAAGAGTAAATACTCTCTTATTACAATGCTATATGCTGTGATGACGCACACATTTCTCATGTTTAGGGGTGGTGGTGGGACCGTCACACCTAATACTAAAACTGGGCTTTCATAAATCTGCTTGCCCCGGTAGAAGTCAAGTGGATGGAATTTCTCACTACTTTTGCCAATTTTCTAATTATCTATGCTCCGGTCCTTTTGATTCATCTAAGTGCAGAACAGTTTTGGATATTTCTGTAGCTGGCGGTTACTGCTTAATAACCAGATGTGCAATGGCTGGCATCACTACTTTCTTGTTCATCTCCAAGTTTTTTTCTCAGATTTGGTCCTTTTTTTAAGCACATTTGTCTTCCAGTTGCATATTCAAGGGTACCTTGCAGGCCAGCGAGGTACGGCTCTGGCATGAATCAATGCCTCAGTCAAACCAGTTCGTGATTTTCAATTATCTTGGTACCGATTAAAACTTTTACAGCCTTGTTTTTCTATGCATGTCGGTTTCCTTTTTGTTTCAGAGGATTCCAAATTTTTTTCCTGCTGTTTTATCGTGTTTTACCTTTCTATTTCCTCTTTTTGGCTATGGTAATTTTGTTGTTTTTTTGTATACATGTTCTTGTGGGGAGTTTTGTAGCCGCTATATATTACTTCTTCATGTTTTTCTCTTTCTGTGTGTATATTATACATTTCTCCTTACACTGTTTCCTTTTACCCTAATTGTGGCGTTATTGTGCACGGTTATTTGTGCGGAAACATGATCTGCTCTTTTTCGTTGCAGACTGCTTAAACATAACTGCCTTGCTAGGACCTCCCTGTCACGGACCTGTTTTTGGTAGTATCAAACAAAGGAGGGCATGATCACATATTTTTGTTGTATTATTTATTTGCACAGATCCAGGTTTGGATGTCCACAATAGGATAGAGAAGACAGCAGCATAATTCTGTTCCTTAGCAGCACAGTTCGCCAATTTCCAGTTCGACTCTGCTCTTCAATGATTTCAACTGAGACGTGTTCAATGTAAACGCGATGAAAACACAAGCCCAGGGAGAATTGCGTCCCGGTGATTCATGTAGACAGCAAACATGTCGTCCCGCAGGACCAACAGCATCAAGTTTTCTGTTCTTGCCTGTTTTCATAAAGTTGCTCCCGTTACCACTGGGCGGGATATCGTGCTTCACAACCACACGATCATAAAAATACTTTTGCACCTGCAACTACTGCACGTCTGCTTTAGAGGTGTGAAAAGAGCACATATGCCCAGGTGTTTTTATTGGTGATACTATTGTGCTGTCATTCTGCTGACCAGCAAGCAGTTCTGCAGTTATGCTTTGACCTTTATTTGAACTCTTTGTTACAACGCACAGAAGAGAAACGGTGCCATGTTGTCGCAGTGAGCTAGTGGCAACCTTATTTTGATTTTGAGGTCTAAATGGCGACAGAAGAAACAGGAAGACCTCATCATGCAAATAGATTTCGACTGCACTAGGCATTTTTGTAGAAACTTTCTACACACATGCGCTTATATATGCGTACACACAAACTTAGTTTTTCAAATTATTCAATACAGATTTTTATTTGAAAAGCTGGGAAAGGTACGTCTATGCAGGTTGATTATAGAGCAAGGCGGACATTACGTACATAACAGAACACAACGAAACGACGATTTTTAACCAATATAAATGGAACCTCTTAATTTTTTTTGGTTCCGGGTACAAGATTATACTGACAAATTGAAGGCCTTCAACATAGCAGGCAAATCTAGTTTAAAAAACTTCTGAAACAGAATCGTTATTTGAGATATGAACCACAGAAAATATGCATTTGGCAGCTCGTAAAAATTTCCTTTCGCGCAATATATATTCATAAACAGGCGTTGCACATGGCATCGTTACAGCAATTGCGCCTACATCACCTATGTTCTAAAACCGCCCATTTTCGATATGCAACGGAAGAAAACCCCACTTGAGCTCTCTGAAGCTATTTTCATGTTCGATATCTTGAGGCTTGATACAGGTTCTGAAGAGTTATGCTTGCCTCTGATTTTGACACCCTTCAATTTTGCAATATAGCCCCGTACCATGCCCTTACACTCTGAACAATGTTCCCATAGAATCAATATCCACCATCAAGTATTTCGGGGTTCACATAACATTCGACCTTTCTTGAAACAATCACATAGACGCGATTATTACAGGGGTCATGACATGTTCTACCAACAAATCATGATTTTATGGTACTGCCACTAGCCACGGCGTTATTAACTATACATAAAGAATGGCGTACGGCCCTATGCGCACATTTCAGCTAGAAAGCTAGAAATTGCAATTAGAAGTTATCAGTTCTAAGCCCCTCCCCCTGGCAGTGACGGCCATATTTATGCAGCCTGAGTGACGTCATAAATCGATAGCACTGTCATCAATTCCGAAACTGCCACGCACGGTCGGTGTGGAGCACAACAAGCACCTACTCCAGTACCGCCGTGGCACACTGCAGTGAAGTCTCCAATAAAAGAAACAGGCCACGGGCCTTTGTTGCCTTTGACCCCTGTTGTGGGGTGTGGGCTCCTCATTCTCTCACCAACATCCCCCCTTCACCCCGAGCCTGAACAATAAACAACCCACTGCCCTACCCTCTTTATGCGCAGTTCAGTTGCAGGCAAGCACGTGACCGTTGGTTTATGGCATCACAGATCGAGGGTGCGCCAGTGTTGCCTGACTCCCACACAGTTCAGGATAACTTAATTACAAATTACTTGCCGCACCAAAGCAGCTCATATTTCGCCCACTTTTTCAGATATGGTTAGCAGACTACATGCAATAAACAATTTTAGTCTGAAAAATGGTACCATGACCCCTTTAACAAGGTGGCATCGAAAGCATCTGGATTCCTTCGGTGCAACCTTGATTTAGGAAACCCAGACGCAATGCTTTTAACGTAGAATTCATTACTCTCCTCAAAGTGGAATATACCTCCTTGATTTGGAACAGATGCACACATACTAACAAAACTGGAGTCTGGAGAATGAGCCTGCCCAATTTATATCTAAGAATTACTGAGTATAAAAGAAATGAAACAAATATCTGAACTTACCTCTGCTCAAAGAACAGCAAATATTTTACATTCCCTCCTTTTTCACAAATATTACCATAGTCATTCTTCCTTTGCTATGTGCTATATCACGCCGACGTGTCATGTTTTTACCTGCATTGATCACCAACTGAAAGACGAACGTACCTTTCCTCAATTTGCTTTTTTAATTCACCTCTCTTCCACCCCATTCGTGAAAGGAATCAGCTGCCTGGTACCACTGCATGCTCCATTGGTCATGATAGATTTGAAGCCAGTCTGAAATGTTACCTCCAGCTATAGTCGTGACCCTTCCATTTTTCTGCACCTTTTGTGCAAACAATGCACTAAAATGAACAACTGTCTACTGCTATCTGTCTTTATATTAACGTGATAGCGTTAACGACCCCGTTCTCCAGAACATCTAGTGTCAGCGTTGTGACCACAAAAAAACACGGGCATGGCTCTGGCAGGTGGTCCCCACATAGCAACCTAGATGGCAGGTGGGCCACTTAGGTTACGTAACCTTGCAGCATCCTCACAACCTGCCCACTGGAAAAGAGCAAAGTGCTCACCATGGCATGGGCCAAGTAAATGAATGATTGGTCGCTTGGGAAGAGCAACCGGGGCCGCAGAAGGCCCACTGCTGGGAGCACCTGCCATCAAATGGCAGTGGCGTATCGCTTAACCGCTGCACCAGAAAGGGTATGAGGACTCCTGGTGATCTATGAATGTAAAGTAGAGAATTACCTGTATATATGAGAATTAACTCATTACGCTATTTGAGGCTAAAGGTGAACACAAAATCTTATATTCTAATATTTCCAGTATTCGGTGTGTTCCAGTTTACACCAGCAAGGTTCCGGCCACCAGCCATGATAATTTTACTTCCAAACATCTGCTTGAGCATATATTACAGAGCCAAGATAGGTTCCTCCAAAATTCTAAATTGTGTAGATGGTATCCACATGTAAGAGACATTCTTGCAGATGCAGCTTGCACTGCACAACTTCAACACCAGGGACACCTGCCATTACAGAGGAAGAACGCTTTGTTTCAAAAATGCAACACACCCTTCCCTTGATCCTACTTCCCTGCACACAATCACATACCCGAGTGGAACAACTGCAGTCTGGCTTGCATGGAAAAACGAGGTTGAGACTCTTGGTCAGACCACAATGTGGGTTGCAGTTTGCCTGAAGAAATAGATGCGTGTTCAGTAAAGGTTCGTCTTTGTCAGACCTGAATATAGTCGGCAGTTCCAAACCTGGCCAACGTAGCAAGCAGAAAAAATTTTTTTTTACATACTAGCCCAATTTTAACCCTTGTGCATACGCGCCTTCATATAAATACCTTGAAGCCTGGCATAATTAAAATTACCGCCGTACTCTCAGCTATCTAAAACCTAATCTTCGAGATGCCCTGTTAACCACGTAAAAACTTGCATATCAGACTTTTGTTCTTCCGCAACTTGAATTCACGTTACCCATGTGGTCACCACACCAAGCCTATTTAATACAATCATTCAAGCGAATTCACACCTGCGCAGCAGGTTTTGTAACCACAAAATATGAACAGCAATCTAGCGTTACTAATGTGAAGTTATCGCTATCACTCATTAAAGTTACTTACAAACACTAGAGTTACATACGAACATTGTTTTGCTTTGTCTAATACATAAAACAAACCACAGTCAGGCATCCTACTAACCTTCCCCTAGCTGAACCACATTGTGCATCCCGTAGTCTTTATAAAGACTGCAGCTTTAGGCACTTATTCGGTCGCACCACGGCTGTTAATTTGACAGCCCTCCCGCAAGCCATAAGCTGCTGGATTGATAGTTCTGATCACACCGCTTCCATTAATGACCCTGCAGTCTTAAATCACCAAGAGCTGTTATGCTTTGCTTGGTTTATTATGCGCTGTTTTGTACTTTGTTAGTCATGTTTTAAATGTTCCATTAAACAGCAGAAATATAATGTGTTGTGTACTATTCTCCAAAGCCTTATATTGTACTACATATGATTTTCTGCACCACGTGCAGTTCTGTAACTTCTTTCCTACACACTTGCCTTTTGTGTAACCCATTTATCTTGAAGCTTCCGAAGTTTAAAAAAAATGGACAGACGATTATGACAGTGGGTAATGTGAAATTTGAGTGCAGCTCTTCAAACGCCACTTCCCACCACTGGCAGGTGACGTGTTACACTGCTAGCCACCTCCCAGTTGCTCATTCCTCCACTCTCTCCCTGGCAAGTGGTGTTTCGCTCTGCTAGTAATTGCCACGCCAAGAGTGGGGGAATGGGCAACCAGTTACGCAGATAGTGCCAAAGACGTTGAATGCAGGAACATGCGCTCAAGAGCTCCTCTCTAAAAAAGCGATGTCCTACATGTATTTTCCTTTTTTTCGTATTTCGCTTTCTGTACATGCCCTCCACACATAACACTCTTATTGGAAGCCTGTGAGTGAGAGAATTTGCCACGGAAGTGCAATGATTGCTTTGGCTAGGTGCACAGCAATTTATTGCACAGCTACAGCGTAGAAGTTAAAAGCATGAGGAATTAAATGGCGAGGCAGTATAAGCAGCATCAGCCCCAATTCTTTTGCAGTATAACTAATAAAAAGGTCCCAGATTAAGCGTTGGAAGGTGGTGGAAACACCCATGGTCGTACTAGCACAAATGTAATTGCTGTGCATTTTTTAAATGACAAAGTATGATCCCCACACATAGCAATGTGAGAAAGAGTGAAAACTTCATTGTGCAGTTGATTTGACAGCAGAAGTTCTTGGCACACTTAAATATTGGCACCTCACAAACAGTAGCACAAAACAGCCCATTATTGCCTTTGCAAAACCATGTTAACTGAGCCTATGATGCCAGAGGAATGTCTGCGACGGAAAGGTGCTGTGGTAAGTGCACACAGACATCATAGGCACAAGTTAATATCTAGCTATGTACATTGGTTCGTAGCGCTTTTCTCTTTTATTTGCGGCCGGGAATTACATCGGTAGTGGGGCCTTGTTTGGCTCAGGCCAGCTGCCTTTGACTTGGTCGTCGAAGACCATGCTCTATGCAATATTGAAAATAAATAAAACAAAAATGCCTTCGTTTGAGCGCGAAAAACTAGCAGGTCTACCAATATCCTGAACTCTCCGCGATATCCTGGCGTGATCGTTCACGTTGCGTACTAGAGAACGGTCCTAAAGTTTCGCTGTGCCATTATTATAGATTGAAGCCCAACTGAGCGCCGGTAATTCACATCCACACAACTTCCAGTGCAAAGTAACAGGCACGCGTGACAGGTAAGGCGAAAGACTCGCTGCACAGTTCTTTAACTGACACAACTTTCAATGCAAAGTAGAATGCAGATGCGAGAGGCAAGACGAAAGGCTCACTGCAGTCCAATTCACACACAGAACTGAAGCATCCAATGCTTGGTGTAACTCACCGGACCTGACGTTTGAAATTAATGAGCACCAGTGCCGTCAAAGGCTTGTATTTCGCGCGCTGCTCATCTTCCGCCATTTCAAAAACAGCCTGCTGGTACTTAATGCAAGTAAAAGCAAAGCTTTCCTCCGCTCTTGCGCTCGTTGCTCACGCACTTGCTTGTCACAGAAGGCCAGCTACGAAACTTCAGTGCCATATTTCCAACAATCATACGCACTGAATCAGTTCATATACCTGAAACGTTCACGTACCTTTCGTAAGCTGACGTCTTGCGAACTATTCGCGATGTTTTGAAATGTAACACAAGCAGCTTGGAGGCGGCCATCTTGTCTACCACTCTTTGGTCCCCTAGCGATCAACGCAAGTACTGCCATAGCAAGCATATTTGAAAACAAAACAAAAAACATGCCGAAATGCATGCCAGCACTTTTAAATGCTTGCATTTTAGCTTTGATAACACTGAATGACGTACACACCGCAAGTGGCCAAGATTTCACGACTATATAAATGGTTTTCACGTTTGTAAGTTTGCAACACAACGGTTTGCAAACAAATTTGGCGGATGATGATGACACTAGCCCAACTGCGCATTTGGTATAATTGGCGCGGCGTTTGAAAATGTTTGCGCCTTGTTTGGGCCAGTGCAGACGACGGGTGCCGTTTGAAAAAGTGCTGACGCAGATGATTCATGTCGCAGTGGTTTTGATATGGCAATGCGACAAGCGAAACGACCAGTGCTTGATACGGCACCACTGCCGGTGAGACGCCATCTTTCGAAGCTTCTATTTTTCTCTTGCTCGCAAAAAGTTCCCTTCCAAATTATTCAAAAGGAAGTGCTCTGGGGCTAAATGGCGGTGTTGACAGAGCGAAAAATTCTCGACAAAACCATACATTACCAAAGGCCGGCCTAAGGTGCGCAATCATAAAATCAGTACAGACATTTCGGCTGTATGTTCTGTGTAAGCATAAGACGTGAATATAAACTGCCATGTAGAAAATTATTATATCTAGTAAATAATTCCAATGAATTTCTTCTTATTCTGGTTTCGCAGTCTAGCATCCGAATAGTAAAATGGACTAGTGCAATTATTCGTGAAAGACATAAGAGCGCAAACTGGCAACACGGACGAGGAAGGGAACAGGACGAGCGCTGCACTTTCAACAGGGTTTATTCAGGGAAGAGCGTATATATAGCCTCTGACCTTATTCATGTTCTTAATCTCAATTTGACAAACATCTACCTTTCACAGATATGCCTCAAGAAACATCATTTCACTGTGCCGGATAATAATTGATTTCAATGACCAAACGTGTCTACAAAAAAAGGGCATTTGCATTGGCTCGTGTGTCGCCCCGGTACTTTGTAATATATTTTTATCTGAAATTGACCGCTCCTTGAGTGAAGCACTTGACACTGATTGTATAGTCCACGTTTTTATATATGTAGACGATTACCTGGTCTTGTTGGCAGATAGCGATTTTAGTTTTGACGAAGCAGTAGCTGATGTTTTAGGTACCTTTGGTCGAAACAGCATAGGCCTCACCTTCACTCACGAACTGCCTAGCAGTAATAACCAATTACAGTTTTTAGACCTCACCCTAACCTTTCACCCTTCACATGTTTGCTGGCGATACTGTCCACGCGCCAAGACAGATTTGTTACCATTTCATTCAAACTATTCTAAGACCGTTAAGAGGGCTATCGCTTCCCAATGCCTAGCGTCCGCACTAAAGAAGTCATGCCACCATGCCATGCACGCCAGCTTTGCATCTCAGGTGTCCAGGTTGCAGAATGCAGGCTTCCCGGCTTCCCTGGTTCTCTCCGTGACGCAGACCTTGCTGAAAAATCTGAAGGGCAGCAATGAAAACAACAAACCTCAAGAAAAAAGGCCGGAAAGGCCGGAAGTTGTACCCTACGTACACCACACCTCTCATAATCTGAAGAAGGTGGGCAATAAGTACGGCGTCCACGTGGTATTTTCAGCGCCGCGAAAACTAGCTGGAATGTGCTCACGTATTGGGAGAAAGGAAATGCAAGAGTGCGCCATCAGACACCGAACGCCACTTGTTGGCTGCAAGAAAGGAGTGGTGTACGAGTTCCCGCTTACATGCGGGAAGGTGTACGTTGGACAGACCGGCCGGTGTCTTAATGAGCGCCTGCTTGAACACAAGAATTCATCGAATAAGAAAGGAGCCCATCTTCCAGACCACTGCCAAGCATGCTCGAAAGAGAAACGTATAGTCTGCAAGCCCCGACTGCCTGAATGCAAAGTCCTACTGAAAAGCCGAGATAAGACCGAACGTGAGCTCGCGGAAGCCTTTTATATCAAGAAACGAGGTGACAATTGCATCAGTGATACCTCGGGTATTATCCGGCACAGTTAAATGATGTTTCTTGAGGCATATCTGTGAAAGGTAGATGTTTGTCAAATTGAGATTAAGAACATGAATAAGGTCAGAGGCTATATATACGCTCTTTCCTGAATAAACCCTGTTGAAAGTGCAGCGCTCGTCCTGTTCCCTTCCTCGTCCGTGTTGCCAGTTTGCGCTCTTATGTCTTTCACGAATATGCACCAACAAGCCCAGTTGCAAGTACTTCCTGGTGCAATTATGTACACATTACGTAGGCTTACAAAACCAACTAGAATTACAAAATATTTAGTCGGCATGGATGAAAGTGGCAATCCATATCTACTTGTGTGCTAAGCACCGTTACAAATAAGAAAACATGCAGCTGATGGTTTAACGTCTGTGCTTCTTCAGAACTTTTTCGTAGTAAATGGTTCATTGCTTGCTGCCACATCGTCAAGTGTAGTCCATCGAGGCAGTGTAATGTATGCTGATTGAAATCCAGGTCTGTATAGCTTGAAACCTTGGCAATGAACGTAACGTTTAAAATGGAGAGTTTACTTCACTTTGCATGAGTGATATATGTGCATAAAACCAAATCAAGGGTCTTTATTATATTTATACTCTGTGGTGCTGTCGTCAATATCGGCAGCTTCTCGGCACAACTATGTTACGCAGTGAAGTGATTTCATTGTATTGTATTGTACAGGCAGATTTAAGCATGTAGTCCTGATTGCCCTCCTTCTAAATACCTGGTTTTGATTTCCTCAGGCGTTTAATAGTGCATAGCACCTTGCCTTGAAACTCTTCTCCCTTCTTTTAACCTTTTCCTATACCTGCTCTCTATTCCTTCCCACTTGGCCGTGGAAGATGCATGCATATCTGCAAGGCCATCCCCAGTTCAACCTTTCCCTTCACCAGTTGTTTTTGAAAACATCTACATTCCCATTCCTGTATATTAACCCGACATTCACTGCCACATTTCACGACGTGCAATAAATGAGTGTAAGTGCGCATTTACACAACTTTTAGTAGGCCGTTTTATTTTCTTGAAACTAACGCCACACTGCACTAAAATGAATCCACTGGCGCAGAGAACAGCAGGCACTTCAAAACCTTTAGCCTGATAAATCGAGGTGCCTCTCCTTATCAGGCAAATTCAAAGGATGGTAATAGTGCTCAGTGGAAAAAAAGAGGCACCTCATATGAATGTCTAGACAGAGCCACCCTCGGAAGTGATGAGTGAAAAATGTAGTCCTGAAGACATTACATGCCTCAGCACATTAAAAATTGTTTATGAAACAACCATTTTCATTTGCACCATTTTTGTGTTGTGCACCATTACATTTCATTTATTGCACCGGCAGGTGCTGCCTGACGAATTGTACAAATGGAATGCAATGTAGCAGGAATGAATGCAACATACGGTTTCTTAATTAAAAATTTATAACTTTTACAAAAGCACCCATACAACCAAGAACGGGGGGCACAGCAACACACTCCAAATATGTGCCAGTACAGAAAAAAGATAAACAAACACATCACCACACACATCAATGTATGTTGCCAAATGGTCACAAACAGTTTCGCTCAACATGGAGAAGTGTGAAAGCCTTTACAATGAGAGCTGCAAGCGATTGCATAAAAAAAATAATTTGAAATTTGTTCAGTGCACACAGCTGCACTAAACATAACTTCAAGCTAGACTTGTACAAGGGTGCTTCCAGTGATAGCGGTGGGCTTGAAGAGTTGCACGAAACATGGAGTCCTTCCTCTATGGCATGAAAGCAGCAGATTCCACGCCGTGTTATTGTTTTTTATGTGGCGTCTGAAATCAAACTACTGTGCGGCTGACCCCAGTGCGCAGAAAAATTTGAATGAAGGCAATGAAGGTTACATGCCTGCCGAGCAAACATGCAAGGAGCGCTTGGTAAGAAATCGATGAAGACAACTTCTTGTCTTGTTTGGCGCTTACGATCGATGACAAAACGCCAAAGGGCGAAGTGTTGCAGTATGCGATGTGTGGCTGTCTGTTTCTTTTCCTTAGGAAATAGAAGACGACCAAGAAGTGCAATTTGCTGGGAAAAATAAAGTGCTTTGCCAGCATAAGCGCGTTTTGTTTATATATAGCTGTTGCACAGAGGTGACCGCGGGAACCCACCCCTTCTTTGCACTAAATTTGCAGATTGCCTCCAACATCTGCCGCACGCATTTGCTTGCAATTGGTTGTGCGATGCCGACGTGCGCCTCGTTACCAACGGCAGCTTGAAAGCCGCCCGTGGCAAATAACCGCAGTGCACATATCACCTGCCGTCGCACCGACAGCACGCTCGCACGCGCACCTCCCAGTTCATCGAAGACTTCGTTGTACAGCCACTCCACAGTCTGCTTCTACAGTCGAAAAAGGCGCCGAAACAGCTCGTCTGGCAAGTAAAACGCGTCTTCGTGCACCCTCCTTCGCCACTGCTCCCGCCGGGGCAGCCGCCTCAGTCGTATCGCCGCGTACACCGCCGCCATTTTCTGTCACAAACGCAATGGTCGAATTGACCGCCTCGAGATCATCACAAGAAACTGTAAATTTGCGCCTGCATAATTAGGTGCGCAACGCCATCACTTCTGCCACATCCGTGACGTAATCTGAACGAAATGATGGCCAATGAAATGATGAACGAAATGAAATGATGAACAAAATGGCGGCCATTTTGCAAAAAGCAAAATGGCCGCCTGCCACGACACACCAATAGGAGAGAGGCTAACTGAACCGTTTTCGAGAAGTTTTTGACAACTTTGCTATTCGACAGTTCCGTGATACGGCCCCAAGTGTCTTGAAAACAGTATCAGCAGAAAGCATGGGCAGTGCCCAATACCGTTCTGCGCTTGCATCGACAGGCACCAAGTGATTTGGAAATGACATTGAGAACATCTCACAATGTGGGCAGGTGAAGACAAGCACAGTCATCGACATAGCATCATTACAACGATAACTGTAGCATGACTGCAAGGGCCCTGGAAACGTCAGGCACTTAAAAGGGAATTAATTTCAGAGCTAACCTGAGTCTCTACTATATGAAAATATATTAAATTATGAGAATGACAAGGAGACTACGCCATGCTTTCATCTGTAGTGCTTCATGCTAACTAGTCATATTTCTCACAAGTTAGCTTAAAGAGGATAAACGGCAGCCCAACAAAATTCAACAGCAAAAAACCTAACTGGACTGTTTGAATTGCTAATAGAGTTTTGAAATCCGCAGGTGTAAGGGTGTGTCATGAGTGAAAAAGAAAGGAGGGATGAGTAAAACACTGGAACTAAGGAAAGGCACGTTAATTGGCACATGGCGCTTGAGAGAAAGAGAAGAGGCAAGAAAAGAGAGTGCAGCGGTATTTTTGGAAGAGATGAAGAAGACGACGCCGAAACTGAAAACACGGCGCAAGTAGAAGAAAATGAAGTGGACGTATAAAAGGAGGGATGGACGTGGACAGGAGGAGGAACGTTCTAGGAGCGGACGTTGGCGCACGGCCATCAGCTGCTGCAGGAGGTGTTCGATTGCGAGGCCCACTGACCAGGCGTGGTCCCCACCGGCTGGTGGACCGGTCCTGTGGATCGCAACGCTGGCCCTGTCTTCGGAACGTGGGCCCTGTTTCAACGCCTCTGGATCGACGACTTCGCCAGTAGCTGTTGATACCTCACAGACCTCGTCACCAGTACGAGGATGCTCCAATGCCGACATCCAGCTAAGGCGACGTGGCAGCGCCGTCTCCCTTCACCTGATCCTCCTCAACACCTCAACACTCCTCTCGTGGAAGAGCGGCGTCGCTTGAAACAATGTACCACCTGGGTTTTTTATCCGAACACCGCGTCCAAGAAAGCATACAAACCACCCGCGTTTGGTAGCAAGACTGTATGAGTGCGACTTCGTGGTTTACACCTGAGGACGATTAGTGTGATAGGACTGCGGTATTTTCTGTAGCATTACCTTGGTGTATGTGTAGTGCGCTGCTTTATTTGTTGTTCACTCATGTATAAAGTGCGTATTGAGTTTCCCCTTCGAAGCCTTCTCTCTGCTTTATAGGCTTGCACACACAGAGCACTTACCATTCCACACCGTAAGCACACTTTTGTGTGACAGGGTGCAAGGCTTATAGGAACACCTTTCTGAGCTATGTGGTCAGTGTAAACTTGAATGCACAGCAAATGGCTGCATAACATTCCAATGCAGATCGAACTCAAAAACGCATGAGAAGAAGCAGTGGGAATGTTACAGGGCTGACCAATACGTAAAGTATGGTTGGATGTGAGAAAATCTTTCGTGAGCCCCAGTTTTCGATACCACTTTCCAAGAAGTCAGAGCAGCTCTGAAACTGGTGGCAGAAACACACTCAGCATGTAAACACTTAGCGTCATATTTCTCGATGAACATACATTTCCACGTACACAGAACAGGTAGGATCGTTCAACCAACGCTACCCACATTGACATTCCATAAGCATTACTTGTACCCTGCTATTTAACCCTTCTGCTTCTGCACTACAAAAAGACATAAGGGCAGGAACTGGGTCAAGAAATGTGCAGAACAAAAATGTTTGTATAAAAAGTAACACCTGCACACCATTGCACTTGTACTCTTTAAGCAGTTTCTACAGTTGCAATACAGACACAACAGTTGTAAACGTGCAGCCATTCACTAAGTTCACTCAGTACACATCACATCGCAACATGTCACAATAATTGAAGTGACCTCTCCTTCCCTTTCTGAAAAACAGAAGTGTAATACGAGCCTCCTTCTCTACCCAGGCAGTGACATGCAAGGCACCACAGCAGAATGGACACGGGGACAATGCCTGTGAACCTGATTCATATTAACCTTGAGAAATTCTTGTATCCTGGGCTCGCCAAATGAAAGGTGGTGCTTGTTTTGCATACAGATTCCTAAGAATCTGAAGACAACGGGGTACCAAGATAAGAATAGACATCTTCTTTGAGGCAGGTCCAGTACTGACTGTTCTGTAGCTTGAAACGTTGAAAGAGAAAATTGCACAAAACAGCTGCGAGCCACAAATATCTTCTGAAAGGCTGCTATGCAGTGCAGGGAGCCAAAGAGGAAGTGGTGCTGTTGCACCTGACTGCCAGAGGTATTGATGCTTTTTCATTAGGCATCTACATACTAGGAAATGCTCTTCATGGCACTTGTTTCAAACCGTGTCAATCAACGATAGGCCTGGATGAAATACGTGTGCACCACAGCATTGGAAAAGGGCGCAGTACCAGGCTTATTTTGCAGCAGGATGCAGACCCCACTTGCAAAGATGATGTGGCGGGCTAGAGAGCTGCAGCGGAGGCAGCAGTTTAAGTCTGCTATATCGCTCAGTTGAACAAGCAGCTTCACGCTTGATCAGCCTGAACAAGGGAGCTGGAAAGGGCACTCACATGGCTGTGACTGCAACGGTTCACTCAAGCGGAAGGCCTGGGTTGGCCGAGTCTGTACATAATGTGGAGCCAGGTAACGGTCTGTGCAGACTGCAAGAAAGGCGATGACTGACGATCACCACTGTGTGGCTCTACTCGTAGTGTCCAACAGGTGTGTTGGACATCTGTCAGTAATTTGCAGCTTGGTGCAAGCATAATTGCATACCAGCAGACAATTGGGTTGTACCTTGTAATCAGCTGGTATTGCCAATGTGTTCGTCGTTGATGGATGCATTCATGATTGCACAGCTCCATGGGTCCCAAGCCAGGTGCCTGCTACCTCGTCTGATACCGGTTGTTGGCTGTTCTTCATAGTTTACTGTCGGAAATGCGAACCACAAAGCAAACTGCAGCATACATTAAATGTCTTCGATTCAGAGCTGCAAAGTTTGCTTGTGACAGTTTGTGAACAGTGGCAAGCTGTATGATACATGGTCGCTTGTATTTGTGGCAAATATGGAACCAGGTACTGCAGGTGACAACTTTGGTGAAAGGGCACTGCAAAGTTTTGCAAGTGCTTTGGCTTGTGGAGAACCTGTTTCCCCCCTCCATTTCGATGCGGCCCATCTTCATCGTCGGCCGTCGGGACGGACAGCCCCCGGCTGGGCGAGGAGGGAAGTCTTCCTCATGGGGGAAAGGGAACGGCGACGGGAGCGCCACCTCGTAGGTTACGCGGAATTCTGCGGGACCGGTGAGAGTCTTCTTCGGTATCCGGCAAGCGTCACGAGCGGTTGGAGCCGCACGATCTCGTCACCTTCCGCGGCAGGCGCACGGGGATCCGTTGTGCCTTGCCGCTGGACTTCTGGTTCCAGGCAGCGAAGCGAGTGCAGCAAACGCGCGCTCTGGTCGCCTTCCCGAGCAAATGCTAGGGAATGGCTTTGCCTCAAGAATGCGGTGCGCACGGGAAAACCCGGCAGCCATTGTCGGCGCATACGAATGTTCGCCGCCGATACTTCCGAAGTCACGCCCCTGCCCCAGCCGGTAAGTCGGAAGGCCTTCTTACGTTGCCTCCTACTTCCGAGGAATGCCTCGTTGATGCTGTGTAGCTAGCTGGCCCGCTCTGTGTTTTGATTGCAACTGTAATAAATAGCATATGAGTGTTCACGCTGTGTCGTCCCTTCCTTTTTTCCCTGGAGCACGAACCCCATCCGTGGTTAGCGAGCGGGAACGCTGCATCCGCGGAGTGGGAGTGCAGGCGGGGCGGAAGGTTGTCCCCCTGTATTTCCACAGGCTCCATGAAAAGTATTAGACTAGTGGCAACATGGAGCACTACATGGTTGTGGGGTGCTGTTATTACGAAGCAATGAAGACGTAGCCGCGCCATAAGTTTATAAAACAATTTGCAATTCGCAAGGACATCATTTGCAGAGAAGTAGAATTCCACACTTTCCAATTGTTCTTCCCATCCAAGATTTCCAGCTTGCCAATGCAGGCTGCCAAGCAGGCCAGCACAACGTTAGTGGATGTGAATAATCCTTGTCATGCGGGGTTGAATGTCCCAAAGCTTCATACGAACTATAAGCGACGCAACAGTGGAGAGCTCCAGATTAATTTCAACCACAGCGGTGGCAAGTTCTGTGAAGATTAAATGCAAAAACGCCAGCATGCTCTGTGGTGTCAATACATGTCAGAAAACCTCAGATGATATCAACAGATTCCATGGAGAATATTTAGCTCAGAAGCATAGCAGAAATAGGTCTCACTGTCACTACAGTACCCACTGCTAGGAGCACTGCAGGTAGTAGTGCAGCTTCTATGGCCTGCAGTACTCGTAGCAGTCCCCATTCACATGACCCTTTGTACCGCAGTGATGGCACGCGTAAATGATGTGCCTGGTTGGCATCCTTGAGAAAGGAGCAAGAATGCCTGATCCATACACCTTTTCCAGGCTCCTGACGAGGATGTCAGCCAGCTCCTCCACTCCTTCACCAGCCGACAGATGGTATCCATCACCAGCAAAAAGGTGCTTCTTTGGTGCTTTAGCTGCATCAAGGAAGCGATGCTGAAAATAAAATAGAATTTGTTTAGAAATAGGTCAAATTGAGGCAATACGTGAAATATGGCACGGTATCTAGGGTTAATGTCCCAAACTCTCTTGTGCTATTAGGGCTGCTGGAGTGGAGGGTTCCGAATTAACCTCGCCCGTTTATAATATCACACCGCAGCACATTGGCGCCATTTTGTCACCGGGCTCGGTGCGCGCCCTAGGCACTGAGCAACCAGCGCGGGGAAACATTTAAAACTTCACAACAGTATAGAGCTACAGTAAAATTTAACCTTTCTGGTACATTTTCGAAGTAAACACATGAACAGGCAGAAACAAAGCAGACCACACAAACACAGGTCTTGCTTAAAAAACAATTAATTCGAACACGTGAAAATTCTCGCATATAATCCACGCATCACATCAAAGCCTGAGTACGCCAGTCCCATCTGGAATCCTTCTCAGTTACACCTAAAAAACGCGTTCGAATAAATTCAAAGCCATGTCGTCCATTTCGTGCACCATGCATAATCTTATTCCATCAGCGATTCATCTCTGGAGGACAGCCTTGAAAGCCTCTTACTTTGACGCCGCATTGTCAGCCTTTGTTTACATTGTACATCGCACCCACATATCTCACCACGTTGTGCATCCGTTTCAGATAACGCCCTGTTGCTCGCACAATATTTTCAGGATCTTTTTCCCCCGAGCAATTGTGTACTGCAATGCCCTTCCCCATGAAGTCGCAGCAATCACATGACCATTTTCATTTCTCGAAGCCTTCACAATTCATTTTAAAAGGCAATGCTTGTACTTACATTTTTTTTTCTCAAATATCTGTAGCCCCATTCTCATGTAATATTACCTTCAAAGATGGTCTTTGAGGAAAACGAAGTGAAGATATAATGCATTTTCAAAGGCAATGCTTGTACTTCTATTTTTTTTCTCAAATATCTGTAACCCCACCCCTCATGTAATAATACCTCCAGAGGTGGTCTTTGAGGGAAACGAAGTGAATGGTTTATGGTTTATGGGGGTTTAACGTCCCAAAGCGACTCAGGCTATGAGGGACGCCGTAGTGAAGGGCTCCGGAAATTTCGACAGCCTGGGGTTTTTTTACGTGCACTGACATCGCACAGCACACGGGCCTCTAGAATTTCGCCTCCATCGAAATTCGACTGCCGCGGCTGGGATTGAAGCCGCGTCTTTCGGGCCTGCAGCCGAGCACCATAACCACTCAGCCACCGCTGCGGCCTGAAAACGAAGTGAAGATAAAGTGCATTTTCAAAGGCAGTGCTTGTACTTCTATTTTTTCTCAAATATCTGTAACCCCACCCCTCATGTAAAAATACCTCCGGAGGTGGTCTTTGAGGAAAACGGAGTGAAGATAAAATTCATTTTCAAAGGCAATGCTTGTACTTCTATTTTTTCTCAAATATCTGTAACCCCACCCCTCATGTAATAATACTACCAGAGGTGGTCTTTGAGGAGAACAAAGTGAAGATAAAATGTCCGAATATATATTCATGGCAGGTCACCAAGCAGGCATGCTAAGATAAATATTTTAATACCTGCATGTGCCCCTTAGCTACGTGAGCTCTGCGTCATGATAGCGAGCATGCACTGATACAGTCACCACCTCCTTCAGCAGTCTTCTGAATTTCTAGTTTTCTGCTCCTATTTATCTTCATGTTTTTGAGAATGAATCTGCAAACCGACATATGCCCCCACTGGTACTGCAATGTGCTGCCATGCATCCTTCATGGCAATGCAGTTTTAACCTTGCAGGCAGGCCTACTGAGAGTTTTCTGACACCAGCCACTCTATCGAACGTACTACTTGCTGTGAGTGAGAAACAAGACCCTGCACTCCTCTGAACACTCACTCAGTTAACAGATATCATGATTCTACGTATGTTACCCAGCATTTTAGGTGCTGAAAAACCAATCTTAACATCGGTCAACTTCTTGAGATTGTGTGCCAGAGTGTGAAAGTAAAGAATGACAGCAACAGTGTGCTCTGCCCTTTTTTTAAAGCTGTGAACCTGCATTAACAAAACGTGATGGCTGCAGCACATTTTCTTCAAGGCAAATGAGAATATAAGTTAGGCAACTGGCACATGTCACTCGCATACATAGCTGCTAAAAACTTTAGTAAATTTCGTCAGGACAAGACCTCTTCAGGGAAATGTAAACAATACATAATCAATGTTCTTTTCATGACTTTGCAATGTGCACAACTAGATAGTGAAAGTAGTCGTGTCACCGTGCGTTATCATGAGTTGTTCCTAAAGGTTCGTGAAGTGAGCACACAACGCGTGGTATACTGCATGCAATCATTTCTCATGCAGCAAGAAGTTAGTATATGCTTGCAAGTAGTTGAGAAAGTACGCCAACAAGGTGGAAACTGCTAAAATGGAGGATGACTGCTTTGTAGTATCTGTGGTTGCATGCCTCAATTCGCAATTGTTTTGCTCTAAAAAAATATAAAGTGCAACTGATAGAGTAAAATATGGAAGCTGAGATGACAGCAGATGGGGGCGAAGACTATGTCAATGCATATGCTCAGTTTCTCTTTTACCAGAAGAGGCCGGAAGTTACAGCCAGATGCGTTAAACAACTTTTCCTAGACTGTTTTTTTTGTTTCGCCACGAACAAATGGAGATTGCCTGTACGCCAAATAACTGTTGTTGCAAGCCAGCACCATGTTCATCTGGTCTTCTACTTGCCTTTTGTGGTCTGTTCACTCCAAAGGCGTACAAGACAAACATGTTGGTACTCACGTCCTGATTCAGGATGAACACAGATGGCATCCGCTTAAGCGTAGCCGTCAGTTTGCGGTTGAGTAACTGGTGACGGCGGTTCAACCAGCGACGGCTCGCCTCGGCGTCCACCGTGAACCAGCGTGGCACGACCCCTTCACCACGAGAGCCACAGGGGCCACGTCGCGGAGCAGCTGCAGGATGAGGGCCTAAAAAGCGAAGTGATAATTCAAAACTCATTACTGAAATCGGCCGAAGTTCGACGCGTTGTACCACCGCGTACATACCTTGATGTTGTCACAAATCTCCTGCGGACTTGTGTTGGGCATCGAGAGGTCGTTGCCTCCCACGTACACTATACATAGAAGTCTACGCCCAACAGGTTGATGCGGCGCACAGCGCTTGCAAGGCACAAGGCGTCGTAGCCGCTGAAGCTGAATGTGCAGGTCTCGTCCGACGGGCGCAACCGTAGACGAGACCTGCACAAACGCTTCAGCTGACAATCACCAACGAGCACTCTTCGCAACGCCATGATAGGTCGTCACTGGGGACGACTGAAGTTCGCGCGCGTAGAAACCGTGGCTAAACGCACACCTCGAAGTCAAAAACATTGGTTGGGGACATCTTAAAGGCTACAGGGAACAGGCAGCGTCAGGTTTGGTTCAGCTAGGAACAGCATAGGGGTGATATGGAGTTGAGTTCAGGTCGGTATTTATTCGGACGCCTTCCTGTGCGCGCCGGATTTTTGAGGCAAAGCCTTCCCCAGTGCTTTGCCGGGGGAAGCGGCGAGAACGCGCTCGCTTCGCTGCCTGGAACCGGAAGTCCGCCTTCAGAGCGCGACGGGTGGCAATGAGAGCGTGCCGTCACAAACGCTTGGGACGTTGGCCAGGTCCTGATGAGACTATCACTGGATCCATAGAATAAGTGGTGTTCGTTTAGTCACAGCTTGGAGACGTGCGGTTCCAACCATTCTTTTCTTAATACCAACGCTCACATCGCTGGAAAAAAAATTTGGGGGACGCGTAAGCTTTGCACGTAAGAGTGGAACGTGATTGCGTTGTCTGTTCCTGTTCGCATCGCCTACTCGACACTCACACATCGACGTAATTCTTAATTAGCATACTGATAATTACTCATGGACGCATTTGTTCATATCTCTGAAGCGGTTCAACACGTTAAAGACTGCATCGCATTCCCAAGGTCCACCTTCATTCAGCTTGAATCAAAGAGCATTCGTGGCCCACGGGTAGCATCCCTGTTTCGCCGATTCGAACGTCTTGGGCTCGATTCCCACCTAAACCAAATTTTCTTTTCAACTTTATTACTTTGCTTTGGTTACACGGACCTCCCTGAGAAGTTTGGCGCCAATCTGTACATTGTTTGATCAGTCCCAGAATATTATCGTTTGGTTTCATCCGGTTTTTTCGCTCACGGTCAACGACGCCGACGACGACGCTGGCTGTTCTGCTATACGAGACCCTTGGCGAGAAGCCGCTAAAAGGACGTTCTGCGCTTCCCCAAACTGGTGCAACATCTCAACTACGTGATGCAACTTGTTCCGAGTGGTGAGCAGTGAAAAACTACGCCTTCGCGATCCACTGGCAGACAGCGTGCGACGAGCTCCAGAGACAACTCTAGGCTTTGCTTCGAGCATTTTGTTAGCGGTAATGGTTTGAGAGCCTTGTGGAGATTAGGCAGTTTAGGAAAATTGGTTTTCTTTCCTCTAGGAGCACGAAGTTCTATCTTGTACAATTTCGGCTATGTGCCGCAGCCGTTCTCGCATGACTGCGGCAGCAGCGCGCAGTCGTTGGTTTGAAAATACCTGCTATTCGTCGTCCGTCACTACAGCGTGACAAGATGTTATAAGGACTCGACTATTTGTTCCTCAGGCATTTTTTCTGTGTGCGACTTGCTCGAATCCAGTGCTAACGCATAAGGCCTCTGCGATTGCTGTCGCCAGCTGCAGAATTGGCGACATCGGCCACGGCGGGCTTCTCTGCCTGGCGTTGCAGGTTGCAGTGTGAAGGTATGTTTTCGAGCACTTCTATGATTCATAAATTGCGATATGCGAACTTAATTGCTAACTTCGTTCCCAAAGTGAAACATGTTTTCACCAGCAGGCCAAGGATGAGCACACGGTAAGTGTGGAAAAATTAAGACCAAAGTGCTACGTGGATCCGCACGGTACAGTATTGTTTCTTCGTGTCCTTAGTGTGGAGAGGCAGGGTGAGAGACAACGTGATCGCATTAGAAAGTGATCAAAATATTTATCACCATTCATTTCATACTGTGAATCAGTAGATTATTAAGATCTTCATTTCAAGATAGCATAACTTTAAGAGTAGCAAACAACATTACCTGTTTTTCACCTTTCATTGCACAGCACGTTGGAGAACGACGTTTGAGATAAACGTTAAAAAATTTCATTGTGGTGGTGCAGCAAGGCATCACTTGCTAGCTGTCTAGGTTCTAACATGCATGAGAAGTAAATTAATGTGTACATCTGTAACTTAATGTGATGCATTGCGGGCTTGCATATTGGTATACTGTACTGAATGTTTTCAAGATGTTGCTTATATGAAGTGTATGCTTCATTATTTCCCGTTTCAAAGCACTCCTGCGTGTGATTCAGGAAGGAAACCAGGTGCTGGCAGAAAGGCGATTCCTTCTTCACGAAGTGTTCTTGAGATTCATGTCTCCCTTCACAATTTCAAGGAAGCAGCTTTCAGTAGTGGAGATAACGAAATCCAAGGGCATACTGTCGTCCAGAATGATCACTAAGAGGGTCCTTGGCTAGTTCAAGATGTGCAAACGCTGCTAGGAGGGCAAAGGCTGGTATAGTGGCCGCTGGGTACATGGGGATTTCGTTGATTGGTCACAACTGTATTTAAGGTCCTGCAGAGCTTTCGCCGACATGGCCTTTGGTCTCCTACGTGGGGACGTCGAGGTGTTGCCTCGCCGTCACCTCGCTGGCCTGCTGGCCACCGCGGCGGGAGGGTTCCGGAGTTCGCACCGTGCGGGTGTTTGTTACAGTCCCAGAGCATGTGGGTTAAAATGGCGATATCTGTGTGGCAGACCATGCATATATTTGTCTGGTATGTGCCTGAGTAGAGCCTCTGATATCGTTCCGGGTTGGGGTACGTGAGCGTCTGCAGTTGTCTTAGGGCCACCGTGTGCGCCCTGTCCAGCTTGTCGCTGGGCGGAGGGAAGGTTCGGCGGGCCAGGGAGAGGGCCTTGGTAATTTCGTTGTAGCTGGTCAAGCAGTCTTTGGTGCTGTCCCATGGACGACGGTCACCGGTGCGGTTCGAGAGCTCGCGTGCCTTGGCGTGTGCCGTCTCGTTTCGGTTGCGATATGTCCGATACTTCTCTCATGTGCTCCGGGAACCACTGAAGTCTGGTTTCAAAATCTACCTCCCGCTGGACTTGTCGATTGCGCAGGACTCGGGCCGTGCTCTGTGAGATCCATCCTTTGGCGAAGTTTCGGACCGTTCGTCGCGAGCCACAAAGAACCGTGGTGCACGTCGGATCCGTGAGGTAGAGTGCCACCGCCGCTTCCTCCGCTTCTTCTGCGCGCTCGCACGCTGCACTTGCCGTTATGCACGTTTTGCCACTCGAATCGACGACCGCAACCGCGAATCGCGAGCGTTCTGCGTATTCCGCGGCGTCAACGATCCTTGTCCCCGTTTCGTCTCCGTTGCTGTGTAGGAGAGCTATGGCCCTGGCTACTCTTCTTCCCCGGTTGTGTTCCGGGTGGACGTTCTGTGGAATCGGGTCGACTCCTATCGTTTGTCTGATCGCATCCGGAACGGCGACTTTCTGGCCTTGTTGTGCGGGGTAACGGATGCCGAGACTTCCCATGATCTGGCGTCCTGCTCTCGTGCCGGCTAATCTTTATAGCTGTGAAGTGCGCTGTGCCTCGGCGATTTCGCTAAGTGTGCTGTGAAGTCCGAGCTCGATTAATCGGTGCGTGCTGGTGGACTCTAGTAGACCCAGTGCTATCTTGTATACCCTGCGGATGGGGATAAAGAGAAATTCATGGGGATATCCATGGCGAAAAAGAGGAATAATTATGCTACAAAACTGCAAGTTTTAAAATACCAAGGAGCACATCCTGTTCGCATACATACAAGACATTTTGGTGCTACCATTCTCTTGGAAATGGTTTACCAAAATATGTTAGCATACAAGCTATCCGCAGTGCGGTTAACGCTAAAACGAAAAGAAGATGGGAATACCTTTGGGTAAAAATTCTTTACGATTTAGTCAAATAAACCTGCAGAAAATGCTGAATTCAACTCAGATCAAGCTTCTCTGTGTGCAGGAAAAACATAAGCAAGTATTTTGCTCTCTCTGCCATACTGTTTAATGTAATTTACTCTGTCTATCTCAGATCTACATTAAATTATTTACTACATGCTATGTAAAATGTGCTGCGAAACGTTGCAAGACGAATGATATATCTGCTATTGCCAAAACGATAAGAAGAGTTTTCTTTTAAGGGGTGAGAAACTTGCTCATATCGCAGTTCAACAAATAAGCTGCCTATGTCAAGGGCTGGTTCTGCTCTTGGCTACTGTCTTCTTTGTTTTGTGCTTGGGCCTGACTTTGTTGCCGTTGCGGTACCTGTAGTGAAGCTGTGCTGCAGGCTTTGATGTCTTGGTTTGACTTGCGATTTTCATTAAGAAAAAGACTAGGCAAGCTCATCTTTTGCATAGCTGTTAGTGGTATTACTTCACTGCCTTACCTTGAACACTGCATACAATGCGTAAGTTACGCATTTCTCGATTTCTGTACATACGCATTGACAGCTGAGGTGCCAACCGCTGAGGACATTCTTCTGTACGCGGGGGGGCGGTACTCCTTCGACTAGGCTCCGAGCACAAAGTACACAACAGCAAAATGACTACAGGCTGTCCTCTGCCTTGATGTGAAGTGGCATTTTTACATTCTTAAGCGATGGAGAGCTTCAACAGATACCATAAAAATCCATTATTTCAGTTACTTTCATCTGCACAATGGCAGATGTAGATGCAAAGTCATCTACATAGAGGTAGAGTACCCGCACAAGAGGACCGGCGTTCGAATCCCAGTGCCGCGCAATCCTCCATCGGGTTTAAATAAATAGGCGGCGGTTTAGCTCTGGTTAAACCTGGAGTGACGCGACAGCTACAGCTGACCGAGTGTAACTTGGTCACGTGACCAACCACGTGATCAGCCACGCGCCGCTCCACCGACAGCTGTCCGCACCACTTGACCAACCACGTGACAGCGTGGCAGCACAGTCACTGGGTTGCGCTCCGCCAAATGGTGGCGGTACCGCCCCGCTGAAGGCTCGAAATGCTACTGTAATGCAGCTATCGCTAAAAAAAATCTCCGCATGTCAATGGAATGGAGTAATCAGGCCTGAGGTGCGGCCTGATCTCGGTGACCAGAACCGACAACGCGCTCCCGCATGGGAAAATTATTTGGCCACCCTTTTGAAGTACTTGGCCACAACTTCCTTTGTGAGCAAACCAATTAACCCAGGGCCCTCAGCTCCCAGCGTCTGCGGAGCAACTGAGGTAGGCGGTGGTCAGACCTGTGACGCAGCGGAGGCTGCTAAGAATCTCTGGCTCCGGACAGGCCGCCATTGGAATCTGAACTTGGCAACGTTTAACGCTACAATCTTACCTAGTGAGGCTAGCTTAGCAGTGCTGTTCGAGGAACTAGCGGGCTTTAAATGGGATGTCATAGGGCTCAGTAAGGCTAGGAGGACAGATGAGGCATTATACTGTATTAAGGGGAGGACACGTACTGTGCTATCGTGGATTAGTGGACAGACGGGAACTAGGTGTGGGATTCCTCATCAATTAGGATATAGCTGGCAATAAAGAGGAGTTCTATAATATTGTAATAAAGAACGTTTTGCAAAGCACTGCGTCGCGAACAACCAGCGTTACAGTCTAGTCTCAGACCAGAGGCAGCGGTCTGCCCAGACAGAGCACGCACGAGGAACGGAGCATTCGGCGCTTCTCGTCGTCTTTTTTGTTATGTGCCAGCCTCTGAAGATTCAAAAGCCGAAGGCCAGTCTTAAAGTATTAACGAGAGGGTGGCAGCTATCGTTATTCGGCTTAATAAGAGGTAAAACCTGAAAGTGGTGCAGTCCTACACGCCTACATTCAGCCATGATGGCCAGATCGTTGAAAGCTTCTATGGAAACTTGGAATCAGAAATTACAATGTAAAATCACAGTACATTGTACTGATTGGTGACTTCAATGCGAAGGTAGGCAAGAAGCAGGCCGGAAACTAGGCGGTAGGCGGCTATGGTATAGGCTTTAGGAATTGCAGGGGGGAGTTATTAGTAGAGTTCGCAGACAGAAATAAGTTACGGATCATAAATACATTCTTCTGTAAACGAGAGAACAGGAAGTGGACGTGGGAGAGCCCCAATGGTGATGCTAAAGATGAAATAGACTTTATGCTATGCGCTCACCCTGGTATCGTGCATGATGTGGAGGTCCTCAGAAAGGTCCGTTGTAGCGACCGCAGAATGATAAGGTCTCGCATTAACCAAGAGTTGAAGAGGGAACGGAAGTAACTAGTGAAGCAAAAATCCATTAACGAGTTACCAGTTAGAGGGAAATAGAGGAATTCAGGATTTCGCTGCAAAATAGATATTCGGCTTTAAGAGAGGACGACGGCGTTATTGCTCAAGCAGTGAACTATAATCTCACGGCTATCATTACCGTGTCCATAGTAGAAGTAGGTGGTAGTGTGGCTCGACGGGGTACCGGCAAGCTATCTCAGGAGACGAAGCATCTGATTAAGAAACACCAAAGCATGAAGGCGTCTAACCCGCAGACAGAATATACCTGGCAGGGCTATCAAAGAATCAAAAAGCGCAAGGTAGCCGACATAAGGAAGTTTAGTATGGAGAGGATCGAGAGCGCTCTAACTGAACGGCGGTAGCCTAAAAGTAGTGAAGAGGAAAATAGGCATAGGCAAAAACCATATGCATTCGCTAAGAGACAAAGAAGGTAATGTCATTGGAAATATAGATAGGGTAGTTAAAGCAGCCAAAAAGTTCTAGACAAATCTATACAGCAGCCAATGAAAGAGGATGTTAATTAAAAAGGCACTAGCGCATAGCACTGAGACTTTCCGCCAGTAACGAAAGAGGATGTTAAGAAAGCTCCAGAATGTCATTAACATTGGTAATGATAAATCGATATCATCGATATTATAATCATTATCAATATCATCAACATTACAGCTTCAAACATACCATTAACATCGTTAGAAGCCGTTGTGCCACATTAACTTTATTTATGCTTGGCGATTTTAATCTACCGAATATACTCTAATGCACTGAATCTGAAACATTACAGCCTTTTTCGTCATTAGCCAGCAAATTCTTAGACATGTGTTCTGTTTTCTTGTTTTCACAACTTGTTACGCAACCTACAGGAATTATAGAATCTGTTGCAAACACCTTGACCTTGTATTAACTTCGTGGCTTGATCTTGTTTCCGACATCACGTACTTACCCGACTTGAGCGACCACTCGGCACTGTCATTCAATTTGAACATCTTGCCACCAAATCCGTTAAAATATTGAAACCGTTCCAAAATACGCAAAAGCAAATGTTGAAGTCATTAAGGCTGAAATATCGACATTCCTTCACGTCGTTTTAGCAAAATTTTACTACCGCAGTGTTGCGTCCAACTGCATTATGTTTGCTTCTAAAATTGCAGAACTAGCAAACAAATATAGCCCACCTCGCACTCTCGCATGTAACCATAACGCTCCGTGGTACAACATCGGTCTCAAACGCTTGTCTAGCTAATAAAAAAGCATGTCTACAAATCAGCCAATTGTTCTTTTAGCATAACCCGGTGGACTAAATACAAACTGGCAGCCCATGAGTATGGGGAGCCGAGGTTGCGGCAGTGAACAAGCCCTGACTATCTTGTGCTCTTCACGCAAGTTCGTTTCCCTTTTCAAGAAGCCGTCCACTGCGGCACACACGTTTGATGGTCACAGTGACACAGCACTAAGAAAAGGCATTCTTCTTTCACCGATCATTAAGTCAGCCGACAGCGCCGCCGACGTTCAACGTGCCCTCCTTGCCCCCAGAACGAGTATATAAGGATTGACACCGGACGGCATCGACCATTTGGCAGCCGAGGTTGCGGCAGTGAACGAGCTCTATCTTGTGCTCTTCACGCTGGTTAGTTAGTTCTCACTGATTACTTCGTATACTTTTTCTGCCGCAACCACTGCTGCCCGTACCAGTCCGTTCACTGTCACAATGTCCACCAATGCGGAATTGGCAACAGATGTTGAAGAACTGAAAAAAAAGTGTCCGAATTGTGGAGCAACCTTGCTATGTTCAATAAACTCAACGATGAAATGAAAAACAAGCAAGCTATCTTGACAAATGAAACTAAGGAACTTGCTCGTTGCAATAAGCAGTTAGCACTACGATTGGCTGAACAGGAGCAATATTCCCGGATAGAAACCGTTGAGGTTAAAGGAGGTCATTTGACGCAGGGTGAGAGCTGCGTGACAGTCCTGGAAGAAATTGGTTCAAAATAGATTGTCCACTTTCTAACACTGAGATTGAAGTTGTGCGTCACGTTCCTGTGAAAACCAAGACAAGCATCATGACATGCTTTTTTTCCCGCGTCATGAATGCAGAATTATGGCCAGAGCAAGAAGAACACGCATCACCATGAGCTCTATCGGATTTAAGGCCCATGATAACGATGACAAGCCCATGTACGTGAACGACCGCCTAACCCCAGAGAACAACGTTATTCGTGGCAAAGCACTGGCTCTGGAAAAAAAAACTGGAAGTTTGTGTGGGTAGACATTGACCGTATCAAGGCAAGAAAAACCAAGGATAGCGACGTCTACCGTATCTCTAGAGTTGATGATCTCTACGTCTTCACGTAAACCGAGCGTCACATATGAAAAATCATCATGCACTTCTCACAAGATCACCATAAAAGCCTCCTCCTTAATTCAGCTGATACTCATATGTCTATTTTCCATTTTAATTCTCACAGTTTACCAAGACATTATGACGACTTAGTAAACTTATTAACGCTCGGTGATCACGCCTTTTCACTAATTTGTTTTTATGAGACATTGCTGTTATCCGACGATGATAGGCTATTTGCTTTACCTGACTATCAAAATGAATACTATCACAGGTCAACTGATCGGCACGGAGTATCTGCAATCTTTATTTCTAACGCTATATGATACAAACGCTGTCACGACATCACGCTTAAAACAGGAAAGTGCGAATCAGTGTGGCTAGAATTTCACAAATTCATTTTTGCTTCACACAGAAACACTATCATTGGCAGTATCTGTCGCTCACCTTCAGCATCTTACAAGCACTTTTGCATGAACTTAAAGTCAACTTATGCCTCACGGCACAATTTTAGAAAAAAAAGATCACCCTACAAATTCTGAATCGTGAAATCAAGAACATCGTCATCTCAGGTGACATTAATATTGGTATAACAGATATTTCTTACAGCTCTTGTTCGGCATACACAAACTGCTTTCTCGGCTATGGTTTGGAGTCACTATTAGCGTCACCAACGTGCAATGCTCATTACAGGTCTAGTACCCTCATTCATCGTGTATTATCTAATGTTATTACGTCCTGATCGCAGGTGTCATCAACTTAATATTACGGACCATTACCCTATTTTCCTTTTAATCGAATGTCCTAATAACACGACCCCCAGAAAACGTTATAATTAATCATTTGATAGAAACCGGTTTGTTGAGATAGTAACTGAGACTAACTGGGATAGCATACTACAAGAAATATCCGCCAATAACGCGTTCAGTAAATTTTCCGGGAAGCTCAAAGAATTAATTAGCTTATGCACATCAGCATGTCCCATCACTCATTGGTATTCAGTTCCCAGACCGGGTGGAGCCTGGAGAACAACAATGGGCAGCGAAGCCTACAAACTCTATTGTGCTAACGTTTGCTCCCAACACCGAGCGCCCTGGAATAATTGACCTTGGTTTCACCAAACATGCAGTCCACGAGTTCGTTGAAAATCCTCCCCGGTGCTTCAGGTGCCAACGCTTTGGACATGTAGCGAGAGTTTGCAACAAAAAACAACGTTGCAAGCGGTGTGGTGGTGGCCATGGTTACAAAGAGTGCAAGGCAGATTTTGCTTGCGCTAATTGTGGAGGTGACCATCCAGCGAGTTTCAGTGGCTGCACATTCCGTGTAAGCGCCTTACACCGTCGCAAGTCCTTCATTAGTGGCCCCAAACCACAACCTACTGAGAAGCCGATACATGGAAGTGAAGAGTTCCCTGCGCTCGAGTCGGAAGCTCGGGACGTGGTAGCAAGCGACGTCGCTTCACGGCCTGATCCCAGCAAGTCGCCAACGGCCTCCGAGGGTGAGCTGGCTGTTCGATCTGCTTCTGCAAAAAGTGTCCATGTTCCTCAGCGACCAGATCACAGCAAGACTCGTCAACATGGAGGACATCCCCTTGCCTTAAAAGAGATGCAGACACCAGCTACCGTGGCCAAGAGTGGGTCCCAGTCCCCGTCTTTTGTCGAAGTGGTGCGCCAGTGCGTGCAGCAAAATAAGGAGCTCAAAAGCCGGAATCATTCCGACCTTCTACGCGTTTTGTTTGATGTCCTGCGTTCATATAGCCAAGCGATGCAGCCTGGAACTTTGAAGAACTTTATACAGCTGGTGCTTTCCTTTGAGACTTTGATCACCGTCTTCGCAGAGAACTTCAACTCCTAGATGGCTAGTTTTCTTCAACCTGTTGCAACTAAAAACCCTAGAAAAGTGCCGTTTATCATGCAATGGAACTGCGCTGGGATTATAAGTCGATTAGCAGAACTAAAATTGTTCTTGAAAGAGACCTGTGTTCCAGTACTGGCCCTCTCGGAGGCTGGCTTGCCAAGCGGGAGGTCTTTGCCGGGATACGTCACCCACAAGAATTGCAGCATAAAGTCTTTTCCCGCAGGAAGTGCCGCCCTTTACATACGAAGGGAGATTCCTCATGTGGCTTTGAGCGTCACCGATCTTTGCACCGACAGTATTGAGGTAGTGGCTTTGAGGATTCGGCTCGCCTTCCGAACTCTGTCCATTGCATCAGTATACGTGTCCCCACGGAAGAAGGTCGATATGGCTTTGTTCCTCCAGCAACTTTGTGACCGCTGCCCAGCACCCAGAATCATCTGCGGTGACTTCAACGCCCACCACCCTGCCTGGGGTGACAGGAACACAGATCCTCGCGGACGCCATGTAGAAGTCATCGACAGTTTGGACCTGTGCGTGGCCAATGACGGAAGTCCTACTTTCTTTCGGCCTCCAACCTCACCCACATCTATAGACCTAACCTTACATTCACCTGACGTCCGTGTGCAGTGATCAACTAGAGCTGACCGAATGGGAAGTGATCACTACCCGATATTTGTGTTTACTGCCGACTTCCATCTGCTTGGTCCTAAAATTTGCCATGTTGTTAATTGGGACAAATACAGGGAGCACTTAGCCTGTGTTTCCGGTGATGTGACAGACAAAATGATTTCTGCTAAGATGGCTGCTACCACGGCGCTCAAGCTACCTGATCATTTTCCGACTCCGGATTTAAAACTCAGGAACCTCTGCGCAGCGCGCAGAAGGGCGGAGCGACCACTGTTGCGGAAGAAGGACGACAGAGCCTTGAAGACAACTTTCAACAGGCTCAACTCTGCCATTAGACGTCATGCGAACAAGCTCTGTAGGTCCCAGTGGGCATCCTTTTGCGCTAGTTTGACTGTTTTCTCACCGATAACGAAAATTTGGCGTGTCGTTGGCAGTCTTGCTGGTGGCTCTCGTCCGAGTAAACCTTTCGAGGCGCTTGCATTGCGCACGCAGAAACATATCGTGTGCTTGGCAGAGAAATTTGCGGATGCATTTGTAAATTCCAAACCAGGCATTCATCCCTGCGCTCTGCCTGCTACGTCTCCGTCTGTTATGGACGCTCCGTTCACACTTCGAGAACTACAGACAGCGCTCCGCAGCCTGCGGCGTCGCTGTGCACCAGGTCCTGACGGCATTACCAATCAAATGTTACACAACCTGCCTCTGGAACACCGGAAGATGCTCCTAACCTATCTCAATCGAGTGTGGGAGTCTGGTGACGTTCCCCCTTCATGGAAGGTGGCTTGTGTATTCCCACTGCTGAAGGCCAGCAAAGAGATGACAGACGCGGCCTCGTATCGTCCTGTATCGCCGACGTCGTGTGTGGCTAAGCTCATGGAGAAGATGGCAAGTAAGCGTTTGTCTTGGTGGTTTGAGGATAGAGGGGCACTACCAACATGCATGACTGGATTCCGCACAGGTTTAAGCGCGCAAGATAGCGTCCTGGACTTGATAAGCCACATTGAACATCAGAGTGCTTTTGGACATTCAACACTAGCTATTTTCCTAGACGTATCAAAGGCTTATGATAACGTCCTCCAGAGCTCAATACTGAATAGTCTGCAGGTCATAGGCGTACAGGGCTATCTTCTGCGATTCATTCACTCATTTCTCTGTGATCGTAAATTTCGAGTGCGGTTAGGCAGTACAATGAGCTCAGAAAGGGCGGTATCGCGAGGGGTACCTCAGGGTAGTGTCCTGTCCCCAACGCTCTTTAATGTTGTCATGGCTGGTCTTCCCTCAAAAGTGCAAAAACATTGTAGGCATGTCCATATGTCGATATATGCAGACGACATTTGTCTTTGGTTAACCGGATATCAACACAAACGCTTAGCTCTATTAGCGCGACAGGCCGTGCTTTCAGTTGAAAGTTACCTTCAAGGTGTTGGGTTGACTCTCTCGGTGGAAAAATCTGGCTTCGTCCTGTTTCCAGGTAGGGGACGACGGTATGCGCGGCTGAGCATAGACCTTGATCAGTCTTGCCTTCTTCAGGTTAACCACATAGGTTTTTTGGGCGCCACTATTGACTCACGTCTACAGTGGCGACGAGCTGTGGACTCGATTGTGGCTTCACTATCTTCGCGTCTCAATGTGCTTCGTAGAGTTGCTAGTGAGCAATGGGGAAACCATCCTGCTTCAATGATCAGGCTTCACGATGCCCTGGTGACTAGTCGCATAATGTACCAGCTCCCTTTAATTTCCCCCTCGGTATCGCAGCTGGAACGCCTTGAGGTGTTGCACAGAATGGGACTAAGGAGGGCTCTCGGTGTTCCGCAAGCTGCTCCAAACAATGCACTACTGTATGAGTCTCAATCGAAACCTCTTCGGCTAGCCGCTTCACAAAGACTTTTGCTGCAAATTGGCCGCCTCAGAGAGACTGTTGCCGGGAGAGCGCTTCTACAGCGCCTTCGAAAGAGATCTGAGTCCCGGGCGTACTTCGCTTTAAATACTCTTCGTTCTCTGGGTCTCGACCTTCGAGATCGACCTAAGACGTTGAAGCCACCTTGGTCCTTTCCGAGCCTCGATTGTTCCTTGACAATTCCCCACTTTCGCGCTAAGCGGAATTCTCCTTTAGCGGCAATGCGTTCGCTCGTACTGGAACATCTTGAGACCGAATACGCCAGTCATCTTCAAATTTTTACAGACGGCTCTGCGGACAAGGTCAGAGGATCTAGTACAGCTGCTTTTCATATACTGCCTTTGAAGTGTGATTGGTCTGTTCGTTTTACTAAAGTCGTGTCCTCCACAATGGCCGAAAGCGTTGCCATTGAGGCAGCTCTAAAGAAGCTACGGTGTTGTACGCCTCAACCTACTGTCATAATTACGGATTGAAAATCTGCCCTTCAAAGGTTAGAGTACGGGTTCACCACTGATGCCTTGAGTCTTAGATCCCTACGTTTGGTGCAGAATCTACATAGCAAAGGCTTCTCTATACGTTTTCAATGGGTGCCTTCGCACATAGGTGTCTTAGGCAACGAGATAGCAGACAACCTCGCCCATACAGCTCTCTCCGGGATTCCAGTACATGGAGTCCCTCATCAAGTCAAGCAAATGTTCAGAGATGTGGTGTTGTGCCACTTCAGTTCTTTGTGGAGCTCTCCTCATCAGCCATGTGTGACCAAGGGTCTCAAAAGCTACCAAGCCACTTTGCTGCACCGCATTCGCACGGATTCTGCTCGTACGCCGGCGTGGATGTATAAGACTGGCCTAGCGTTGTCACCATTGTGTTCAACGTGTGGTGTGTGTGGTGATATAGAACATTACCTCTTGTGCTGTACTTTGTACAACGCGGAACGGGCTGTGTTATTCGGATCCCTCAAGAAGGGAGGAGTTCCTCACAGTTCTCTTCAGGACATTGCTTTCCCGCGCGGGAGCCAGTCGAGTAGAAGGGATGCTTCTCTCCTTCTTCTACTTTACCTGCAGGACACGGATTTGGCCTCCACATGGTGACCTCAGGAGTGTCTATTTGGGTTTTTGCGGACAGTGTTTCTGTGATTTCTATTTGAGTGTCGCTACGGTGGAGCAATTGCCGGCAGCAACTGCAAGGCTAATCCCACCGGTAGTTTACAACCACTCAACTCAACTCAGTTCCCCGGAACCCATGGATAACCACAAGCACTCTAAGTTGTGTAAAAAAAAATAACCTTCACAGAAAGGTTAGAACACAGCCATTTAACGTTAACCTAAAACAGCGCTTTTAAAATTACTTGGTTATTCTGTCCGCAGTACTTAAACGCTCTATACAAAACTACTACCAAAATGAAATACTTAGAAATGGAAATGACACTCGTAAGAATTGGGTACCAATTAAGGAATTACTGAATATAGCTGAAAAAAAAAGTATAACAAAAGTTTCTGATGGCGGCAGTACTTCAAATAATCAAACCGACATTGCTAATGCATATAATCCCTTCTTGCACTGCGGTTCCTCGCCTCCAAGTAGCTTCTGTGGCCCTCGTCGATGCCTTCACTCTCTTTACTTGCGCCCTACTTCACCGGACGAAGTATTTCAGGCAATTTCTAGTCTAAAATATACCCCTCCTGAGATCGATGAAATTCCTACTTTTAAAATAATGCTGGTTGTATGTGATCTGTCTATTGTTCTTAGTCATATTATTAATTTAGCATTTAGGACTGGTGTTTTTCCACTGAACATAAAAACGGTAGGGCGATGTCGATATTCAAGAAAGGCGACAAAAATGCTAAGCAACTACCGTCCAGTAAATTTGTTACCTCTCTTTTGTAAAATAATAGAAAAGCTAATTGTTAACTGCACAATGAACTACATTATCGAATTCAAACTGTTAGTAGACGAGCAATTTGGATTCCGTCCTAATTATTCCACAGAGCTAGCATTAATCGAATTCACAGACAGTATGAAACAATATATTGATAATAGGTTTTCTGCCGGTGCGGTTTTAGGAGATTTCACGAAAGCATTTGACACAATCACCCACACTATATTTCACTCTAAATTAGAATTTCTCGGCATCTGTGGACCTGTTATAGCTCTTTTACGCAGTTATCTCACTAACCGTATACTAGTTGTTCATTTACAAGAAACACTCTCTTACCATTAAACTATTATTTAGGAGTGCCAGAAGGTTCCATTTTAGGTCCGCATCTTTTTCTCACTTTCATCAATGACTTGCCTTTCTCCCCACCTAACACAAGATGTATACTTCCGCGCACGACACACCAATATTTACTCAGGATAGTAATTTCACACGCCTAATAAACAATTTAAACATGGACTTAGAGAATATTGCTTTAGGGCATAAAATAACTTGCAACAATTTAATCCTACAAAACCACTTTCATAATATTCCGCTCTCATCAAAAGCATGTCATCGCGAGCTCACACATTTATCTGGGACATATTATTAACACTGCCTCCAAATCCATTACATTTCTCGGCATCACGCTTGACTGTGACCTAAAATTTATTCTACACACCAAATCTATCAGTAAAAAAATTTCGTTTGGAATAAGCGTGTTAATAAGAACGACATTTTTTTCAACGCCATATTTTCTTATCCCTCTATTATGTGTTCATTACCAGTCACCTTAATTATTGCGTGTCATCGTGGGGTAATACCTACTCATGCCAGTTGTCATGCATTTGCCATCTTCAAGTTCAAGCGCTTCGAATTATATCTTTCAGCCCATACACAGCCTCTGCTTCACCTCTTTACTCTGACCTAAACATTCCGCCGTTAAAATGCCTCCTTAATATTAGGTTAGGTCTTCTAATTTACCGCGTTCGCAATGATAATACTCAACTTCTCTGTTTCTCCACATCTTTCCTTGCTAATAACAAGAACACTCGGTTCACTGAACAAAAAAATATGCTTCTACCAGAAATAAACACAAATTATCAAAAAAAACAGCTTTTTTTCTCCGCCATAAACAGCTTCAATTCATTACCACTAGAAATCAAATCCGTACGTTCGCAGCCCGCTTTCTACACTTTACTAAAAAATATCTCTTATGAACTGATTCAGCTTCATGCCATACCTGAGGCTGCCTTAATCTCATTTTTTTCCCCATTCCCACAGCAAACGGTCATATGTTTAGTCATCTCGAATATTTTTCTTTCTTTTCTTTCGGCCCCGCTTGTTTTTATAATCTCTGCTTCTATTCAGTGCTCGTTGGTATCTGATGTCTTTTGTGTTTTTTCTCATGCTGTTACGCTTTTCTGTTTTGTGCCTTTGTTTTTTTTATAAATGACGCCCGCTAACTGTAGTATAACTTATTAATTGCCGCAGATTATACTAATAGGTTTTAGCTTCATCTATATATTTGTTCCAGCTGCCCTGACAAACATGTGTACTTTACTCATGTATATCAGGTGGGAGGTCCCCCAGACAGTTTTACTTTGGGACCTCTTACTGTACTAACTTTTTATGAAACTTATGATTCATTTCTATATCGTTTTAATAAACCTTCAAATAAAAAATAAACAAGCCAAAGATAAGTTTCTTCGTAATACCTTGCCATTCATGCTTAAAATCGACATAAAAACATTCTGGCGTGTCATCAAGCCCAAAGCGGATGACATAACTTTGACTGACAGCTCTTCCAATGCTATTCCAAATAACGAATGTGCGTGAGTTTTGCTATACAACTTTTTTTCGCGCACTTAACGATGTTTTTCTACGCAACTTCAACAACCAATATAAGTCTTCAATCCGTGCATGTCAACGATTACCCAGCAATGTTTCACATAACCATTGAAGCAGGAGGCGCCGAATCAATAATTTCATGTCTAAATGCACCTTCCGCTCCTGGGCACGATTTAATGAACGATAAATTTTTGAAAAACACGAGCTGTTATTCTTTTATTTTTCTAAGAATGATTTTCCAGCCGTCGCTCGAAAAAGATTCCTTGTCTGCTGAGTGGAAGGTCGGGAAGGTGATCCCGCTCAATAAATCAGGTGGCAAGCATTGTCCTTATAACTGCCGTTCTATTGCGTTCACTTTCATTCCATGTAAAATTCTAGAAAATTTACTTTCCTCAAATTTTGCTAGCTTTCTCGAAACTAATGTATTCTTTCGCCATGCAAATTGGTTTCCAAAAGGCATATTTATGTGAAATACAACTAGTATCTTTTACGCATAGACTAAACGTCATCCTTGACCGCTCTTCATTTGCCCACAGTATATCTTTAGATTTTTCGAACGCGTTTGATAAAGTATGCCATAATATTCTGATCTTTAAGTTAAATCAACGTAACATTGATCCCAAACTGCTTGCTTGTCTCGAGTGCTTTCTTTTTAACCATTCGCAATTTGTTACTGCTAATTACTCAGCCTCGCAGCCCAGTATAGTACAGTCCGGCGTACCTAAATGATCTGTACTTGGTCCTCTCCTTTATTTAATTTACATTAATCATCTACCCTCTTGTGTTTCCTCTAACATGCACTTATTCGTGGATGATTGCGTGATCTTCAGGAAATATTGTGCGACAATGATATATCTTCTCTGCAAGCATACCCTAATGCTCTCACTATTAGGTGTCAATCATGGAAATTTCAATTAAACATAAAAATTGTAAATATCCACTGTATCAAGAACTTCTAGCCAGCTACCTTCCTACCACGTTAATACTGTCCCTCTATATCCTGTTTCGTCTTAGAAATATCTTGGTATCCATATTACTAGCAACCTCAATTGTTCCATTAACACTTCTTCTATAATTAGTAATTCTAATCGCATGCTGCGACATAGAAAGCTCAATTTCTGTAAGGCACCTTTCTCCCTAAAACTACTGCTATATAAGTCACTGATCCGTTCAAACCTCGAGCATGCTGCAGCAGTTTGGGATTCCTTTTAACAAAACTTAATTCACTCATTAGAAATGGTTCAAATCAATTGCACTCGTTTTCTTCTTTGTAATTATAACCGAACCACCAGCATGTCTGCAATAAAAATAAATCTTAGCCTGCTATCTTTAGCATCTCGCCGTGAAGCACTTAGACGTTCATTCTTTCACAAGATATTTCATAATCCTTCTTTTCGCGGTAACTGATCTCCCTTCCTCAATATATTTCATCAAGGCTATATAACAATACCAAATTGGAAATACCATTATGCAAAACCAATGCAATGTTTCAGTCATTCCTTCCGCGCATGGCTGTTGTGTGTAATCACCTTCTCGCATCAGCCGCTACCATTGTTGACAACCAACACTTCAAGACCGCATTAGAGAACGTTGTATTAGTAGGAGAATCTATTTCTTTGTTGTACTACTAATTTTTACTGTATTCATTGTGGGGACCTGCCCTGCAGCTCCTGAGTTTGCTTTCCCGCGAGGCACCGTGCAGCGGCAATCTCACCTCGAGGCTGAGCACATTCCCTTGTTAGTTACATAAACTGGTAAGAGAGGGCGCCAGCATCGCTGCGGGCGAGACTGCCAAAGCCCGCGCGCGGGAGAGGGAAAAGGGGGCTTCGGCTGGGGTCGTCGGCGCGGGCGGACGTGTGGCTCGCGGCTCCCCTCTTCGCCGGCGGAGCGAGGAAGCGACGGCGAGACAGGCTCCCGTACTCGTCCCGTCCGCCCTTCCTTTGCCCTAGCGCGGGCGAACATTCGCTCGGAACCTTGCTGGTGAGTCGGACGACCTTGATTCATTAGCGTACCTTGTTGCTAGCTGGCGTTATTGTTGCTGTAGCAATAAATGCCTGTTTGTGTCAGCCAATGTGTCGTTCCTTTGTTCCCCCAGAGCAAGGCCCGCCGTGGTCGGCGAGCGCTCGGTAGCGTACGCGATCACGGGGTGGGCTCCGGGCGGCTTTGAACCGTGTCAGCCGCGATTGAGTGGGGAGAACGTACTTATCTCCCCAATTCAACTCCACATCCTGCACTGTATGTACTGTACTATATTCTATTACCTAGCACATCAAAAACCCATTAGATAATATTGTATAACTAGCAGCCATTATTTCTGTACTACACACTACTTAAGCTGCACTTGAATTAGAAAAAACCTAGCGCTAAAACCATGCAAACCAAAAGGACGAACGACAACGAGGCACAAGCGCTATACTCACGACTGAATTTTTATTCAAGACAGGATGTAGCTTATATACGGTGAAGTTTCAAGAAGAGAGAAGGGTGACAAGAAGGAGAAGGTGAACAAAGGCAACGTCGCTTCGCCGTAACGGGCAAGCAACCAAAAATCACGCAAGAAAAAGAAAAATTACATGATAACTGCATCTAAAAAAGTTTAACTCTGAGGCAAAAAAGATATAAAGAAGGAGCACTGATGCACCTGCAGCCAAATTTTCATGTAGAAAGCTTAAAGCCTAACTTTCGCAGTCTAATCTATGCTCTTTTCAAGAATCTTCGTCTCATTCAAACGCGCCTCGCACCCGCCGCAGCTCATTACGTGCGCAACCAAATGTGTGTACTTATCTTTTAATTCTGTCAAATTTCGGGCATGGTCCCCCAAACGCTTGTTGATGCAGCGGCAAGTCTGACCGACATAAAACTTCCCACAAGTTAAGGGGATAGCGTAGACCACTGCTACGGAACACTTGATGAACGGAGTGTCGTGCTTTATCTGGCAACCCCGCTTCCTAGAGTTGCAGATTCGGGGGCACAACTTTTCCAGCTTGTTAGGAGCCGATAAAACGACACTCACGCCGTACCTGTTGGCCAGTTTCCTCAAGTTGTGCGAGGTCTTGTGTACATAAGGCACAACTAGCGGCTCTGTGTCCTGAAAAGATCTTGTGCGGTATTTATTCGGGTTCCGGGCTTACGTTTTCGAAGGAGCGTCTCGCAAGCAGCAGCCAACAGAGAGCAGGGGAACTCAGCCACCGAAAGTTGGCTCATCTGATTGTGAAAGCTATCTTGCAAATGATGCGGGCAAGATTTCTTGAGAGAAGACTCCAGGCAATGCGACGCTATTGCTCTTTTTACAGTCTTGGAATGCTTAGAATCATAAGGTAAAAGACCTTTTTTTTTCCACGTGGGTAAAAGCCCCAGCAGACGTGTCTTTCCTGGAAGGATAGTTTAAAATCTAAATACTGTAAAACATTAATGTCGGGTAGTACATGCGTAAAGGTGAGCCCAAGACCATGTTTGTCAAAAGCAATTAATACTTCACCTACCGTAGAGGGGTAGGTGAAGGACGTCTGCTTTTTTTAAAAGCACTGAAAAATCGTCGACCTGCATAAATACCTTTAAAACCACCCTTACCCTATAAAAGAGTTCCTCTAAAGATTGATCAACCTTTGTTAAAAGTATATCGCAAAGGATAGGGCCCACGCAGGACCCTATACACACACCATCGCGCTGCAAAAAAAGCAGGTTATCAAATGGATCTTTTAAGTAAAACTGTAATAGAGAATAAAATTATCAACCAATAGTCCTGAAGAATTCTGGAAAGACACGTCGCTGTTTGCTTTTATTCATTCCTTTACAGCCAACAAAAGCTGGTCTTGAGGTACAGTGTAAAACAAATCTTGCACATCTACCGAAAACCCAAAGCGATGTCATCAGAGCTCTGTAGTACTCAGCGATATTTGTGGAATTTTTTGCGAGAAATGGGTCGTCCAAAACAAGTAATTTTAGATGTTTTTGCAAAAAACTGCTGACATTCTTTTGCCATGAACCTTCTTCGCTGACTATTGTTCTGAAAGGTATTTCTAGGTATTTCTGGCTTGTGGGCCTTGGCTCTAAAGAAAGCATTTAGGCAACTACCTCTGTTCCTTTTTATATCCTTGCAAGAGTTTGAAGATTTAAATCGTTGCAAAAGTTAATGAATTTTGTCCTAACTCTAACAGCACTTTTCTTGACCTATACAAAGTTGTGTCGACAGCCGCACGCGCTTTCTTGTCGTACATTTCCTCATGCAAAACAACAAACCCACCCTCTTTGGCAGCTCGAACAAGCTTAAGGCTGCTCTGCTTAAAGAAGGAAACAACACCATTCCGCATTCTGTGGCTGTGAGTACCTCTTCGTCCACCGTTCCTCAAACAGTCCACACCCTCTAGGAGGCACCGGTCCTAGTTCTCTCCATCTCTTACTTTTAGGGCCAATTTCCTGTTCGCAGCGATGAGTTCGTGTGGCTGAACACCAGGCTCCAAACTGTATTTCGGTCCTTTTTGAAGCAGCCGCATTACATTGTCAGGCACACAGACGTTGCTCAGGACTGTAACATTTCTCTTTTTGTCTGGTACAGTCTTCTTCCCCAAACACAACAGCATCTGGTACACGATGCCTCTCCAATGGATTTCAGCGAGTTGAACAGCTGTTTTCTTCAAAGCAGAAAGCTTCCTCACGGCGAGCCAATCGGGTTGATCAAGGTAGCACACCATGCGCAGCCAATCATGGAACAGTCGAACTTGTCGAAAAAGTTCTGCGCGCATTAATTTGCAAATTCTTTTCACATGTCTCCACGATGGTTTAACAGAGCGAGCCGAAGAGAGCACTTAATTCTTCAGGCACAAGCCCCTTGCGGATGCCGAAACCATACCGTCTTGCCCGGCATGTTGCATCCATGATGTGCGTCAATAAGGTCTTGTTTTGAACGACCCCTTTCTGACCCAAAATTCCACAGTTGCCGCTGAGTACCTACAGAGTTCTGATGACATCGGCTTTAGGTTTTCGGTAGATGTGCAAGATTTGCTTTACACTCTACCTCAAGACCAGCTATTGTTGGCTGTAAAGGAATGCATAGAAGCATACGGCGACGTGTCTATCCAGAATTCTTCAGGACTGTAGGTTGATAATTTAAACCTCTATTACAGTTTTACCTAAGTGCTAATTTTATGCATTTTGACGACCTGCCTTTTTGCAGCGCAACAGTGTGTGTATAGGGTCCTGCGTGGTCCCTATCCTTGGAATATATTTTTAACAAAAGTTGATCAATCTTTAGATAAACTGTTTTATAGGTGAGAGGTAGTTTTAAAGGGGTTTATGCATGTGGACGATTTTTTAGTGCTTTTGAAAAAGCAGACGTCCTTCACCTACCCCTCTACAGTAGGTGAAGTTTTAAATGCTTTTGACAAACATGGTCTTGACTCACTTTTATGCATGAACTACCCGACACTAATATGTTACAGTTTTTAGATTTGAAACTAACCTTCCTGGAAAGACAGTCTGCTGGGGCTATTACCCGCGTGCAAAAAAAGATATTTTACCTTCTGATTTTAAGCATTCCATTACTGTAAAAAGAGCAATGGCGTCGCATTACCCGGAGTCTTCTCTCAAGAAATTGTGCCCGCATCAGTTGCAAGACAGCTTTCACAATCATATGAGCCGACTCTCGGTGGCTGGGTTCCCCTGCTCTGTGTTGGTTGCTATTTGCGAAACCCTCCTTCAAAAACGTAAGCACGGAATCCGAAGAAATACCGGAGAAGATCGTTTCAGGACACAGAAGCCGCAAGTTGCACCTTATGTACACAAGACCTCGTTTAACGTCAGGAAAGTGGCTAACAGGAATGGCATGAGTGTCGTGTTTTCGGCTCCTAACCAGCTGGAAAAGTTGTGCCCCCTGATCTGCAACTCTAGGAAGCGGGGTTGCCAGATAAAGCACGACACTCCGTTCATCAAGTGTTCCGTAGGAGTGGTCTACGTTATCCCCGTAACTTGTGGGAAGCTTTTTGACGGTCAGACTGGCGGCTGCATCAGCAAGCGTTTGGGGGACCATGCCCGAAATTTGACAGAATTAAAAGATAAGTACACACATTTGGTTGCGCACGTAATGAGCTGCGACGGGTGCGAGGCGCGTTTGAATGAGACGAAGATTCTTGAAAAGAGCATAGATTGGACTGCGCAAATTAGGCTTAAAGCTTTCTACATAAAAATTTGGCTGCAGGTGCATCAGTGCTCCTTCTTTATATCTTTTTTGCCTCAGAGTTAAACTTTTTTAGATGCAGTTACTATGAAATTTTTCTTTTTCTTGTGTGATTTTTGGTTACCTGCCCGTTACTGCGAAGTGATGTTGCCTTTGTTCACCTTCTCCTCCTTGTCACTCTTCTCTCCCTTTGAAGCTTCACCCTATACAAACTGCATCCTGGCTTCAATAAAAATTCAGTTGTGAGTGTAGCGCCTGTGTCTCGTCATCGTTCGTCCTTGTGGTTTTCATGGTTTTGGCGCTGGGTTTTCTCTAATTCAAGTATGCACCAACTACCCCAAAAAGAGTTGTAAATGCATTATTCTGCACTGTACGTTGTTTTTAAAATTTATGTAACTACTCTCTGTAATGTCGCTGGCCGTGAGGTTACACTAAATAAAGAAATAAATAAAAAGAAGCAATGCAAAGGGGGAAACAGCTGGCGAGGATCAGATAATAGCAGGTGTCTTGAAGGATGGAGAGGGGACTTTGCTAGAAAAACTAGCCACCCTGTGTAGGCAATGCCTTATGTCCGCGAGAATATACACACGTTTGGAATAACGCTGTCATCATCTTAATCCATAAGAAATGAGACGTCAAGGACTCGAAACATTACAGACCGATCAGCTTACTGTCGGTTGCCTACAAGGTATTTACTACGGTAATCGCTAATAGAGTCAGGGCAACCTCAGACTTTAATCAGCCAAATGATCAGGCCGGATTTCGTAAAGGGTACTCGGCAACAGACCGTATTCACAGAATCAATCAGGTGATAGAGGAATGCGCAGAGTAAGACGAAGCCCTGCATATAGATTTTAATGTTATGAGACAGCATTTGACTCAGTTCAAGTCTCATCCGTCATGCAGGTATTGCGGAGTGAGAGTGCTGAGGAGCCTTATGAAAAAATACTGGGAGACATCTATAGCGGGCGCACAGCTACCACAAACCTCAACAAAATCAGAGATAATATACCAATAAGAAAGAGTGTCAGGCAGGAAGACATCATATCGCCAAAGCTTTTCACCGCCTGTTTACTGGAGGACTGGAGGTATCCAGAGACCTGGATTGGGAACAGTTCTGAATAAGCGTTACTGGAGAATACCTAAATATTCTGCGATACGCTGATGTCATTGTCTTGATGAGTCACTCAGGAGACGAACTGCAAACCATGATGAATGAGTTAGGAAGAGCAGTCATGTGGGTCTTAAAATTAACATGCAGAAAACGAAAGTAATGTTCAGCAGTCTCGGAAAGGAACTGGAGTTTACAATTGGCAGCGAGGTGCGGGAAGTGACAAGGAAATAATCCTACTTAAGGCTCGTAGTGACGGGAGATCCGGATCACGAGAGCGAAATAAGTACAAGAATAAGATTGGAGTAGAGCGCATTTGGCAGCCACAAGAGGAAGGTATAGAGCAGCTGTATCTTGCCGGTACACACCTTTGGGCAGAAATGTGGAGGCTAACGAAAAGGGTGCAACTTAACGACTGCGCAGCGAGCCATGAAAAGAAAAGTGATAGGCGTAACGTTAAAAGACCGACTGAGGGCATGGTGCGCGAGGGATCAAATACAGGTTATTGAGATCTTAGTCAAAATTAAGAGGAAGGAATGGGCTTGGGCAGGGTTTCTAAAGCGAAGGCAAGATGACAGATGGTCCTTAAGAGTAATGGACTGGATTCCAAGGGAAGTCAAGCGTATACCAGGCGGCGGCAGAAAGTTAAGTGGGCGGATGAGATAAAAAGTTTGCGGGGATAGGGAGGCCGCACCAGCCACAGGACAGGATTAAAGGGACAGGCCTTTGTCCTGCAGTGGGCGAGTCAGCCTGATAATGATGATCATGAATATAGCAACCACCTTTGGGACATGAAGCACCGGATTTCTGAGCATTCCGAGCTGTAATAGTTGCATGTAAATGGCGTGTAACTCCCCAAACCGCCATGCAGACTGTGAAATGCAATGCAGTACATAACTATGCTGGATTAATTTCGTGTGTGCGCGTGGTTCTCGCAGACAGCAAAGCCTCAGTAAGTGGGCGACTCTCTCTGCTGCATAGTTGATACGTCACTTGCCCATCCAGGCCCTTGACGCACATTGTTATTGATTTTCAGCCTCATAGTTTCGGTGCATGCTTTTTGGGGTTTAATTCTTACAGGCAGAAAGAATACAATAGGGCTGAAATTGCAATAACATTTGTCACGCAGTTCCATTTTTACATTGCAGCCCAACTAAAACTCACTGGCTTTAGACAGTTACTAGGCATGTAAACCTGTGGAGTAACTATTTCATAAACCATATAAAAAACTGAAGAGAAACAATTCAGCTTACAAGAACATGTACCGGGAATAAAGCAGGATTGTGTACTTGGTAAGGTTGTGAAGCAATGACAAGTACACAGACTTTCTGGAGGAGGAGGAGCTCAACATGCCGCACATGACAATTTTAGCAGAGCAACTAGCTAACATGCGGTGTACCTTGCTTGACGGCACCGACAGCCCATTTAGTACCGCGCGGCAAGCAACGCTTGCAGCTCCGGTGCAGTGCACATGAATGCTTGTAAAGACTAGAAAAAGTACTAATAGTATAAATTGTATACGGTGCAACGTCCTGAATCGACACGTGCGCTTTGGGGGATGCTATAGTGGAGGGCTCCGGTCTAGTTTCGATCACCTTCGGATCTTTTACGTACGCTGACATCGCACAGCACACGGGTGCCTTTCGCGGTTCGCCTCCATCGAAACGCGGCCGCCGTGGCTGAGATTGGACCCGTGTCCTCTGGCTCAATAACCTAGCGCCCTGAACATTGAGCCACCGAGAAATTGGAGACGAATATTAGGCGACGTTGCCGCTACGTTGCTGCCGTGCACAACGAAGACAGCTACCGATGATCTTTGCTTTATAGGATCAGCCGATGTCCGAGTTGTTCGCCCCGTGACGAGTGTGTTCGACGGGCTCGTTGATGACAGGCCCATTGTAAATGCCGGACACGTCAGTAGCCGAACCGACGCAGCACATATGCGCTGACTTGATTGAATGGCAGGTCAGCAGGACCTGCTTGAGGAACAGCAGTCGAAGATTAGGCCATATAGCCGCTACATTGCTGCCGTGCCCACTCAAGAATAAGTTATTTTGACATACCAATAAATGTGATTCTGATTCTGAGGACAACGCAGCGGTGTGTTTTCCTCTTTCTTGGTCTGTCATGTTTCTCTCCGCTTCACTATGGGAAATTAAAACTAACTCGCCCAGCTGTTTGTCTTCCAAAAGCATGTTTTTGTTATGGCACACAGCCTCTTCAATGCTGTGAATACCTCAGGTGCTGCGCTTCCTTGAGGAGTGAAGCAAGGCGCACGCTAAAATCTACGAACGAAAAAGTGTAGAAAACGATCGTTCATTCGTTGTCTGGTATAGGGAAACTTGCGCCCCAATGCTCGCTCTCACCAGCCTCTCAACTTTTGTGACCTCAGCTGCCAATAACGAAGGAGTGCACCTCTTATGTTTTCAGATCGCGCGAATTATTGGTTGCTTAACATCATAATTTGGCGAATAAAGATGCTCGGAAAGACAACTTCATTAATGGAGGATCTCCACGTGATCAAGAGATCCCATTATGAAACCGACTATAGGAAATTTGAGGGAAGGGCTGGCATAAAATTAGTGGTAATTCAAGGACCGCGATATGAATGCTTTCCTTATTCAAGTTTACCATCGACGCAGTAAGATCTAGGCACTCCATTGACACTGGGACGTGGTAGAGAATAGCTGTTCGCAGCTAGAGGACGAAGCCTCGCTACACTGCAGCCGACCTTTATTACAGCCCCTCATTAGAGGCACGCCTTCTGGCAGGACGCGAGCGAACGAAACTGGTTGCTCCCTACTTCGCAGCGCCGTGAGAGCAGCCTCTCGCAGGACGTGTTCACGCACCGCGCACGGCCTCTGGCCCCCCGCATGAGCGCAAAGTAAGGGAATCGTAGCTGGCTAAGGATGCAGGGCCTGGCCTCCGGCACTGCGCAGTGCACCATTTCCACCTTGGGCGGTGACCGGTCGCTGGGGCCGCACCGGCGAGAGCACTCGTTGAACGTCCGGTACTCGCCGTAGGGCATAGACGGGCAGTATCCATGCGGGAAGCCCCACGTCGTGCACGTGGCCCGTTGAAGAACCAGAAAGCCGCCACCATGTCTTGCCTGCGAGTGGGTGAATTAGACAGGTTGAAAACGGGAAGCCTTTATAGCAGAAGTGCTGTAAATCCCCAATTGCACTACGACGGGCATCTGGACAGAAGATAAATTGGAAGCCGCACAGCAGTGCCCAAGAACAATGTTGGCCTTCGTCACCGTCATTCAATAAATCAATCAATCAAATTATCGATCAATCCATCAATCAATCGGCCATTCAGTGAATCAATCAGTCCAACAATCAATCAATCAATTGGCCATTCAGTGCATAAATCAATCCAACAATCTCTCAATGAAACGCCCACTTTTTACAAGCATGAAATATTGTAACAATCAGAGTCAATCTGCGGCTAGAGACTACAATGTGAGTACAATAAGAAAAGTTAGGCAGTGTTTAACGACGCCTATACCCAACGTTCTAGTGATAGCTTTCGCATGGCGAGACAAACGGTCCCGACTCTCCTTCCGTGGCGAATGAGACAACCGCGGCTAAGCGGCTTTTATTTACGCACCATACGTTGACGTCACATCACGTGACGTGAGAGTAGCGGCAACTCTACGAAATCATTTAGGGTGAAATGTCAAATGTGCATTGTCAAAGGGCAAGCTACCATGGCGGACATGAGGCAATATGTTGTACGTTTGGTAGATATGGTACACCATAGTGTGTTAACTCGTTTGAACATGTTATAGTGCGATAGCATTCCGAAATCGCCAAGGTCAAATCTTGGCAATGACCCGGGCCAATTTTGGAAGTCACCATCGTGCTGGGCACGCTCAGTTGAGGTTGGGTATCGATTTTAGTCCAAATCGGCCACGGTCAAACTTCGGGTGAGGCCCGGGCGAAATTTTTTCAATGACCCTGACCCAATGGGAGGTCGCCATCGCATCGGGCACACTCAGTTACGGCTGGGCATTGATTTTGGTCGAAATAAGCCAAGGTCAAATTTTGGGGGTGGCCCGGGCCAAAGGCTATTATTGCTAAAGGGCCTGTCACAATAGCCCGACACGAAACCGACGAAGAAAGGACAACGTCACCGATGATCGGCCGACCGGGTCGGCAGACCGTGTCCGTGGCTGACCAAGCTGCACACTAGGCTGACAATGACACCAACGCGTCCGATGCCCCCATGTCTTCGTAGTGTGACATGCTTTGACGCCCGCGACGCCGACAAAACCAGTCTGCCGGCTGTGTGGTCATGAGATCGGTCGCCAAGCTAAAACATTCACCAGACACGAACACGATTCCGCTATAGTACTCTTTTTTTACTTTTATAACAAGCTCTGGGATAGATGAATGTCCAAAAAGGTATCATTACTGAGGATCATTGGCCAATGCAAAGGTGCTGGTTGAAGTGATAAGTACGAAACAAGCAAATTCCATCCTATAGCCGCATGCTGCTGCTGCTGCTTCGTGCGGCTTGCCTGACGTCTGCTATATTCGCTGCTGAAGGCGTCGCTGAAATCGAGCATAACTTTATTTTATTATGGGACAGGTTGGCAGTAAAGGGGTGGCTACAGAAGTTTCTTTATTACGGCGCTGGTTAGTTCCAAAGCGCCCTGAGCTGCGGCATCGATGCGAAACCAGCTAGGCTTAGCGACGAGCACGGCAGCCGGCAAACAGCGCAGTTCGTCGCCCTGGTGCTCCCGCAAGCGGCGTCGTTGCCGAAAGCGCGGCTGTAGCTCAGGCATGCTGTCGTTGCTCGAATATAGCAGGCGGCCTTTCTGATAGCATGGCTTTTTTGTCTTTTTTGGTGCGAACATGAAATAAACCAAGCCTGCTCGCCGGCAGGACTGCCTGATTCCCGCCCGCTGCCGTAATAAAAATCGGCTTAAGATTGTTTTTGACGTAAGCAATAAACGCTGAGACAGAGAAATGTGCCAAATGTATCATTTATGAGAATTGTTGATCAACGCCGAGTTGCTGATAAAAGAAACAACTTTGATACAAGCAAAAATTCTGGCCAGAATCGCCTCGCAAGCTGCCGCTGGCCCGCCGTTGCGGTCCTGCTCGCCTGTCGCCCGCAGCGGTCCGCTAGCTCCGCAGCCTAAGGTGTCTCGGAAATTGACCATAATTTTTGTTTAGGGTGGGATTATAGTGTTAACAGCAAAGCGATATTAAGATATTATAGCGCAGACTACCTGCGAAGCGGCGTCCGCTGCGCCAAGCAGCAGCGCAGTTCGTCGCCTGGCGCGCCCGCGGCTGGTGCCGTTGCCGAAAGCTCGCTATTAGCGCAAGCATGCTTTGTCGCTGCTCGTGTAAGCAGGCGGTCTTTCTGATAATATGCTATTTTGTCTTTTATGGTGCGAACTTCAGCACCAAGCCAAGCAGTAATCAGACCGCTGCGGGTGGCGTACGCTTAGAGCTCGAGTGCCTGAGTCGAGCGGCGCAGCCCTGCTTGCAGCGGGGCTGCAATTCGCAAGCAGTGACCGGTGCAGCCCGTCGGCCGAGTTTTCGCACATGGGTTGCCCGGTTTACCTCTGACGCGAGCGTCACACTGCGGAATGCTTGCTATCAGCACCTATGAAGGCGAGGAATTGCTCCGTTCTTTATGGTGTCGTGGGTATAGCAGTAGCTTCGCATTCCAGAGGTTCCATGTTGGAATCCGCGTGATCGAGAATTTTTTATTTTTATTATTTTAGTTTTAAATAATCTCTCCCGTCTTGCTTACCCGCGAGCGACTGGATTTATTTTTCGAGCCATGCATTTCTGATCCAGCAATAAGTGCCGTTCAGTTCTGGGCTGCACTCAAACTAGGTTCATAATCAGGATTGTTAAGGAGTTTGTTTTACTATGGTGGGATTTATTTAAGAGTTAAAAATGAAGCGTCCCGGCCCATGAATTTCGCATAGCAGGAAATGACAAAAGAAGAGTGAGAACGAGAATGGGCCAAGTCGGCGGGAGGTCTCGCACGTTGTCTCGCTAGTGTGACATGCGAGTTGCCGGACCATCGGCCAACTGCCGTCTTGTGGGAGACCTGGCGCCGACGCGACAGTCGGCCTACTGTTTTAGACGGCGCAGTGTGACATAGAGCCAGACATGACGACGACCTGGTTTTGGCAGGCCAAATCGGCCGACTGTTGGCCTAGTGTGACAGACCCATAAGCGGCTTTGCAAGGTCACATCAAGGTAAAATTTGTGCACATCTTGGAGATCGACTTTTGCATATAGCAGAGCTATCGCTCTAAATCACAGGACGGTTACGAGTTAGGAAAACGAATGATTCAGCGTTAGTGGGCTTGTGTTGTGTGGATTTTAAGGCATATAAGCAACTGAGGCTATCATGCAAAAAACACGAGGTTAAAAGTCTTTTTATTTGACCATTTCTTCCCAATCTATTACTTGCTTAAAATATTTGCTTCTTTTAAAACCTAAAGATAGAGAAACATGGACAAAACCATTTTCGCATAAGAGCAGTGTTGCATGGAATTGTATATCTTGATTGAAGAAAACTGCAAAGTGCTTTTCCTTGGTGTTTCGAGTTATCGGCATGAAAATTACACAGGGCTTAATATTAGCTAACGTATGCAAAATTCATATAGGGGCTTATCTTGTTTTGTCAGTATGAAATTATGTGTATGGTGTGTGCCCTATTCGAAGGCGGCAGAGAATCGCTTCCTTAAATTGTTCCTGGTGTGTGCCCGACTTCCATTCACTTAAAACCGGCTTTATCAAGCTCAGTATGTTATTTACTTCGTTTCTCAAAGCTTACTGCCATTCTTTCCTTCATTTAAGATGTACTAGATTCATGCAATCTTTAAAGGGTATATTTACTATTTATTTGCTTGCCACGAGCGTGTGAAGCTCACAAATCACCTCTTGTTTTCTTTTATTCCGACATGAATCGTTTTATGTTCTCTCCTTGAGCTGTGGCTGTCATGTTGTGGATGTTGTCACGAAGTAGCGGAGTGATTGGAATTTCTATACTGAAGAGCAGTGAGTACGGTTAGTGAGTCTGTGTAAATGATACTAATTGCAAGGCTCTCACTTACTATTTTTCTACGGCTGCACAGATGGCGCAACACTTGGCGATGTAGACAGATGCACACTGCAGAATTCGTACTGTTTCCTCCCAATTCCTTCGTACCACTGCGCTCCCAGCGTAAACATCCGTTTTCGAACCCAGTATAAAGATACGTGAAGCCACTGCATTTTTCTTCGAGTGCTAGAAATTCTTGTACGATATGTTGTTGTGGAGTTCGTTTTTTACGGAATTGTGTAAGAGCGATATCGTAGATTGCAGGAAAATTGTACCATGAAGGCAGTGCATCTCGTCTTTGGGCTATGCTAGATAATGTGTCCGGTAGGCATAGCTACTGGTACATCTCTTCAAACCGCAAGAGCAGTGGCCTGGTAGTTTGATGTTTGGTAGTTTAGGGATATGTGCGAACGTGCAAGCGGTTCTGACTTCATGAGGAGGTTCATTGTATCTACCGTCTATCCGTTTTCGGAGCATGCTATCACGGGTGAAACCATTTGGCAGTGGGCTTGGTGTGCGTGGCGGTATCGATGTTACGCTGGTTTCACAGAGACAAGTGGGGAAAAAGAAAGGGGCAAAACATTCCGGTGACGAAAAGGCGGCCGCCATGCAGTCCTCGGTTCAGTATATGCATTTCCCACAGGACATTCCTTCCTTGCGGACAAGTGTAGTGACCTACGTGTTCAGGAAGTCTACTGGGAAGCTGGTCCGAACCAGTACTCGCGACGACAACGCCATAGCGCGCCCTCTATTACTCCGTATTGTATCGGCTTCAGGTCCTATAAGAAGGATCAAAATAATCCCCCTAATAGGCCTCTTCCTGTTAACTGCGACGTTACTCCTCCATCAACCATATTCTAGGCACTCAATCCCATGTGAGCCGCTGCAAGGCTGAAATAATCAGTTGGTCCACCACTGGCCACTCCGTGGGCGCTCAGTGCGCGTGTTGAAGCCTGCCGCAATGCCAATTTCCAGCACATTAACATGTTGCCCTCGGTGTTCAGAGCGGCAGGTAACCCGTTGACATGCGGTAGTTGAAACCAAGGTCACGTACAGATATAACAAAGAAACGGCTATAAGAAGAAATTACGGCATCCCTTCGACTTCGTTATATCGCGATTCAACAATGTCGCCGAATAGTAAGATTGGAAAAATTAAAGCTCCGCAACAGTCTAACGTTACTGAACTGCTTGAGACGTCCTTGTGCTTCATCACGAATGTACGGAAAAAATAATAATGAGGGAGCAGACTAGATCCTTTGTTATTTTGCATGCCCGGAAGCTGAACTTCAGCTTGACCTAGGCTAAAGCAGAAAGCCTGCGTCGCAGCGCGCAGTGGGGAAGAAAACGACACCTGGCCAGCGCTGGCAACGCTGGCGCCCTGCCAACGGGAGACGCGGTTACGAAATTCACGTAAGAGTAGCGAGTCATCGCCCCAACCGAGGGTGGTGTGAGATGTGTTTTGCCCCTGCGCTGCGGCGTCACAAACTTGAAGGAATGACCACCACCGGCGCTCGTCCGCGTGCTGAGAAGGTGGAAACCGGTTGCGCCTGTCTCCTATACACGTTTGTTTTCAACCTGCAGCATACGTATTTTCGCCGCTCCGCAGAGGGCGCCACATCTTGTGAAAAGGGCGGATTGTGTGCGAAACGGTCAAATTATGCTGAGCCATAGCACCGACTGTAATCTCGTTTCCGAGATTATTTTATAAACTAATGTAGCTATCACTAACAGCAAGTACAAACTAGTTAACCAGAGTGCACGTCAAGATGAATCGCCGGTTTTCTGGTGTCCGCCAACAGTGGTAATACTACTGCCACGTGTCTAGCACAGCACGGCCTCCGCGCTATGAGCGGAACGGTAATGATGAGGGCTGTTGGTGGGTGAGGAGGGCTCAGGCATATACCTGGCTCGATGATCGAGAAACCGACCTCCATTTTTGGTTCTCCCCTACGCCTGCCTTCACGGATCCTTCGGTCGTGACATTGGCGGTGATGCGATCAATGCTGCCTTGTCTTGCGGACGACTTGACACCCTAGCATCTCGTGACTACCCATGTTGATCATGGATGCCGTAGGCTCCGAGACTTGTCCCCCAAGCTCTTTCCTCTTGATGGAGCGCCCCTGGTTTACACTCCACTCATGGCAACGACACCGGCAGCCCTGACCGTGACTGTCCCTACCGCCGCTCCTGTTATTATGTCACTGCGAGGTCCACAAAAGACCTCGGAGGATTTGTGAATGCGGTGCGTCGACAGTGGCGCGTCGGACAGCGGAGCACTGCGCCTGCCAGCCTAGCCGCGGTGGCAGCTGATGGACTGAGGGTCAGTGCTGCCGAAAGGCACCCATGGATAGCCTGATTTAAGCCTCCGGCGTTTCGGGCCGCCGCCGACGGTTTCGGCTGCGCTTGTTGTTTCTGCGACTGCCAAGTTCTTCGGGCTGTTGACGCGAGACCAGCGGCGTCTCCCTGTGTTCCTCTCCGCTCCTACTACCACCTGGCTCCCTTCCGCCGCTTCCTTCGACGCATCGCCAGCGACGCGTCGCACTACGTCGACCCACGTTCGCCCTGTCTGCAAGGCATCCCCGCTTCACCTGGGGCGCTCAGTACCTGGCGAGCTGTTTTCGTTTATTCTGTAGTGCTGTACGCTTATTGAGTATGTGTTTTTATTGTGGGTTTGTGCGCTTCTTATTGGCCCTTTTCTTTTAAATTATAAATGTGGCTTGGTTTTGTTTTCTGTGATCTCTCTGCTCTCTTCTGCGCTTGTTCGAATCTACACGCGATACAGTTCCTCCTTCCAAAAGTCGGGGATGCGCTACCATTTCGCTACAATTGGCTTCCACGCGACATGACGAAGCCGTGTTTTTTTTTTCCCTTCGTGGGTCCGTAAAAAGAAACGTTGGCAACAATAAAATATTTGCTCGAGTTGGGCGAACGCATGGGGTTGAAAGACGCCGAGCTGCGCACGTAGGGGGTGGCCGAGCAAGAGAAGGAACGCGCAGCACGTGCAGCTGAACGCCAGGCTCAACGCCAGCATGAAAACGCGCTAGCAGAAGCTGAAAGCAAACGCACCAAGGCGCAAGCAGAGGCTTAAGAGCGTAAAGCACAAGCCGAACGTCAGGCTCAACGCGAGCATGAAAAGGCGCTAGCAGCTGCTGAAGAGCGTAAAGCGCAAGCCGAACGTCAGCCTCAACGCGAGCATGAAAAGGTGCTAGCAGATGCTGAAGAGTGTAAAGCGCAAGCCGAACATCAGGCTCAAAGCGAGCATGAAAAGGCGCTTGCAGAAGCTGAAGAGGGTAGATTGCAGCTCCAATTAATGCTCGCAGAAGCTGGTGGGAATAATCGAGAACCCGCACCGGGGCCCTCAGTAGCGGTTAGCCCACACAAGTTGATCCCACCTTTCGACGATCGCAGGGATGACTTAGATGCATACCTTAAACGTTTCGAGCGTATCGCAGAAGGGCGCAGCTGGCCCAAGGAAAAATTGGCTGCAGCAGTGAGTATGTCTTTGACTTGGGAGGCTCTCCGTTTGTTCGGTCGATTGTCTCCAACAGATTCAATGGATTATGATAAAGCAAAAATAGCTCTGCTCCAACATTTTGGGTTTGAAGCAGAAGGTTATCGCGAAAGCTGTCGTGAAAGTAAGCCGCTTGATAAAGAAACAGGCAAGCAATACACAGCACGTTTGCTTAGTCTTTTTGATCCATGGGTCGAGATGTCGGGGAACGGCCACGAAGTGCAATGATTTACGTGACTTGGTGGTGGCCGAACAGTTCATGAGGAAGTTTCATAGTCGTCTGGCGATTTTCCTTCGAGAAAGAAAGTGCGAGACGCTGGACAAAATGGCTGAGGCAGCAGACAACTTTCTATAGGCCCAGCGACAAAAAAACTTGTCTTCGTTCAAAGAATCGTTAGAGGGGGCATTCCGAGCGAGCAGGATGTTCCATCAAGTACACAGTCAGGAAAGTGCCTCATTTGTAACCGACCTGGACATAAGGCTGCTTATTGTCGCTCTAAGCAAAAACAGTTTTACTGCGTCTATTGACGAAAAACAGGGCATGATATAAGTTCCTGCTCAAGGAAGCACGAAAACCACAAGCAATCGTCTTGTTGCGTTCAGCCAGAAAGTGTTGAGCCTGAAACGGTGTCCACAACAGCAGATAGGCTTGAACCATCTGATGATAAAGTAGTGGTCGGACTTGTCCGGAAAAAGACTCCAGACGCACAACACATGCCTTTCTTAGATGGAGAGCTCCGGGGCATACCCGCACGTGTTTTACGGGACACGGGGAAAAATACGGTGGTTGTGCGGAGAGCCCTAGTTCCTGACTCAACTCTCACCGGCTCGAGATCTACGGTGTCCCTTGTCGATGGCAGTAGTGTGGAATTTCCCGAGGCAGAAGTATATATCGCTTCCCCTTATTTCACTGGCACAGCCCTGATCAATTGCACGGAGACAACATTGCACGATGTGATAATTAGAAATATAAGGGAGGCCCGTGAGCCGCCAAATCAAGATATTAATAGCAAGAAGATTATGCCAGCAAATTATGTCCTGGCATAATCAATGACGAGGTTGCAAGTGAAAATGGTGAGGACGAGGGCCCAAAAGCGGTGTTGACTGGAAAGGAACTTTCCAGACGATGGAGGGCAAGTTGTGCCTTAAGCGTTGGTCCCATGAGGTTCACCAAGGAGACGCTATAAAAAGAGCAGAGTATGGGTCATTGAGAGCGTGTTGGGTGAAAGTAGGAAATGTGTTCCATGGCAAGCACGGCACTTCGCACTCGTATTCTGTTGACAAGGGTTTGCTGTATCGCCTCTTTCATCTCGCCTCTGGGTGAGATGTTCGACAGGTAGTACGTTATCACAAAATTCGGCGCATGTTCGAAACAAACTGGGGCAGCGCCTAAGCAATCGCGCCCGCGCGCGGTAAAGTAAAACAAAAAAAACAGCGGGGAAGAACCCCTGGGAGCACACGGTGCTTTTCACTCAGCTCGCCGTCGGGGCGCCAAAGTAAACAGACACGCGCGCGTCCATTCTTCTCGAATGTTGAAGAACTTCTTGCTTGTGTTGACGGAAAGGGGGTAAACTTTCGCGCCAAAGGATACCCTCCGCCCCCCCCCCCCCCCCCTTAACTCCAGCACTGATGACTCAGCGTTCCGCGAATGACCTAGATTGTTCTAGAAGGTTGTTTCCGCGCTCGACCAATGGGGTCGCGCGCCCGGCGCAAGAAGGAGAAGGAGTTTGTGCGGTTAAAGCTGCGTGTATGTGCGCGCCTGCCTTGGCGCGAAGAACAAACAGACGCGGTCCGCGCCTATAAAGGAGGGGCTGCAACCGCCGTCTGTTAGCCCGAGCCGTCGTTTAAGCTTCAGAGAAGCGCGCCCGCTCGACCCCCGGGAGAACACCACTCGACCAGCCAAGGACTGACCAGCGAGGCAACGTGCGCCAGTCTGCGGATCGGCCCCGCCGTGCTCCTCATGTCGTCGGACTGTCGCAGTGCCCGGTGAGCAAATTGTGTTTTGATTATTTGTCTCTCTGTGTGTGTGCACTTTAGGTGCAAGATTTTGTTGAATTGTAACTCTCTCTATTGTGACTCTGCATGAGTTGCATTGTACTTGTGAATCACTTTGTATCTGCTTGTACGAGTGATTGTGAAATCCTATGTATCGTCCCTCCGCTGTATAAACTTTGTTTTGTTTTGTGAACCTTTGGCTCCGACCCATTCTCTGGCTAGCGACCGGCGAAAGCTGTGCACCAAACGACCAACAACTTGTCACTTGGTAGCTGGTCTCCGGCTGAGTTTGCAACGCCTAGTCGAGGGCATCTCCTCTGTGACCGAGGCCGCTACCCCCACACGCTCTAAGGGTGTCTGGGAGCGCACGCAAAGTGCGCGAAGTGGTGACGTATTCTGGCGTCCGCGACAGGACGTTTGGTGCTTTGTAAGCGCAGAGAACGGAGAAAGAGTCGGAAGGAGTTTACGAAGAGGTCGTAAACTAGTGTTTAGCAGCAAAGTGATATTGAGAGGTGCAGCGCTGAAGCGGTCATTAAGGTTCACCGTGTAGAGGTAATCTTTGTCTTGATAAGTTCAGTATTCGAAAATGACCTTTTAGGAGCTAGTTGAGATTGGCACCCAGACGGGGATGTCTGGTGCTGAACTATGGAAATGGGTCAACCAGGAGAGAGAGAAGGCTGAAAAGCAGAGACAGGGGGCTCGAGAAGAAGCCAAACAGGAGAGAGAGAGGGCTCGAGAAGAAGCCGAAAAGGAGAGAGAGAGGTTTGAGAAAGAAAGAGAGAAAGAATTTGAACGCAAAACACAACTGCTTGCCATGAAGCTACAGCTCCAACGTGCTGGATACCACTCAGCGGAAGTCCATAGCTCTAGAGAAGAAGGCAGCAGCCTGCGGATGTATGCCAGCAGATTACTTCCCTGATTTGATGAAGAAAGGGACGATCTCGATGCGTTCCTCAGGCGATTCTAAGGAATTGTGGGAAGTCAGATTTGGTCAGGCGGTGAATGTGCTAAGCGCATTCAGGTGACTTTCTCCGGACGATGCTGCAAGCTACATCAAGGTAAAGACCGCCTTGCTAAAGCGGTTCCGACTCACCACCGAAGGATTCCGAGATAAATTCAGAATAGAGAAGCCCACAGATGGCGAAACGGCAACCCAGTATGCGGCAAGGTTAAGCCACTACTTTGATCGGTGGATGGAACTTTCAGAAATTGCACAGGAATACAGTGAACTTCGCGAGCTTCTCATCAAGGAACGATTCCTGAGTAGCTGGCATCCGAGCTTGTCGCTGTACCTGAAGGAAAGAAGAGCCAAGACTCTCTCTGAAATGCTAGATCTTGCCGACCAATTTCTTTAGGCTCAAGGAGGAGCGAATCTGGCCAAGATAAAGAATACGGATTCGGAGAGCGCGGGAAAACCGACAGCCGCGATGCCCAATTTAGCCCAAAGGCTCCACCAAAGTGCTACCCGTGCAACAAGTCTGGCCACTACGCGTCTAATTGCCGCAACAGTGCTATGAACAGTAGCCCAACAGCTTGTTTTAAGTGTGGCCAGAAAGGGCACAGAGCCGCGGCTTGTCCGAACCCAAGCAAGCCCTTTCCCCAGGTATCGTGCGTACGGGCCTCCTCAGGTCACCACCTGGAGGAAGAAGATGAAAATGGCTTCGTAGAACTGAAGAACGGCAAGAAGGTACCAGTCGTGAACGCCGTTGTGAACGCGCTACCCGAAGCCGAAATGAACAGAATGCCTGTCCTGAAAGGGAAGCTAGGAGAAAAAACAATTACAGTGTTGCGAGACGCGGGAAGCAGCGCTGTAATAATAAAACGAAGACTAGTAAGAGATAAGGATCTCACTGGAACGGAGAGCCTTATGCGGCTAGTGGACGGCTCGTTTCAGCGCTTGCCGGAAGGTGAAGTACATGAGCAGACTCCCAACTACAGCGGGAAAACTAACTGCACTGTGCATGGAGCGCCCCATATACGACCTCATATTGGGCAACATAAAGGGGGCAAAATTTTCAAAGGGCACAGAAAGTAGCCACGAGACGGAGAAATCCGAATCCTGTTCTTCGGTACAGCGCAGTGATCGCCAAGCGAAAAGGAAGTGGCGAAGGAAGCGCGAGCTTGCTAGCTCAAGCAAAGGAGCACGGAAGAGTCCCGCCGATGAACATCCCGAGGAAGAAAAAACGTCTCCGCTGGAAAGGACGGACACTGCAGTAGAAAGCCGTGTGGAACTGAAAGAAGGGCCACGGAATTGTCACAAGAAAGCAGCGAAACGCGAAAGAAAGACAGCTCAAGAGGACAAGGCGTCTGAAACTCCTGTTAGGCTCAGCTTAGCGCGGGTTGTCGACATGTTCATCGTGATGTTGTGCACATTATTTCAGCTGTCTTTCGATCACCCAGGATATTTCTGGAATGTGACCAAGAGGGTATTAACACCGGTCAATATTGTGAGCCTGTGTGCTTTGACGCAGGTGCCCTGGAATCCATCGATTGCCTTATTTGTGTGTGCATACCTAAGCGCACAATTCTTACCCGAGTCGGGAAGTTCATCTGGAGGGTTCAAGTGGGGCGAAGCAGAAGCCCAGGTTGACCGAGAAAAAGACCCGCGAGTCGAAGAGACTCTTGGAAACTGTGAAGGTCCTCACGCGAGCATTACGAAAGCGCAAGAAGGAAATGTATCTGGAAGTATAGGCGCAAACATGCCTTGAACTTGAATGCCCCCTGTTTGTGTTGGGTTAATGTGTTGCCGAGTTTCGGTATGTGTTGAAGTACATTGTGACTATTGTCAAGTTCCATGTATGTAAGAACATGATTGAATGTATGTATTCTGGCGTCCGCCATTTAGTTTGTGAGCGCATGCAAGTGCGCGCGAATTTTTGTGCTTTTTGAATATTGTTGCACAATATTCCTAAAGGAAGGGGCAGTGCCACAAAATTCGGCGCATGTTCGAAACAAACTGGGGCTGCGCCTAAGCAATCGCGCCCGCGTGCGGTAAAATAAAACAAAAAAGAGCGGGGAAGAACCTCGGGAGCACACGGTGCTTATCACTCAGCTCGCCATAGGGGCGCCAAAGTGAACATAGACACGCGCGGCGTCGATTCTTCTCGAATGTTGAAAAAGTTTTTGCTTGTTGTGGACGGAAAGGGGCTAACCTTTCGCGCCAAAGGATACCCCCCCCCCCCCTTCGCTCCGGCACCGATGACTCCGCGTGCCGCGAATGACCTAGATTTTTCTAGAAGGTGGTTTCCGCGCTCGACCAATGGGGTCGCGCGCCCGGCGCAAGAAGGAGAAGGTGTTTGTGCGGTTAAAGCTGCGTGTATGTGCGCGCCTGCCTTGGCGCGAAGAACACACAGACGCGGTCCGCCCCTATAAATGAGGGGCTTCAACCGCTGTCTCTTAGCCCGAGCCGCCGTTTAAGCTTCCGAGAAGCGCGCCCGCTCGACTCCCGGGAGAACACCTCTCGACCAGCCAAGGACGGACCAGCGAGGCAACGTGCGCCAATCTGCGGATCGGCCCCGTCGTGCTCCTCAGGTCGTCGGACTGTCGCAGTGCCCGGTGAGCAAATTGTGTTTTGATTATTTGTCTCTCTGTGTTTGTGCACTTTAGGTGCAAGATTTTGTTGAATTGTATCTCTCTCTATTGTGACTCTGCATGGGTTGCATTGTATTTGTGAATCACTTTGTATCTGCTCGTAGGAGTGATTGTGAAAACCTCTGTACCGTCTCCTTGCTGTATAAATTTGTTTTGTTTTGTGAACCTTTGGCTCCGACCCATTCTCTGGCTTGCGACCGGCGAAAGCTAGGCACAAAACGACCAACCCGCTTGTCACTTGTTAGCTGGTCTCCGGCTGAGTTTGCCACGCCGAGTCGAGGGCATCTCCTCTGTGACCGAGGCCGCTACCCCCACACGCTCTAAGGGTGTTTGGGAGAGCACGCAAAAGTTCGCGAAGTGGTGGCATACGTCCAAAGTCTTGTAGATCACAGGTGTTAAGCCTTGCCAACGATAGCCCGTTGGCGGGGCATCAGGACATTAAGAAGACTACAGATCGAGTTCTGGAAGAATTCTACTTGCTGGGAGTACAGGAAGAGATTAAGAGGTATGTCAGGTCGAGCGACTCTTGTCAACGGACGTGCCCGAAAGGCAAAGTAGGGAAAGCACCTTTGCGACGCATGCCCCTTATTGACACTCCATTTGATCGGGTCGCTGTCGATATTGTCGGTCCGCTGTCACCCACATCGGTGAAAAAAAGGGATAGATTTATTCTCACTCTCGTCTATTTTGCCACGCGGTATCCCGACGCCGCGGCTCTGCCAAAGAGAGATTCAGCAACTGTGGTAGAAGGTTTGGTGGAGATGTTCTCAAGAATAGGTTTTCTGAGAGAGATCCTCTGTGACCAGGGCTCCTGTTTCACTTCCGAAATGATGAGAGAGCTCAATGATCTCTTGACCACCCAATGTACAATGGGATGGTGGAGAAATTTAACGGGCCAACTCAAGCAGATGCCGCGGAAGCTCAGTCAGAAGCAGTCAAAAACATGAGATCATTATATCGCTCTTCTTCTGTTCTCACACAGAGAGGTGCAGCAGGCCAGTCTCGGGCTTCCTCCATTTGAGTTCATTATTTAGACGACATGTGCGAGGACTGCTCGCAGTCCTCAGAGAGCTCTGGACAAGAGAAAAGCCGGGAGAAGACACGAAGACGCCACATGGTTACGTTCTCAATCTAAGTGGACGTCTTGACCAAACTGTGAGCTCGGCACATCAAAATTTGTTGTGTGCCCAATAGTCTCACAAGAAGTACTATGAGAGGAACAGCAAGAAGCGGCATTTAAAGGTTGGAGATCGTGCCCTCGTTTTATTGCGCAGCAGCCACAATAAACTACTAATGCAGTTGAAATGTCCATTCGTGGTTTCTGGCAAAATGAATGATGTGGATTATTGGATCGACTTGGGCCACACTAAGAAGCTCTTCCACATCAATGTGCTTATGCGATACGAAGAGCGTGCGTCCCAAAGACCATGCAAGCATCATCGTTCGTTGTAATCGAAGAAGTTGACAGGATAAAAAAAACGTAGGCGTTGAATGCATGAGTGGTTTATAAATTGCCGGAGGTTGATACCCAATGTACACTAATACCATCCGGTGTTTGCAACTGTTGCCTGTACAAATGTAGCCTGGTAGTGTTTGTGGGTTGTTTTTGGTCTTTTGTTCTCCATTTATGTGTTGTTCAGTGTATACATGTTCACCTTTATGGTACAGACGTGTTTAAAGTTTGTGTCTGATGTTTCGTATGGTTTTTATTTTCTCTTTTTCTAGACGTATTATATTTGACCACATGTTTCCTCTGTGCGCGTTCCCATGTGCCTCCATGTGTCACTGTGTAAAGTGCCGTCGGTGACTTCAGCAGCGTTTAATTTGTCTGCTTACCACATGAACATCAGCTTTGTGTGCACCAACGGCAGTTTTTTCTATCTGAAATAAACTTTCTAGAAGGGGCATATGTAAGGTGCACGAAAGATCCTCGGAGAATTTGTGAACTTGGTGCGTCGACAGTGGTGCGTCGGACAGCGGAGCGCTGTTCGTGCCAGCCCAGAGTTGCGCGTGTGCGTTTGCGAAGGGTGTGTGCGAGGCGACGGCGCAAAGAGCGCAGGGAGCACGATGAGCGGAGAGCTTACGTGTCGGAAAACCGAGGTGCAAAGGAAGACAGCGCAGCGGAGATCGTGTCATTCAAGCGTGGAGGTGGCAGCCGTCGGACGTTGCGTCCGGGCTGTCGTGACCTCCCTTGGATCACCGACGTAAGCCTCCTGCGTTCTTTGCAAGTGTGGAGGTGGCAGACGATTGACTGAGGGTCCGTGCTGCCTTATGGCACTCTTGGATAGCCTGATTTAAGCCTCCGGCGTTTCGGGCCGCCGTCGACGGTTTCGGCTACGCTTGTTCTTTCTGCGGCTGCCAAGTTCTTCGGGCTCTTGACGGGAGACCACCGGCGTCTCCCTGTGTTCCTCTCCGCTCCTACTACCACCCGGCTCCCTTCCGCCGCTTCCTTCGACGCATCGCCAGCGACGCGTCGCATTACATCGACCCGCGTTCGGCCGACCTGCTAGGGATCCTCGCTTCACCTGGTACCCTCAGTACCTGGTTAACTCTTTCCTTTTATTCCATAGAGTTGTACGCTTGTAGAGTGTGTGTTTTTCTTGTTGGCGAGTGCGTTTCTTGTTGGCCCCCTTTCCTTTAAATAATAAAGACGGCTTCGTTTCGTTTTCCTCGATCTCTTTGTTCGCTTGTCCTTTTGTTTGAATCTGCACGCGATAGCGTTCCCCTTCTGAAATTCGAGACGCGCTACCAATTCGCAACAGTCACCCTTCAGACTCCTCGGATCCCCAAACCCTTTCATGGTTTTAAGTCAGGATGCCGTGGACTGGCTGTCTAACTTCGAACGGGTGACGACGTTGAACAGCGTGAACGAGGCTGCGAGGATGCGGAACGTGTACTTCAGCCTTGAAGACGCTGCCCAGAGGGGTTTAGAATCGCGAGGCCACATTGGGCCGCCACGTGGCCGACCTTCCGACGTCAGCTCTTGCATAAATAAGCCACCAGTGACAACCTAGAAAGCGAGGAGCGTTCCCTTACCCTTTCCGAATGAGGGTATCGCAATTTATGCTGAGGATGCAACGTCTCTTTGCCATCGCGCAGACCCGGCCATCACTGAAGACAAGTTGGGGCACCTGACGCGTGGCGTATGAGACAAGTTCTTTGACGGTCTCGTACGGAATCCGCCCAACACCGTCGCGGAGTGCCTGAATTCCGTGCTTACGGAGAAAATGCTGCAGCAGCAGTCTTGCCAGTACGTCCGGCAACTGTATCCGTGCCCACGCTATCCACGTTGGACCGGGCGGACTACGAATCCGAGCTCCCTTCGCGAACTCATGCGCTCCATGTTACGCGAAGAGCTGCAAAAACTTCATGGCACGTTTGTCCCTGGCGTCCATTTCCTGACTAGCGCAATCCACGAGGAAGTCCAACGCGCACTCAGGGCACCGGTCGCGGCGGTCGTTCTAGCACCACACCCGACCCCCATCCAGCCAGTAACGTATGCGGACGTCGTGCGCCGCCCAGTCCCATTTCCTCTCCCCTCGACTAACACTCCTCTTATGAACGCGGTGCACACCGCTTTCCTACCGGGCGGATCGGCGTCAGACGCCGGGAAAGACGTCTCTGGCGCGCTCCAGATCGATGACCTTTCTGCTACCATTGTGCCAAGGCAGGTCATCTCTACCAGTAGTGCCCTTATCGCCAAATGGGCCTGCGAGGGTTTTCCCCCCACAGCTCTCGTACACGACCTGGTGAGTGGCCTCACGACATCGCAGAGTACGTCACCCGCCAGCGTATAGTCCCCGCCTTCTCCACGCCGCGAGTCGCGATGCCTTCGCCACACCGCTCTTCCCCTTTCGGTCAAGTTTTGCCACAGCTCAACGTGGTTCCTTGAGCCCTCGTCAGGAAAAATAGACTCGGTGGCCTTTGAAGGTGAGGCCACCGAACGCCGATTGACCGAAAAGCTTCCACCGCAGCCGCGATTGAATCGTCCCTACGTCCACCGCTGAATCGCCGATACAGTTGCGGATTACGACACTCAAAAAAGTGACGACGCCGTGGGAAGGGTACAGCCGGCGGAGATGTCGCACCACTCGGTTTGTGTGCGGCTCGGGTTATGGTGCGAGGCCACACATTCGTCGCCATTTTTCTCGTTCTGTGTGAATGCACTCCCGGTGTTATCCTGGCATCGACTTCCTTCGTGAGCACGGTGCCACTATAGACCTCACGAAACACTTGGTGTCGGTGTTCCGTCGAAATTGCCACACAGAAGCCTGAGCACAAGGGTTCCTGATTCGCACTGCGATTCGCCGATGATAACGTCCCAGTCCCACCACGCGCTAGCATCCTCACTAAAGTTACCTGTGATGAGCCACATCGGTGACTCCAGGTTGTCGAGCCTGTCTCCCTCTCACTCACTCTGGAGATTTCTGTGACACGAAATCTTCGCTTCGTTTGTGAATGTTTGGACAAACGTGCTTGTTACCAATTCCTGCAATGACTATCGCCATGTGTTCAGTGGCACAACCATAGCTTACGTCGACTAGTTCAGAAGTGGCCGAATGCTTTGCATCCGAGGAAACTACGCCTAGAGTTGATTAATAATAATAATAATAATTGGTTGTTCGGGAAAGGAAATGGCGCAGTGTCTGTCTCATATATCTTTGGACACCTGAACCACGCCGTAAGGGAAGGGATAAAGGCGGGAGTGAAAGAAAGGAAGAATAGGGGCCGTAGTGGGGGGCTCCGGAATAATTTCGACCACCTGGGGATCTTTAACGTGCACTGACATCGCACAGCACACGGGCGCCTTAGCGTTTTTCCTCCATAAAAACGCAGCCGCCGCGGTCGGGTTCGAACCCGGGAACTCCGGATCAGTAGTCGAGCGCCCTAACCACTGAGCCACCGCGGCGGGGTCCTAGAGTTGATTTAAATGCGTATAACGACTTCAACATAAATCCAGGCCTTTCGCTGCCCTGAAAAGGGGAGACTGCAGGCCGTCTAGACCCGCTGCGGTGGCTAAGTGGTTAGGGCGCTCGACTACTGATCCGGAGTTCCCGGGTTCGAACCCGACCGCGGCGGCTGCGTTTTTATGGAGGAAAAACGCTAAGGCGCCCGTGTGCTGTGCGATGTCAGTGCACATTAAAGATCCCCAGGTGGTCGAAATTATTCCGGAGCCCTCCACTACGGCACCTCTCTCTTCCTTTCCTCTTTCACTCCCTCCCTTATCCCTTCCCTAACGGCGCGGTTCAGGTGTCCAACGATATATGAAACAGATACTGCGCCATTTCCTTCCCCCAAAAACCAATTATTATTATTATTATTATAGGCCGTCTAGCTTGATTTTGGTGCGTGTTTTACGTCGTCGTCTAAAGTGCGAGAAATTTCGATCGTTAGCACTGGATTCGCTGGATCGCATGAAGGCGTTATACTCATTCATCAGCAGCCCTATGGTGTCTCCGCGGGAGAGACGCTATACAAAACTAAGCAAAGAGATTCTTGCAAGATGGCGTTATCCAAACGTCAAGTAGTCCATGGTCGTTCCTTATCATCTTCGTGAAGAAGAAAGACAGAAGACTGCATTTCTGCGTCGACTACAGGAAGCCGCGTGTCGACGACTCCCTTGACCGGAGACAGACTCCCCGAGAGGAAAGACGAGGAATACGAGGTGTTGAGAGAGGGAGCGCATAAGGGGACGTGGCATTCAACTAAGTGTAGACTGTTCAGCTAGTTGGTTGTTCGCATTTTTATGGAACATGTTACCAGGAAATTCGCTCGCGCATCGAGAGCCTCGCGCAGAGAGGTTGTGTCGTGCGTGCACAGTGGGTGCCCGGTCACTGCGGCATCGCAGGCAACGAAGAAGCTGACGACCTCGCGACCGCTGCACACCAACTACCTGCCAGCGATCTGCCCCTTGCGCTGGAGGACGTGCGTGCGGCCATCCACGACCATCTCCGAAAGCAGCACCCCGACTCACGCATCGGGGGAGGTGAGCGCATCGACAGTGTCACCGGCTGTCGCGCACTTACACGGTCACAACGTGCAATGATCCTCCGCGCAAGCATTGGCTGCGTGTGGGCCGGGGAACGACGGGTGCTTCACGGAATCGCGACGAATCATGTGTGTGACGGATGCGGTGCAGTGGAAACACTAGAACACCTGCTCCTTCACTGTGCCGCGTTCGCCGATGCTCGTCGCGATATGCTCGCGGCCTATAGGGCGCAGGGCATACTACCAGACTCCATCAAGGCGCTATTGTGGCCGCAGGGCAGTGCGCGCACTCGTGAGCGAACTTTGGTGAGTCTCTGTGCATTCCTCGAACACACGGGCTTGACGTCCCGTCTGTTCTCGGGCAGGTAGTTACACGCAGTGACCGAACGCTCTGCGAGTTCTACCTTGAACGATTAATAACTGGACGCCCCACTCCAGTTGTAACCAACACAGTTGTGTGCGCCTGTGTGATTTAATTCCTCTAAAATGAACTAATCACGCGCACAACCTGGACACATTTCTTATTGTGTAAATAGTTTGTACATATTACTTCTCCCCCTATCCTCTCTTCCTGTCCCCTCACCTCTTTCATTTCATTTCTCCATTCTGCCTGCTATCCTTTATTTCCGCTGCCCCAGCTCAGGTGCTTCAGTATCGATGGCAGATGCCGGGGCTAGCAAAAATCTTTTCCTTCCTTTTTACTATTATTTTTAATAAAAACCACTACCACCACCACCAAAAAACAAGCACAAATGAAGAAGACAACATGAACGCCGATGTTCGTGTTGTCTTCTTCCTTTGTCCTTGTTTCTTGCGCTGGTAACATGTTCCATAATAGTGGCATTCAAGCAGGGGGAGAAAAGCAAGAGACACGTCCGTCCGGTATAATTGTAAAAACCTCCGCTGAAGCCATAACTCCGTACGTCATCCGTTGTGAACGCAACTGAAGGAGGAATTGGCGCTAACGTCTGCAATTCGTGGCCGCTGGGAGGTATAGGAAGTTTCACCCCCCCCCCCCCCCCCCTGATTCAAGAGTGGAGGTGTAAGGTGTCGGTCGTCAGTTCGGTGCTGCCGTAGACTTGCCTTGGATCGCCGACGCCAGACCGCCTGCGTTCTGTGCTGTTGGGCCCTGCCGAGACGCTTGCGACGCGACGCACCTCTATGAACGGCGTTTCTCTCGGCCGCGCAGCTCCGTCCCGCCAGGAAGGCGCGACGACTGGATGGACCCTAGCGTTTTCTAACGCGTGGAGTGAATATTGGGCTTTGTTTCTTTCTCGTTTATTATTTCGCTTGTATTTTAATCTTTGCTTTAATTTGTAATTCAGCTTCGTAGATTTAGCTTCCCTGTCTTGGTTTTGTTTCTCCAACCTGCACACGATAGTGCCCCCGGCTGATTATCGCGACACCCTCTGACGCTTCTAATATGGGATGACGCAATATTTTCCAGCGGCAGCGAACAGCCGGCGGCTTTCGAGGAGTTAGACGCCGGCAATTAGCCCGATCCTGGCACATTTCCAAGACGATGCCGACGCGAAGGTACACAATGATGCGAGCTCCGTCAGCCTTGGTGTTGCTCTAGTTCAGCGGCAAGACAGTGTCGGCAAAGTAATTGCCTACGCCAGCTGCGCACTTTCGCGCGCTGAATCGAAATATACTACCACCAAAAAGAATGTTGGGCGGTAGTATAGGCCGCCACTATGTTTATCCCATACCTCTATGGCAGCCGCTTTCGTGAAGTCACCAGTCATCGCTGATTGTGTTGGCTGAAAGACTTAACGGGCCCTTCCGGCCCCTTAGCACGTTGGGCATTACGCATGCAGGAATTCAATTTCGCCGTTACCTGTAAGTCCGGCCGGGAGTACACCGACGACGATAGCTTGCCACGCGCTTCCGTCGAACCTCCTACGCAAGACACCGCAGACGACAATAGCTTCTTCGGAGCAGTCAGCACGTCCGACCTCATTTCAAGACAGCGTGGAGACACCGAGCTGCGGCTGCTCATCGACCATCTCGAAATTGGGCACCCTAAAATACCGCGGCACCTAGCTCATGGGCTATCATCGTTCTGCCTCCGGAGTGGGGTGCTTTGTAAGAATTCTACTTACTTGCTCGCCGTACCGTCTGATCTACAGGACGAAGTCTTCTTTGCCTGCCATGACGAACCGACTTCCCGCCATCTTGATCTCACGTGGATCCTACACCGAGTCCGGCAAAATTATTACCGGTCACAGCTACTTCAAGCTCTATGTCAGGACCTGCCGCAAGCACCAGCGGCGAAAAAAACCCCTGTTCAAGCCTCCCAGCATGTTGCAGTCTATCGAGCCACCCTAAATTCTATTGCTCTTGTCCGTGTCCTGGTGGTTTTTGTGCGCTGTTTGGCAATGAAAAAATGAAGTATCAACTTGCCCAACATTTTAACTTGCTGGAATCCATTGAATAATGCCGGCGTTGCCTCCTAGATCATTTTCTCTGTCGTCGATCAGACACAAATGGATCGTAGTCGCCACAGACTACTTGACCCGCTACGCTGAGACGAAGGCCTTTGCGCGAGGTATACTGCCGCCGAAGTTGCTCACTTTCTTATGCACGACATTGTGCTTAGAAACGGCGTCCCGTAGGCCATCATTACCGACCAGAGCAAAGCGTTTACAGCTCGCTCCTGCGGGGCATCTTAACTCTTAGCCATACAGGTCGTCGAACAACAACAGCGTATAATCCACAAACAAGTGGCCTATTGGAACGGCTAAACAAACGTTGGCGGACCTGATTTAGGTGTACGTCAACGTTTAGCGTAAAAAGTGGGACGAGATCTTCCTGTACGTCTCCTTCGCGTACAATACCGCGACGCTGGAATCCTCCCAATTCATCTCGTTCCGTCTCGCCTATGGCAGGGAAGTCCTCTTGATGTTGGACGCGATGCTCCCATGCGGGGATGAAGCGGACTCACCAGACGCAGGCCATTTTGTGGAACAAGGAGAGCAAGCCCGTCAGCTGGCCCGCTTGCACATTCAGAAGCATCAGCCCGCCCATGCCCGACACTATGACCTCAGGCACAGAGAAGTGCACTACGAACCGGGAGACCAGATGTGGGTGCGGGCCCCCGTACGCCGCAAGGGGTTGCGTGAAAAGCTCTTTCATCGGCATTTCGGACCGTCGAAAGTCCTGCGCCGCATCAGCAGCGTCTACTACGAGGTTTCTGACGGCACCGCTAAGGTCGGCCATTGGCGTGAGTGGCCTCAAATTGTGATTGCGGTGCGTTTAAAGCCGTACTTTTCGCGTGGCTGAGCGCTGTGCGCTGCACCCTTATCACATTTCCGCAAGTGCGGACTTGACTTTCCCCACCTCACAACTAGCAAGAATTGTATTCGCAAGTTTCACGGTCTACAGAGGGCGCCACTAACAATCCAGTATGGCTGCCAGGGAGATGATCCAACGGCCGCGCTAGCCTTCTGCTGTGCTGCGCTGCTTGAGGCCGCATTAAAATGTACTAGTAGGTTTGCTGCTAAGGCGAAGAATATCTCAATGCAGGCCGTTTTGCGCTCTGACTTTAAGACGTATTCGATATTGTCTGTTAGCGTACAAGCCTTCTGTGCGCAGGCACCGCAGGTGCGATAGGAACCGCATGACGGAGGTGTGGCGGGCTTGGTACGCAAAACATTAAGCTGCTGAAAACTTGAACCGGAAGGTGCTACACGTGCTCCGGCGGCTCTATTGGCGGGAAGAAGGGCAACGGGGCACGTGTACAGAGAGACGGATGCCGAGAAAATTTCTGGCTCTTATCCTATTCAAGGAACTCGCGGACACCAGATGAAGTGGGAGTTTACGTACTTACACATATGTACACCGTGTTCGCAGTCAGTGACCCAATTTTTACCCGATATCAGCTCCTAAGCCATCGCATTTAGCTGCCTAGACAATGAAAAGCCAAAAAGTTTTGGTATAGGCGCAAAAAGCAACAAAGAATACAAAGTAGCAATGACGACCTACACTGAGCATTTCGGCTCTGCTGATTTATTTAAAGCATAAGAGGTAAGCGGTGATTTTTGCTGACGCCAATCGTGAACAAGCGCCGACGGAAGTAGTTTTCAGCAGTTATCGCTTAACAAGTGTTGTGGCACCCCGGTAGCAAGCGAGGTTACCTGCCTGTAATGCTCCTAAATAAATCAGTTGTGCAACTATTTCCTCAGTGGCAGGAATGCTTAGTCACTGGTATCTTCTGCGCATATTTTATTTATTTATTTATACATACTTCTAATCTCATTTGGGATTGTTGCAGGAGGGCAAAATAGGGTTAGTAATAAGAGTTCAAAAAATACATCATCTTAATGAAGATCGTAAAATAGACAACTGATAGTAAGGGTAAAGCAAAGGCACTGGAATTAACTATGGAAATACAACCAAAAATACAACAACGCACAATAACAATACAACGAACTGTATCATAACCATATCGAAACAAGGCAAATTAATCTCAGAGTAGGCGTCATGACAGAAGTTACATCGCAATAGTTCCGAAAACAATGCTGGTAGTCAGTGTATACCCGAACAAAGTGAACATTAAAAAAGGCACACAGAGTAGGAAGCAATATTAGCAACACAGAAAACACACACACACAAAAAAAATATTTGCTAATTAAGTACCGAGCTCTCGATAGCAGCGCTGAACTTTCCTAACGATGAGCTGCTAGCTATTGAAGGGTTTAGACTTCCATTCACAATCGGAAAACGGTAAAAATGAGTATTTGAAGCAGTCAGTATGGAAAGGGTACTCGTTAAGTGTATTAGAAAGTTTGTGACGCGTCGATCTTGCTTTAGAAAAGGAAATATATTTAGTAACGTCAAGTTTTAATTGCTGGTGAATTAATTGATACACCATCTTGTGTCACGCGAGTTTACTACGTATTTGGAGTGTTTGTATCCCCTCACGTGTCATTATTTATGTTGGTGAGTCAGTTGTTTGTTATTTGTTAAATATAAATCTGACAGCTTTTCTTTGAACTGCTTCGAGATTGGCAATATTTTGATTAGTATGAGGGAACCAAACGACGTTACCATATTCTAAGACAGATCTAACCAAAGTGTTGTACGCTAATAGTTTAGTTTGGGCAGGGGCTAGTCGCAGACGTCGTCTAATAAAAAATAGTCGTTTTAGAGCTGTTGATGTAATCATGTCCACGTGGGCGTTGCACTGGAGGTAATCAGTTATTAGTAGACCGAGATATTTATGTTCCGTGACTGTAGTGAGTGGTATGTTATTTATGGTGCATTTGATTTATGGTTCTTCCTTGTTATTGTCATACAAGCTGATTTAGTAGCGTTAAGGGTCATCTGCAAGTCCGTGCACCATTTTGTTATAGATTTAAGCGCATTGTTAAGGGTTTGATGGTCGATCTGATAAATATTCTATCTAATAATAATTTTATCTCCATGTTATCTCCACGTTGCGGTAAAATTCAACACATTCCAAATTTAGTGTGCATCTGGCGACTACTGATTGCAGGCTTTGCATATATTGAATCCTGCAGGAAACATTTGTGTCCTGGAGATTTTAACGCCCCACACCAGGCATGGGGCCACGCGTATCCCTGTAGTAAGGGCGATCGTCTTCAAACGACAACCTCTGATGTCGACTTCATGTTGAACACGGACCCGGAAACTCCAACTAGATGTTGCACTTCCACATGTCGAGACACCACACCGGACCTCACATTCGTCCGAGGCCTTGAGAAATGCGCCTGGCACAACTTGGGCATAGACTTTGGCAGTGACCACTATATTCTACAAATTGATGCAGAGATACCGGCAAAGGAGCAAAGGGAGTACAAACTCATCGACTGGGACAAATTTCGTGCAATATGGACGCAGCCATCTGACTCATCAGGGGAAAACACAAAGCACACGATAATGAGCTAGACCGAACAGCTCAAAGCAGATATCGTAGCCTCGGAACGAACAATTACTGCGGATGTCAAGGTAGAGAGAATGTACAGTCGGCTAGCGAATCTTCTCGAAGCCAAACATTCCATTCTAGCCAGGTGGAAGGGTCAACGTTTTCAACAGAAAACTACGAAGAAAACTTGCCGAACTCAACAAGACCATTGAAGAATACTGCGTGGTTCTCTCTCGACAACAATGGGACGAAGTCTGTAACTCCCTCAACGGGCCAATACGCAGAGGGAGTGGGTGGGTGCTCATAAAACACCTCCGCAATGAAAACGGAACAAAGTCCAAGACTATGCAACGGATCAGGCTAAGCAAATTAGTGCACCGTGCGATGCAAAGCAGTACTGCCGAAGCACTTCTGGATGACCTTGCCAAACGGTACTTACCGCTTAAATCGGGGCAACCTAGTAACTTACAAAGGACGAACTCTGACGGTGCCCCAAACTCAGAGCTAGCTAAGGACTTCACAGAAAGCGAAGTATGCTTCGGAATTCACGAACTCAACAGTAATTCAAATTAGCCCCGAAGGAATCTCCAAATTAATCAGTTCACTCAAGCTGTCATCATCTGCAGGATGTGACCAAATAAACAGTAAACTACTTAAAAACACTCTATCATTATCAAGCCAGATACTACACCTAATATTTACCCAATCTTTAGACACCGGAAACATTCCTGACGATTGGAAGATAGCCCAAATTGTTCCCATTTTCAAAACAGGTGATCGCGCATGCCCAGCTAACTATCGTCGAATATTCCTTACTAGCATATCTTCTAAACTTCTAGAGCACATTATATCATCAAGCTTAATGTCTCACCTTGATTCAATAAATTTCTTTTATCCTCATCAACATGGCTTCAGGAAATCATTTTCATGCGAAACCCAGCTGGCAGAGTTCACCCAAGACATCCTTAAGGCCATAGACGATAACCTCCAAATAGATGCAATCTTCTTAGACTTCTCGAAGGCATTTGATCGCGTACCTCACAACCATCTGCTTGCGAAACTTTCGTTCCTGGGAATTCCTGCTAATCTGATATGCTGGCTCGAACATTTTCTAAAAGGACGCTCGCAGTTCACATCCGCCAATAACATCCAGTCACCCTTAACAGATGTAACATCTGGTGTCACTCAATATACATCAACGACCTGCCCTCTAATATTCAATGCAAATTGCGACTCTTTGCGGACGATTGTGTCATCTATAATGCAATAAGTAACCCAACCGATAACCTCACTTTGCAACTGGACCTTGACGTTATTGCATCATGGTGTGAAAAGTGGCAGATGCCTTTAAATCTTACTAAGTGCAAATCGTTGTCCTTCACTCACAAACACACCTTGACGAATCACACTTACAGCATTTCATCAGTCCCTATAACCGTTGCAAAATCTTACAAATATCTAGGTGTACATCTCACATCAACACTTTCTTGGGTCACCCACATTAGAACCATTTGCTCCGACACTTCACGCACACTTGGCTACCTGAGAAGGAATTTGAAATCTGCATCCCCTAACATAAAACAACTCGCGTATGAAACATTTGTGCGGCCAAAATTAGAGTATGCATCATCCATCTGGCACCCATGGCAATCGTATCTCACCATCGAATTGGAATCAATTCAAAATCGTGCAGCTCGGTTCATCACTTCATGTTACTCAAGAGGAGCCAGTGTCACCGCCCTCAAGCAGTCCCTCCGCCTCTCAACACTGGAATCACGCCGCGTCGTTTCCCGCCTATGCTTACTTCATACATTTTATCATAACACAAGATCACGGCACGCTCTATTAACCGCCCCACTACGAACGTCCTCCCGGCTTAGTCACGGTAACCCGATAGCACGCATCAGTGGCCACACGTCAGCTTACAACAACTCATTTTTCCCCAACGCAATAGCACTATGGAATTCACTGCCTAACAACATCGCTGCATGCACTGATCACAAAACATTCCGCGAGAAAATAAAAATTCACCTCACATAAATCTTGATCACTTTTGCGCTCTTTTGTAGCGAGTATTGCTTGACATATCTTTGTTAAATGATGTATCACTTGCTGGAAAACCCTGATATGACTACAACCCCTTTTATGTTTGTTTGTATGTTTGTTCTTTTTATTGTTATGCATGTTCCCATCATCGCCGTTGGAAACCAATATGCCCCCCCTTATGTAATGCCTTCGGGCCTTTAAGGGATCAATAAATGAAATGAAATGAAACTCTGCGGCAGGCCCCAATGGTATCACAAATCGGACTCTCCGAAGTTTAGAGGACAACTCGGTCACGTTCCTAACGCAACAAATCAACGAAGCCTCGAAAACTGGCCATCTACCTGCAGAGTGGAAACATGCCAACATGGTCCTCATCCCAAAACCGGGCAAGCCGCTGGGCCTACCAAACCTAAGGCCAATCTCACTAATGTCCTGCCTAGGAAAGCTAGCCGAACACGTCATCCCGAATAGACTATCGGAATACGTAGAAGAAAAGGAGTACTTCCCCTATAATATGATCGGCTTTAGGCCGGGCCTCTCAACGCAAGACGCTATGCTACGAATCAAGAAAAGTCTGCTGGATCGCCCCACACGAGACACCAAGGCACTACTCGGACTCCACGTGGAGCACGTTTTTGACAACATCCACCATCAAGCCATTCTCAAAGTCATATCTGCCCACAATCTCGGAACACGCTTCTACCACTACGTCAAGGCGTTTCTGGAGGATCGAACGGCCACTCTCCGGATAGACGAGCATGTCTCGGAGAGCTTTGATCTGGGCGATAAGGGAACACCACAAGGCTCTGTACTTTCACCATTCTTATTTAACTTGGCGATGACAAAGCTCTCTGGCGCACTGGGTGAAATTACCGATGTGGAGCACACCATATACGCAGACGATATCACCATCTGAAGCACAGGTGGCAGCGATGCGGAATTGGAAGCTCGCATGCAAGAAGCCATCTCAGTTACCGAGGCCCATCTCACCCCAATGGGACTTCGCTGCTCTTCTAGAAGATCCGAGCTGCTCATATACTACGCCCCAAGACCAGGGCGCCCGTCCAACGACTGGCGCGAACACCTCACTCCGTACATAGAGTTACACGAAATGGACGGAATTCGCATTCCTACGGTTGACAAAATACGAATTCTAGGACTAATCATCGAAAGTAACGGCTCCAACTGGGCGATGCTGGACAGCATCACGATCAAGATTGCGAACGCGATCCGAATGTTTCGGCGCATCATGAATAGGCACAGGGGACGGGGCGAGGATAACGCCATTAGAATGGTCCACGCTTTTGTACTCTTTCACATCACGTACGTGGCTGCGATGCTTAACTGGAAAAAGGAACATCAGAAAAGTCTCGAAGTACAAATACGCCGAGCTTTCAAAACAACGTTGGGGATCCCCGATAATGCCTCCACTGATCTTTTCTTATAGCTAGGAGTCCACAGTACCCTTGACGAAATCATCGAGGCTCAGCACACGGCACAGATCCCACGCCTATCAAGCACCAAAGCGGGCCGAGAGATTCTCGTCAGGCTCGGCCTGAACACCATAACAGAAAGGGACAACGTCCTGCAGTTACCTAAAGTCATGCGAGAAGCAATTAAAGTGCTCCCGTTCCCAAGAAATGTCCACCCGGTCTACAATCAAGGACGAAGATTTGCCCGCGCCAAAGTACTCGCTGTGGACGCTTCAAGGTTTCCCGACAAGACAGCTTTCGTGGATGCAGCCTACATATCGGAAAAGCATGCCTACTCGGTAGCAGTAATCGACGGACACGGGCGAACGCGGAACTCACTCACGCCTTACACCAAGAAGCCAGAGGTAGCTGAACAAGCAGCGATAGCACTGGCTCTCAAAGACTCGAGCTTCACAACTGCCTACAGCGAATCTAGAGCAGCCACATGAGCTTTCGCCAAGGGCGGAATAGATAAGACGACGTTACGAATCTTAGGCGGAAGTAACATAACCGATCACTCCATCGTATCGTTCCCCGCACACATGGGTAGCTTAGGGGGCGGTCTGCGGAATCTCAACGAGATCGCACACGAGGCGGTGCGAGGACTCATCGACCGCGTCCCTCTGGTTTCCTGCGCTACCCCACGTATCGTGTACAGGGACAAATTATTCACGTACAACGAGCTCACTAAGCACTTTTATTTAGGCAGACGAGGGTTTCCTCTCCCGGATAAAAAATTAACCTGTAGCCAGTCGGTCACTTTACGCTTGCTCCAAACGAACTATGATACCCCAACCCCTGGCGCATGAAGCACATCGACCCAGACTACAACGGACAACATGTGTGTGAACAGTGCAGTGAACGTGTAGACTTGAACCATATGCTGTGTGGTTGTGCAACGAGTGACGCCTACGCCAAGAATAAGGACCATTGGGACAAAGTGCTAAAAAGTGCTTCACTACACGACCAGATTCGGGCTGTCCAGGAGGCCCGCGCGGCGGCGGAGAGCTTCGGGCTCTCTGTGCCGACGTGGGAGCTGCCCTATACACCTGGCGCCTAAACGAGTGACCTTCAGGACCCCTATTGTGGGATATAAAGTTTTAACACCACCACCACCAGGGCGGTATTTGGCCATAAAAACACATGTCGTGCCTTTAGCGCGTGTTTTAAGCCGTGAAACATTTGATAAAGGCGTCGCACATGCAGAATGCCGGTGGCGGCGATGTCCCCAGAAAAAGAGCTGCTTTTGGAGCGGTTCTCGCAGAAGCGTGGCTGAATATCTAGAATTTATTTCCGACAGTGACTCCGACATCGTTTGCGAGCAGCTGACTGCTCCAGGTTACGAGAGCGAACACGACGATTGCGACGCACTGGGTAGTGGACGTTGACTATACAAATGATGAAACCTTGTTTGTGTTAGGACGAATCAACATCGATGCATTTTGCAGCGTGTTACAGCGCATCATATCAAATAAATACGGCGAATTTCAATAAGTTATAACCAATTACTAATAAAAGTACTGAGGAAAAGCCATCTTCAAGAGCAGCTTTCTCTATTTTAAACTTTTTCGCTGTATAATTTTAAGCCGAAACCAATGATATATTACATTTTCAGAATCAGAATTACATGAAAAAAATAATGGCGACTTAAAAAAACTAGAAATATGGTACATTTTGTGGGGAATAAGTGGTTAAAGGGTTAAATTCTTGCTGTCATTGCTGGAGCTCCTGTTTGAGTACCCTCGTGTTGCGCACAAACATCTCTACTTTTCATACGTGTAGCGCACAAACATCTCTACTTTTCATACCTGACGTGCTTTCAGAGGCATTTCGCTAAACTCCTTATGCAAGCGTCTGGTCAGTCTCTTGAGCAATAGTTTCCTTTCCGCGAACCACCTTTTTGTCTGGTCTGGGTCCGCAGCAAGCTTCCCTCTGCGCAAACTTTCTCTTCGATGCTGCACCGCAGCGGTGGTGATGTGTGATAGAAAGTAGCGGCATGCGGGGCCATCGAACGCAGCGTGCAATAATCCTACACGGATAACATTCCACGCGTTCACAGGCCGACCGGCCATCCAGCTATGCCTGCAATGACGGTTCTGGACAATATGCCTGGGTGGGCACGTGTACGTGAAATTGTCAGGTATCGGTACCCCTTTTCCGCCCCGTGAGACACGGCTGTCCCTAGCGCTGCAGGGGCTTTGTGACGCAGCACCGCAGGGAAGACCGACTCAAGTAAAGCAGGGCACGAAGAGCGTATTCTCGAAGCACTTGTCCGAGACACGTTCAGGTTCGAGGCAGCTCTGGCGGCACTGGTCCCAGGTGCCGAACCGATTGGAGCCTCGCTTGCAGAGCTGTGCGCGATTCTCTGCGGCAGGGACGCATGCCCGCTGCTCTGGGTCGAAGTGGAATACAGTCACCGGTTTGGAGTAGTAGGTGTAATAGTAGCGGCTGCACTGTTCGTCCCCCTGAGATGGAAAAAAGTGGGATGCGTTTTTTTTAATTAAGTATAGGGATGCGTGTGGCCCGTGGACCCAAGCTACAAGCACGAAACTGGCTGTGCGCGTGCTAGGCAGCAGGCACAAGGCAGCCGCCACAATCTTCGTCACAATGCTCACCGGCCATTATTCGCTGAGAACAGGAATTGTCCCGTGACATAGAGTTTCGCAGTACGCCTAGAGGGAAAGCTGGCACTGCGATAGTTGATCCATTATGTAGAGGCGCAGCAATGACCGGAAGGTGAGGTTTCGTATTTCGATTGGCTTTTGTTTGGCACGAAACGTGAATTCAGCCAAAATAACGAGACTCTTCTCGAGGCGAACCTCGGATAAACTGCTGAAAAAGTTTGCATACCAGCCTAGCACTTGCGGCAAACGTATTGAAGTGAGAAGGGCGCTTTTAAACAGATTTAATCTGCGCGGATTGGAGAGCATCGCGCCGCAGCTACAGATTAAGAGGCATAATCTGCAGAATACAGTTTAGACGAAAATTGATGTCGGACCATAATTGAGCGTCCCGAACGTGATGGCAACCTCTAAACTGGGCCGAGGCCACTCCCGAAATTGGACCCTGGCGATTTGGGAATGCTTTCGCGCTACAATAAGTTTGAGGTAAAACCCTAAGGTGTGCCATATCTACCAATGTTACACCATGGTTCCTCATGTCCCGCATAGTCGCTTTACCTTTAACCCTTGGCCTTGGCTTTGACCTCTGAACTTGGCCTTCGACCTTTGACATTTCACCTAAATGGCTTCCTCGAGGTGGCGCTCTTGTGAGGCCGCGTGGCTTGACATGATCCTATGGCTCGTATGCATACGCCGCGTAGCTTTGAAGAATCGGGACCGTCTGTCTAGCCATGCCTAACTTTTGTTTTATTTATCTAAATATCTGCTTTTTACAACGCTTTTGTGCTTTGTTGATTCGGCAGCACAACTGATTACGCCTAATGAAGGGAGATACTAGTGCACGAAGCAGCGCGACAGCAACCTCTGCCATACACGATAAAATATGCATGGTAGTTTTCAGTTCAACCTCTTTTACTCACCTGTTCGCGATAGGATACGAACAGAGAGCGGCTCAGTGCAAGGGCCAGAATTAATAGGTGGGTGTAATTTCCGGACTGTCACTCATTAACTGAAGCACGTTTTTTTCCTGGATGTAAAGCATCTGCAGTGTTCGTTTTTCAAAAAACGAAAGTCCTAAGCTGCCGGTTGACTCGACAATTGCGCAATGGTAATACTTTACCGGCAAGCATTATATGAATGTAACTGCTATATAAGGTCTTTCACCTAAGAGTTTACACAATTTTTAAAGATAGGCTTTTTAAGTCAGAAGAGCATTTTTTTTCGGTATATCATTGTAAGTGGTGCAGCACATAAGAATACAGATAAGCCGTGCTAACTAGCAGGCTGCATAACTAGCATTGAATAGTTAACATTGCAAGACATCGAAGCACTCCAGTGGCACGACGTAAATAATCATGTATGCCGCCACATTTATCACATCATAAAACACTCACTTACACCCTCCTACCAGACAGTAGTGCTACGGCTATACAAGGTGTTCCACCTAAGATTTTACACATTTTTTTAAAATAGGATTTTTGAGATAGAAAAGCGCTTTTTAGGCATAGCATTGCCAGTGGTGCAGTACTTCAGAATACAGTTAAAACATTGTAATTTTATGCAGGTCGCATAATTAATATTCAATAGCAACTTTCTAACTATAACTGTTTGGTTCGTTAATTACTGAGAGGCGTGTAGCCCACCGCAGTTTATATCCACATCAGCGTCTGAAATTTCGAAAACGTGTTTACGCTCGGCGCTGTGGCTGAAATAATTTTGCCTACATCGCACTAAAACGTTTGGTTTGTGGTTTGTGGGGGTTTAACGTCTCAAAGCGACTCAGGCTATGAGAGACGCCGTAGTGAAGGGTTGCGGGAATTTCGACCACCTGGGGTTCTTTAACGTGCACTGACATCGCACAGTACACGGGCCTCTAGAATTTCGCCTCCATTAAAATTCGACCGCCGCGGCCGGGATCAAACCCGCGTCTTTCGGGCCAGCAGCCGAGCGCCGTAACCACTCAGCCACCGCGGCGGCTGCAGTAAAACGCATGCACTTTCAAGAAGCTTGCAGGCAAAGCAACTCTCCAGTGCACGTAGCTCGTAGAAATAGCCAAAATTTCTTGGGCCACAGCGTCGAGGGTAACCGCGTTTTCGAAATTCTGAAAACTGATATGAAAATTACTCTTGGCTACACGCCTCTCATTAACTAAGTAGCCTAACAGCTAGAAAGTTAGAAAGTTGACTAATGAATACTTAGTTAACCAGCCTGCTAATTAGCACGTTTTAACTGTTTTCTGACGCACTGCACCGCTGACAATGGCATGCATGCCGAAAAAAGCGCTCTTCTAACTCAATAAGCCTATTTTTAAGAATGATGTAAAGTCTTAGGTGATACACCCTGTATATGGAAAGGCAACGCAGGCTTCAGCATAGGGGTGGATAAACGGCAAGTTGAGCTGGTTCTTACCGGTTCCGCATGTTTTCTGTGCTATGAACTAGTCGAAGCAATGCTGATAAACAAAAAAAAAACGAAAATAATGCGGCAAAGGCTTCCTTTTCACTGAAAGGGAGTGAAAGGGTACTTTTAAACGCGGTTCACAGCTGTGGCGTATTTTTGCACGCAGGAGGAGGGTTTCTTAATTGCATCCTTTATTGTGTCTTTTTTTTTCGGTACATGAATTAATGTGTTCGTGCAATAAAGTTTTCAGTTGTCAGTTGTAGCGCGTGTGCCGTCCTACTTCATCGGCCTTTGTCTCTTCTGCCTGGCAACACGCAGATAGACTGAATGATTATGGTGTTGCCTTCGCATTGGCTGTATACGTCTTGAAACTGGTCAATTGCTGCTGAAGCTTCAGGAAAGCTCAAAGATTTACAACCAACACAGCTATCTTAGAACTCGCGAATAATTCGTCATCGTTTAATTAACCCCTCTTTACAGGGTCTGAATCAGAACCTGGACTAAATACTTTATGCTACATCTGTACTAATCATTGTTCCATCATTCTTATTACCACCGTATCAGCCTTTCAAAGTTCAGCCCGGATACATCGAATCCGGATATTTCGAATCAAAGGCTATATCGAACGCACAGATTAACCCTTTGGAAATCCTTTGTAAAAGTATAGGAAAGTCGCTCAGTGTATCGAAAAGCGGGCCTCGCCCATCGAAGTGGGGCTTCTTCCAATGATGCTCTTGGATCACTTTTCGCGCGCGGAGACGGGTCGCCAGCGCTGTGAAACCGTGTGACGAGTCGAACGCTAGGTGTGCTTGAGGATGGTCTCAAATCTCTTGTAGCGTGTTCGCATGCCACACGGCGGTGGACCCAGCGTGAGTTATTATAGCCTAGCGAAGGCCCTTGCCGGACGTGCGAAAACCAACTGTGTCTTAACTGTTATTAACGCGAAAGGGATTGTTAATGCGAAAACATTACATGGCTTATCGGCAACCAAACCTGGAGTTGTTGTCAAGAAGCAGTGGCCTGGAAACCCAATGACGTCCTCATGGTCTCGCATGACGCCAGCAGTAGACCATAAAAGATAGTAAAGGGTGATCGTAGGCATTGCAGCAAAGACAGTAGACCTGACAGTAGGAGTCAGTGATAGTAATAGAGTGGTTGTTTCAGAATTATCAGTGACTTTACTAAATAAAGAGGACAGTCGTTAATGGCAATCGCAGTGATAAAGGCCTTCAGGATCAAGACGTTCATGCTAAAGGCGTTTTGACCAAATGCCTTCAGCATAAAGGCAAAGACCTATCAAGGCCATAAGTGGTTTAGGGCAAACGTTTTTAGGTTAAATGATGCCTATGCGTTCACACCAAGTAAAGACCTCAAAAAATGCCCAGCGTTGCTTTTCCATTTATGGTGTATTGGTGAAAAGATTCGATATCTTATGACCGGCAGTGACTAGTTCTAAGGAGCCGTCTGGGATGCGGTTTAGACATATCAACGCGTGGAGAGCGCTGCGCTGCCGGTGGGCCGTCGTGTGAAACGCCGCTGCAAGAAGCGCATCACCAAATTAGGAGCAACGTACTCTCGCCTCTAGGTTACAGATAAGTTTAGAAAAGTTGAAAAATACAAGCAGTATTTATTACCTGCCGAACGTTTCGGCGAGCTGCAGCAGGAAGCTTCTCATCATACTCATTTTTAAAACCGCAAGTCTCTCTCTCTCTCTCTCTCTCTCTCTCTCTCTATATATATATATATATATATATATATATATATATATATATATATATATATATATATATATATACCAAACGTGATTTCTGGCAGCTGATTTGGTCAATATAATATAAAATCACCAAAAATTGAAGAAACATAACAGGATTTAATTAACGACGTTTCGGCTGAAGGACCAGCCTTTTTCGTGTGTAGTACAGCGTTTGAAACACGCAGCTTTTATAGAGCGTGCGCGAGGTACAAAGTTTACAGCAAAGCACGAGTTCAAAACACTATGGGGGGGAGGGAAGAGACCAGGAAGAACTTTTTTTTTAACAAAGGAAGAGAGAGAATCGGTGAAAATCTAAGAAGGCATCTCCTAACCTGAATGCAGGTGTTCCCAAGGAGCCGAAAAATTTTTTTTTAATAACAAAAGAATCAAAAGATTAAGATAATGAAAATATAAAAATATAAAAAGGGGAGATTCTTTCCCACCACCTCAGGGCTGCCTTGGAAAGGCCCTCGAGGTGTCGCTCCTCTCAGCATTTTGGTGACAAGCGTGAAGGGCTCGACCCTTGTACAAGGAAGAAGCTACATTCCAGAGAAACTGGTATGGGGGGGAGGAGGGGGAGTAAAGAGGAATGCAAACGAGGCCTCTAATAAAGAAAAAAAGACGAAAAAAGGAAAAAAAGAAAGAAAGTAGTGAAAAAGGAAAGAAGAGCCATTGTACAAGGCTTGGTAATATGCATTCAGAGAAGGGTGGTGGCAACACCAGAGAATACAAAATAGGACATTAAAAAAAGGGGGGGGGGGATTTTTTTCCACCACCTCAGGGCGGCCTTGGAAAGGCGTGAAGGGCGCATTTTGGTGATAAGTGTGAAGGGCTTGACCCCTGTGCATGCAGAAGGCAACATTCCAGAGGAACTGGTAGGGGGAAGGGAGGGGGTAAAGAGGAATGCCAACGAGACCTCTAAAAAAAGAAGAGAAAAAAAAACACAAAGACAAAAAGAATAAGAAAAAGAAAGAAAATTAGGGGAAAAAAGGAAAGAAGAGCCATTGTACAGGACTTGGAAATATCCATTCAGACAAGGGTTGTGGCAACACGAGGGAAATAAAAAAATGCAAGTTTCTAATCAATCCTTAGAAGGGCACTCCGTACACACGCATACAGATACCGACAAAAGACGAGGCTAACAATAAATCCAACACCAGAAACGAACTGTAATGAGTCGGAAGTACAATCTACCGCAAGACAAAAGACCATTCAGAGTAGATAAACAATGTAATGGTCACCACGGCAGTTCATCAATGGTCATACTTCTGGTTCATACTCTGAATGGTCATTTGTCTTGCTGTAGATTGTACTTCCGACTCATTGCAGTTCGTTTCTGGTGTTGGATTTATTGTTAGCTTCGTCTTTTGTCTGTATCTGTATGCGTGTGTACGGAGTGCCCTTCTAAGGATTGATTAGAAACTTGTATTTTTTTATTTCTCTCCTGTTGCCACAACCCTTGACTGAATGGATATTTCCAAGTCTTCTACAATGGCTCTTCTTTTTTTTCCCTAATTTTCTTTCTTTTTCTTATTCTTTTTGTCTTTGTGTTTTTGTTTCTTTTTTTCTTTTTTTAGAGGCATCGTTGGCATTCCTCTTTACCACCCTCCCTTCCCCCCTACCAGTTCCTCTGGAATGTTGCCTTCTGCATGTACAGGGGTCAAGCCTTTCACGCTTGTCACCAAAATGCGCCCTTCACGCCGTTGCAAGGCAGCCCTGAGGTGGTGGAAAAGAATCACCCCCCCCCCTTTTTTTAATGTCCTATTTTGTATACTCTCGTGTTGCCACCACCCTTCTCTGAATGCATATTACCAAGCCTTGTAGAATGGCTCTTCTTTCCTTTTTTCACTACTTTCTTTTTCTTTTTTTCGTCTTTTTTTATTACAGGCCTCGCTTGCGTTCCTCTTTACTCCCCCTCCTCCCCCCTACCAGTTCCTCTGGAATGTAGCTTCCTCCTTGTACAGGGGTCCAGCCCTTCACGCTTGTCGCCAAAATGCTGAGAGGAGCGACACCTCGAGGGCCTTTCCAAGGCAGCCCTGAGGTGGTGGGAAAGAATCTCCCTGTGATGACCCCCATAATGCGCAGGTCCACACGGGACGGAGAGGCAAAGAGACACCGTATGGCTCAGTTTAAACAAACAGGTATATTCAATATTTACACATGATTAGGATTATACATCAGAGGCTGGGGCGTCCGAGCTTACGTGCCGACGACTTCATGGGGGCGGTGGAGTGGCTCCGGAGTTGGGCTCGAGCGGTTGCTGGCAGAAGCTGCACGCCGTCGGGCTTCGGCGCTGAAGGCCCTCTTCGCGAACGATGTCGTCCTGCTCGGCTTGCGTGTATGCAGTAGAATTTCAATAGTCGTCCGTTTCTTCGAGGATGGTTCCCAAACCCTTCCTCTAGTGTCGTTCGGCTTGGAAGATGAACAGGACGCGAGCTTGTAGATGATGACAGCAGAGCATAATTTTTCAACAGAACAAACTTTGCACTACTTTACTCATCGACCGGGCAGGTTAGTGCCTAAGTAGCATCACATTACATGCTAAGCATGGAGCCCCAGCTCAGACTGAACTGCATCCGTTTACATGCGCTTTTAAGCACTTGATTAACAAAGGAATAAGGGCGGTCATTTCCAGTGGCCCGCCCAAAGCATCAATTCTCCAATCCAAAATAACATGCGAGATGGGGACCACCCCTTGGGTGGGGCTTAGCCTCGACCCCAGAGTCTGTTAACAATACAAACTAAATAAACAACAAAAACGCCACCACTCTCTCTCAAGTGAGAGTATACACAGGCTCTCTCTTCGGAGCTAATTCACTAGCGCCTGTCTTTCCACATTCTTGGCGAGTACTGCCTGTCTGTCTGACAGGTGTCCGTCACGGCCCTTCTGGGAAGCTGTGGGTGCCTTCCCGGCGATAGCCCACGACAAAGGGGGGGGAGGGAAAGAATGTTGTCCCAGTGGCCCGGAAATTGGGGAGGATAAAGCCTGTTTCCCCGGGGCGGCGGCGGGTCCGGTTTTTCTGGTCGTCACTCAAAGAGCATGGCTGGGTAATTGATGATGCCGCTGTCACGGGTCTCCGTCTACGCCGCGCCGTCGAACGTGGATCCTCGTAGCATACACGGAATGTCACACTCGCTCACCCTCCAGAAGAATGTTCTCCGAACATTTGAGTCCACGCAGCTCCCCTTGTCTTTCTGAATCGCCTCGCACAGTGCGTCCGACAAAACACTTTTCGCTGCACTCAACACCACTGCACAACACCATATGCCTCCGCTGTCAATACTGGCGTCTCCAGGGGCAGCACTGATCTTCTTTTACAGATAAACATGAAACTCAGCACCCAAGCCTCTCTTTTCTAGTCCAAACTGGACGTAATAAATTTACCACAGATAAAGGAGCTCCCACTTCTAGCACGATCACGGCACAGACAAAAATATAGATAACGAAAGGAAGTAGGGCAGGTTCTGCATGCGCTCCGCATGCTCTCTTGTGAAGGTGTTACTTAATGACAGAAAGGTTTAACTACCAACTCCGATAACTTAACACATAAGCACATAGCAATGTTATGAGCTGTGGCATTACACAATTCTAACCAGTTCAAAACTCCGCTCTGTTTACGCCATTAGTCCGACTTAGCTTTCCGATTTCGCAGCGGATATCGGCCTTCATGAGTCATACTAAGTAAGTCTGTGCCCCTTTGTCTGCTTTGGGACTCGCGAGGGCTCGTGGCAGGAGCCTCTCCTGGCGTTATCTGCGCGGCAACCTCGCGCGCTTCTTCTTCTAGCAATGCATGAAGTAAATCCGGTGGCATTCCGGCCGTCACCTCGGGCGCCTGCCGAACAAATGCAGGAGAGGGCGTTTCTTGCGAACTATCTGCGCGCTCCGCTTCACTTCTGTCCCCATCAAAATCCGCGCTTTCCCTTTCCTCATTTCGTGAATACTGAACCGGTGCCGACTTGAGGCGATTTGCGTGTATCCTTATCAAACGCCGGTTCACGTCTCGGACTCTGAAGTTTACCGGAGAAAGCTTCTCGACAACCTCGCACGGTCCTCTCCACTTCGTCTGGAACTTACGAGCTAGCCCAATCTGCCTTTGGCAGTTTTCAATGTACACGCTGTCCCCCACATCAAACGGCGCGTCTCTAGCACTGCGATCGTGCACCTCCTTCCTGCGCTTCGCCGCTTTCTTTAAGGACTCCTTTGCGATGTCCCTCGCCACTTGCAAGCGCGATTCTAGCTCAACCTTATAGTCGTCCAGTGAAGCGTATGGGACACGACGGGGGCCCTCTGGCACTTCACTAGGCTGGTCCGGGTCTCGGCCGTAGAGAAGAAAGAATGGCGATTCGCCCGTGCTCTCGTGTGCTGCGGAATTGTAGGCAAACATTGCATACGGGAGCCACAAGTCCCAGTCCCGCTGGTCGCGCGAAACAAAATGCGACAGGAACCCGGCCACGGTTTGGTTCAGTCGCTCCACCGCGCCGTTGCAAGCCGGATGGTACGGTGTTGTCTGCTTCTTAGCGATCTTAAGCAGCTCGCAAACTCTCCTCATTAGCTGCGACACGAAGTTCGTTCCCCGATCTGTCAAGAGTTGCCTCGGGGGTCCATGTCGGAGCACGATCTGTTCGACAAATGCTCTTGCAACCGTGTCTGCCTTCTGATCTGGGAGTGCTACCGCTTCCGCGTATTTTGAAAGGTGATCGACAAATACTAAAATGTACTTGTTTCCGGAAGTGGTCGTGGGCAATGGGCCCATTATGTCCATACCTGTCCGCTCGAAGGGAGCCGAAACCTCAGAGAACGGCTGAATTGGAGCTGGTCTTCGTCCCTTGGGTGTTTTTCTTTCGAGACAGGAATGACACTTCGCACAGTAGTCTCTAACATCCTGTCGCATGCCACTCCAAAAGTACAAACGCTCCACACGCCTGCGTGTCTTTGCTACGCCAAAATGACCGGCGCATGGCGCATCGTGAAACTCGCGAAGAACCCTTTCTGTCCACGACCGAGGTATGACGACTCTCTCCCAAGCGGTTTTCTCTGGTCTCCCTTTCCTGGTTGGCCTCGTGCGCCGACACAGGGTGCCGTCTTTGTCAATGAAATAACCTAGCTGTTCGGGGTGAGACGGTGCGCCCTCTAAGCTTTCGATTATTCGCTTCAGGTCAGGATCTTTGCACTGCTCTGTGCGTAATTCGGCGGGGTCGACTACGGGGACAAACTCATCTATAGCTGCCACGGCAGCTGTGCGGCTGAGTGCATCAGCATTCAGATGTGTCTTTCCTGACTTGTGCTCAACTTCAAAGCAGTATTCCTGCAGGTGTAGATTCCATCTAGCGAGTCGCGAGCTAGGGTCCCTGACACTCATCACCCATTTCAGAGGATGGCAGTCTGTGACTAGCTTGAATTTGCGGCCGTAAAGGTAGCATCTGAAGTGCTTTACTGCCCAGACAACGGCGAGGCACTCCCTTTCCGTAGCTCCGTACTTTTGCTCTGTGGGGCTCAGCTGTCGGCTAGCAAAAGCAACGGGATGTTCTTTGCCCTCGATAACCTGAGATAGCACGGCACCAACTGCGAACTTTGACGCATCTGTGGCCATAACGAAGGGCAAATTAAAATCCGGGTGGCGCAACAGCGGTGCACTCATTAGCTTCCTTTTCAAGGCCCCAAAAGAATTCTCCGCGTTTTCGTCCCAGCGAAAGGCGACATTTTTGGCTGTTAAGGCGGTGAGCGGCTTAGCGAGCTTGGCGAACTCCTCTATGTGCCTTCGGTAGTAACCGATCAGGCCGAGAAACTGCCGGACCTGGCGGACGCAAGTCGGGGATGGAAAATCCGAGACACACCTTAGTTTCTCAGGGTCCGGTCGCACGCCGTCAGCTGAAACAACGTGCCCGAGGTACTTCACCTCGTTTTTGAGGAATTGGCACTTAGAGGGCTTCAGCTTGAGACCCGCTGCTCTTAGTCGCACCAAAACCTGCTCAATATCGCGCAAATGGTTATCAAAACTGTCACTGTATATGATAATGTCATCCATATACACGAAGCACAGCCTCCCCAGAAGACCTGCCAGGATAACATCAGCGGTTCTCTGCCAGACAGCAGGGCTGTTGGCCAGACCCATCGGCATTCTTTTCCATTCATAGTGCCCTGAGGGCGTGTTGAATGCCGTTTTCTCGGCATCTGCCGGATCCATTGCTATCTGCCAGAATCCCGCCGCCATGTCCACTACCGTGAAGTACCTGGCAGAGCCCAGCTGAGAAAGCGTCTCCTGTATATTGGGGATGGGGTAGGGATCGATGCGAGTTACGGCATTTAGTTTGCGGTAGTCCACTACCAATCGATATGAGCCATCTGGCTTTTCCACCAATAGTGCTGGTGCTCCCCAGGGTGACTTTGAGTGTTCGACAATGCCGCGATCAATCAGGTCCTGCACCTGCCGCTCCATCTCCTCACGTTGGGAGTAAGGAATCCTGTACGCACGCTGGTAAACGGGCGATGAAGTGCCGGTTTCTATCCTGTGCTTTATAACGCCACAGCAGCCCAAATCCAGGTTGGACGCGGCGAATACCTCCGAGTAGTCGTTCAGTAAACCAGCCAGAGCCTCCCTCTCCCTGGATTTTACGTGAGAAAGATCGAACGACACCTTTGGAGCAGCCGAAGGACTAGCATGCTCTACAGTTGCGAGTACCGTATCGGTGGGCTCACGTTGCTCTATCGCAGAGGTGAAGAAAGCCAATGTTTTGTTCTTGGGAAGGCTCAGTGGCTGCTGGCTACAGTTAACCACCCGTAGGGGCACTCTGTGGGCGTCATTAACTGTCACGAGGCACGCGGCTGCCTTCAGGCCATTGCTGAGAGAGTCGACCGGCTCAAGCACTCCCACGGCGCCGCTCTCTACATCTGAAGGCACAAACGCGTACAAAATGTGCTCCGACCAAGGAAGGACGACCGCCTCCTCGACCAGCCTGACGGCAACCCGCGAATATACCTTCTCCAATGATCCCACTGTTTGACGGGTGTCAATATCGGTAATGCGAATCTCAGCCCCTCTCCTATTCAAAAACGGAACTTTTGAGCCGCCCGCATTAACCTCTTCCTCAGAGAATGACACTACTACCTTCCCTTTTCTCAAAAAATCCTGCCCTAATATACCTGACACTCCGTTTGGCAGAGACACCGTGTCCGGGCATACGTAGCAGGGGTGCTCCAATGCAATTCCGCCGAGAGAGAAGTGTAACCGGTAGAGTCCACTTATGCCAAGAGGATCCCCCGTTATGCCTACAAATTTGGTTGCCATACCACCAGACGCTTCCAACACCTCGCGGTCCCCCTTCCTTCGAAGCGTGTTAAAACTGCTCTCCTTAAGCAATATCACCTTTGACCCCGTATCTATCAACAATTCCATGCAACAACCATTTAACTTGCAACGCACAACAGGGCATGCCTCGTCGGCCACACAAACTACCACCACCTCATCATCTACTGCTCCCTCCCCACTCTCCTCAGGCGGGGGAGGACTAACTAGTTTTTTGTCACGGTATCTGGAGCCCCGCTGTCGGCTTGCTTAGGGCGTGTCTCGCCTGCTTCTCTTTGTGGCTCCCCACGGCGCACGTTTTGGCAGAACCTGGCGATGTGTCCGCGACCCTGGCAAGCGCGAAGCATACGATTTCTTCAAAATCTCGCATACCGCGCCTGTAGCTTTGTGGCGGTCTCCGGTTTCCAGCGAATGGGCGCTGTTGAGCGCGCGCTTCAACCTGGCGTTCTACCTGCTGAGTTAGCAGCTGTTCCAAGCGATCTAACCGCTCTGTCAAGAGAGCAACCTCAGGGTTGAGCACCGCTCTCTCTATGACGCGTACTCTCGCTGCGGCTGTCGTTAACGCCTCATTTCGTTCCTCATCCAATGCGGCCTCCACGGCTTGGTCGAAATTGCTCGGCTTGCACGAGAGCACGAACCGGCGCACGGGGTCTTGCAGACCAGCCACGAACAAAGCGGTCATTTCCTCTTTAAGTATATCCTCCGCGTATTTCTTCCTTAACTGGTCTCCTTCCTCCTCCCTGCTTAACGTATCGCGTGCTAGGCGCTGAAGCCGCGACGCAAATGTTCGCACGTCCTCCCCTACCATCTGTCCGGCGTCACGGAACCTCTGTACCCGCACGTGACGTGGTTCAGTGTCGAAATGCTCAAACGCGAGCTTCTTAAATTCCGCAAATGATTTTGTGGATTTTACTTTTTCGTCTCGCCAGGCAAAATCATGAGCAGCTCCTGCCATCTTACACCTCGCCATTCCCAGCATTTGAGCATCGGACCATCCCCCCATTTTCCCAATCTCTTCTAGCATGGAAAAGAAATCGCAGATTGGAACCCCTGTCTTATCTCCCGTAAACGTCGGAATGACGCTTCCTAATGCCAGCATGCTTGCTCCGAGCGACGGCTGTGGAGTGGGAGCTCCCTCAGATACAGTCATTTTTTTTTTCAAGCCCTCCAGTGCCTCAAGCCTCTCAAATGGGGGTAAAAGTCCCATAATCAGTCCCGTGATTCCCTTTTGATTACAATTTTGAAGTCATGAATGTCACAGCATTCAGAGGACATTTGCTTTTGAGACCCCACTTCTGACACCAGTGTGATGACCCCCATAATGCGCAGGTCCACACGGGACGGAGAGGCAAAGAGACACCGTATGGCTCAGTTTAAACAAACAGGTATATTCAATAATTACACATGATTAGGATTATACATCAGAGGCTGGGGCGTCCGAGCTTACGTGCCGACGACTTCATGGGGGCGATGGAGTGGCTCCGGAGTTGGGCTCGAGCGGTTGCTGGCAGAAGCTGCACGCCGTCGGGCTTCGGCGCTGAAGGCCCTCTTCGCGAACGATGTCGTCCTGCTCGGCTTGCGTGTATGCAGTAGAATTTCAATAGTCGTCCGTTTTTTCGAGGATGGTTCCCAAACCCTTCCTCTAGTGTCGTTCGGCTTGGAAGATGAACAGGAGGCGAGCTTGTAGATGATGACAGCAGAGCATAATTTTTCAACAGAACAAACTTTGCACTACTTTACTCATCGACCGGGCAGGTTAGTGCCTAAGTAGCATCACATTACATGCTAAGCATGGAGCCCCAGCTCAGACTGAACTGCATCCGTTTACATGCGCTTTTAAGCACTTGATTAACAAAGGACTAAGGGCGGTCATTTCCAGTGGCCCGCCCAAAGCATCAATTCTCCAATCCAAAATAACATGCGAGATGGGGACCACCCCTTGGGTGGGGCTTAGCCTCGACCCCAGAGTCTGTTAACAATACAAACTAAATAAACAACAAAAACGCCACCACTCTCTCTCAAGTGAGAGTATACACAGGCTCTCTCTTCGGAGCTAATTCACTAGCGCCTGTCTTTCCACATTCTTGGCGAGTACTGCCTGTCTGTCTGACAGGTGTCCGTCACGGCCCTTCTGGGAAGCTGTGGGTGCCTTCCCGGCGATAGCCCACGACAAAGGGGGGGGGGGGGGAGGGAAAGAATGTTGTCCCAGTGGCCCGGAAATTGGGGAGGATAAAGCCTGTTTCCCCGGGGCGGCGGCGGGTCCGGTTTTTCTGGTCGTCACTCAAAGAGCATGGCTGGGTAATTGATGATGCCGCTGTCACGGGTCTCCGTCTACGCCGCGCCGTCGAACGTGGATCCTCGTAGCATACACGGAATGTCACACTCGCTCACCCTCCAGAAGAATGTTCTCCGAACATTTGAGTCCACGCAGCTCCCCTTGTCTTTCTGAATCGCCTCGCACAGTGCGTCCGACAAAACACTTTTCGCTGCACTCAACACCACTGCACAACACCATATGCCTCCGCTGTCAATACTGGCGTCTCCAGGGGCAGCACTGATCTTCTTTTACAGATAAACATGAAACTCAGCACCCAAGCCTCTCTTTTCTAGTCCAAACTGGACGTAATAAATTTACCACAGTTAAAGGAGCTCCCACTTCTAGCACGATCACGGCACAGACAAAAATATAGATAACGAAAGGAAGTAGGGCAGGTTCTGCATGCGCTCCGCATGCTCTCCTGTGAAGGTGTTACTTAATGACAGAAAGGTTTAACTACCAACTCCGATAACTTAACACATAAGCACATAGCAATGTTATGAGCTGTGGCATTACACAATTCTAACCAGTTCAAAACTCCGCTCTGTTTACGCCATTAGTCCGACTTAGCTTTCCGATTTCGCAGCGGATATCGGCCTTCATGAGTCATACTAAGTAAGTCTGTGCCCCTTTGTCTGCTTTGGGACTCGCGAGGGCTCGTGGCAGGAGCCTCTCCTGGCGTTATCTGCGCGGCAACCTCGCGCGCTTCTTCTTCTAGCAATGCATGAAGTAAATCCGGTGGCATTCCGGCCGTCACCTCGGGCGCCTGCCGAACAAATGCAGGAGAGGGCGTTTCTTGCGAACTATCTGCGCGCTCCGCTTCACTTCTGTCCCCATCAAAATCCGCGCTTTCCCTTTCCTCATTTCGTGATTACTGAACCGGTGCCGACTTGAGGCGATTTGCGTGTATCCTTATCAAACGCCGGTTCACGTCTCGGACTCTGAAGTTTACCGGAGAAAGCTTCTCGACAACCTCGCACGGTCCTCTCCACTTCGTCTGGAACTTACGAGCTAGCCCAATCTGCCTTTGGCAGTTTTCAATGTACACGCTGTCCCCCACATCAAACGGCGCGTCTCTAGCACTGCGATCGTGCACCTCCTTCCTGCGCTTCGCCGCTTTCTTTAAGGACTCCTTTGCGATGTCCCTCGCCACTTGCAAGCGCGATTCTAGCTCAACCTTATAGTCGTCCAGTGAAGCGTATGGGACACGACGGGGGCCCTCTGGCACTTCACTAGGCTGGTCCGGGTCTCGGCCGTAGAGAAGAAAGAATGGCGATTCGCCCGTGCTCTCGTGTGCTGCGGAATTGTAGGCAAACATTGCATACGGGAGCCACAAGTCCCAGTCCCGCTGGTCGCGCGAAACAAAATGCGACAGGAACCCGGCCACGGTTTGGTTCAGTCGCTCCACCGCGCCGTTGCAAGCCGGATGGTACGGTGTTGTCTGCTTCTTAGCGATCTTAAGCAGCTCGCAAACTCTCCTCATTAGCTGCGACACGAAGTTCGTTCCCCGATCTGTCAAGAGTTGCCTCGGGGGTCCATGTCGGAGCACGATCTGTTCGACAAATGCTCTTGCAACCGTGTCTGCCTTCTGATCTGGGAGTGCTACCGCTTCCGCGTATTTTGAAAGGTGATCGACAAATACTAAAATGTACTTGTTTCCGGAAGTGGTCGTGGGCAATGGGCCCATTATGTCCATACCTGTCCGCTCGAAGGGAGCCGAAACCTCAGAGAACGGCTGAATTGGAGCTGGTCTTCGTCCCTTGGGTGTTTTTCTTTCGAGACAGGAATGACACTTCGCACAGTAGTCTCTAACATCCTGTCGCATGCCACTCCAAAAGTACAAACGCTCCACACGCCTGCGTGTCTTTGCTACGCCAAAATGACCGGCGCATGGCGCATCGTGAAACTCGCGAAGAACCCTTTCTGTCCACGACCGAGGTATGACGACTCTCTCCCAAGCGGTTTTCTCTGGTCTCCCTTTCCTGGTTGGCCTCGTGCGCCGACACAGGGTGCCGTCTTTGTCAATGAAATAACCTAGCTGTTCGGGGTGAGACGGTGCGCCCTCTAAGCTTTCGATTATTCGCTTCAGGTTAGGATCTTTGCACTGCTCTGTGCGTAATTCGGCGGGGTCGACTACGGGGACAAACTCATCTATAGCTGCCACGGCAGCTGTGCGGCTGAGTGCATCAGCATTCAGATGTGTCTTTCCTGACTTGTGCTCAACTTCAAAGCAGTATTCCTGCAGGTGTAGATTCCATCTAGCGAGTCGCGAGCTAGGGTCCCTGACACTCATCACCCATTTCAGAGGATGGCAGTCTGTGACTAGCTTGAATTTGCGGCCGTAAAGGTAGCATCTGAAGTGCTTTACTGCCCAGACAACGGCGAGGCACTCCCTTTCCGTAGCTCCGTACTTTTGCTCTGTGGGGCTCAGCTGTCGGCTAGCAAAAGCAACGGGATGTTCTTTGCCCTCGATAACCTGAGATAGCACGGCACCAACTGCGAACTTTGACGCATCTGTGGCCATAACGAAGGGCAAATTAAAATCCGGGTGGCGCAACAGCGGTGCACTCATTAGCTTCCTTTTCAGGGCCCCAAAAGAATTCTCCCCGTTTTCGTCCCAGCGAAAGGCGACATTTTTGGCTGTTAAGGCGGTGAGCGGCTTAGCGAGCTTGGCGAACTCCTCTATGTGCCTTCGGTAGTAACCGATCAGGCCGAGAAACTGCCGGACCTGGCGGACGCAAGTCGGGGATGGAAAATCCGAGACACACCTTAGTTTCTCAGGGTCCGGTCGCACGCCGTCAGCTGAAACAACGTGCCCGAGGTACTTCACCTCGTTTTTGAGGAATTGGCACTTAGAGGGCTTCAGCTTGAGACCCGCTGCTCTTAGTCGCACCAAAACCTGCTCAATATCGCGCAAATGGTTATCAAAACTGTCACTGTATATGATAATGTCATCCATATACACGAAGCACAGCCTCCCCAGAAGACCTGCCAGGATAACATCAGCGGTTCTCTGCCAGACAGCAGGGCTGTTGGCCAGACCCATCGGCATTCTTTTCCATTCATAGTGCCCTGAGGGCGTGTTGAATGCCGTTTTCTCGGCATCTGCCGGATCCATTGCTATCTGCCAGAATCCCGCCGCCATGTCCACTACCGTGAAGTACCTGGCAGAGCCCAGCTGAGAAAGCGTCTCCTGTATATTGGGGATGGGGTAGGGATCGATGCGAGTTACGGCATTTAGTTTGCGGTAGTCCACTACCAATCGATATGAGCCATCTGGCTTTTCCACCAATAGTGCTGGTGCTCCCCAGGGTGACTTTGAGTGTTCGACAATGCCGCGATCAATCAGGTCCTGCACCTGCCGCTCCATCTCCTCACGTTGGGAGTAAGGAATCCTGTACGCACGCTGGTAAACGGGCGATGAAGTGCCGGTTTCTATCCTGTGCTTTATAACGCCACAGCAGCCCAAATCCAGGTTGGACGCGGCGAATACCTCCGAGTAGTCGTTCAGTAAACCAGCCAGAGCCTCCCTCTCCCTGGATTTTACGTGAGAAAGATCGAACGACACCTTTGGAGCAGCCGAAGGACTAGCATGCTCTACAGTTGCGAGTACCGTATCGGTGGGCTCACGTTGCTCTATCGCAGAGGTGAAGAAAGCCAATGTTTTGTTCTTGGGAAGGCTCAGTGGCTGCTGGCTACAGTTAACCACCCGTAGGGGCACTCTGTGGGCGTCATTAACTGTCACGAGGCACGCGGCTGCCTTCAGGCCATTGCTGAGAGAGTCGACCGGCTCAAGCACTCCCACGGCGCCGCTCTCTACATCTGAAGGCACAAACGCGTACAAAATGTGCTCCGACCAAGGAAGGACGACCGCCTCCTCGACCAGCCTGACGGCAACCCGCGAATATACCTTCTCCAATGATCCCACTGTTTGACGGGTGTCAATATCGGTAATGCGAATCTCAGCCCCTCTCCTATTCAAAAACGGAACTTTTGAGCCGCCCGCATTAACCTCTTCCTCAGAGAATGACACTACTACCTTCCCTTTTCTCAAAAAATCCTGCCCTAATATACCTGACACTCCGTTTGGCAGAGACACCGTGTCCGGGCATACGTAGCAGGGGTGCTCCAATGCAATTCCGCCGAGAGAGAAGTGTAACCGGTAGAGTCCACTTATGCCAAGAGGATCCCCCGTTATGCCTACAAATTTGGTTGCCATACCACCAGACGCTTCCAACACCTCGCGGTCCCCCTTCCTTCGAAGCGTGTTAAAACTGCTCTCCTTAAGCAATGTCACCTTTGACCCCGTATCTATCAACAATTCCATGCAACAACCATTTAACTTGCAACGCACAACAGGGCATGCCTCGTCGGCCACACAAACTACCACCACCTCATCATCTACTGCTCCCTCCCCACGCTCCTCAGGCGGGGGAGGACTAACTAGTTTTTTGTCTCGGTATCTGGAGCCCCGCTGTCGGCTTGCTTAGGGCGTGTCTCGCCTGCTTCTCTTTGTGGCTCCCCACGGCGCACGTTTTGGCAGAACCTGGCGATGTGTCCGCGACCCTGGCAAGCGAAGCATACGATTTCTTCAAAATCTCGCATACCGCGCCTGTAGCTTTGTGGCGGTCTCCGGTTTCCAGCGAATGGGCGCTGTTGAGCGCGCGCTTCAACCTGGCGTTCTACCTGCTGAGTTAGCAGCTGTTCCAAGCGATCTAACCGCTCTGTCAAGAGAGCAACCTCAGGGTTGAGCACCGCTCTCTCTATGACGCGTACTCTCGCTGCGGCTGTCGTTAACGCCTCATTTCGTTCCTCATCAAATGCGGCCTCCACGGCTTGGTCGAAATTGCTCGGCTTGCGCGAGAGCACGAACCGGCGCACGGGGTCTTGCAGACCAGCCACGAACAAAGCGGTCATTTCCTCTTTAAGTATATCCTCCGCGTATTTCTTCCTTAACTGGTCTCCTTCCTCCTCCCTGCTTAACGTATCGCGTGCTAGGCGCTGAAGCCGCGACGCAAATGTTCGCACGTCCTCCCCTACCATCTGTCCGGCGTCACGGAACCTCTGTACCCGCACGTGACGTGGTTCAGTGTCGAAATGCTCAAACGCGAGCTTCTTAAATTCCGCAAATGATTTTGTGGATTTTACTTTTTCGTCTCGCCAGGCAAAATCATGAGCAGCTCCTGCCATCTTACACCTCGCCATTCCCAGCATTTGAGCATCGGACCATCCCCCCATTTTCCCAATCTCTTCTAGCATGGAAAAGAAATCGCAGATTGGAACCCCTGTCTTATCTCCCGTAAACGTCGGAATGACGCTTCCTAATGCCAGCATGCTTGCTCCGAGCGACGGCTGTGGAGTGGGAGCTCCCTCAGATAGTCATTTTTTTTTCAAGCCCTCCAGTGCCTCAAGCCTCTCAAATGGGGGTAAAAGTCCCACAATCAGTCCCGTGATTCCCTTTTGATTACAATTTTGAAGTCATGAATGTCACAGCATTCAGAGGACATTTGCTTTTGAGACCCCACTTCTGACACCAGTGTGATGACCCCCATAATGCGCAGGTCCACACGGGACGGAGAGGCAAAGAGACACCGTATGGCTCAGTTTAAACAAACAGGTATATTCAATAATTACACATGATTAGGATTATACATCAGAGGCTGGGGCGTCCGAGCTTACGTGCCGACGACTTCATGGGGGCGATGGAGTGGCTCCGGAGTTGGGCTCGAGCGGTTGCTGGCAGAAGCTGCACGCCGTCGGGCTTCGGCGCTGAAGGCCCTCTTCGCGAACGATGTCGTCCTGCTCGGCTTGCGTGTATGCAGTAGAATTTCAATAGTCGTCCGTTTCTTCGAGGATGGTTCCCAAACCCTTCCTCTAGTGTCGTTCGGCTTGGAAGATGAACAGGAGGCGAGCTTGTAGATGATGACAGCAGAGCATAATTTTTCAACAGAACAAACTTTGCACTACTTTACTCATCGACCGGGCAGGTTAGTGCCTAAGTAGCATCACATTACATGCTAAGCATGGAGCCCCAGCTCAGACTGAACTGCATCCGTTTACATGCGCTTTTAAGCACTTGATTAACAAAGGACTAAGGGCGGTCATTTCCAGTGGCCCGCCCAAAGCATCAATTCTCCAATCCAAAATAACATGCGAGATGGGGACCACCCCTTGGGTGGGGCTTAGCCTCGACCCCAGAGTCTGTTAACAATACAAACTAAATAAACAACAAAAACGCCACCACTCTCTCTCAAGTGAGAGTATACACAGGCTCTCTCTTCGGAGCTAATTCACTAGCGCCTGTCTTTCCACATTCTTGGCGAGTACTGCCTGTCTGTCTGACAGGTGTCCGTCACGGCCCTTCTGGGAAGCTGTGGGTGCCTTCCCGGCGATAGCCCACGACAAAGGGGGGGAGGGAAAGAATGTTGTCCCAGTGGCCCGGAAATTGGGGAGGATAAAGCCTGTTTCCCCGGGGCGGCGGCGGGTCCGGTTTTTCTGGTCGTCACTCAAAGAGCATGGCTGGGTAATTGATGATGCCGCTGTCACGGGTCTCCGTCTACGCCGCGCCGTCGAACGTGGATCCTCGTAGCATACACGGAATGTCACATCCCCCTTTTTATATTTTTTATATTTTTATTAACTTAATCTTTTTATTCTTTTGTTATTAATTTAATAATTGGTTTTTGAGGAAAGGAAATGGCGCAGTATCTGTCTCATATATCTTTGGACACCTGAACCGCGCCGTAAGGGAAGGAATAAAGGAGGGAGTGAAAGAAGAAAGGAACAAATAGGTCCGTAGTGGAGGGCTCCGGAATAATTTCGACCACCTGGGGATCTTTAACGTGCACTGACATCGCACAGCACACGGGCGCCTTAGCGTTTTTCCTCCATAAAAACGCAACCGCCGCGGTCGGGTTCGAACCCGGGAACTCCGGATCAGTAGTCGAGCGCCCTAACCACTGAGCCACCGCGGCGGGGACTCTTTTGTTATTAAAAAAACATTTCGGCCCCTTGGGAACACCTACATTAAGGTTAGGAGACGCCTTCTTAGATTGTCACCGATTCTCTCTCTTCCTTTAATTAAAAAAATGTTCTTCCTGTCTCTTCCCCCCCCCCCCCCCCCAGTGTTTTGAACTCGTGCTTTGCTGTAAACATTGTACCTCGCGCACGCTCTTTTAAAGCTGCGTGTTTCAAACGCTGTACTACACTCGAAAAAGGCTGGTTCTCCAGCCGAAACGTCGTGAATTAAATCCTGTTATGTTTCTTCAATTTTTGGTGATTATATATATATATATATATATATATATATATATATATATATATATATATATATATATATATATATATATATATATATATATATATATATATAAGCAGACAAGGTAAATGAAATGAGGGCTTGTTAGACAAACATATGAAGGAAGCGAACTGCTGGCGAAACCAAGGTGCATAGGGGAACGTTTCTATTTTTTTTTATTTGTAGTCGACCGCTATGGACGACGGTGGCGCTGGTGAACACATTCAAGGTTCGCTTACGCGCAAAACAAATAACCACGAAAGCAGCAGATTGGACAGCCGTCGCCGTAGCTCAGTTGGTAGAACACCGGACACGATATTCGGAGGTCGTGGGTTCGGGTCACACCGGTGGCACGGTTGTTCTTTATTCTGCTGCTTTATAAGTAATTTTCTTTAAACTAAATGATTGGAACTACTAATAAATAAAAAAAATCATTCCCCTGTGCACCTCCGTTCAGGTGACTGTTGGCTTCCTTCACAGCATATATATATATATATACACTCTGTGCCCCGGCGGACACATTACGCTGTAAAACTTCTCCAATTATCCAGATAATTAACAAAACCACTGATGAACTTTTTAAATATTCGCAGCTGGGTGGTTAGTCTCAGTATGGAGAGTGATGGCGTGAACAAGACGATGTCACATCAGTTTTTGAAACGAAGAAAAAACTCAAATTTTAGACCCCTCCAGCGCGATGAAATCCGACGCTGTTTTCCACACGCGATTGAAACTGCGCGCACAAGGATCGTCGGAAGTATGGCGTATGGGAAGCGTCCGCTGGTGACATGTCGTAATGAACGCAGCGCCTAATTCGAAATGCGTGTGCTAACTTTTCCTCGCGAGAAATCATCGGCGCTCAGGTTAGATCGGGGCCAGCGTTATCGACTGCTTTGTCGCTGGGAGTAAGAAAAATTAGTCATCGCCAGTTACGGGAACGTCAATTTTGGGAACACTGATGAGCACTCTGGCCCTCTGGCTGACTCCGGAAAGAGTTTTTTAAATATTTTAAGGCAAAAGCCTTTAATGGCTCATACTCGCGCGTCCGGTGTTACAATGTCTTCCACGAATAACACTGCAACTAATCAAGATAGTAGACAACAAATGCCAGTATAGTATAGAGGGGACAAAATGTAACCCCCAGGCCAAGTTTTATGAATTTAGAATGATTAGTTAATTTATAATAGCCAAATATATAAAAGACAAATAAAACAACAAAATGTGTCTATATAGCGCGGTCGTCGATACAGCGACAAAAGAGGGTTACTTCACACCCGAGGTCGTCATGTTAACGGCGCGCGCGCTGGTGGCGGCACCTGCGCCTCACCGCCAGAGATGCCAGAGAAGAAGAAGGCCAGAGAAGCAGACCGCAAGCGCCAACATCGTCTAGATCGAACGTGTGGCAAGGTAGGAGCCTTTGGGAGTGCCACCGGTATGGGAACCTGCGAAACTATAATCCTAGGTGGCAAGGCCAAAGGCTTTCTCCTTGCCGCACTTTAGATCGGCAAAGTGCTCACAATTTTTTTGTTTATTTTCGTCACTACCTTCATGAAAGGGATAAAGGTACGCTTCTCTGACAGTGTGCACATTAGTTTAGTTCATTGGGGTTTAACGGCCCAAAGCGTCTAAGTCTATGAGAGACGCCGAAGTGAAGGGCTCCAGAAATTTCGACCACCTGGGGTTTTTAACGTGCACTGACATCGCACAGTACACGGGCCTCTAGAATTTGGCCTCCATCGAAATTCGACCGCGGTCGGAATCGAACCCGCGTCTTTCGAGCCCCATAACCACTCAGCCACCGCGGCGGCCAGTGTGCACATTACTGTTTAACGTTGTAGAGTGCCGGTATATCGACATGCATTGTATTATTTCTGTCACGCATCTACTTATTTTATGCGGTATCGGCTTGGCTGCTGCAATAAATGAGCATGACTTCGTAGATGAAAGATTCTAAAAGAAAACATTGCAATTTTAGCTCTATGGTGCCCCGTACTGGCTGGCTCAATACGGTTGCCGTGTGCTGTAAGAAGTGCTAGTACTTAATTAAGATACTTTGTCCGCAGATGCTTAGAACTTTTAGTTGCATAACAAACAGGAATGAATGAAATTTGCACCATTTATGAATTTAGTTGCTTGCAGCCCCACTTGTAAACTCCAGGAAAGAACTAGTATACGGGGCGAAAAGAAGCAGTTTTCACATCACGTGTCAAAATGCTTGCCGTGCAATGCGGTCTTTGACGGAATTCACAGCATAAATGAGAATCTTTCGGGGAAACTTTGCAATTGATATCTTGATACGCTGCTTCAGGTCTTCGAGCTTCGCTTACTCTGCATTGAAAACTTCGTTTTTAACATATCCCCAGAGGAAAGTACTGAATGGTGAAAGGGCAATCTTGGAGGTCATACTGTTGTCCCCACCGCCCCATCCTTTGGTTCTGCAAGGTGCTCTCCAGGATTTGCACCGCAGAACGAAAAAAATGTGGCGGGGCGCCCTAATGCCGAGACCACATTTTTTTTCAACCTGAGCCACATTTTTTTTTTTAACTCGGCCAGCGGTAGCTGTGATACAAAGTCATAGACGGCGCCTTTTAGAACGCAGTCTGTGTACTTTTTTCCATTGAGGTTACCGTCGATGAAGTAAGGCGCGACAATACGGCCGTCATAAATGCCACACCAAACATTTGCTGATTGTCTCACTTGGTGATTGTGATGGCGTAGACAATGTGGGTTCTTGTCCCACCAATAATACGCATTGTGTAAGTTGACACCGGAGTCCCTGCAAAATCGGGCCTCGTCAGTCCAAAGCAATTTGTGCAGGAGTTCTGGGTCTTCATCACATTTAATTAGGCACCAGTTGCAAAAATCGAACTGTTTCTGTAAGTCATTCGATGTCGGTTCCAGGTGAAGACACACATGATAGGGGTGATAGCTTCGTCTCGATAGTGACCTCGAAACCGATGCCGGGCTGGCTCCGTACGCTTTGGCGATTTCCCTTACACTTGCTTTTGGCCTGACAGAAACGTACGCGAGGACGTCAATGTCAAAATGGTCGGTTGCGCTCTCTGGTCTCTTCCTTTTCTGAACATGAACTGATCCATTACACATAAATCGATTAAATATCGGTACGAACGTGGGACAAGCCGGCACACGACGACCAGGATGTTGGGCAACATAGTCTGGATTCCAGCTCCGCGTTCATTTGCGCGCTCACATAAGCGATCACAATGTCCACCTTCTCGGCAGTGAAGTATTGGAGTTCAGCTGGCGCGGCCATTCCTACAATTCACACAATGGGGTGTGGCGTTTTAATCCTAGGCGGTAATTCCACACATTCAAGCGATTTAAAACACTGGCACTGCAATGGCCTTGTCACACGCGCACCTCCAAGACAAGCACCTGAAATGCAAACGACTGCACTCCATTCGGAAACTGAAGCTAACACACGCCAACTTAACCGCAAGAACAACTGCCCGATAGCACACAACCACTGCCGCGCAAGCTCTCCTTGCTACGGTGACAATGCTTTTCTTTTTCGGACGTGGTTCCTGATGCGGAGCCTTTATTGGAAAACAGATCAACCTAGTGAGTAAATAAATTCATGATGACGCACAAAAAAAAAAACGAGCCCGTCGGGCAGCCATACCAGAAGTGGCGTACACACACACGCGCACAAAAAAAATCCAGCAGATGCGCCCATCAGGGCTCTCAAAATCGACGTTCTCGTAACTGACGATGTCAATAGTTTTCCTTATTCCAGGCGACGAAGCAGTCGATAACGCCAGCTGTGGTCTAAGCTGAGCGCCGAGGATGTCTAGCGAATAAAATTAGCACAAGCATATCGAATTGGGCGCTGCATTCTTTACGACACGTCACTTGCGGACGCTTCGTTTACGCCATATTTTCGGCGATCCTCGTGCGCTCAGTTTCAATCGCGTGTGGAAAACAGCGTCGGATTTCATCGCAACGGAGGCGATATTCCGAGGTCGTGGGTTCGGATCCCGCAGGCGAAATGGTTGTTTTTCCTGCTGCTTTATAATTTTCTTTCAACTAATTCATTGACAGTACACAAAAATAAAAATAAAAAATAAAAAATAGAAAAATTCCTCTGTGCACCTTGGTTTTGTGACTGTTAGCTTCCTTCATATGTTTGTCAAACGAGCCCCTCAATTTATTTGCCTTATCTGCTAAGAGCTTAACGAGGGTCTCGGTTCTGGCAGTCTTGATGCCGTAGGTAGCATAAAAGGATTCTGACACAGTTTCAGCCCTTGCCGTTCGATGACGTTCTACGTCACGCTCGCAGTACTACAGGACGTGCTACGTCCACCGCTATGGGCGAGGGTGGCGCTGTTGAACACTCTCAAGGTTCGCTTACACGCAAAATCATAAATACCCACGAAAGCTGATTGGACAGCCGTCGCCGTAGCTCAGTTGGTAGAGCACCGGACGAAATATTCGGAGGTCGTGGGTTAGGATCCCGCCGGCGGCACGGTTGTTTTTTCTGCTGCTTTATCAGCAATTTTCTTTAAACTAATTGATTGGCAGTACACAAAATTAAAAAAAAATATAGAAACATTCCCCTGTGCACCTTGGCTTCGTGACTGTTGGCTTCCTGCACGCACGCACGCACGCACACACACACACACACACATCTATAATATATATATATATATATATATATATATATATATATATATATATATATATATATATATATATATATATATATATATATATATATATATATATATATATATATATATATATATATATATATAAAGAAGGCACTGGCGAAAAGCACTTTATTAATAACGTTTCGGCCGGGGTACGGCCTTCGTCAGAGTGAACAATATCGTTGTTGGCAGGAGGCTTTTAAGCCAGCAACTCTCAGAGTATCAAGACCTTATCACGACTACGAACAAAGTACAGAAATCATGTGAATGCGTGGATACAATCAGGAATGACATTGAAAGGTACAGAAAAAAGTGATAATTTAAAACGTGGCACACACATGTGGTCAGCAAAATTGTTAGCGGGGCAGACAAGAAGACAAGATAGTCAAGCAGATTCCCATAACATAATCAATCTTTCCAGTTATAGCTTATCGAGAGAGGATATTAGTGTTTTGTCACGAGGGTTGAATTTCTGTCCCAGCACCGGTAGTTTTGATGAATTTCAACTCTTGAAAGACCTAGATAAATTCGCTAGAAATCTCGCGATACGAGAAGGCTTTTACGATTGATCCGCCCCAACCAACGCCAATAGCCACTCGGTTTCAAATAAATGGTGGAAACCTCCCAGCCAGCGCGAGAGATGCCTTGATCTTTACATAAAGGCAGTTAAAAACGACATACTGGATGCCTACAAAAGGCAACGTCGATTTAAACACAATATTTCAGCTGAGGAAAGCAATGCGATCAAAAAATTGGCGAACAACAGCGACATCGTCATCAAGCCCGCCGACGAAGGTGGTGCGATCGTCATTATGAACATGAACGACTACGTCGCGGAGGCTCACAGGCAATTGGCTGATTCTATGTTCTATATGAAACTGGAAATCGATCCCACTGAACAGTTCTATTCCGTAATTAAAGACGAGATTGAGAAACTATGTATAGAAAAATCACTGATAACGACAAGCGCTCCATTATTCCACTAAGCCCGATTTCAGGCGGATTCTATCTTTTGCCGAAGGTACACAAGCCTGACGTCCCTGGGCGACCAATTGTTTCAGTCATAGGAACTGTAACAGAGAACCTTTCTCGTTTTGTTCATTTCCTTATCAGCCATATCCCCTCTACATTTTCATCTTATATAAAAGACAGCAACCACTTTTTACGAGACATTGCTGACCATATACCATACGACTCTCTTCTCGTTACCTTAGATGTGTGTTCGCTGTACACTAACATACCCCACGAGGATGGTATTCAATCCGTAAAACAAGTCTATGAGACTTTATGCATTAACGATCGTGTCGATGGCGGAACCGTTGCTGCTTTGCTGAAATTAATCCTTGAGCTTAACAATTTTGACTTTAATAACGATCATTATGTTCAAATCAGCGGTACGTCGATGGGTACAAAAATCGGTCCTAATTATGCGAATATATTCATGGGTGTATTAGAAAACAACTTGTTGTCCGGTCGCTCACTCAAGGCTTTTTATTATAAACGCTACATAGACGACATATTCCTAATTTGGGAGCATTCCGAGCCTGAACTCCTTTCTTTCATCGCTGCTTTTAAACACGTACATAATTCAATATCATTTTCGCACGCCTACTCAGCTGAGCGTATTATCTTTTTGGATGTGACAGTACTCCTTCGTGATGGCAAACTAGTCACGACGCTCTACAAGAAACCCACTGACAGACACCGGTACCTTCACTTCCATAGTAGCCACGTAAAGCACTGCAAGACCAGTATTGCCTACGGCCAAGCACTCCGCTACAAACGGATCTGCTCTGAACAATCTGATTTCAACCATAACTGCATGGCCGTGAAAAAGGCATTAACACAACAAAAGTACCGCGCTTCTCTAATCGACGACGCGTTTGCACGTGCGGACCAGCTTGACCGAAGAGCTCTCTTGGACTCATCCCATCGCCCTGACTTAGTTCACCAAACCAACTTGATTCTGACTCATTCAGCTTCTATTCCTAACGTCACCGGCATTCTTCGCAAACATCAATACATCATCGGACAAAGCCAACGCCTTAAACTTATATTCCCAGACCCACCCAGAGTCGTCTACAGAGGGTCATAAAATCTACGTGACTTGTTGACTTCTTCAAGAATTTCACAGCATGTCTCGGAAGGCTGCCGCCCATGTAATAAGCCAAGATGCAGAATCTGCGCACATATAAGCTATCTCACCAACAGTTACCAGCACCGCGTCTAACTATCAGATGAGAATTAATGGTACTGTTTGCTGCGACACTTCAAACGTAATCTATCTGTTGGAGTGCTCTGTGTGCATCAAGCAGTACATAGGGAAAACCGAAATTGCATTCCGTTTACGCTTCAGTAACCACAAGGCTCACTGCACCTCTCTCCCCAACCTTCCGCTATCTAAACACGTCAGAATTCCCGGTCACTCGTTCGACAAAATAAGAGTTACCATTTTACAATCAGGTTTTAGGACACATTATGATAGAGAAACCCGTGAGTCATATCTCATTTACAAATTTGATACTGTTTCTGCCGGTTTAAACGAAAGTCATGGTGTACTATCTTGTCTGCCCCTCTAACAGTTTTGCTGACGACATGTGTGTGCCACGTTTTAAATTACCGCTTTTCTCTGTATCTTTCAATGTCATTCCTGATGGCATCCACGCATTCACATGATTTCTGTACTTTGTTCCTAGTCGTGATAATGTTTTGATATTCTGAGAGTTGCTGGCTTAAACGCCTCCTGCCAATAACGATATTGTTCACTCTGACGAAGGCCGGACTCCGGCCGAAACGTTAGTAATAAAGTGCTTTTCGCCTGTGCCCTCTTATAAGCTACATACCCCGGAAACCGTCTTAATTTCGGATATATATATATGTGAAGGGAGCCAACAGTCACCGGCGGCATGGTTCTTTTTTCTGCTGCTTTATCAGTAATTTTCTTTAAGCGATTTAATAATCTAAGTAACATTATCCCACTGATAAGCACAACACATTAAAAAAATAACGTTCCCCTATGCACCTTGGTTTCGGTGACTGTTGACTCCCTTCATAAGTTTGTCAAACGGGCTCCTCATTTACTTTATCTTGTCAGCTAATAGCTTAACGAGGGTCTCGGTTCTGGCAGTCTTGATGCCACAGGTTGCTTAAGAGGGCTCTCGCAGTTTCCGCCCTCGCCGTTAGATGACGTTCCACGTCACGCTCGCGGTAATACAGGACGTGCTACGTCCGCCGCTATGGTCGAGGGTGGCGCTGGTGAACACTCTCAAGGTTCGCGTACACCAAATAAACATAAATACCCACGAGAGCAGCAGATTGGACAGCCGTCGCCGTAGCTCAGTTGGTAAGAGCACCTTACGCGATATTCGGAGGTCGTGGGGTCGGGTCCCACCGGCGGCATGGTTGTTTTTTCTGCTGCTTTATCAGTAATTTTCTTTAAGCGATTTATTAATCTAAGTAATATTATCCCACTGATAAGCACAACACATTAAAAAATATATATAACGTTCCCCTATGCACGTTGGTTTCGGCGACTATTGGCTCCCTTCATGAGTTTGTCAAACGGGCCCCCCATTTACTTTACCTTTTATATATATATATATATATATATATATATATATATATATGTATATATATGGAGCCAACAGTCACCGGTGGCATGGTTGTTTTTTCTGCTGCTTTATCAGTAATTTTCTTTAAGCGATTTAATATATATATATATATATATATATATATATATATATATATATATATAAAAGGTAAAGTAAATATATATATATATATATATATATATATATATATATATATATATATATATATATATATATATAGCTTACAGAAAATTACTGATAAAGCAGCAGAAAAAACAACCATGCCGCCGGTGACTGTTGGCTCCATATATATATATATATATATATATATATATATATATATATATATATATATTGGCAGTGGTGAAGAACGGACACGGGCTGATATGGCTTGCACGCCTCTGCACATTTTTCAGGTCAGTTCCTGCTTTGGCCGTCTTGCTGTCACCTTGCATTGGCCCGGGAATCTACTGCTCTCTGCATGGACTGTACAACTTGGTGAAAAGAGTAATTTCTCTTTGACACTTGTAGGCATCGGCCACCGTCAAGTTGTTCCAGCAACAGTGCGCTGCTTCTAACATCGACGATAGCTGGACACGCCCCCCGCTGTCGGCAGTTTGGCAGTGGCAGTGGTGAGCGACGGACACAAGCTTATACGACTGGCATGCGTCTGCGCATTTTCCAGGTTGGTGCACTCTTTCTTGATAATTTAGCCACTGTCGACCTATTCTAGCGCCACTGCTGCTGCCAAAACGTGTCGTAACACGGTTGTATTTTTTGTGATTGTTCTTTATGTGGGATGCGAAGTCTGCATTGCTTGCAACAAAACAAGTGATGCTCCTGATGACCTTATATTATGCAAAGAATGTCAGTACTCTTATCATGTACAAGGCTGTTCTGGAATTCCTGAGTCGGGTAAAGCATTGAGTGCTCGTTCGCGTAAAGCATTCCTCGGCCCAACATGTAAAATGGGAGCTTCTTGTGGCGGAAAAATGATCCCCACTGCCAACGCTCCTCCTTTCGACGTGTTCGCTGCTTTTCTTCAGCTAAACCTAAAACTGGATAGCCTAATGCCGTTGAAAGATAAGGTAGATAACATTGAGCAATCCGTCCAGACAATGTTCGACCATTTTGATGAGATCATGAAGCGTCTTGATAACCAAGAAAAAGAAATCGTGCACCTGCGGGAAACATTGGCATAGGTTGAAAATACGTAATGTGAATGAACAACTTTGTCAGCTTAATACCGGTTTGGACGAACTGGATTTCCGAATCAGGAAAAAGAATATAGAAATTCATGGTATTTCTAAAATCGAGCATGAGGACCTCCTAGCAAAAGTTTTGGTGCTTGGTTTGGTTTATAGGTGTTTAACGTCCCAAAGCAACTCAGGCTATGAGAGACGCCGTAGTGAAGGGCTCCTGAAATTTCGATCACCTGGAGTTCTTTAACGTGCACTGACATTGCACAGTACACGGACCTCTAGAATTTCGCCTCCATGGAAATTCGACGGCCGCGGCCGGGATCGAACCCGCGTCTTTCGGGCCGGCAGCCGAGTGCCATAACCACTTAGCCACCACGGCGGCTTCCTAGCCAAAGTGAACGAAGTGGCTGAAGAAATCAATGTTGCAGAGCTTAGTGAGAGTGACATTGAGGTATCTCACCGGCTGCCTGCAAAAATGGATAAGATTCCAGCCATCATTGTGCGGTTTCAACGACGAGCACAAAGAGACCAATGGCTCCAAAAAAAGATCTTTGATAGAGAAAGGCAAAAAAGTGTACTTGTGTGAAAATACTGGAAAAACGAAATGGTTTCTCCAAACTAAAGATTGGGCTAAGAAAAACAATTTCCGGTTTGTTTGGTGCTCAAACGGGAAGGTGCTCGTTCGCCAAAGGGAAGGTGATTCTGTTCAGATCATTCAAGATGAGAGTCACCTTATGATCCATTGCCGTTAAAAAGTATTGTTTGTGAATGTTGCATGTAATAACACAGTAGCATGATGGCACCGGACGTGTACTCTCTCTCGTGCGAAATCAGTAGCAGCGTTTGTTTTGAATTGAAAAGCCCGTCAATACTTAGATGTTTTCATCTAAACGCCAGGTCAGTAAGGAACAAGCGAGATGAGTTCTCTGTCTTGTTAAGTAGCTTTAGCTTCCCTTTCGATGTAATTATGATCTCGGAGACCTGGCTGGCCGACTGCGATACCTTTGAATTGCTTTCATTTTTTACGTTTTCTTGAAATCGAAAAACTTCTCTTGGAGGGGGTGTATGCATACTTCTTAATGCCCACTCTCAGTGCGAAATTTTGAACGATTTGTGTTACTTGTTGGATGACGTTGAAATACTTTCAGTTAAATCAGGAAACATTGTAATGTCCGTGGTGTACAGGGGACCGCCTGTTGATATGGGTACGTCTCTTGAAACAATGAAATCTTATTTAGGTTTTGTAATTAGGAATAAATAAGGTGTAATCATTGGAGGCGACTCTATCATAGAAATGTCATGTTCAACGAGCAGCAATGTAGATTTAGATGTCTTACTTAGATGTTATACCATTACAAATATGTTAACCAGAGCAACACGTATAACTCCCAATTTCCAAACATGCATGGATCTATTCCTAACAAATGTTGATTCTGCACTTATTCACTCAGGAGTTACATGCTGTGACATAAGTGATCATATGGGCATATATATGTTTTTGCCAGAAAGAGGTTTCGAAGCGTGACCCTCGTGAGAAAGTTATGTGCCAATGTATAACAGAAGGAGCTTTAGAAAGATTTAGAGCGCATATTCTGGGTGTGGACTGGTCCGATATATACAAAGAGGCCAGGGAGCAGAGCGCTTATGACTTATTCCTTGAAAACTTTACTCATGGTTACAACATCCTCTTACGCTTGAAGAATTTTTTTGTTGCAATAGCACATTCTATTTTTCCTTTTTTCCGCGAGCAGTGCGCGAATGGAATGCCCTTGACGCTTCGATTGTAATGCAGCCGACAGTCCTCAAATTCTCGGAGCTTGCCGAGCTGAGTATGCTGCCACAAAACTGACTAAATATTGTTAAAATGTTCGTGATATATACTGTGTTCTGTATAACTGATTACCCCGAATTTATTGGTTCTTGTCTTTATTTAAGTAGACCCATCCTTTTCATTGTACAACTGCTTACTGTTCTATAATTGTTTTATCTGGAAGTTGGGTATTTTTTGACAACCGCCCACCTCTGTAAAAACCCTGGTTGGGGTTGACAGTATGTTGAAATAAAAAAATGCTTTGTTTCAAAATTAAAGAGGCTACCGAAAATAATGAGAAAGCCATGGATATCACGCTAACAGTATACGCGTATTAAAGGAAAGCACAAACTATATCATCTATTTATTCACACCAAAGGTACCCTTATTTTTGACCGCTTCAATAAGTATAGAAACAAATTAAACTCTGACATACGAGTGGCAAAACTGAGGTATTACGAGAACTACTTCGCAGATACATCTAATCGCGCTGATAAGCTCTGGCATAAAATGCGGTGACTTGACTCTGGCGTTTCAAAGGCTGGTAATCCCGATAAAATTACTAACAATGGCATATAATACACAGGCAACCGTCTCGCAGAAGAGTGTAATAAGTATTTTTACTTCTGCCTTGAACCCCTCTGCTGATACATCTCACATATCCATTGACAGGCGCCCCCCATCTTTGTTCCTTGAACCTGTCTCTACCGGAGAAATTTTGTCGACATTTAGTGCCCGAAAGAACAACACCTCGTGTGATGCAGATAATATCCAGATGCGTCCAGTTAAATATGTCATCGACATCATTGCTGCGCCATTGGAGCACATATACAACCTGTGCATACAAACTTCCACCTTCCCTGCAAGAATGCAAATTGCTAGAGTAGCAGTCATATACAAAAAGGAAACAAAAACAGTTTTGGAAACTTTCAACCAATTAGTATATTGCCCGTCTTCTCCAAAGCGTTCGAGAAACTGATTTTTAAAGAGTTGAAAGGTTTTTAAATAAACACGGCATAATTACCGACCGCCAGTATGGCTTCAGAAAAACCGCTCTACGGAACTTGCTCTTTTACACCGGAAGGAATATATATTGAGGAATTTTGAAAATAGGAACCTGGTCTTGGGAATTTTCTTAGATTATAGCAAAGCAATTGATTGCATAAACCATAGCATCATGTTGGAAAAACTTGAATGTTATGGAATTAGAGGCACAGCGTTACTCTTACTTAAATCTTACTTGTGTAAACGAAAACGGTGTGCCCAAATAAATGAATACAAGTCAACTCTTCGAACAGTCACTGCGGAGTGCCGCAAGGAAGTATCCTTGGACCATTGCTATTCAACCTGAATATTAACGACACCATTAGTGTGGATAATAGCGCTCGATTTATAATTTACGCTGATGACACTAGTTTGTTTTTATCCGACGGTTCTGGTAGTAAGTTACTGGAGAATGCAAACATACTCCTGGAAAAAATAGACATGGTGCGATAACAATCTTCTTTCAGTTAATGCAAAAATATCTAAGGCAATACTCTTTCATCCAAAAACAAAAATTGCAACGAATTCTGTGAACTACGTTACAACGGAGATCAGATTGAGTTAGTAAAGTCATTCAAATCTCTTGGTGCAATATTCCCCTAAGATATGCAAAGGGACGACCACCAAAAATCATATAGCATTAAATACATCTCCAGCCATAGGATTTATGACACGTTTTAAATGTTGTCTCCCACAAAAGGTGAAACTTCTGTTGTATCGTGCATTATTTCGCTCACATCTAAACTACTGTTCATTAGTATAGGGTACTGCGTCACAAACGAGTCTGAAAAAAAACTTGCTGTTCTTGAAAATAGAGTCCTTAGAATTGTTCGTGACCTGCCAAATAGATACTCAACAAAAACTTATTTTCCAGGCACAAGAATATTAATGTTTTAAACCTCTATGCTATAAAATAAACCTATAAAAAGAACAAAGAAGGTGCCAAACAAATATATATGACTTAGTCCGGATTCAGTTATTTCAGTGCACGTACCCATGCCGTCGCAAACCACACTGTGTAGTACCTGTAGTGAGAACAAACAAAACTATGGATGCCAAGTGGTAACATTCCAACTTCTCCTCACTCTTGAATAGGATAATTGCTGAAAAAATTGACATAGGAAACATTAGTTGCTCTCACCTCCTCGAATACTTTATTTCTGAAGACACAGTGGCCTAATATTTATATTTTAAACATTTTTTATGTATTTGTTGCTCTTCTTATAATCTTTATAACATAGTTTTTTGTTTTTTTTGTTCCTTTTATTCTTGTTGCTTCAACCGGTATTTATTTTCTACACACACAGGTTATTGTGTATTTGCCTGTTCACAGAAGTGCCGTCGAATGCCACTGCCCACTTGCTGTACAGGGTGTGGGGGCCTTGTCAAGCGATAACCTGTTTTTTCCCAGCCCCTAAAACACTGTATTGTGATAGAAATAAATCGTTATTATTATACAATACACTTCCTCAACTCATTTACAAACCGAACCAAATGGACTTTCCTTGAGGATGCTCTCCCTCAGATGAACTTATGCATTGAGACTTTTTATATATCGTACTATTTCACAATCTCGATCCATTCTGATAGATCCGGGTTCGACTGTATAAACATCAGACATTAATGCGCGCTGATACTAGCAGGGTAAGCGCGACGATGTAAACAGCCATTTTTATGTTTGCGAGAAGCTTAGCTGATGTGTATACATTCGCAGCTAATCCAGGAAGGTTTATGACACTGGATAAGAATGAAAGTAATAATTACGCACGTTTACGCATCTCTCGGACGGCATCGAGTCCACTGCTCCAGCATACTGAGGGGCTTCCTCGCTGGCAGCTGCGCCTGTGACCGAAAAGTCTCCGGGCCTCGCGAGGGCCCCGTCCGCTGGCGCATCCTGGACAACGTGCTGAGGCGGCTGGTCGTTGCGAGGAATTACCATGAACAAGTTCTCGTCGGCAACGTCCTGGATGTCGTAGCGCGGCATCAGTGGAGGTTGAGCTGGGCGGCGTTTCTGCTCCGACTGCAAGTCATACGAGGAAAGGGGTCCACTGGGAGCGCCAATCACCACCAGTGCTGCCGCGACGAAGAGACCAGCAAACAGAATGCCGATGAGGAAGTACTGCAACGGGTCGCTGGCCGCCCGCTGAGCAGGCGCGGCGTTGTCCACCCGGATGAGGGGACCCTGAGTATATTCGAAGGCCGCCGGTGCGACCGGCAGCGTCGATGCAGTCCCAGTGGTTACAGGGCCCGCCCCGTCATTGCTGGTAGAGCTGACCTGAAGCTGGTCTGTGTCAACGTCCGCAGCCGGGCTCAGTGGGGCGGGTTCTTTGTCAATAACCTCTGACAGGCCGCTGGTTACAGGTTGTGGCGTGTCGCTGGAACGAAGTACCCGGAGGAGGCTTAAGTTGTAGCAGAAGTTTTCTTCCATTGTTGTCGTTGTTACAACTTTCCCAGTGTACACTTCTTCGTCTTTTTTCGCGCTGAAGTGTTAGCAATGGCAGCTGGGCGCTCGCCTCGTTCTTTCCCAGCCAATAAATTCTGGCCTGCCTGAGGGGTAATTGGAGTGTGAGGCTAGTAGGGGAGAGTGAATTGCAAAAACGCCAATTCATAAAATTTTAAGCAAATATGATGTAAACTGTCACTGCAATTTTGTTGTGCTAAAAACATGCAAAGAAAACATCAGGTGCATCAAATTATTCTGAAATAACTATTATGGCACACAGGAACATGACAAGGCTCCTTTATACTCCTATTTGTGAAAAAACACATACTGATTTCAAAGGTTTTGCATTATATCATTCTCATTTGCGAGAAGCCGTTACACCATCGTGGCCAGAAAGCACAGTGACGCTCTAAGCGGTAAGCGAATATTACTTTATTTTACCATAGAACGCCTATTTCTCGCCTTTTTTCCTTGAAGCCGCTTGGAAAGTCTATCAATTTGAAGAATGCGAGACAATTTCGTTTATTAAAATTCCCTGGTCGTCCGCCAAAAATCTTTTTCGCAAAATTTGGCCGTGAAAGTCCCCGAGAATGGAAAACACGTCCAAGATAGAAGATAAATAGAAGAGTGCATGAAATTAGCAGTCATCAGCAGTGGCAAAGTTTAAATATTCAAGCAGAGTTGTGCTTTCGAGCCTTCCTGGACAAATCGTGGAGTGGCCATTTCAGCAGCGTTAATGCTCAACCGGAAAAGCCTCGCTTGAACGGAGAGTTTTGCGCCTGATGTGTGTGAGGGAGGGGAATTAGAGCTATCTTGACTAGCGCAGACGGTACAATAGTGATCTCAAGAACCGTGAAGGGTCCCTTGAAAGCGTTCAAATAGCGTGTCTGTCCATTGAAAACGTTCAAATAGCGCGCCCTCTGAAAGAGAAGATCAAAAAGCCGCTGAGTATTGGGCTGTGGCTCCGCGCGTTTCTCGCTCGGAGGCGGGATGCGTATTGCTGGAACATAACCTCTACAGCGCCTGCGTCGTGCGGCAAACACTTTGCCGCACGACGCAGGAAGGAGTATTGAGGGGCAGTCGAAAATTAGGCTCACATTTATGAACCCGGCGCCGCGCGAAGAGAAGCGCGCCCGTGGAAGCCACCCTATGTCCTCCGATGATTGGAAGTGACGGTGTCCGGACTGAGAGGGAACGGCCTGCTGGAAAAATCTTCCTAGCCTGACCAATGGCGATGCGCGCTCTTCGGGAGCGCTTGTATTGTGCAGCCTTATGCTTCTACTTGCCTGCCTTGACACGCTATAACTAACCGCCAAGGCACATCTATAAGTAAAGGGTCTTTAGCTCTTGCGGCTACACCGCACGAGGTTTATGCCGAGCACGGCTATTTTGAAGAAAGTGCAGTTGCAAGAATCGCGGGGTCAAACTTTCTGTGGCAGCCAATGGACAACAGAAGAACCGCGCGCCAGTTTCTGGGCGACTGCCTTCGGGATCCTCCGGTCGTCTAACTGTCGCAGTGCTCGATGAAAAATTTGTGCTTCTTGGTCTCTTTCTCTCGCATTTATTCACTTGCTGTATCATCTATCTTTATGTGTGTAACTTCTCTCAAATTAGCTCTTTTAATTTGTTATGATGCGAAATCATTATTAGTCTCATTATGAGAAAGGCCGGCGGCGTGTGTACACGCAAGCTGTACAGAAAATCCGAGCGAGGGGAAGAAAAATACGGTGACGTCATCAACCGGCCGTAGGACGTGCACAGCAAGCGGAGCACCGACATTTCAGGCAATCATATAGATGTTCGTTCCTCTATATATACCCCCACTGATTGAGCTGTCTGTGACACCTGCTTTCCCGACTACATGCGTGCCATAACTGTCAGCAAGCGCTTGTCGTACAGCGTCTCTCTCGGTGTAGTACGATTTCTCGTTGCATATAGCTTACATGTGGTGGTCAAGTCAAAGGCTATCTTGCAATAGAGATTCGAACCGACGACATATGCACCTTCCATTGCGTGCCTTTCCATCTCTTTGCCTCTTCTATATATATTAAGGTGCGATTGAGGTGCCCACCGAGATGTGATACTGTTACGGCGCCTTTCCTTTAATCAAGAGCCAATTTTCATATAAAAATTGTGAGCAACCCTTCGTCGGGCACCATTGCGGGTTGTGTCATACGATTTCCTGTTGCATATAGCATACGCCTCTTAGTAAGCTTGGAGGCTAGCTCGCGACAAGCATTCGAACCGAGTGTCCGAGTGTTTACTCGGACGTTTGTGGATTCAGAGTTTGTGGAATAAGCGTTCAGAGGTCTGCCTTTGTTTCATTCTTCAGTGCGCAACCTGAGCCGAGGGCGAACGTTCCCGATGACGCACTAATGCTTTGGCCTGAATTTTTCGTGCGAATTATAATTGCTCTCTATGAGCTCTCTGCTCGGTCAAGTTTCTTGCTCTGCGAACCTCTGACCCTTGCGACCGGCAGAAGCTCGGCCCCAGACGACCACATTTTAACTAAACAATTTGTGTGACCGAGTCTGTTGATCTGTTTTTTGATAATAAATGGTAATAAAATATCTGAATCAGACAAGTGATCCGCATTTTAAAAGGAATTGCGGATGACGCTTTCAGCCTGTTAGTTAATGAAAATCGCTCAACGATTGACGGCATCGTAAAGGGATGTCGACGCTTCGAGGAAGCCAAAATCCAGCGTATTCACAGTTCGTTCGCGTCCCCAACATGGCTGCGACGTTATCATGTGAAGATCTGCTGCCCCGACAACCATCAGCACCGCCCTAAAGGGGCTGCGAAACACCGCTTGAGCGTACGTCGGTTACGCTTCAGATGGATTCTCTATGTCACACACATGCTGACTCAAAAAGAATTACGAGAATCGATGCATAGGAACGGGGGTTATTCAATGAAGAAATTTCAAAATACAAGCAAACAAAATGCTGCCGTCAACTCGATTTTCGCGCAGCTTCCCATTCCCATTTCACTCTCCCAGTGACGACAGCCAGCGCGACCAATAAAAACAGCCTATCTTAGCACGTGGCCGAAGTTTGCATTCCATGGTTGCCTGTTCTCTTTAACTCGTTCAGCCAAGGCTGGCAGCGCCGTTTGCATGGTTACAACAACCATATGAGCGTCCAGCTGACCCAGCCCTGCTTCACCGTCACGTCGACGGCGCAGAAGGGAACACTGATAAGTGACGTTCCCTTACTTATGAATCCGAACTGGAGCGCGACATACTGTGACGGTGTGACAGCCTGTGCAAGATATCAGACACATTTAGCATAGCGCGTACCGTACTGCTTGCCGCCAACCATCGCCCGTCGCTCTAGCGAGTTGGTTGGCCACAGCGAGCAAGGAGCGCGCGTTGTTGACGGGAACGTGGCGCCATCTGGCGCAACCGCCCGGAGATCCTCCACAAGCGGACGGTGCGCACTGCCTGGTAAATGTGAAACGAACGCATCCTTCCTTGGGACCGAAACGAACGCTTATAGAGCGCAATGGCTCGATCGGATCGATTCCGCAAAGCCGCTCTCAGATACACAGAATAGCCATAAGTGTTTAGTGCTAGGTCATAGGATGTTTACAGAGGCGCAAAGTCCTTCGATGCAAAAAGTAGCCAGTGCCTCTGGTGGCGTGTCTTTATTTTACTTGATTTACAGTGTTTTTATTTAGGGCAAATAAGTTGGATTTGTTAATGTAATATAAAACAAAAACTTCACAAAACGTATCTCTAGTTATAAACGCAATTTGCAGTATATTTACTCTTTGTTCAATCATCAAGCTGGCACAAAGTGATGTCATATCCGCTGCTAAAAACCACCACTGTATGGTGACACCGTCAGCGCCACGAATTTGTTTTTGCGAGCTAATTAAATTATTAAAAACCACAATATACCTGGTACGACCGACCAACAGGCAAAACAATGCACTGAAAATGTGTTTCGGGGCCCCTTTAAACTGTCACCCGCCCCAAATGACGGGAACTTGAGGCAATATTGCCTGTCTCTATGCAGCCACACGATGCCGACTATCAATTGCCCGCCATCACCGTCATCCAAGCCGTAGTCCGCCAAGAATTTGATAACTTGAGTTTCCAGCCTACCAGCCCCATGCCTCCTTCCCAACCCCCGATCAATCATGGACGCCCTCAGTACATCGCCCTGCACCGACGCAGCCTTTCCGACTAGCGGACACCCGATGACCGACCCATTTATTTCCACTGTTCTCTTCTTGGCCATATCGCCCGCCGCTGTCGCAACCACTGGTTCCGTCCCTACAGGTCCAGTTACATGCCCAGCTTTCGCCGCCCCGAAGAACGACCCGGTACCATCTCGCCAGCGCGCACCCGTAAACCACTGCCCCTGACATCCAGACAGACTCCCCGCTTGAGCCGCTCACAGTCTACTCTGCGCCGCCAGTCTCGTTCACCTCAAAGTCGTCGCTTCACCTCTCCTGAACCCTGCGGACGCTCCCAGACGGAAAACTAGGCACTGCAGCGTCTAGAGGTGATGCTGTAGTACAGACCCTGCTCGAAAATCTTTGCTTAGACTTTGGTGCACGAAGTAACTTGCTCGGCATTCACGTTGATGGAATCCCGGTCACAGCCCTGATTGCTACCGGTGCAAAGAATTCGTAATGTGTTTACATTTACGACGCCGTGTAAGAACAGGATTTACGCCAGCCCCTTTAGTAGCTGTCAATGTAGCCGATGGTGGGACACTTCTGGTGGTCGGTCTATGCACAGCCCGCGTGTCAGTCTCTAGTCGCCACACCTCCGTTTCGAACCAGTGGCCTCACGGTGTCGTTCTCGGCCTTAATTTCCTTTCTGATCATTTCACACTCATCGACTGTGCCACTAGTGTCGCTGAGCTTGAACTTTATCTTTCTGCAGAGTCGCCGCCTACAGTTGTGCCCCGTCTTGTACCCCGCCGAGGTTGTCCGTCTGTCCTCGGACGCCGCCATTCTGTGTCCCACCTGTCGCCGATGGTGACTATACGTCGTCACTCCTGCCTTTGATGTGCCCCATACCCGCAGCCTTGCGCCTGCCCATTTCATTGTCACAACCTCTGAAAATCGACCATACCTTTCGCTCATCAACTTTGCTTCATTTGTCGAGCTGCTCCCGCAAGGAATGACGCTCGCAACGCTCAGCCCTGCCGCCGAATGTGTCCTATGGGCTGTGGTCAACTGCGTCTCGCCCTCTACTCACCGCCCTTTGCCTTTCGTGACACCAGCCGACTAGTGCAGCAATTATCGCTCCTGAACTGTCGCCAACGCAAGCCCAAGACCGGCGCTGTCTACTACCCTCTTTTTACAATGTGTTCGACTTTGATGACCTGTCTGGAACCTCTATTGGGAAGCATCGAATAAACACCGCTGATGCCGCTCCTCTTCACAACGTCTGTATGGAGTGTCTAAGGCAGAACGCTACAAAATACAGCAGGGGGTAGACAAGATGCTCAATAAAGACACCGCGGATCCATCGTCGACCCGTTGGGCCTCACTTGTTATCATCATCATCAGCCTTACTGCACCCACTGCAGGGCAAATGCCTCTCCCATGTCTCTCCAATTAACCCTATCCTTTGCCAACTGCATCCACCCTTTGCCTGCAAACTTCTTAATCTCATCCGCCCACCTAACCTTCCGCCGCCCCCTGCTATGCTCACTTTCTCTTGGAATCCACTCCGTTACCCTTAAGGACCAACGGTTATCTTGCCTTCGCATTACATGCCCTGCCCAAGCCCATTTCTTTCTCTTGATTTCGACTAGGATGTCATTAACCCGTGTTTGTTCCCTCACCCACTCTGCCCGCTTCCGGTCTCTTAACGTTATACCTATCATTTTTCTTTCCATGGCTCGCGGCATTGTCCTTAACTTAAGCTGAACTCTTTTCGTTAGCCTCCACGTTTCTGCCCCGTAGGTGAGTACCGGTAAGATTAAGCTGTTGTACACTTTCCTCCTGAGGGAAATTGGTAATCTGCCTCTCATGATCTGCGAGAATTTGCCATATGCGCTCCACCCCATTCTTATCCTTCTAGTTTTCTCCCTCTCAGGATCCGGATCAGCTGTCACTACCTGCCCTAAGTAGACGTATTCCGTCACAACTTCTAGGCTCTCGCTGTCAATTGTGAACAGTTGTTCCCTTGCTAGGCTGTTGAACATTTCCTTGGTTTTCTGCATGTTAATTTTTAGACCCAGTGATCTGCTCTGCCTGTCTAACTCATTGATCAAGATGTGCAGTTCACCTCCTGAGTGACTCAGCAAGGCAATGTCATCAGCAAATCGCAGATTATTTAGGTATTCTCCATTTATTCTTATTCCCAACTGTTCCCAATTCAGGCCTCGAAATACCTCCTGTAAACATGCGGTGAACAGCATTGGCGAGATCGTGTCTCCTTGCCTGACGCCCTTCCTTATTGGAATTTCATTGCTGACTTTATGGAGGACTATAGTAGCTGTGCAGTTGCTATATATATCTTCCACTATTTTGACATAAGGCTCTTCTACCCCCTGATTACGCAATGCCTGTATGACTGCTGAGGTTTCCACTGAGTCGAATGCTTTCTCGTAATCAATGAAAGCTATATATAGAGGTTGGTTATATTCTGCGCATTTCTCTATCACCTGATTGATAGTGTGAATATGACCTATTGTGGAGTATCCTTTACGAAAGCCTGTCTGATCATTTGGTTGATTAAAGTCTAACGTTGCCCTGAGTCTATTAGCGATTACCTTAGTAAACACTTTGTAGGCAACGGATAGTAAGCTGATCGGCCTGTAATTTTTCATGTCCTTGGCGTCTCCCTTCTTAAGAATTAAGATAATGTTTGCATTCTTCCATGCTTCTGGTACAGTCGAGGTCATAAGGCATTGCGTATACAGGGTGGCTAGTTTTTCTAGCACGATGTCTCCTCCATCCTTCAACTGATCTGCTGTTACCTGATCCTCCCCAGCTGCTTTTCTCCTTTTCATTGCTTCTAAGGCTATCTTTATTTCATCTTTCGTTACTGGCGGGATGACGCATTGCTGTGCACTGCTGTATTTCTTATTAACGCTCTGATTACATTGGCTACTGTACAGGTCTATGTAGAACTCTTCGGCTACGTTAACTATATTTTTCATATTGCTAATGACATTGCCCTGCTTGTCTCTTAATGCATACATCTGGTTTTTACCTATGCCTAGTTTCCTCTTCACTGCTTTTAGGCTACCTCCGTTCTTTAGAGCATGCTCGATTCTCTCCATTTTAAACTTCCTTATGTCGGCTACCTTGCGCTTATTTATTAACTTTGATAGCTCTGTTAGTTCTATTCTATGGGTAGGATTAGACGCCCTCATGCTTTGGCGCTTCTTAATCAGATCTTTCGTCACCTGAGATAGCTTCCCGGTATCCTTTCGAACTGTCCTGCCGCCTACTTCTACTGCGTCACCTGTAGACCTGTTTAAAAAGAAGGATGGAAGCTGGCGCTTCTGCGTCGAATACCAGGACCTCAACCGCATCACTAAGAAGGCCGCCTATGCTCTGCCTGGAATCGATGATACATTGGATTGCCTGCACGGAGCCAACTACTTTTACTCTTTAGGTCTGGGTACTTTCAAATCGCTATCGATGACATGGATCGCGAAAGGATCACCTTCGTGACGCATGACGGCTTATACCAGTTTAAAGTTGTGCCGTTCTTCTCATGCAGTGTGGCGCTACCTTCCAAAGCATGATGGACTCTCTTCTTCGCGGCTTTAAATATTCCACCTGTCTTTGTTATTTAGATGCCGTTGTGGTTTCCTCGGCTACCTTTACCACGCACCTCGACCGCCTCACGAGTATTCTGGCCATGTTCCATACAGTCGGGCTCCAGCTGAGCTCCTCGAAATGCAAATTCGATCGCCGACAACTGACCAGTCTCGGACACCTGGTTGACGCTTCAGGAGAACTGCCAGATCCCGCTAAAGTTAAAGCCGTCAGAGATTTTCCACTATCGCGGTCTTCCAAAGATGCAGCTTTGTTGGTCTGTAATTATACTTGCGCCTTTTTTTAAAGATTTCGCCGTAAATGTCCATTCCCTCACCGACCTTCTTAAAATCGGCTACTCGTTTACCTAGGATCATGCTCAGGAGAACGCATTTTCTTCGCTAATCCGCCTGCTCACTAGTCCGCCCTATTTAGCCCGTTTAGATCTGTCTGGTCCCACTGAAGTTCGCACTGACGCCTGCGTATACGAGATCGGCGCCGTGCTCGCTCAACGTGCTCACGGGCATGGCCGCGTCATTGCTTATGCCAGCTGCCTTCTTTCCAATGCCGAAAAAATTACTGAATTTTCTGGGTGTGAGTGTCGCGCCCTTGTATGGGTAGTCGCCAAATTTCGGTCCTGGTTTTTCGATCGTCACTTCTCAGTGGATGGATGGATGGATGGATGGATGGATGGATGGATGGATGGATGGATGGATGGATGAATGGATAAGTCTGAAGTTTTTAAATCAGGAGGTGGCTCAAGCCACTTAGCCTTGACTCCTGAAATTTCACTCTTGTCTTGACTTTAGCCACCAATCAGATAACCGTCGCTTAGTCACTTGTACCCGCTTCGAATCTATTTTGCCCTCATTGTCCTTAAACCCCAATGCTTTGATAAATCAGCCGTGCTGATTTCAACTATAGGATCAATCCCTTTACAGAAAAGTATCAAATGTTACCGCATAACGTGTCTGTCCCATGAAACTTGACTCGATATGTCGTAGTCCGCAAAACTCCGGTCTTGGCCTCGAACAACGAAGAGCTTGCCCTACAATTATCGTAGATATTTTGTTTGGCAGTTTCCTGTTTAAACATTCTGTATGTTCCCAGTGCCGGTTTGGTCAGCATCCATGTTTCCACAGAGCCCTTTGTGTTTTTAACCTTTTTCGGACCACCACGCCCTCTCTTGGCTCTCTTCTCTGAAGATCCCACCTGGCCGCCTTGAGCGCTGGGCGCTGCGCCTCCAAGAATATTCGTACATCTTCGTCTACCAGTCAGGGCGTCTCCACGAAGACGCTAAGTGATTGCCTCGCTACCCTGTGGAGCGAACTGATCTTCCTAAAACTGATACCGTGTGTCACATATAATAGGAAATCTGGAATAAAAGTTTAAACAAAAGAGGTTTGAAGAAGACGACGAGGATGGCGATAAGGATGACGTGGACTAACTGAAGGATAAAGAAGATGAAGTATTCCGTGAGGTGGGAAGAGATAATTTGTGGGAAACAGGAGAAGAGAACGACGACAAGGATTACTTGGACTAAAGCCAAGGTTATAAAAGCGCTAGGGAGAGCGAGGCACGTAGGAAAGAAGAGAAGGGGAGGCTCCGGCTGGTCAGGGACGCTTCGGCTCGAGGTGAGCAACGCCGCCTACTGCTCTGGTGTGCTCGAGTTCTACGGCTCCGCACCATGAACTTCCTGCTGTTCCTGAGCCTGCTCCCAAGAGTCAACAGAGGACGCTACCACCTCCTACAGCGAAGGGTGCCTTCAGTGCTGTTGCCACCTATCCGGGTGGTGCCCCCAACGCCAACATCGCCAGAATCACCTCCACGGGCGCTTAGACCAGGAGCTTGTACGACGCAGCCAACGACGCCGCCAGCGACACTAGCCCTGGCACGTCAAACGCCACCTCGACGCCGGCTACTGGACCCATGCAACGCCGCATCCGCACCGAACCAACCGTGAGCGCTAACGCCTACTGCTAACAGTAGAACGCTAGTAGTAGATGCTAGTAGCAGTGTTCCTGGATCGTGTGTATTGGTAGTATTTGTTTTTTGTTAGTTTTGTTTATTAGTTTTGTGTGCTATTGTTTTTGGCACTTATGGTGCATTAAATGTGCGTCTGTGTGGGTACACCTGTCGCCTAGTCTATTCTTTCGGTCCGAGTGTTCTCCGGGGAGACCCGTGACAAAGTTAAGTGGCGAGCCTGCCAGGGTTGATTTCCTTGTTTCTTTTTGTTTGTCTCGGATGTTGCCGACCTCTCGACGCAGAAAGTATAGATTTGACAAAAACATTAGAACTGGCGCTCAAGCTAGGGTTAAGCAAGGAAAGGGCGACGCGTCTCTAAGGCGAGGGAAAGAAGAGGCAAATAGACAGAGAGAGGAAAAGGCGCAAGCACGCGCAGACGCTCGCGATGCAGAACAGCGAGTAGATAAAAGAGCTCACGAGACAGAAGAGCGATAGGCTAGAAGACCTCGCGAGGCAGAACAGGAGAAAAGAGGGGTATAACGGGAGAGAAAATTTCTTTTGTTGTCCCAGGCGCATGTCATTGGGCGTTATGAGGAGATCACGGACAATGATCAGCGTTTCTTAGCGGGTACAGAATATCCTAGATCGGCCAGAGTTCTTCCAAGAAAGCTGACGGCTTCTTTTGATGACAAAATAGATAATTTGGACGCATATGTGCAACGATTCATGCGGATTGCTTTGGGGCAAGGCTGTTAGCGTAGTGAAAGGGCCACGGCATTGAGCATGTGTTTACTCGGGGAGGACTGTATGTGTATGGAAGGATGCCTACTGCTGAATCCATGGACTGTGAGAAAGATTCAGGCTAGCGGCAGTGGGTTTTCGTGGGAGATTTCGCACCGCAAAACTTGAAGATTCTGAAACCGCTAAGCAGTTTTACTGCAGGCTGGCCAACTATATCGATAGGCGGCTTGATAAGTGAAACACAGAAGAGTTTTGAACGGGTGCGTGACAAGCTGGTGACAGAGCAGTTTTTAGCACGTTGCAGTCCAAAGCTGCGCTATTCCTGAAAGAAAATAAGTTGTGTTCATTGGAAGAGTTTGCTGACACTGCAGACCAATTCCTCGAGGTTCAAGGGCTGAGGAGTATGAGTAAGGCAAAGGAGGAAACTCAAAAGGTTCTAGAGACAGATACGACCATACCAAGAGCTTATGGCCCCGCATCTAAGGCGCGAGTAAGGTGTTTCCTCTGTGGCAAGGCGGGGCAGCGTGCAGTTGATTGTCGGACTAGTAGCGTTGCTCAAAAGACACAGGTTGTGTGTCAAGGTTGTAACAGAGAGGACACATTGTGGATGAGCGTCGATATAGAACGCAGGACCGAGCTGCATGCGTTGTCGACTCTCGGGCAGAACTTGTCACCCCCCGCAAGGGGCCGTCACAGCTTACAGGCGTTGGTGAGTGGCGACACCACGGGTTCCCGAGCATCCGCAGGGACATCCCCGCAAGGGGATGATAGTGAACAGTGCATCACCACGGACCCGAGCGCCCGCGCCTTGCCGTGCGTGGCATCGCCGTGTCCGGGGAAAAGGGGCTCCTGGTGGTTGAGCCAATGCCGAGCGTTTGGACCTTTAAGGCCCCTCGGCGGAGGCAACACACCAATTTGGGTCCAGCTTCCTGTAACGCACCTCCGGCCTGACCCGCCCGGTGGAAATCGGCTGTCGCCTTTTCCTATCCTCCCCTCCATCTTTCACTTTCCTATCTTTCTCACAACTCTCCTAAATCCTACTCACTACTTGGCTTTTCCTTTTTTCTTGGAGGCGAGGGATAACCTTTTGCGACCAACTACCCTGAGTTGCGTCATATTTAGTTATAGTTGAGGTGTGCAGCTGGAGTGGGCAGGACTTGCTTTCTAGTTCCAGTCCCGTCCCCTTGTAGGGGTCCGTCGTGGGCGGCCGGCACCATGACCGAAAAACTGCATTTTTTATAGCTTCCCCCTTTCAAAACCCGATCCCTCTCTCAAAAGAGGGCTGAACGAAGCAGCAGATTTTTTTATTTATTTATTTCATTTATTCAAACACCCTCAGGGCCCGAGGGCATTAAGTAGGGGAGTGGAAAGAACATACATTGGGTCCGATACAGTGCAGCAGAAAAGCAAAATAGAAGGAACGAAAACGCGGCAAAAAATGAACAAAACATAACAAAAAATAAGCCAAGAGAAGGCAAAGGGGAAAAACAGCAATTCCCAAAAAAAGAAAATTTCCGGCAGACAGCATAATGACAACGAAAACGAATGCAAAATAAAACTGACTAAAATCTACAAATAAAGATTACATAGGGCAGTCTTAAAAGAACTTGGATTAGAAATATCGACAATGGGCCTGGGAAGGTGGTTCCAACTGTCAGAAGTTTCGGGGACAAAATAGGAAAAAGCGTGTTTAGTATGGCATGACGGAACACCTACTTTGCGAAGATGATCAATGCGGCCTGAAACATTTGTAGGGGTAGTTAGTAGCCGGCTCTTAAGGACGGGATTGTAGTAATAGATCTTATGAAATAGGCATAAGCGCGAAATTTTTCTGCGGAGTTAAAGAGGTGGCAATGATAAAGTAGTTTTCATAGCAGTAACACGGGAGATACGGTGATAATTGGAAAGTATGAAACGTGACGCACGGTTTTGAACAGATTCAATTTCAGTAGCTAATGATGACAGGTCAGGGTCCCACATAGATGCTGCATATTCCAATTTAGGCCGAACAAGTGTTTTATAAAGGAGCAATTTTATTGATGTAGAAGAAAGAGCGAAGTTTCTGCGCAGGTACCCCAACATGCGGTTAGCATTGTTAGTAATAAATTACACGTGCAGATTCCAAGAAAGATTAAAAGTTTTGTGCACACCAAGGTACTTATACGAAGACACAGTTTCAAGAGGGATATTATTAAGGTAGTAAGTGGCTATATCAGTGTTACGTCGAGAAACACGCAAGTGCTTACACTTATAAATGTTATGTTCCATGTGCCATAATTTGCACCATTCTGAAACTAGGTTAATATCAGATTTAAGGACTGAAGTGTCAGAGTCACTGTTAATTCCACGGTAAATAACGCAATCGTCGGCAAAAAGACATACGGAAGAAGCCATGTTGTTAGGCAAGTCATTAATATAAATAAGAAAAAGTAGGGGCCGTAGGACAGAAACCTGGGGAATGCCTGCGCCCACTTGAGAGTAACGAGAGTTGGATGTATTAGCAGTCACGTATTGGAAACGATTAGTGAGGAAAGACAGAAGCCACGAGATGATGTTAGGGTCGAGATTGAGATTATTTAATTTGAAAAGTAGTAATTGGTGAGAGACTTTGTCAAAGGCTTTGGAGAAATAGAAGAATATACAGTCAGCTATGGAACCCCGGTCAAGAATAAAATGAAGATCCTGTGTAAAGCATAGAAGTTGCGTCTCGCATGAGAATAATTTACGAAACCCGTGTTGCCAATGACTGAAAAAAAAATTTGACTCAAGAAAATTGGCAAGGTGAGAGCAGATGACATGTTCCATGATCTTACAAGGGATGCTAAGAAGTGAAATGGGTCGATAATTATTAGGAGAATGTTTGACACCAGCATTGTACAGGGGAACCACCTTTCCCATCTTCCAGTCGCTAGGAATACAGGCATACACAAGAGATTGTTGAAAGAGTTCAGCAAGAATAATAGCACTTTACACTTTGGTATTTTTCAAAATTTTCGAGTTCATGCTATCCACACCGCATGATGATGACGTCTTCAGCTGATCAATTATTTCTGCGATGCCAAAAGAATCAATTATAATGGGGTTCATAGACAAGAAGCCGTGGGGTGGGTAAAGAGGAATTGCGGTAATTAAATCGTTAGTAAAGAAGCTGTAAACACATCATTAAGAACATCAGCACACATTTCACTGGGAATTACTTGATCGTCTAATGTTTTAAGATTAATTGTAGATGGATCAGTTCTCTTAACCACGTTTCAAAATTGTTTGGGATTATTTAATAGCATCGAAGGAAGAGTATGGCTAAAAAACAACTCTTTAGCTAGTTTTAGTGCTGACTTAAATTCAGACGCAGCGGAGTTATAAGCATCCCACCGGTGCACAGAATTGGACAGTTTGGCGGAACGAAACAGACGTCTCTTTTTGTTTTATAGCCTTTTTAGTGAAGAACTAAACCAGGGCGAACATTTATTAGTTAATACTTTTCTCAGGGGCAGATAAGAATCTGTCAGGGACGTAATTTTCTGCTTAAAAAGGTTCCAGTTAATTTTGATTGGACGTTCGTGAAAAGACGGTAAGTACACATCGACGAAACCAGCGAGTTCACGATTTATGGCCTCAAAGTTGGCATTTTTTAGTCACGGATGTATTTAGAATCGTTATTTTGGCGTGCTGAGGCGACGTTCAATGAAAAATGAAGCATCACTTAAGCCCGACAAACAAGATATTGGAGCAACAAGATCAGGCGACGTGGTAAGAACAAGGTCTAGCAAGTTGGACGATGAAGATGTAGCGCGGGTAGGCTTAGTAACAAGTTGGGAGAGATTAAATTCGGCACATAAGCGCAAAAAAACCATCGCATTCCGTGGAAAAAGGGTAGGCATGAGAACGTAGATTGGACCAAATTATAGTTGGAAAGTTGAAGTCACCAACCAAAAGAATAGCAACATTTGGAAAGCGAACGGTAATCGCGCAAACAGCATCATGAAGTTCTTCAACGAAAGTGGCACGGTACGAGGGAGGGCAATAGCAAACGCCCAAAATAAATTTTTTCTCGCGCGTGCGCAGTTCAACAAAAAGAAATTCTAATCTGGTAGCAACATGAACAGGAGAAGAAAACGTGTGTCAGCAACAACTATCAAAACACCACCACTGTTTCTGTCGCTCCTGTCGTACGGATAAATGGTAAAATGCTTGCGGCAATGGAATATTTCCGAGCTATCAACTTTAGCTGAAAGCCACGTTTCAGTAAGGCAAACGATGTCGGCATCACATGCGTTGATAGTCGCACGAAGCTCATCACGTTTAGGCAGAACACTTCTAATATTAGTATACAGAAACAATAATCAGCGATTGGACAGTGACGGGTGCCCACTACCCCTCACGCATCGTTAATCTGCGGGCGATTCGGATGAAAGCCATCCAACACCGCGAACTTAGAAACACTGTCGTTAAGCTGATCGTAACAGTAACACCTACCGTTCATGTAAAGCTTATTGTAGCGCAGTTTGAATTTAGACATTTGAGCGATACCAAATTCAACGAGTTTTTTCCATGCCTGCCGAGTCATGGGAGAATAATCTTCACCTACACTAATGTCATTATCTTTCAGTTTAGAACTTAAGAAAATCTTTTGCCTTGTTTTAAAAGATGAGAACTTCGCAATAACTGGCCTGCTTTTATCTTCAGAAAAAGCTCCAAGTCTATGGGCCCGTTCAATCGATAGTTCCGACGGTGGCAAATTCAAGGCTGTGGAAAGTATTCACAAGTCGTTTTTTTTTTCAGTCTCATCCCAGGACTCAGAATTGGTGTCAGAAAGACAATACAACGGAAGATTATCACGGCGCTGCCTATCTGAGTTCCGCCTGATTAGCCCTCAGTTTCTAATTTTCACTAGCTAGACTATCAGCAATACATCATAATCGTTGGCACTCCTTCTGCAACGATTCACTGGTAGCAGTTCTGCCTTCGACCACAGTTAGCCTACTATCAATATCAGATAAACGATTCTGAATTACCTTCTGACTTCTCTTGATTTCATTGACAGTACTGATTAAGTAGACTTGGTCTTTCTACATTGTGGCGGTTCGAATATTCATATCCTGTAGCAACCCAAACATATCACTCAGCTGCCTCTGCTGTGCATCGTCGTCATCTCCTGCATCGTGGAAACGGGTATTGTATCGCGGTCCTGGGTTTTCTTCCACATCACCGGACAGCAGAAGCAGCTCTTTGACAACAACGCACTCACATAGCAAAGAGAAAAGTATTCCCGGGCGTGGGAACAGCAACAAGCAGGCATTGTCCGATTTACTTGCGTAAAGACAAGAGTCATGACTGACCTGGGCAAAGAAACGGACGAAATTGAAGAGCCGCAACACGTAGCTGCTCACACGCCCACTGAACAGTTCCGGGACACGCCAGCAGTTCTTATCGACGACGAGTGTTGATCACATAGTCGATCCGGATGCCTTGATGCACGAGGAATCGGTTCAGCAGGGTTGCCAGTGGTGTTCAAAGTCTTCACCGTGAAAGCTGACGAAACTTCTTGGCGAGTCGTTGCATTCCCGTGCTTCCGAAGTATACAAGGCGGCAACCTGGAGACATGAAGTAACCTGGGCAAAGAAACGGACGAAATTGAAGAGCCGCATCACGTAGCTGCTCCCACGCCCACTCGAAAAAGAAACCGTCAAAAAGAAACCGACATTCAGCAAGTTACATGTAATCCACAGTCAAAGCAATGAAAAACAAGCAAGGATAATTTCTCCATTTCTTGTGTCTAAATGTTTACCCGATACGTTAGGCCCTGCCTACAAGGTCTCAAAAATGGCCTGCGGTGACCCTCTTCTTGAACTGCGCGAGTGCATACAGTGCTTGAAACTCTCAAGCATTGCTTCTATAGGGGACATTTCGTTATTCATAACAGCGCATCGATAATTTAACACTGTCTATTGCGTCATCCTTGAAAATAACTTCATTCACCTAACTCAAAAAGAAATGCTGGTAGGCTTGTCCGCCCAAAATGTCACGGATGTATAGAGAATCAAACTCCGGAAAGACAACAAAGAAATAGATACAAAACACCTGGTTCTAACATTCAACACAAGTACACTACCTGAAGCCATCGAAGTAGGATACCTAAAAGTAAATTTCAGGGACTAGATCCCAACCCACGAAGATGCTTCAATTGTCAAAGTTTTGCCACGGCTCCCAAAGCTGCCGCGGCCGCGAAACTTGGGCAAAATGCGCTTCGAAGGATCACGTTTCTGAGGAATTTGACGCAGCCCTGCGCTGCGCAAACTGTGAAGGAGACCATGCTGCATACTCCAGGGCGTGTCCGTCCTGGAAGAAAGAAAAGGAGATAAACACCATAAAGATCAAGGAAAACATTTCATTTACAGAAGCGAGAAGGCGATGTGCGCTAACCAACCAATTCTCCACAGCGAAATCCAGCTTCGGTGATGTGGTGGGCAGGTGCATTGCACCACGCAGCACTCTGGCACCTGCCGAGGCGGGTTATACCGAGGCGATGGCAGGGCCGTCCACGCCCCAGGCAGGGACAGCGAAGGATGCTCTGCCACCCCGAAAGTAGGGAGCGCCGGTCCATGGGTCAGCATCCCGCGCGACTTCTTCCCGTCGAGGGAGGTCTGAAACGCAAACACCCGCGGCGAGGTGATGGATACAACTCCTCCCTCGCCCCCGCTGCAGCGGCGGCAGAGCTCTCTTGAGTGCATAAAAAGGGCTAAAGCCGTCTAACACGCCCAAAAGACCCACAAACCTAGTTTCTAAACCTTATCCCCAACTACTCTACAATCATGACATTTCTAGTTCACTGCAACTGTCGTAGACTCTTAAACAACTACACTGACGTAACAGATTTCTTAAATTCATTCTCCCTGGTATCACTGTTTCTCCAGGAGACTAAACTAGGACCACAGAAAAAAAATTCTTAAAAAGTATCAAGGCTTTCGATGTGACTGAGAGACCTCAAGCAGGCTCTATAGAGGCGCTGCTGTAGTTTTCCAGGGTGATGTTGCTACTCGAAATATTTGCCCAAAAACCTCACATGAGGCAGTTGCTGTCGCTGTACTCGATTTTAGGACAATAACAATATTGTTACGCGGAAATACTATTTTCATTTATTTACAATTGTTGGGGTTTATAATAAAGAATTCCTCGCAGGGAGCAAGAGCACGAACAGGGAGCTGCATTAACCTACTCTTCGTTCGTCCTTTCACGTGAGAGGCCACTTCGTCTTCCACTGCCACTTAGTCGTAGCATGACTCCCGGCGGCACGAGCGCCGTCTCGGCGCTAGGCCGGTGATCGAGAAGCGACGTGGTAGGACTTGAGGCGCATGACGTGAACAATATCGGTGGGTGGTCTACATGATGAGGATGCATCCGTATGAGAAGCAACTTCATACGTGACGTCGGTGACCGGACGCACCACACGATAAGGACCATAGTAGGGTGAAAAAAGTTTCTCAGAGAGACCGACGCGGCGGGAAGGTGACGTGGCGATGGCGATTGTCGTACAGACTTATGTGCTTGCTGGGACGCTTAGAGCCGACTACGGGCGGGTTGGCGAGCGTCTGCAGCCTGAAAAATGGCGTAACGGGCGTAGGCGGTGACAGGACAGTGAGCGGATGGGACAAATGTGTCCAAAGGCAAGACGGCGTGTCTAGCATATAAGAGATAGAACGGAGAGTAACCAGTTGTGTCATGCCGGGAGGTGTTGTAAGCGAGCGTCACATAGGGCAAGACGAGATCCCAGTCTTTGTGGTCGGGGGAGACGTACATAGACAACAATTCTTTAATGTCCGGTTTAAACGCTCGGTTATCCCGTTCGTCTGCGGGTGGTATGTTGTGGCAATCTTGTGCTTGGTAGAACATGAGCGCAGGTTGTCTCGTCAACAATTCGAGACATTCGAACATTCCGCGGTCCGTAATTGACGAGGAGCACCATGTTGCAGAATAAGATTGTGCAAAAGGAAGTTAGCGACATCGGACGCGCAGCTCGTAGGCAATGCACGGGTGATAGCGTACTGAGTGGCATAGTCGGTGGCTAGTGTGACCCACTTATTTCCGGATTCCGAGGTCGGAAATGGTCCAAGGAGGTTGAGCCCTACACGATGGAACGGCTCCACAGGCACATCTATAGGATGCAGAATACCGGGAGGTGGCGTCGAAGGCTTCTTTCTGCGTTGAAAGAGGTCGCAAGTGGTGACGGAATGCTGGACTGTACAGTATAATCCAGGCCAAAAGAAGCGGTGCCGTGTCCGGTCGTAGGTTGTTGCCACACCGAGGTGTCCAGCTGCAGGCAAGTCATGGAGTTCTGCGATTATGGAAGAGCGCAGCTGCTGGGGAATGACTAGAAAGAAGGAGGGCTCGTCAGGGCGGAAGTTGTGGTGATATAGGATGCCATTTGTGGTATCGAAGAGGTGCAGTAAGCGCTTCGAGCTTCCAGAGCTGAGGCCCTCGATGATGGTTTGCAAATATGAGTCCTAGCGCTGCTCCTCGGCGATGTTGTGTAGATCAGAAATGCCAAACAGGGAAAGAATATCGTCAGTGTCACTGAGATCAGGTGGCTCAACAGGGTATCGAGACAGGCAGTCAGCGTCTTGATGAAGACTTCCAGACTTTTACGCAGCAGTGTGCGAACACTCTTGAAGGCATAGCGCCCAGCGGCCAAGACGCCCGTAAGGTTCTTTCAGCGAGGACAGCGAGCAAAGGGCATGGTGGTCCGTGACAATAGAAAAAGCATGCCCCAACAAGCATAGCCGGAATTTAGCTACAGCCCAATCCTGGGTTAGGCACTCCTGTTCGGTAATCGAGTTACTTCGCTTGTTAGGTGAAAGCAGGCGGCTAGCATACGCAACGGCGCCGTCTGGACCCCGGGAGCGTTGTGGGAGCACTGCTCCGATCCCGTAGGCGCAGGCTTCTGTGCGGAGTTCAGTAGGGGCCGCGGGATCAAAATGTGCCACAATCGGTGATGACGTCAGCAGGCGGACAAGCGTGGAAAACGCATTTTGTTGTTCAGGATCCCAAGTAAAATCGGTGTCGGTCTTTAGTAGGTCAATGAGGGGACGAGCGATAAGGGTTAAAACTTGAATAAAACGGTGAAAGAAGAAACACAGCTCAAGAAAACTGCGCACGTCTTTCTGGGACTGTGGACAAGGAAAGTGTTGCAACGCTTTAATTTTAGCGGGATCAGGACGTATGCCGGAGGGGTCGACGAGATATCCAAGAATGATGAATTGCCGGCGGCCTAATTGGCATTTTGACGAGTTGAGCTGTAGCCCAGCCGTACGAAATACAGTCAGGATACTCCTCAGACGTTCAAGGTGCGAGGCAAAAGTGGGCCAGAAGACAACAACATCGTCGAGGTAGCACGTACACATAGTCCACTTAAATCTGCGAAGGAGCGAGTCCATCAACCTTTTGAATGTAGCTGGTGCATTACAAAATCCGAACGGCATGACTTTGATCTGGTATAAACCGTCAGGTGTGACAAAAGCTGCTTTTTCGCGGTCCTGCTGATCAACGGCAATCTGCTAATAACCAAAACGAAGATCAATGCAAGAATTGTATTGGGATCCGCGGAAGCAGTCGAGAGCGTCATCGATCCTTGGGAGTGGGTACACGTCTCTTCTTGTGATGCGGTTCAGGTGGCGGTAATAAACCAGAAACGCCAACTGCCTTCTTTCATTTTTAACAAAGACGACGGGAGAGGCCCATACACTGGACGACGGTTTGATGATGTCCTTAGCGAGCATCTTTTCGACTTCCTTTTGTATCACTTGGCGTTCGGAACTGTACCCCTTGTAAGGCCGGCGGTGCAGTGGAGCGCCGTCACCGGTGTTGATACGATGGTGCACAATAGTCATACGATCTAAATGGCGGTCATTGAAATCAAATATGTCCTGAAGGGATGCCAGTAAATGGGTAAGCGCCTGTGCTTGGTCTCCGAAGAGATCGGAAGCGATCATAATGGCGTGGTTGTCAGGTCTCGAAATAGCTGTGAAATGACCGTCCGAAGAGGGGCGATACACAGTTTGTTACTGCGGATATCACGTATTCGTCGGTCGGGGACAGCGTGGCGATGCACAGGTCTTGAGGAAGCGTGTGAACGTGCGTACTGAAGTTGAGAACAGGTAGACAAGCGCTGTTTGCCGATACTGTGACAACTGTGTGTGCAAAGACAGCATTCTTTGTGACGGGAAAATCAAGGTCAGGAGTGATGACATACTGGCTGTTGGGAAGAGGTGGAAAGACTTAAACGAAACGTAAGTAGCGTCGGCAGGTGGTAAGCGGGTGAACTCGGCAGTAAAGAGACGGTGCACAATTGAGGCAGGTGGTTCTAAGAGGAACGAGGGGTCCAACTTGTAGCACAGTCAATCAGGGCTGCGTGCTCACTAAGGAAATCAAGACCGAGCATCATTTTATGAGGGCAGTGGTTGAGAACGGTAAAGAGCACGGTGGTTTGGCGATCAGAAATCGTCACATGAGCAGCACACCGGCGAGGACTGGGGACGTTGTGCCATTGGCAACTCGAACAACGGTTTTAGGGGCAGGCAGGCGTCAGTACTTTGCGGAGGCGGCGACGTAGGTCGGAACTCATCACAGAAATGTGGGCGCCCATACCAGAGCAGTGACGGCAACTACATCGGCTTGTATGGTCAGTCAATTCCGCTGGGCACGAAGAGCTAAACGAGGATATTGGGGCCGGGTCGTCACTGCAGCATCACCTCTAGACGCTGCAGAAGCTAGTTTTCTGCCTGTGATCGTCCGCAGGGGCTAGGAGAGGAGGCGCGTGGTCGTTGCGGCGAACGGGACTGGCGGCGCTGTGGAGATGGTAAGCAGCTGAAGAGGAGCGGCGAGACGTCGGTGTGGTGCTTGATGGGTCCAAAGGTCGCGAGAAAGAGCTTGAGCGGCGGGAAGCGTCGGGACGATTAGGGGGTGTCGAGGAACGGGTCCGCTGGGAGGAGTACCATCGAGTACGGCAATGATGGGCGATGTGGCCTACACAAGAACAATTGCAACATACGGGCCTGTCGTCAGGCGTACGCCACTCGGAGGGATTTCGTGGTCGAGGAGTGGTGTAGACAGTCCGGACAGTAAAAAGAGGAGAGACTTCGGGTACTTGGGGGAGGTAAATAGAGGCAACTGAGTTGAAATCCATGTTAGCAATTTCCTGTTGGACGACGGCTTGAATAAGTGGAAGTGTCAACGACTGGTCGACCAAAGGAGTTGCTAAGAGAGCCGGATCAATTGCTTCAAGGTCACGGCGCACAATACGGGTCACGTTCTCAGGTGAAGTCGGCTGTTTCCGTGAACAAAGATCTTGACAGTAGGAAGAAGCATCCGTGTTGGGCTGGCGTGCGATATGCTGGGCGATTCGTCGGCTTTTGGCATCCTCGAAGCGGCGGCATTCTTTCATGATGTCGGTGACCTTGAGCACATGTTCGGCTTTGTCAGCCTCGCTCATCTCTGCATCCACTATGTAGCACAGAGACAACACATCTTGAATATAAGAGACGTATTACTCCGTGGATGACTGGGCGCGATCGGCAAGATCTCTTTTAGCGGCAAGCTGCCGGCCGAGTGGTTTGCCTAAAGGGTCGATAAGCTTCTGCTTACAGTCAGCCCAACTGGTCATTGTCTTTTTGTTGGTATCATACCACTTGAGCGCCGTGTCCTTAAGGTAAAAAACGGTTCGCAAGCATGAAAGTTTGGGCCCAGCGGTTGTTAGCGCTGCACCGTTCATACCTGCGAAGCCAAGTCTCGACGTCGGCGTCATCGTCCCCAGAGGAGGGTCCAGGATCACGAGGGTGAGTGAGGACGACGAAGGACACCGATGCTGCCGAAGCTTGGGGCAATGCTTCCGTCATTGCCGGCCGTGGTAGGTATCGTCCGCTACGTCTTTCCGTCTTGCCGCACCTCCATCAAGGATGTTACGGGGAAATACTATTTACATTTATTTACAAGCGTTGGGGGGTTATAATATAGAGTTCCTAGCAGGGAGCACCAACACGAACAGGGAGCTGCATTAACCTCCTCTTCTTCGTTCGTAGTTTCACGCGAGAGGCAGAGAGTCTTTTAATACAACTTCTGGAACCCTATCTTTTAGTTAGGGTATTTAATGATCATTCCTCTTCTTGGGGAAGCTAACAAACGGATGTCAGGGGCCGGATTTTGGAAGATTTAATCCTCTGTAACAATGTCTGCCTCCTGAACACAGGCAAATACACATACTGCTCTCCAATCAGTGGGAAAATGAGCTGCCTAGATTTATCTTTTTGTTCACCAAGTGTTTTTACCGATTTTAAATGGGATGTTCTTGACAACCTGTATGGGAAAGATAAGCTTCCTGTCATAATAAGCTTGTCATCCCCGCCAACAGTCATCCCGACGAAACCACGCCATTGGAACTTACATTTAGGTAACTGGGAATCGTTTAGAGAAAAGGCCAGTTAAGAGAATATTGCTTTAAAAAATCTCGGCATAGATGAAATAAATGAAGCATTCATCACATCATGCGTCCTTACTGCCGTACATTTTTAATCCAAACTTAACAGGAGTGGTCCGTCAGAACCACAAAGTGTGGTACACGCGTAAATGAAAGGAAGCAAGAAATGGCAAAATAAAGCGCCGGGAGTCTTTCGCAGATATCCTACACACGAGAACCTTACCGACTTCAAGAAGGCATAGCGCAAGCACGGTATATTCGGCGCAATGCCGAAAAAAATATCCTGGAGAGCTCCTGTGTCTTCTATAAATAGTTCAACGCCATCGAAGAAAATGTGAGAGCAAGTTCGATAATTAAATGGTAGCTACTCACCCTTCACAGTTCCTTTTTTGACAACACCCGGTACACAAAAAATTATAGGAGAACAGGCAGACATATTGGGAGAGCACTTCGCTGCGGTTTATAGTTCATCACACTATAGCCAGTCATTTTTCAAATGTAAACCACGGCCGAAAAACACAGGCTCCCTACAAGTGGAGGGGTAAATGAAAAATACAATTGTCTTATTACCCTCCAAGAAATCAATAAAGTACTGTATGCCGGCAACAAAACTGCTCCAAGACACGACCAGATACACTAAAAAATGCTTGCCCGTCTTTCCCAACCTTCTATAGAGGCACTCTTCAATTTTTTAACAAAATATTCACAAAATGAAAAATACCTAAGGAGTGGAAGAAAGCCGTCGTAGTGCCACTCCTGAAACCTGGGAAACCACCAGAGAGAGAGAGAGAGAGAAATAAGGAAACGCAGGGAAATTTAACCAGGGAAACCACCAACTTCCTCAAGTAGCTATAGGCCGATAGCCCTCGCAAGCTTTCTCGCGAAATCTTTTGAACGTGTCCGTAATATAAAATTAACATTTGTCCTTGATTCCCGCGAACTTCTTCATGTCCATAAATGGGGTTATAAAAAGGGATGCTCAATGACAGATCATTTAGTTTGCCTCGAAAACACAAGAGAAGCTTTTATACACAAACAGCATTGTCTTGCCGTTTTCTTCGATATAGAGAAAGCATACGATACAACCTGGAGGCTTGGGATCCTCCGCGACCTAGGGGACCTAGGTATCCACGGCAGGATGTAGAACTGCCTGAATGACTTGCTTTCCGACCGCTCATTTAAAGTACGCCTGTGATCAGCTCTTTCCAGGAACTTCGTTTTAGAGAACGGGGTTCCTCAGGGGTGTATTTTAAGCACAGCACTGTTTATTGCAAAGATGAATTCCATAAGCAAATAACCCCAAAGTCTATGATGTACTCAGGCTATGTCGACGACCTTCAAATAGCTTGTACGTCATCTAATGTAGCAACATGCGAGAGAACAACACAGTAAACAAACAAACTAGAGACATGGGCAGCCAAATATAGATTCCAGCTCTCCACTTAGAAAACAGTGGGCGTGCTGTTCTCACTAAAACGAGGTCTACAATCTAACCCCTGCTTACATCTAAACAAAATCGAACTGCCTATAAAAAATAGAGCAAAATTTCTGGGAATTATTTTAGAGAAAACGCTGATGTTCCTGCCAAATAATAATGCTCTAACAAAGAAAGCCTCCGAGTCCTTGAACGCACTTGAAAAACTTTCCTAGAAACACTAGGGTTCTGATAGGGTATGCCTTTTACAAATTTATCGGTATGTTGTTCGTTATACCTAAGATTACGGATGTATACTTTATCGGTCAGCAAGACCATCGAATCTTAAACGACGTGATCTTGTACATAATTTAGTTTTGCGTTTTTCCATAGGAAGTCACCTATATACAGTCTGTATGTAGAAACTAACGAAGCATCACTTTCAGACGGAAGAACGATGCTAACATGTTCATAGATCCTAAAAATCCGTTCACTGCCTAAACATATCTGTACCAAAATAGCAACAAGTGCCCATCTAGAACACTCTTTAACAACAAACCACAGACTACTAGGACACTGCTCTTTCGTTTTGAAGAGATGTGCCAAAGCCTCTGCCTACTGAACACATTACCTGACATTGCTCGAAGACACGATCCGCTGCCTCCGTGGTATCATTTTCCTACAATCTGCGATTTTACTCTTACAAAGTTCTGTAAAAAACAAACTCCACAGAAACATTGTGCAAGAATTTCTTGCACTCGAGGAAAATCAGTAACTTCAGAGCTTTTTACACAGATGGCTCAAAAACAGATGCTTACGTTGGAAGCGCAGTGGTACAAGAGAATTGCAGATAGTAAGGATTCCACAGTGTGGATCAATCTTCACTGCCGACTGTTACGCCGTCTATGTAGCCATTAAATAAATAGTAAAGGAGCACCTCAAGAACAGTGTTATTTACACCGACTCGCTAAGTTTACTTACAGCTCTCCACTCTAGAAATGCAGTCACTCCTATACTTGGTGATATCACACAACATAGTAATAGCCACAGCTAAAGGACAAAACCTAAAACTCTGCTGGTACCAACCCCTATCGGAATTAAAGGCAACGAGAGAGCACTCATGCGTTGCTCAAGCGCGTGACAAGTAAATAAAGAAAGAAAATAATCCGTTAAAAGATTGCATTAACCTAATACATCGTAACATAAGACCGAAATGGCAGTCGGCGTGGAAGAACGAAGTAAAAAACAAACTACACATTGTCGAACCAGTTATAAGTGAATGGAAGTCCTGCACGCACCAGGAACTTTTTAAGGAAGTGATTATCTGCCGTCATCGTATAGGACGCACGCACCTCACACACAATTTTCTACTGACAAAACAAGATCCAGCTGCATGCGAAGAATGTGGAGACGAAGTTATGATTAACCAAGCTTTTTTCTTGTGCGAAACTAGAAAAACTATAGAAAAAGTACTTCACTAAATTCTATACCGAATGCATTCCTTTTTATCCTGCACTGCTTTTAGGAGATGATTAAAATATTGATATATCATGTGTATTTTTCTTTCTTGAAGAAACGGTACTTCTCAAGAGGCTCTAAAAGTTTTTACCCGCTGGTCTGTTTGTATTTTAGTACACCTCAACCACTTTCTGATTCCGGAGAAAACGGCTGAGGTTGGTTTTGCTTTCAGTGGTTGGGGGCCTCCAGTCCTTGCCCAGCCAAGGACGGCTGATGAGGTTACCCGACCTCCTTTGCAACTTTTAATGTTAGCCATTTATAAGTCCTGTTTTTGCTCTGAATACTAGGTAGAAGGAGTCACCTTTTCAAGCTTTCTACACCGCCGTAGTTTATCTTTGTAAAAATCTGGAGAAAAAATTTCTTATACCTAGAGCCTGGGGCATGATAGCCTTAGATTATTATGGGCCATTACACCCAACACAACACAGAACTTGTCACACTACCTGAAGTTCAACAGCTGAAAGGAGAGCAAACACTGCTGAAAGACGAGCCAGTGAGTGGAACACCCAAGTCGAAAACAGCAATGCCGGTGGTGGTTGTGCAAATAGGGGGTCCATTATTGGTGCTCAGAGACAGCGGGGCCAACACATTTTTGGTTCGGAGAACTCTGGTGAAGGACGAGGATCTTAAAGAGGAAGTGTCGGTCTTCACTCTTGTAGATAGCACAGTCAGGTACCTTCTTGAAGCCAGGAATGTAGTGTCCACGCCACATTATGCCGGACAGGTAGTGGCAAAATGCGTAGAACAAGCAATCTACGATCTCATCTTTGGAAACGTTACGGGTGCAAGAAGTGTCGAAGACCCCGATTCCGAGTGGAGGATGCTCGACGTGGAAGAACATCCAAAGGAGGAAAGGCCACGACAGCTCGGACGGGTGATGGGGCAGTCAATTTCTCGTCAGCAGAGGAGACAAGAGCTCAACTGACAGCCCTAGAAACGCAGCGTCCGCTCTCTACTCCCGTTACGATGTGTCCGAGCATAACACCGGGAGATATTGCAATTATTTAAAGAGGAGGACCGAGCTTGGAAGCCTGCTTCGAAATATTCGGGGAAAAACTGGAAAGAAAGAGGAGCCGTACGTCATTAGAATTTCAATAGGCAAACGGTCTTATGCACAGGGAATGCATATTTAGCTCAGTAAGGCGGGTCCAACAGCTGGTGTTACCGAAAGATATGAGAGAGAGAGAGCGTTACGTTTAGGACATGACGCCATTATGGACGGATACCAGGGTATTCAAAAAACAGTGTCTAGGATCAGCGAGGATTTCTTCTGGCCAGGTGTCCAGAGTGACGTTAAATGTTTTGTTCGCTCATGTGACGTGTGCCAGCGCGCAGTTCTAAAGGAAAAAGTATGTCACGTACCTCTGGGCTAGATGCCAACCATCGACCAACCGTTTCAAAGAGTAGCTAGTGACACTGTGTTGCCAATATCTCCCGTATCCGCCAGAGGCCATAGATATGTGCTTACTCTGGTTGACGGGGCCACTGGTTATCCTGACGCTACTCCATTGAAGACTATTGACGGTATCTAAGTGGCGGAGTGTCTTATGGAGATGTTATCGCGTTATGGATTCCCGAGAGAAAATTTTTAGTGACCGGGGCTCGACTTTCACTTCGAACCAATGAATGAGGTTAAGCGCGTTTTGTCACTAAGGCAGTTACTAACAACGCCATACCATCCCATGTGTAATAGGCTTGTGGAACGGTTCAACGGCAGCCTCAAAAATTAAGATCATGAAAATGTGCCAGGAGAAACCTACTGATTGGGATATATACATCCCAGCTGCTTTGTTCGCTTACTATGAAGTACCGCAAATGAGACTTGGTTTCTCGGCCTTCGAGATGTTGTATGGGAGAACCGTTAAAGGTCCACTTACAAAACTCAAGGAGCTGTGGGCCAATAAAGAGATTGCGTCAGATCTCAAGACAACATACACATACGTTCTTCAGTAGCAGTAAAAGTTGGAGGAAACATGCAGGCTTGCCCATCATGGCCTAGAAAGGGCGCGCGAACGCTATAATGGCTACAATAAAAAGAAAGCCACTCACAGAAATCTCAATCCGGCCGACAGGGTTCTCATCCTGCTACCCACGGATCAAAATAAGTTACTGATGCAGTGGAAGGGTTCCGTACCTAGTGACGCGGAAGAAAGAGGACATGGATTATGAGTTATTGATAGATGAAACAAAGGAGGTTTTCCATGTAAATATGATGAATAAATACGAAGAAATGGGTCCCGTACGGCGGTACGCCCCCAAGGTAGCATGCTCGGTAGTGGCAGAAGAGACAGGTGATGTTGTCGAGGTACCCACGTGCAGTGGGAAGAAAACGGTAGGATGTGATAAGCTGTTGATAATCCCCAATTTAAATGAAGACTGAAGATCACAGATAAAGGCCCTACTCCAAAGCAAAGGGTATGTGCTTTCGGATGTGCCGGGAAAATGGACTTCATATGTTGTAAACTTGATCTTTTAACAGGTAGACGAATCAGCCTGAAACAATACCACTACCTCTAATAGTTCAAGAGTCAGTTGCAAATGAGGTACGGGATATGCTGGATCTTGGTGCGATTGAGAGGTCGTGGTCAGCATACAATGCGCTCACGTGGTTCTAAAAAAACCCCGATGTTACTGCCCGACTGTATGTAGATTTTCGTCGACTAAATGACATCATAGTACCCGATGTCGAACCTATACCAGAAGCTGAGGTGGTGTTCGCTAAGGTTGCTCACAAATGCTTTTTTTCTAAATTTCACTTAGCTAAAGGGTATTGGCAAATACGAATAGAAGATTTGTCGAAGCCATTTCTTTCCTCGGACGCAAGCTGGGGATGGGCCGCATCTCGACGAAAGACGACATCTTGGTCAAAGTACAGCAAGCCGAGACATCGACGACCAAGAAGGAAGTACAGTCGTTCCTGGGTTTAACAGAATACATCAAGGAATTTATTCCCTATTATGTTCACATAGCCGATCCGCTTGTCGAACTCACTAAGAAGGGTGAAAGCTATAAGCCGAGTTCAAAAGGCAGAGGCGGGCTACTTGGTGGTTAGCGGGGGAGTGCATATTGCAACCGCGCAAAACGACGAGGTTGTGTCTTGTGCATTTTTCTCTTCGTCCCTCGTCGTTTTCCGCGGTTGCAATATGCACTCTTCTATAAGCTGAATTAGACTGCTGAACTTTAGAACGCATTCGTGACGTTAAAATGGCATATCGCAAAACCGCCCGTTCTGCTTGCTCCGAATTTGGATAAAGAGATTGTGCTTCGCACTTATGCATCAGACAGAGCATTATGAGCCGTACTTTTGCAAGCAGAGAATCGCGTGCTACATCTGGTGTTTTCTGCAAGTAAGAGATCATCGGCTAGTGAACGAAACTACTCCACTGTTGAAAAGAAATGCCTTGTTGTGGTGTGGGCGGTAAAGAAATAGTACATTTATCTGTATGGGAGCCATTTCAGAATTCAAACGGATCATCAGCGGCTTGAATACTTACGAGAGGCCAAAATGAATAATAGCGAAGTCATAAGGTGCAGTTTGGCCTTGCAAGAATACTATATCCAGGTGGAATATATTAAAGGCAGTGATAACGCTGGAGAGGACTTCATCAGTAGATCCGACTGAACAGCTGTAGGTATCTCTGGGATGTATCTTCTTGTTGTTGTTGTTGTTGTTATGCGATTATCCAAGGGAGTGTGCTGTGGACATTTATTTATTAAGGACACCGTACGAACAACGGCAGTGGTGCGTTAATATTCTGAAAATGCAGGTTGGTGTGCTTTGTTAGTGGTGTGCTGTTGGCGTGTGCTTGACTTCTGCGGTGTATTGTGTGCTGGGTCCAGAATTGCGACCGAAGATAGTCGGTTGGCTGGAAGGCTTGAATATGAGGATGATGTGAGCATTTTTCAAGCGAAAAACTATTGAGAGAGGCGGCCCTTGTCACATATAATAGGGAGCCTCAAACAAAAATATGAACGAGAGAGATTTGAAGAAGACGACGAGAATAGCGATAAGGTTGACGTGGACTAAACGAAGAATAAAGAAGATGAAGTATTTGGTGAGGTGGGAAGAGATGATTGGTGGAGAAGAGAAGAAGGAGAGGATGACGACAAGGATTACGTGGACTAACGCCAAGGCTATAAAAGCGCGAGGGAGAGCGAGGCATGAGAGAAGAATAGAGAAGCGGAGGCTCCGGCGGGTCAGGAGCACCTCGGCTGGAAGAGAGCAACGCCGGCTGCTGCTCCGGTGAGCTCGTGTTCTACGGTTTCGCACCGTGGACTTCCTGCCGTTCCTGAGCCCGCTCCAAGGAGTCGACAGAGGCTGCTACCACCTGCTACGGCCAGGGGTGTCTCCAGCGCTGTTGCCATCCATTCGGGTGGTGCCCTCAACGTCAATATCACCGGCATCACCTCCACGGGCACTTGGACCGGGAGCTGGCACGACGCCGCCAACGACGCCGCCAGCGACGTCAGCCTGAGCACTTCGAATTCCACCTCGACGCCGGCTACCTGGATGCCACTGACTGGTCCCATGCAATGCTTCATCAGCACCGAACCCTGAGCACGAACGGCGAACGCTAGTAGACGGGGTGTTCTCGGGTCGTGTGTATTGATATTCTTTGTGTTTTGTGTTAGTTTTGTTAGTTTTTTACTCTAGCTTATGTGTCACGCAGGGTGCGTTAAATGTGCGTCTGTGTCGGTGCACCTGTCGCTTAGTCCATTCTTTTGGTCCGAGTGTGCTCTGGGGAGATCAGTGACACCGTGTCTTGTCTTTGCGATTTCTGATCTCCTCAATGTCGCCGACGCAGCGCCAATATTTCTCCCTACGACCGCTCAGTGATGGCTTCATCTCAGAAAACCCGAATCGGTCATTGAAACTAAATTTTCACCAGAAGGACATTCTCTACTGCCACAGCCTACGCCCTGATGGCCCTAAGGTACTGTTTCTCATTCCTCAACAGCTATGCTCTTTTGTCCTTGAAGAACTCCACAATCTGCCGGCAGCCGGACACCTTGGTGTCTCTCGCACTTTTCCTCGGTTAGGCGCCGCTTATTTGTTTTTTTACCTATCCTAGAGTAGAACAGCTTAGTGTCAAGTACTGTTCATTTATTATCCAATGGTACTTTCTTCCATGATTTCAATGAGTAGACTGTTTTCTTTTTCAATATTTTTAACTCCTTGGATGCTATGGGGTGGTGCAAGTAACTATTAAAAAATATATTGATGATCAGAGAAGTAGCCACCTTTTTTTTATACTGAGGACACTAGATAAGCTCCAAGCCATCAAAGGGGGGCTCACTACACAACATCAAAAGAGTCATTATGCATTGGATAAAAGGAGCAAGCACATAAACCACGCATGGAAAGCAGGTCTCTAAGTGAGAGAAGCTTACACTTTCAGAAGCAATATCACTTATGTTTAGGACCTACCAGATCACAGATTGCAGAAGATATGTGGATGCCACATCGAGCTCAGATTAGACACAGAGCAGTGGATGCAATATTAAGAATGACTACTGTTTGCACAGTTTATTTAGGGGAGGTTGTGCTTAGTGGGATTTTTCCCTTCCTGTGCCCAACGTTAAGATAAGACAAGTATATGCCATCATGAAACTGTTTGCAACAGTGTCTAAATTAAGGAAATGATCTTACAGCCCAATACACTGTTCTAGATTACCTGACACAATTGACACAAGCTCCTTTATTTCAGTTTCGCCTAATCAATCATGCGACAACGTCGCCCGTAACCGCGCGCAGCTTTCATGAGAGGAGTGAGATAGATACGAACGTTTGACGATTCAGAAATTTGAAAAAATGGGCCACAACCCAAGACGAAGAATGGGCAAAATGAGTATGAACTGTCGTGACAATTTTTGCAATAAACCACGAAAATATACGCTGAAAACCTACATCATACAAAAACCACTCCGGCAGGGACATTACAGCAGCCCCGCTGAGAGAAAAGACTCAACATAGCGACGGTTACGTATAAAAATCACCGACAATGAAACAAAAGTGCCCGAAGGAATGTTGGCTTTCTTATTGTGAAAGGCCAGGAATTTTACACACTGCCTGTGACACTCACCTATTCGCACAAATGCAGGCCAGGCTAGCGTTACTGCAATAGAACTTGGGCCTCGCAGACGCTTGCATTTGTCGGGAACGGACGTGGGCAACACTCAGTGCTGCTAACCTCGAAAGCCACTTCTCCCCCAAATCTTCACTCAAACTTCCCTAGATTTTCTTAGATCCGAAAAATAATATTCAGGCATGGAAAAAAGGTGCGTAGTTGAATTGTGAACTCGTTTATTTCGCAGAGACCCTCTTACCACACTTTGGCAGCAACTTTTAATACAATAACACATTGATTTCCCATGCAAACTCGCGTACCACATGATCACGGGTAAGGAAAACATTAGTTAATATCAAAACATAATAAATCCTGGCCTAAGCCCTGAAATTAATGAAAATCTCGCAGTGAACACTTACGCTCACCGGCTGCAGTCAAAGAGCGAGGGAAATACACTTTGTGCCCAAATGTGGGCGTGAACAAACAAACGCTAAAACATAGGACATGTCATTCGGGTGGCATCCCGACTGAGTTTCACTCCTGTATATACATTTCTTTTTTCATGAGGCCAATTAAGCGTTCGTTCACTGCAAAACCATAACAGTTGGCCCCTCCTAGAACCCGCTTGGCGTGAAGCGTAGCTGCCGGGGTTTGCGTCACCAAGCTGTTTCTGGTCTTTGTTTTCATCAGGTTGATCTGGGAGAAAACTCCACTGTTGCACTGGAGTGCGGCAAACAGAGAAGCTTGTAGACGAAGTCGTTCAAGAGAGGGAACATTGGGCTCCCGTCTCCTTGCCTGGCGTCTCTCACTCGTTTCCAAAAGCGTTGAACGCTCGTATCTGTCGGCAGGTCCATTTCTGTATTGCGGAGCAGTCTCCATTCTGCGTCAATTTTGTTCATTTCTCTTTCTGGCACCAGAGAAGGTAATGAGGTGGCAAGTGGGGCTATTGAAGAAATCCGCGTTTCGATGACAACTTGCGGGTAGATTGCCTCCAGTCTCTTCATCTGGACGTTGTCCAATGGGAATCTGGTTAATATCTGGCTTGCCGTACCTCGTACCTCCTCCCGGCCCGACCACGCCACCTCTATCCCAACAACGCTTTCCCCTCGTGCACAAGGCGCATAACCAGATTCTCAGAATCAAGGTGGTGAAGAAACAGTGAATAAGGAACCGATTCACATCGAAAAATAAGAAAGGCCCATGCGGAAAGTAAAATTTCTCTAGATTACAACAAAAATCCCTTTTCCCCTAAACAACGTTCAAATTCCCTGGATCTAGGGGAAAATCCTTAGGGTTGGCAGCACTGGCAACACTGCACTTGGCTGCAGCGTCTGTTTTGGCAACATTGCACTTGTCGGGAACGGGCGTGGGCAACATTGAAGTTGGCTGCAGCGTCTGTTTTGCAACATTGCACTTGTCGAGAACGGGCGTGGGCAACATTGGGCTTGTTTGCAACGGCTAGCAAACGGAAATACGCACGAGGGTGTTTGTCGGAAAGCAGCTTCTTTGAAGTCGTTTTTCTGGAATTTTGAAAGTTCAAACTGAAAATTCTCCTTCACGTGAATAGAGCCTTTTGATTTCCTGCTATGTCAACAGAGGGAAGGTGAGTCAATGGCCTTCCATTTTAATCTTGTTATAAAAGAAGAGAGAGTGACGCCCCTTAATCTCAGTGGAAGTGAAGCCCCACAGGTTTCCACCAACTTTCGAGATCGAGTGTAAAGGGTGGTTCACATGCAAGCGATTCGGCGAATAGAGCGAACAGCGGCGCGGCGCTGCGAAGCGTTTCGCGAGCTTTCGTTTCCCATTCGTCGGCGCTGCCGCGTTTACCACCTCTACAGTGGCTAGAATTCCAGCCACTGTACCACCGCGGCGAATACAAACGTTGCTGGCAAAAGATATGCGCTTGAAACCGGTTTTCGTGGCCTGCAAGCACAAAAAAGAGTAACATACCAGCACAATTTTCTCGTTTATTTTCATAGTTTATTTGAATAAATATAAAGCTTGCGTTTTAAGCATTCAACACGACTTTATATAATTTCTTTTTTAAACAAAATTTTGTACGTGCAGCGTAAAAACACAAACACTGGTCTATGTGCATGCTTTCTTGAACGAGGCCTCTACTCTCACGTTGCAACGCCAAGCCGTCACTGGTTGAGATGCGGTGATCTTTCTGTGTTGTTTATTTAGAAATTAGCGCTGATTTTACTTTTATTACACATTGTTACACCAACTAGTTCAGCAAGAGGTACTGTTAAACGAACTTTTCGCTGTAGTTGCAATATTTTTACTGATTCTAGATCTGGGTGGAAAATAAGCGCCGTCTACTGCAAACTACTTCGGGGTCTTTTGAATTATAGCCTGCGCACAAAAAGCTCGAGGTGCTAAATGAAAAAAGGTGAATGTTCGCCATAAATTGTTACCTCGGCGATTATCTTGGTGAGTTTTTTTTTCCGTTTCACTTGCTTGGTAATGACACTGCGCAAGTTCAGTGAATATACTTGCTCTAATACACTTGCAGGAAATTAGGAGCTTGTACTGACCTTTTTGACTCAGCCTTTCGGCATGCTACCTGATATCAAAGCTTCAACCAGATGGACACCAGATGTTTGCTTTCGTCTTCTTTCAAATGCCTTAGACATTAATGTACATGAACCACCCCGTTATATTTGCTCTATGACTGTTAAATAATTTATAATTGTCTTTCTGCTTGTTTCAGTATCATCAACCGAGCGATGGCTGCGACGTGTTGTTGGTTTTCAGGTCATGTCAAAAGCAAGAAACCTGGTAATATAACTGCTGGTATGGCATTTGTTGTCATTCCAGCTTTTAGGTGTTGTGAATTAAAACTGCATATCAACATTTATATTGCAGTCTTTTCCATGCCTCAGCAGACCTAAAGGCCAACTAGGCATCACAGCCATCATTCAGCTGATCAAGCCTAAACAACAGAAGAGAAGGAAATCGAATTATAAATTATTTAATGGTAGGCAAATACCACTTCGGGATTCATGTATTCTAAAGTGTAATGCAGCATTTAAAAAATATGTGACCAAACTTACATATTTATAGTTCTTGAAACTTATTTTTTATGTGTTGTATATTTCACTGTTCTCTATTTGCAGAGGTAGCAGTGTTTAGTACGGCTTACCTTCTTTTTGTTGTTCTCTTTTCATTCATTGGTTGGGCCCTGTTTTCCCGTGTTATTTTGTGTTGTGTAATCGCATAGTGCATCCCTTCTTTGTGGTTGGTGCACCAGTTCTGTTCAGTGTTTTTTTTTGTGGCAGGCCTCATGACAGCTGGCAGCTTTGCTTTCATTTTTGCCTTCTCCTCTGACGGTGCTCATGGTACCAGACAAAATATAGTGTACTGAAAGGTTGAATTCTAAATTGTACAGTATCATTAAGGTGCCCTCTTCCTTTTTAGCACATGCCATTATTAGTGATGCCTACTGTTGCCAAGAATCTTACATTGACACAAATTTGTTTCACAAGTGCAAGGCATGCATTGCTCTCATGTAGAGTTTGTGCATTTACATTGTATAGTTTGTGAATAGTTTCTTGGTTGGTGACTGACACAGTGGCCTCATTGGCTGACTTTTGTATAATTATGAGGGTTAGAATTTGTTTTTTTGTCTTTGCTGATGAGCTTTACAGGAGCTTATTATGCCTTCTTCAACAGTCATGTCTTTTTATTGCTTTAGTTAGGATACTGAGGCTCAAATGAGCGAGCATCTGGGGCCAAAATACCAGTATAACTTCGTGTCGTTTGTCAGCTTTATGATGTGCATAACTGTTCAAGTAGGAAATAATTTCAGGTCTTAGTGGTCCTTCATTTGCTTTTGCTTTTCAGCCTTTATGCCAGATGTCAGATTTTGGAGGATAGTTTGTCACATCCTTCATCATTGAAATAGGTAGCACAATGTACCAGCCGGGACAATTGGTTATTATAACTAAGCACCCCACCCTCCCTTAATGAGCACACTAAAGCTGAGATCTGATGGCAACATTGAGGAGTATTGACACCTGAAGTTGTCTTTTTACAAGCATAAGGTAACGGGTTTGGTTTATGGGGGTTTAACGTCCTAAAGCGACTCAGGCTATGAGAGACGCCGTAGTGAAGGGCTCCGGAAATTTCCACCACCTGGGGTTCTTTAAAGGGACACTGAGGAGAAATTGAAGTTGGCTTGTATCGATAGAATACCAGCTCCTTATCACAAAAACGCCGCTCTTACTGATAACAAAGCTCTTGTAAGGTAGAAAATAGCAAGAACCAAAATACAGGTATAGCCGCCACAGGCCAAACTCGCAAGTACAAGCGTGGTGACGTCGTAGGACAAGAGACGCCACCTTGGAGGAGTTTTACTTCCTACATGAACGCGAATCTCTGAGGCTGCCCAAGGAAGATTGCGCGGTTCAATATTGCAGTAAGTTCTGTTTTAAAACCGATAGTGCACTTTTATCACACAAAGAAGGCAGACAAAAGGTAACCTGAATGTTGGAAGCAAAGAAAACCGGTGCTTGGCGGCCAAGAGAGTTTCGATTTTTTAAAGCGCTTCGCGTCTATGAGCTTTGCGTGCCCGTGGTTTTGTTTTTGACGCGCCTCGATTTACAAGCGCCGAACAGCAGAGGAACTCCAAGTGCCGCTTCAAGTGCTAGTTAACCTTTGAAGGAGCCTGTTAAGGCTTGCCAGATGATCGCCACGGTCGATGAAAAACTATTATGGCACGATGGTCGGTAATCGTACAAGGCAGCACTTGTGTCTTCGCACGCTCGCCCGGCGAAACATTGCCGGCTGTGCCGGTCAACTTCGAACTAAGTAACGGATATCGTTCATTAGGGTCTGGAGACAAGGTACAAGGCAGTTCAGAAAAAATGCTGATGGCCTAGCTCTGCTAGGCCAAGATATACGTAGCAAAAGCGCGGAGATTTCTGCGTCGGAAGAGTGCATTCACTAGATGCGCCTTTATGGATAATTGTTTCTTGAGCCGTCGTGGCGGAGCGGTAGCGTCTCCGCCTCAAACGCCAATGGCCCTGGTTCGTTTCCGCGCCTCGGCACAGGATTTTCTTTATTATTCAGTGACTGGGCGGGGGGTTTCAGTAGCTCCTATAGATGCCGCCACCGAATACGTTGGTTAGCGGTTAAGCGCAGGCTCTGTTAAGACGCGTTTATGCTCCCGCGAAACACGCGCGCGCGCGCTGTACGGCGGCGTCACGTCGACCAAAGCGAGACCCTTTATACTGCGCTTGACCGCCGACGCGTTCGGCGGCTTCGGCGCACTCTGACCGCACTGGCGGGGAGACTTGGAGCAAGTCTCTATTTCGCGCCGAGTGCGCAAGCCGCCGCCGGCCCGGCCAGACTGATACGGCTCCGCGGCGAGGTGCGCGTTGAGACGTACTTCAATAACTTCGGCAGTTGAGCGGAGCTGTTATTTTCGAGCTCTCGGCTAATTTGATCCATTCACGGAAAACATCTGAAGGTACATGCAAGTAGGCGAGAGAGCCCGATCCAGTGGACCTGTTGGATCTAGCGGAAGCCGTTGAAGCGTCGTGCGTCGGCTTTAGTTTCAAGGCGCCCACTTTAAACGCGACCGCCCTTGAGCACCTATCCGTTTTTTTGTGGCAATAAATAAATAACTAGGCCCTTGCAAACGTGGGAGACCTCGACGCCGCCTGCTGCCCCGTGCAACCGCGCTGTTCAAGGAATCCCAATCCGTTGGTCCCAAAGCACCGGCCAGCCTCCGATGGGCGCAACGCGCCGATCTTGTCCTGGCGCCTCGCGACTCCCCGCACTGGGGCTATGATATTTAGTCTGCAACGGCTGCTCACTGAGGAAGGGGGAAACGACCCGCCGGCGCCTAACCTAATCGTGCTCCCTCAAAAGCATCGCACGCTCTGTGGGGCTGAGGTCGCTGAAATGCAGGCCGGAGATTTTGCGAGAACTACGTTGTCGGGTTCGGGAACGGGATCCATCGCAACGCTGGCAAGACGCCGGTGCAAACGTAAGCAGAGCGACGGTAGCGCCCCCCGATAGATGCCTCCAACGTGCGGCGGCGGTAGCTTTCATTTCGGCAGCTGCTAGACCGCACCGCTAGCAGCCAGAAATCACGGAGTCTACGTTTACGTCACGTTTCTCCGTCCTTTGACGTCATAAGAGTTATCCGTGTCGTCATAAGAGTTCTCGAGTTTGAATCGGAGCGGCGGTAAAAACGTTTCCAACTTCGGATCCAAATTTCTTTGAAATAAATGTACCTTTCGCTGCCGGACAAGCGGCAACAAAACCATGAAATGCCGAACTATCAGATTTTGCTAACGAAAAAAATTTGATAGGGTTCTGCTCAGTGTCCCTTTAACGTGGACTTACATCGCACAGTGCACGGGCCTCTAGAATTTTGCCTCCATCGAAATTCGATCGCCGCGGCCGGGATCGAACCCGCGTATTTCGGGCCGGCAGCCGAGCGCCGTAACCACTCAGCCACCGCGGCGATAATGTAACGGACCACTTTAAAATTTTCTTAGCCTATTGGGTTGAAATCATGTTTTTGCTTGCTGTCAAACTTGCTCAACGACACTTTCATTGTTAAATTTAGTATAACACTTGGAAAAGGCAGGTAGGTCCTTCACTGATTGTGAGTGGTGCACACCGGAATCCTGCTCCTGGAGCAAATCATGTGGGCCATATGGGAGGTTTTGTTAAGTAATGAAGCATGGAAATGAAAATGATGGTGCGCAGTTATTACCATTTTGTGGCCCTTGAACAATTTCTGTCTTTTAAAGGCACTGTACTAAAAAGAAACTGAAGTGCACCGGAGCAGCTCGAAACATTTTGTGTGAAGAATAGGCATACTGACTATGCTCATGACAATATGATGATTGTGCAAAATTTCAAAATGATCATTTTACTACTTCTTTATGAACATGTACTCTCTAGTGTCACATAAGGTGTAATGACAGAACTTCTCTAATTTTTCTTTGCACTTCAATTTTGTTTCTTTTTTCTATTTTGTATTTCTTAGCATGAACACCACAGGCCATGATGCACTCCTGTATTACTTTGAATAAGGAAACAGTGGAAAGTCCAGCGTCTCTGCGTGTGGGCTCCTCGTTGAACACTATTCTAAGGCACAAAGTTGTTTGCCTTGACTATATCAATAGCTCATGCGCTTCAGGCTCAAAAAATATTAAGTAATGTTTCGTTCAATTTTGACTACAAGAAATTTGCTAAATAGGCAGCATGTTGAGGACACATTAAATTTACTGCAGGTCAACCGGCATTAGTGCCTTGCTTGACAAGGGCATGGGCAAGAACTTCAAATATAAAATTGCTCTTAGCAGTCACTGCTAAGCCGCCGCGTTGGCTGAGTGGTTATGGCACTCGGCTGCTGGCCCGAAAGACCAGGATTCGATCTCGGCCGCGGCGGTCGAATTTCGATGAAGGCGAAATTCTTGAGGCCCGTGTACTGTGCGATGTCAGTGTACTCTAAAGTACCCCAGGTGGTCGAAATTTCTGGAGCCCTTCATTACGGTGTCTCTCATAGCCTGAGTCGCTTTGGGACGTTAAGCGCATATAAACGAAACCATAAACCGAACCAGTCACTGCGTGTTGATTTAAACACTGGCAGTGCTCCTACTATTTTTATTTTCAATATTTTCTACCGCACATACTAATCTGCAGTTTTCAAGAATGAAGTCAATTTTTTTCAATAATTGTTCAGGTAAAGTTGCATATTCTAAAATTCAAAGCAAGCAGTCTCCTTTTGTATTTCACATTGCTATCAGAGTTCACCTCTATTGCATGACACCATCAACGTCAAGGTGTAAGTCTTGTGTTGGTAATAAACTAAATGATTTCTTAATTTCTTGCTTCAACAGACGTTAAAGCATACTGCTGCTTTGAAGCGTACAAACACAAATATCATATTTCTGGGTGCAAATATGGCTAAGAATTTTTATACGCGTGTTCTTTTTCCTGTAGGTGTATCTCAATTCAAGGTAGAGAAGGCAATATATGACACCATGAAGGGAATCCCAAAGGATACAGTATTTCACAAGAGGACTGCCATTACCATCTGGTCAACAGAAACAGTTGTACTATGCAGTTCCAGTGGCAAGTGCTCAGGAGGTGACAGCGGAAGGCAAGGAAAAGGTTGTCCAAAAGGTGAAGCATAGAGGGCTTGGATAGTCGGTTCTGAGAAGAATTATGAGACATCATTGCAGTGCACAAAAAATATGTCCGGTGTCCGTATTGTCTATCCTCTTCGTTCGTGTGTTTTTATCCGCTGGAGTGATATTTCATAATTCACTGAAGTGAAAAAATGGATGCACTGAGAGGTAATTGCTAGCTTTAGCTGGATTTATCTCAGAGGCATATACTCACTCCATCAGTGTATGTGAGAATTACATCTCAGGTTTGTTAGTGGTTCATAATATGAAAGCGACAAACAAAGGATAATGCCAAACATACTAGACGTGACCAAATAATTGTAGATGTCTTCATGTGAAAGTTTATTTACAGGAGGTCAATTGATGGGTGCAGTTAGCTCGTGTGAGGATAAAAGCAGCTTAAAAGCCTAGGCTCTATGTGCATTGTGGCAATGCATGATGAGTGAAATTACTCATAATGAACAACTTTTAGCGAATACTTTTAATGCAATGGAAACAGAAGACGGACGGTACTTAGCAGTCATTTGCCCTGAAGCTTGGATTTTAGGTACTGTGGCCTAAGTGATGCTGATACTGTATAGGAATTCGAGGGTGCCGCCACATTTTCCATCGTCCATGAATCATCTGGTTGTCTCTACTTAACAGCGAAAATTTGTACGTTTTAACTTGTGGCCATCACTGAAAGCATTATGCATGAAAATAAGCTTGAATTGAATGCTAGCTGGCCTATTGTTTAGCTGTAAAATGCCATGATGGAAGTAACTGTTAGAGTCTATCATGTAGCCCATAATGATCCCCTGTTTACCCTTACCTTCTTCGCTCTCTTGTCTAGCTGTTAGTCATACAGTTTTTCATGTCACGTTCTAATTTCAGCTACTTCATTTTACATGGAAAAAAATTTTGGCTACTTTTTACTCACGCATAGGTGTGCTTGAGCTCCCTTTCGCTAGTTTTGCTGCATGCTTTGTAAAATTAGTTTGTAGCATTGAATATGACAAAGCATATCTTAGCCACTTTTTCACACTTAGCAGGGACGGCCCAGTGGGGCCTGTAGAGATAGCTCGAAGCGGTTGCAACACTTTGTTGCATACATTTTGGGAGGAATCATGCGACTTGTTTGCTATGTATATGTGTGGCAGTAAACATTGCTACTTTGGAAAAGGCGCCGGTCTGCCATACAATGCCAGCGAAGCTTAAAGATCCCCACTTGGTCTAAACTAATTTTGAGCCCTGCACTGGTGTCCTTAACCCATTATTGTTATCTGCCTTGCTGTGAGAAGCGGCTCTTGCAAGTGATCTCCCTGCTTAGAACCAGTCAAGTGGTTAAGTTTATTCACTTAACTCGTAATCAACTCGGACATTTTTTTATAACTGGAACCCTAACGCATCGATGAACCAAACAAAGTGCAGCTCATGGAAGACAGGGAGTGCTAGGCACCATTGTGGGCAATGCACAGCGTGCAGAATGTAGTGTGGGTTTTGTATGTGCGCAAATGTCTTCAGGTACTGTGCAGTGAGCTGCACCAGAGGCTCAGGATATCTACAGCAAACTCTACCTAAACAAAAGTGGTGTGCGCTCAGGCAGCCTTGGTTTCAATATATTCAGCAGGAAATATAATCTGGCAGTTTTTTTATGCACATCTGTTGGGGTTTACCGGTGCCAGAGTTCATCGCATCTTGTTTAAGGTTTCCTTTTGAATCATTAACATTCCAGCCTTGTCATTTTTTATGTGGCATTCAGCTGAAAATTAATTTCAGCAGTCGGCTTTTTATGCTTTGCTGCCACTTTTTGGAAGAAATGAAGAGGAATGGTCTTCTAAATAGATGCAGCCAGCCATGCAGCGCTTTACAGTTCTGCACCATGTGCGCATAAAAAGTCTCAATTCATAGATTTTGTCACTCTGAAATATACTTGCATCAAAGATTTTTTTTTAGTCGAACTCCACCTGATCTCCTTTTTGTGCCCATCTTTATGGGCATCTTGTAACCATTTCTCTAATTCCTTAATTCCTCTTATTTTTTGTTTTCTGCAGCGGTAGAATTTCCATATCAATTTATTTCTCTAGGTTACCAAGTATTAGTATCTCTGAGAGTGGTAATGAATCAAATTACCGGAGATGCTAGAGTGCTGTTGATTGTCTCAGAAAGCGTGACTGTGTTTGAAGGATTGTCATGCTCAATATCAGCTGCAACGCCAAATTATGATAGGAATTCAGATCATGATGCAGGCATACCCAACTCTGTTGTAAATATATGCACTTAGCTATGAATACAAAAGAAAAACACTTAACGCAATAATTCATTTTCATTTACACAGCATGATGATGAACAGGGGAAGGGAGGTGGCACCTCAAAGTGTTTTTCAGTGTCTTCCACCTTGTCCGCGTTCATTGTTGCACTGTGTGAATGAAAGTGTGAAATACTAGCTCATTCAGCAACTGATTTCAAGCAAATTAATGCAAGTGGGGTGCTTGATGTGAGTAGCACTGATTTACTATAAATCAGAAGACCGTTGATATACTACAGTCTCATTGCAAGTCGTATTGATTGTGTAGTTTATGTTTGCACCACTGAGCTAAATTTTATAGCAATATTTTCTGGTTGTCTTTGCACTGTGATTATTATAGTGTATTGCACACAAATCGGTGATTTTGTTCTGTTGTTCTTCAGGCATTGTGACTACACAGCTGTAGTCAAGCTGCTACCAGGGAAATGCAACATATTCGGTTTTGTTAGAAAATATGCACGGTATAATGCAAGGGGCCTCCATCTTGACTATACTGCCAATTTTTCCTACCAATGAAGCTAAGGATGCTTTTGTGCAAATGTGAGCCTTTTTTTCCTTACGATACGTGCTTGCCCTTCGTCTTCGGCAAAAACAGGAATGATGTGATTGCTCCAGTGTACTATCATGTGAAAAATTGACACTGCGAGTGTGTGCCACACTATGCCTAACTGTGTGCAGGTGACATCTGATGAAATGCTCGTGCCATCATGGCCGGCGCAGCGAAATTGATGGACGTTAGTGACCTGTCTCGACATCAGGAGTGCTTGCCATTTTACATCTTTTCGCGTGCATTCGCTGGGATCTCTTAATTTTTCTCACGATAGTATGTCGAGACTTACAGCATCTCTATCAAGACATTCTACGGTACACCAACCACACCAAATCGAATGGTGCACCGACCACACCAGGAAACACTAAACCAAAGCACACCAGAGCCGGTATCAGACAACCGGGTCACTGCACCGAACACCTGACCAGAACACACTAAAGCACACCACACTACGCCGCATCAGGACCCGTGTCTGAAAATCCTGGTCTGGTCGGAACACCAGACATGGTCTCACCAGAAGCTGTGTCTAAAAAGCCAGTATGGTGTAAACATCAGAAACGCGCTGGTGTTTTTTTTTCGACTGGGTATATGGCATTTCTTACAATTGTGCTTATGAACTACTGGCGACGTATTGATTCCTTTAAATATAACTTTGATGCATATTGTTTTCTTCAGCTGTAGTTTAATTTGAGCCCTCTACATATTGTGAGTCCACATCAGATTAAGTTGGGACTTCAAAATTGCCTCATGTTGCGTTTGGATTTACAGACCTGAAAGCTTCATTTTGTACAAGCGTATTTCAATGAGGATTTGCTGCAGATAATATCTAGCCTACTAGAAGAAATTAGAACTAGCATTAGCATTGCTGTTCATAGTGGCAGCTGATGGTTATGTGCTTACATCACTCATGTAGCTCCAGACTACAATTTTGCCATGGTTCAATGTGGCCTTGAAGTAATGGCTTCACTTTTTCCTCTTGTCTTATTGTTTGGGAAGCATATGTCATTGAGTCATGCATAAAAGGAAATTAATATGATGATGCAAAGATGGGCGTTTAGAAGACAACAGATAATTTTGTTATTGTTAAGCTGAGTCACACCACTGCGATCATAGGTCTGTTTGCGTCCTGTGTATGATCCTGTTCTAAATACTTCTGATTTTTTGTTGACTTGCATATGGTTCCTCGAGGAGGGAGTTTTATGAAAGGTTCAATTCATAGTTTTCATGGCATATTTCACTTTGCATAATCTGTATATTCTATTTCAGATCAAAAAGCTAGCTCTCATTGGGGGTGATATGAGAGGTTCAATGTATGGTTTTCATGGCATATTTCAGTTTGTATAATCTGTCTAATCTATTTCAGATCAAAAAGCTAGCACTCATTGGGGGTGCGACAGCTGATGAGGCTACAAAACTTACTATGAAGACTGTAGTGAACATCCCTGTGGGCCTCAGGTACACATTGAAGGGGCGGGGAGAAAAATAAGCATTTAAGAACCTAAAGCTGTACAGCGCAATCATTGTGGAGTACATGTGACTCTTCTGAAAGTTATAGACATTTTGTGAACACACCATCTAGTTGCAGGAAAAAGCTACCTTCAATCTACCTAGTGTGGTTTTCAGCACTTCCGTTATCAATTATTGAGTAGCCATCCAAATTTAAAGGAGTAGATCACGTTCTTGGGCAAGTTGGTTCATAGCTTGAGTGGATAAGTTTAGAAAGATTTGAGTCACTTTTGTTCCCTACAATGCAGTATCCATACCATCACCAGTATCTTTTACCCTTTGCTTGTGTTGTTTTCCTTCACCCCTACCTCTTGGCTATAAATAAGCCGTGCGTGTATCCAATAAACAGTTGCAAGTAGCGCCTGTGTCGTGTCCATTTTTGCCTATGTGCCGTGTCTTTTGTGCGCTTTATCCACTCAAAATTTAAAGGACTATAGGTACCAAAATTTTGCTTGTGCGTTTTCTTCTTATAAACCATGCGTTAGACATTCTATACATGTACGACCACTAAATAATTTATAGTTGAATTTCATAGTGGTGGTTAAAAAGCGCAAACACACACGGACCAAGTAAGAGACGAGACACACAAACCAGCATTTACCTTACAACTGATCTTTTATTAAGAAGAAGCACGTCATATATACACACACGGAAAAACAGCGTACATTTGCAATGTCAACAAGACTGCTAGTGCTAGTAAAAGGTAAAAACGGCTTTAAAAGCATGTGTGTATCTGCAGAACCGCTACCCACTATGTAGCATATTGATTTCTCGAAGCAATAATGTAACAGATGGCGTTCTCACGCACCCATTACTTTTTCTGATAATATGAAACGCCTCAGCTACTTCTCTAGTGCGCTGGTCAGAATGAGCGAACAAGACATCAGCATCGTCAAAAAACGGCATACATTTGCACGTGAAACAATGCTTAGCTAGGTTAGTTTCCTTCTTGAAAGAATTAGCGTGGTCCATGAGCCGCGCGTTAACGCAGCGGCCAGTCTGGCCTATGTAGGTAAGGCCAGAGGACTGAGCGATTTGATACACTACGCCAGTCTTAGAGGGAACATATCTATTTTCATGATTTATGTTGCAAGCATTTCTTCTGCGCCCTTCATGCCTTCTTTGAACCGCCGCCTCACTCTTTCAAGCTTGTTAAGTGCAGAGAACAGAATCTTTACCCGATGCTTACTCCCCACTCTTTTAATTTCTAGCACCGAGTGTTCAGAGAAGGCCGTGACTTTACTTCGGAAGTTTAAAGTATGAAGGTATAGCAATGAAAGTGAAGGAAGCTGAACACTCTGCTAGAAATTTTCTTTAGCGTTAAGATGCACAAGCTTAAAGTTACTTTCCGGGCAAGCGTCTCTGAGCACAATTCTTGGCAGTTGTTTTGTGTCTACCTATCTTCGCAAACATTTGTCGTCTCTTCGCGTAAAGGATCCGTTTCTTGTACCTAATTCTGAGGCAGTAGATGATTTCCCCCGAAATGAGAGCCGGGCACAATGTGATGGTTTTAGCGTAGTTGTGGTTGATTTGTTTCATTCTCTTCCGCACTTTGAACTAATCCAGTATGTTCAGCATTGTATTACGAATGACAACGATGGATGCGTGTTCCAAAATCAGTGTGGAATAACTACAGGATCCTTTCTTTACCTATTATCTTACTACTTGAGTAACACGTTTGTTGAGTGGGATGGTCTACTTTATATGAAAAAATCGGGTGCGTGCAGAGGTGCAAAGGTAGGTCCCATTCTCAGTAACATTTATCTAAGCCGGGTTTATATAAAAGTTGAGACTGATCTAGCCGGTTACTGCATACGCGTTTTCCGTTATGTGGATGATTAGCTGGTGCTGGCTAGGTCCGTGAATCCCTAATTTGTGTCAAATCTTGACGTTTTTACACGTAATGGGTCGGGGCTGAGGTTCACAAATGAAGTCCCTCAAGAAACAGTCTTGCAATTTCTTGATTTTTAAATTGCCTTTAGAACCCAACCATATCTGCTGGCAGCCTTCCACTAGGAGTGAAAAGCCCGTTTTGAATTACAGGTTCTTTCATTCAAAGCTTGCAAAAAGTGGCATCGTTACGGGATGCTTAGTCATGGCAGTAAAGAAATATTATCATAAAATGATGCCCAGTTTCTTAGCCCTGGCAAACAGATGTAGGGAAGCTGGTTACCTGGACTCAGTTCTCGTTTCGAGTGCAGACAGAGTCCTCCGTGAGCTGAAATCGTCTGCAAGTACCTCGGGGCTGGAAAAGGGTTCGGAAAAAGGGAGACGAAAGGTAGTGGTTAGGCCTTATGTCCACATGCTATCGCACCGGATTAAAAGAGTGGGGAGCAAGCATGGGGTAAAGGTTTTGTTATCTGCACCTAACAAACTAGAAAGAGTTTGGCGGCGGTTAAAAGAAGGCATGAAGGGCGCAGAAGAAATGCTTGCAACATAAATCATGAAAATAGATTTGTTCCCTGTAAGACTGCCGTAGTGTATCAAATCCCCTGTCCTGTGGCCTTACCTACATATGCTAGACTGGCCGCTGGGTTAACGTGCGGCTCATGGAGCACACTAATTCTTTAAGAAACTAACCAAGCTAAGCATTGTTTCAGGTCCAAATGTACGCCGTTTTTTTATGATACTGAAGTCTTGTCCGCTCATGCTGACCAGCGCACTAGAGAAGTAGCTGAGGCGTTTCATATTTTGAGAAAAGTAATGGGTGCGTAAGTACGCCATCTGTTACGTTATCGCTTCGAGAAATCAATATGCTGCATACTGGGTAGCAGTTCAGCAGATATTCTCGTGATTTTAAAGCGGTATTTTTGTTGTACTAGCCCTAGAAGTCTTGTTGACACTGCGCTTGTGCGCTGTTTTTTCCTGTGTGTATATATGACGTGCTTCTTCCTAATAAAAAATCTGTAGTAAGTTCAGGGCTGGTTTGTGTGTCTCGTCTCTTACATGGTCCATGTTTGTGCTTTTGAACCACTACTACGAAGCAACACCAACTACCGGAATCTGCAGGTTTTCTACAATTTAATTTCTTCTTGATGCTGTTTACGTTTCATCAGTCGAACGATGACTGTGACGTGTAGTTGGTGTTTAACTCTCTTGAGGCATAAAAAATTAGTTAAATTATTGCAGACAGATCATTTTTTGTCATGGAAGAGGCTGGATTAAATGTCGTAGTGAATATAAATCTACATTTCAGCGATTGTAATAGTTTTTCTAGTTGCATCAGTTTTTTATTTTTATTTAGAACATACTGCTAGCCTCTTTCGAGGCTGTTGCAGGAATGGGAACAGGTTTGTTTTCTTTTTAGGTACGTCACAAAAGAAAAACATCACAAAGAAGATTCATACAACTGATATAACATTGTAAAATGGATAATCATGGGAGACTGCTTCAAAATACATGACGCAATATTAAGCAACACAGAAGCACGTTCAATGCTTCACTAAAAGTTCAAATAAACCATTATGACAGGTTACAAAGAAAACTGCTGAAAGATTCAGAATTAACAACATTTCTAGGTAACATATTTCATTCCCTGATCGCTTGCGGAAAAAAATGAATGAAAGGTGTTAGCATTAAACTTATACTCTGTTAAGTGCAGTTAATGTTTAGTTCTGGTTTTGCGTTTTGGTGAAGGAACTAAGTAGAGGTCAGAATCTATTTTTAGGGCACCGTTTAAGAGAAAGATGAATTTAAGGCGTGAGATTCGGTCACGGTTACTAATAGTGGAGAGATTTGCCTTGTTTAAGAGATCAGTTGGGGTGTCGTTACGTTTATATTTGTTAAAAATAAACCTGTGACCAAAACATCAACTTGATGACAGTCGGCATTCAGTCAATGAAACCAAAATAACTTAAGAGAAGATATTCGATTATAAATTATTTATTTGTAGGCAAATACAACGTGTTAATGCATGCATTTTGTTATCTAACACATCGTTTGACAGAAGAAAATACGCAATAAATTTAGGTGTCTATAGTCCTTTAATGGCTCATGCACCTTTCGGTTATTCTTGTTATGAATATTTATGGTTATTATGGTTACAGGTATTAATAGCAAACGAAATTTGCTGATATTTCAAGCAATGCACATTGTTGCATTGCATACGGCTATGAAGGATTTCCTGGCAGATGTGACTGCAATACTGTGCAAATTGATTTTTATCCACCATACTGAATATCAATTTGATATGTGTTTTTATTTGTTCACTTTTACATCTGCTGTGCAGTGCAGAATCCCAACAGCCACCATGGAAGGCATCGACAACAGAGTGGCTGCGTTCCTGCGGGGGGTGAGAGACTGGGATGGCGGTCGGAACGCTCGGATCAAGGGAGTGGACCCTTCACCCCAGTAATCTGGGCTTTGTAAACAAGATTGCGCAAAATATCTTGCAAAATAAAATAAATAACTAAGAAGCATTCTTACTTGCATTGTAATTTCAGTAGTAACGTGTACACAAAAAATACTGATTAAGTGAAGAAAGCCTCGCTGGGTTGGCAAGGTGGGCCTTAAGTATAATTGGGTCGGTGGGCCCAAAGGCATACAGCTATTGGTTCTATATGGGTCACTATTGTTGACTTCCCGCAAGTTATCACCTAAGTAGCCCACTGGGACCAGAATGGCTAGCCCACAGGGGCCCAGTACGGGCTAGTCCACGGGGTCCCAGAACGGGCTAGCCCACGGGGGCCCGGAACGGGCCAGCTCAAGGGGATCCAGCGCGGAGCTTTGTGGGGCTATGCAGTAGGCCCGCTGGGCTACCCTTGAGGGTCCCCCACGATGCTGAGTTGCAAATCACGCACATATCCCACGTCGGGCCCCTACGGGCAGCCCGTGCCGGGCCGCCCACAAGGGCCCGCAGTTCGGAGCCTCATTTGTGCTACATGGGGGAGCTTTAAGATCATCCACATTGTAATATATGGTATTGAAAGGCGGGTCATTGTGGAGCATTTCCATTCAGTTCAGGAACTGCGGATTTAGTTTCAACAAGTGTCCTACCTAATTCCATCGTTCTGAGTGGCATCTGAAGCAGCAGATAGTGGAGGCATCTTGGATAAGTCAGCTTCACTTACGGTGCGCAATGCCTGTTCACCGGGAGCCTTTAGAACAATTACTGTGCCGTCGTTTTGCCATGTGAACTTATAACCTGTCTTGAGCACGTGTACGTGCCAACCAAAGCAGGCGCTTGTTCTGCGGTGTCAGGTTATCATACAAGTTTACTTCTGACCTTCTTTTGCGATACATTATCATACAAGGTTACACAGGAGCTGCTTCGCCGCTTCTGCTTTGGTTTTCTTTCCTGTTTTCCTTAGGTTTTCGCGAGACAGAATGAATACAAACTTGTCGCCTTCGCTCAATCTTTGATGGAAGTTGACGCAGACCATTCAGTTATTTTTTCAACGAAGCAACACCGATGGTTGTTGCCAATTTATTCATTTTAGTTTGCAGGTTCTCATCTGGTATGAATAACGCGCTACACACAAACAAAAACGACAACTGGAACGAAGAACACAGGACAAGCGCGCACTAACAAATGAGATTTATTCTGGTACGAGGGTGCATAAATACATTTCATGCACATGCTGAAACAATCAATTCATTGCCAATGGCTGTGTCGCACGCTTCGTTTCTTGATTATATGTAACTCCTCACTTGATAACAACACCGAGGGTATGCTTACGCACTCGTTTTCACCGGCTCCCATATCTCAAAAGATTCTTTTATTTCTCTTTCTTTTCTTTTGCCCGAGCTAAAATTGTAGTCAGTTCAAAGTATGGTGAACATTTGTGATTTGCGCAATGGGGCAAGTGAAATAAAAAGCCTTTGAGATATGGGAGGCCGGTGAAAACGAGTGCGTAAGCACATCCTCGGTGTTTCTGTCAGGTGAGAAATTAAATCTAATCAAGTTACGGAGGAGCGTGCGACATAGCTATTGGCAATGAATTTATTGTTTCATCATGTGCAATAATTGTATTTATGTACCCTTGTACCAGAATAAATCTCACTTGTTACTGCGCGCTTGTCCTGTGTTCCTCGTTCCAGTTGTCGTTTTTGCTAGTGTGTAACGCGTTATGCACACCAAATGTACAACCAACTAGCCCACATTGCTGCCCTGCTTAAGGTTCTTATCCTCTTGAAATTCAACACTATGAATCACTGGGTTATTTCATCAACCATATTGTTCTAGTTTATTGAGTTGTTTGAGGCGTGAAACTTCTTTTTCTTGAGTTGATTTCTCCACGCGTTCAGTGCGAGCTAGTATGCTGGAAATAGCATGGTCTTGCTTAGTTACTCTGTCCAAAACTTCATCGTATCTGTCTGACATATGCTGTACGGAAGCTTGGAGACCGAGCACTATTTCGTTTATTTTGAGAAGTGAGTAAATCTTTCCTGCCAAAGGCATTATGAAAAGCAATTTTTCATCATGGCCTTTACTTTAGTGGTTAAGTCCTGTTCCCACGCTGAAGACAATCGAGTGGATATGTGGGGACTGCGTTCATTTCCAACAGGTGTGCATGTCTGGCATTTCCAGGTCCTTATACTACCATCACCTGCTCCGGCTCTTTGTGCATTCGTCGTTAACCCCGAACAGTTATCGATGTGGTAGCTGTTGTCACACTCAGAGCAGGTCACGAAGACTTTATTTTTTGGAAAACCAGACTGGCACACCGGCCAGGTCTCTGAAGCCATTTCTACATCAGTCACAATTGGCAGCAACAGTAGACATGCGAAGCAAAACAGAAAAGGCACCAACCTGAAAAACAGTGGGACCATGGCCTGAGTTGCGCGTGCGCTGCGTTGCTGCTGCTGCCAAAGTGGGCAGTTCATTTTCGTGTTCCCTGGAAAACAGTTATCCAGGCGGCGCTCGCAGTAGTTCGCAGGCAGGCACCCCAGCAGCGGTTATCTTTTCGCAATGACACGGGCTGATGCGTAGAAGAAAATGCTGAAAAACAGAGAAATCGTGGCCTGAGTTGCGTGTGATCCGTGTTGCTGCTGCTGCCAAAGGGCGAAAGTTGCGATACCATCGGCAAACTGTAAATCGTGATAGACCATAAAATGGCTTACAGTTACCTATGGACATCACCGTCATCAGCTTGAGTGCACCCGGTGTAGTGCAATGGCCTCAATTAACTCTGCTCTTTGCCAGCTGCAGCCATTCCATCCGCGCAAACTTTTTAATCTTATCCGCCCACCTAACTTGCTGTCGCCCACTGCTACGTTTGCCTTCTCTTGAAACCCACTCTGCTACCATTAAGAATCGGCGGTAATCTTGCCTTCGCATTTCATTCCCTGCCCAATCCCATTTCTTCTTATTGATTTCGAATAGAAGGTCATTAGCTCGCGTGTGTTCCCACACCCACTCTGCCCGCTTCTGTTCCCTTAAACTAAGATCTATCATTTTCTTTTCCATAGCTCGCTGCGCTGTCCTTAATTTGTAGAACACCTGTTCCCTCCGTTTCGACGCGGCCGACAACCTCCATCATCGTGCGTCAGGACAGTACCAGCTAGGCAAGGAGAGAAGTCATCCTAATGGGGGAAACGGTTTGATGGATGGATGGATGGATGGATGGATGGATAGATGGATGGATGGTAGGACGGACGGACGGACGGACGGACGGACGGACGGATGGATAAAGCTGAACTCTTTAAATCGAGTGGTGGTTCAAGCCACCTAGCCATGAGTTGTGAAATTTTACTCTTGTCTTGATTTTAGCCACCAATCAGATATCCTTCGCTTGGGTACTCCTACCCGCTTGAAAGGTAGTTTTCCTTCACTGTCCTTAAACCCCAACGCCTTGGGTAAATCAGCCCTGCTGCTTTCCACTGCATGCTGAAGCTCATTGCAGAGGATCATCAAGTGTTCAGCCGTTTCCTCCCCCTCTCCACAGGCAACGCATAACGTGTCCATCTCGTGGTACTTGACTCTATATGTCTTAGTCCACAAAATTCTCGTCATAGCCTCAAACAACAAAGAGCGTGCCCTACAATTATCATAGATATTTTCTTTCGCAATTTCCTGCTTAAAGACCTTGTATGTTCCGAGTGCCGATTTCGTCAGAAACTCTGTTTCCCACGGAGCTCTCTCGGTTTATTTAACCTTTTTTTAACCGATAATTGCTGATCTGCCCCCCGAATGCTGTCCAAATTTTTGCTTGTCTATTTTCTACTTCGCTTTCGTCATTTCGTGCCAACATATCATACTTAAAGGTCTCTGAAAACATTCCCTGCCCAGCGCTTTTCCCCTATTTTTCTCGATCGCTCCTCAAATGCTATCTTTCTGCTGGATTCTTTGCTCTCGAACGACGCCCATCCCATATCACCCTGTACCCCCCTATTTGGTGTATTGCCATGGGCTCTCAAAGCTAGCCTCCCTACGCCGCGTTGTTTGATTTCTAACCTTGCTTGAACATCTGGTCTCAAGCACAGGACAACATTGCCGAAAGTCACACTAGGAAGCATCACCCGTTTCCTGATCCCTGTTACCACTTGATACCTATTGTAATTACCCAGTGCCCTATTTTCCATAAAAGCTGCATTCCAACTAGCTTTATTCATTACATATTATTCATGCTATGTCAGATACTGCGCACCGTTACTTAACCACACCCGAAGATACTTGTACTCATCCACTACTTATAGCGTGAACTCCTGTATTCTAAGCTCGCTGCCCTCATTATTAAATATCATGACTGCTGATTAATACTTAATAAACATGAAACCTAATCTATCTAGCCGCCGCGGCGGCTGAGTGGTTATGGCTCTCGGCTGCCGGCCCGAAAGGCGCAGGTTCGATCTCGGCCGCGGCGGTCGAATTACGATGGAGGCGAAATTCTAGAGGCCCGTGTACTGTGCGATGTCAGTGCACGTTAAAGAACCCCAGGTGGTCGAAATTTCTGGCGCCCTTCACTACGGCGTCTTTCATAGCCTGAGTGGCTTTGGGACGGTAAACCCTTAAAAACCAAACCAAACCTGATCTATCTACGTCTGTATCACAAATGTCTGTCAACTTCTGCAAATCTTCCTTGTTTTCAGCCATTAGCACTTTATCATTCGTGTACATTTTTTCCTGTAATGACTGTTTAATCCACTCTCCTTGCTTGAAAAAAAAAAGGTTGAAGCCTAGTCCGCTCCTCTCTAGTTAATTCTCTAACCCTTGCAGGTGCAACATGAACAACAAAGGAGACAGAGGTGATCCTTGCCTATGCCCCTATGTATCTATTTAGACCCTGATCTATTATTTTTCTGTTTTTATAAGCACCGTGTTACCTTTATATATACCTTTTAAAAGATTAATTACTCCATCTTCCACATCCAATGTACCCAGTATGTGTCCCAGGAATGTTCTTGAATAACGTTGTCGTAGGCTAACCTGATATGCAGAAATGCTGCCACAGGGGCCAGTGTTGCGTTTCAGTAATATCTGTACACTGCGTCAATGAAAACAGATTGTCCTGCAAACTTTGTTTCTGGAACCATATTGTAGCGGAAGCAGCGAAGGGAGCGCTATCTCGAAGGTTGTTCAGAACTCCGCGGAGCCATCGAGGGTCTCTTGTACCGCATTTACACGTGCGACCTTAACCACAGTTAAGGTAACTACGGTTCCCCGTAACTATAGTTTGCCGCGCTCACACGGCAGACGAAACTGCAGTTACGCCACCTAGCCACAGTTACCCAAACCGAGCTTGCTGACCACCGTTTGCTACCTTAACCGACAAGATGGCGGCGCCCGTGGCAGCAGCAACATCGAAGGACTCGTCCTCACAGAGTTGTGTCATCTGGCTTGATTCAACAACAGCGACCCTGATACGGCCCTGGCACACATCTGACACGGATCTGACACGGTAACACGCGCAACGCTCGGATATATGCTGTGATTGTAGCGCAACTGAACGCCGGGCTGCCGTCGGGACAAGGCCCATACATCAGCAAACAAGTGAAGCTGAAACTGGAAAACCTCAACAAGAAATACGGTAAGTGCGACCTTTACCGAACGATGCTCGTGCCATCGGATTCTTGGCGCTGTTTTCATAGTGCAGCTGAACTGCTTAAGCCAGCCTCGCATGTGCGACAGTAGCTTGTGTTGTCGCTGGAGCAACGCGTCGACTCTCTTCGCCGTCGTCTCACAGTTCTCGATTGTCGAAGACGATCTTGAGAATGCATTGTTGAGGGAGTAAGGACTCGAGAGTAATGTCCTCAGGCAGGAGCAACATACGCAGCACTTAGAATCTCCGCTCGTGCACACGTGCATGGCTCTGCATGCAAACTTCGTCTTCCTCGTTACAAACGTGTTATTCGTCGTTTTTATTTGCAAATTGCGAGCTGAAGCGCTGACAGCATTGCTGTACGCGTCGCTATTTCTGGCCACCTGCTAGAGCAACAATGTAGTTAATTGAATTTCTGGATTTATTTCATATTTCTTTACCAGGCTTCACTGTGTACTACCAGCATTTGTGAAGTAGTATACACAGTGAAGCCTGGGATAGATATATGAAATAAATAAATCTAGAAATTAACCAAGTAAGATATTGCTAGAATGACAATAGTTGAACCATAATGCTCAGTCGTGGCTTCAATTGCAAAGCAGCAATTAGCAGGAAGTAGTTTATTCACATTGCAAATGTAAATTGCATGCATTAATTACAGCACTACCTGTGCATATGCATTAGACATTTATCTATGATATTTCATTCTTGCATTGAGAATGTGTACAGTGAAGCTTAATCCACTGAGGAAAATGCTGTGATCACAACCTTCAAATGTTTTTTTAGCAACACATTGAATAGCTCACATCAGTTTTATTTGTGCAGGCTGCTGCGATGGACAGGCACTTCAACTGGGTCACCTAGTGTCCCATGGATTTTCTACTAGCAGCTCCAGATTCCTCAGCTGCCTTACAATCAGCGATGACGGGCGAGTCGAGGAAAGTTTAGAGGTGATTTGTGATTTATACCATTGCGTGTAATTTGTCATTCAGATCACTTCGGAATTCTATTGCTGCTCATTTCTCAGTGCGGAACTTATACTCATTATAAAATGCTGGCCAACAATAGGTAATAAAGAACAGATTCGAGCACTTGTGTAAACCACTCCAACAAACATGGGCACTGGCCTCCACGTCTACATTTTTGCCTTGTGCTGTTGTTTTTTGTCATGAAACGTGAACCAACTAGCCAACCAACTCACACTGCTCGTCCATAAATCCTTGTTTTTTTTTTTAGCAATTCTACATATCGGTAGTTAGCTGGTGGTCTCCCCATATACTTAAAGTTGCCATGCCAGAGAAAAGGCCGCTTTGTTGTACACGGAGTTCAATGTGCATTGCTGGTTTAGGTTACGTCCTTTTTATTTCGGGTGAGAATCATGTCAAAAGGCACACACTGCGGATGGATACGACTTACGTCTCTAGTAAGATGAAGTTATGGCACGCACCAGAACTACGGTGCCTTTATTTGTGTGATATATTAATATAGCTAGGACTGTATGACAATTCATCTTTCACACCTGTGAACATGCAGCTTCACCTTCATCCTTCTCTCTTGTAGATGCTCATCTTCGTCCATTGATTCTATTAGCAACTGGGCTCGAATACAGTGGACTAATACATCAACCTGTGGATCATAAGCTGTTATTGCGAACTTTTGTTTCTCTACAGGGACACTGAAGCGAAGTAGCAAAGAAATAATAAATTTCTATGTGATATCTGTAATGTCCAATTATTTCAATAAAACAAAGTGGTGGGCTAGTCGGTGATTCATACTTGGAATGAACGACAGCGTAAAAAAGGACAACCATTGAAGAGAAGCGTTCTTTGTGTCGTGTCCTCTTCTGCGGTTGTCCTTTTTTGCGCTGTCTTCGTTCGAAGTACATAAGTAATATCTGTATTGTATTGCGTTTCTGTCTATGAGCTCTTTGTGCATGTTTTTTGTATTTAATGCCATTTCACATAAAATACGCTCAATTGCAGGTTCAGTGCAGTCTATTCCTTCTTTCTGTATCATCCCATTTTTCGTGCTGTTTTTAAGCCTTGAATGATAAACCAACTGACCTAGCAATCCTTCCTTTGGAACCATTGGACAGATTGGGGGGGGGGGGGGGGGTGTAGAGTAAGCTACTCCCACAGCCATGGGCATTAATGGCAATCGGGGGCGGAAATGCCACTTGCGTCTTCAAATCGCAGCGCCTAGATGTGCCAGAGTTCGCACCTCACTTTCCATGTACTCCTGTTCAACTCAACCTCATCAGCTCGGTTTACCCTTGATCAACCATGCCCCACATGCTTGCAAATGTTTAACATATTGCTTGTTATTGATATTGACCAGTTTGATATACTGTCTTGTTCAGCTGTTCATTCATTTATTTATTTGTACATACTGCGAGCCATAACTTTGGCCCAAGCAGGAGTGGCACACAATTATAAAAGCCATAAAACCATTAGCCGCAACAGCCACAAGTCACTTAAAGGACATAAAATCCAACATTCATCACAAAACCAACACTAGGAGCCGTAGAAAAATTCCCCAATTCCTTCACAAAATATTTCGAGTCACATAAACCTAAAGGAAGGCGATTGCACTCCGCAACAGTATTCAGGAAAAAATTGAACTGAACCCATTGGTTCATGTGAAAGTTGGGGCTAGGGAATGCTGATGTACGTCTGGATCTTCATATATCTATTTATGTTCAGGAAAACAAAAATTTGAACCGCTGGCTTCTTTCCAGTTTGGCCATCACAAGTTTGTGTTTTTTCTAATATATTGTGGAAGCGGATGATTGCTCTCTTTTCTGAAATGATAACATGCTGACTTGTATGTTTCATTATGTGGAGCTTCCAGTTGTCAATGAGGCACTGGACGGCTCAGAAATGCTCCTGTCATGGGAGGACAGCCTGGCTGAAGGAAGCAGAAGAGACGACCTCTCACAGCATGCGGCAAGCTCTCCCATTTACAGTGCCAGTGCTGCAGTACCTGTACTGCAAAGCACAGGCAACAGCAGTGGCGACATAAGCAGAGCCAGTGCTGGCGCAAGCAACAGTGCCACTGCAGGGGCAAGGAGCAGTGCCGGTGCTGGCACAAGCGCCAAAAGAAGGGAACCCCAAAAAAGCCGCCACAAGCGACAAGGATCTACTATAGAGCAGCTAGTTGCCGTCCATAAAGGAGAAAGCGAGGCAGCAGCAAAGGCCGACCGCAAGGCACACATAATGCGCAAGATAATGGTGCGCCTCCACAAGGAAGCGAATGCCATAAATGCGAGCATGGTGCAGCTGCTTGCAAAATTTCTAGACAATAAAGAAAATAATAACTCGCTCAATAAAGAGTGATCAGAATAGCTGGAAGTTATTTGATTTTACAGCATGTGATAAGATGAAAGGTATTTTACTGCTGAAAGTTTTGTGTTGTGTTTTGTGTTGTGCTTGACAAGGTACCAACAAGTTGCTAATTGGCAATGTGGCTAGACGATGGCCAGTTATACACGAAAATTATAAGCAAACAGCAAGTGATAGAATAGCTGCCAATACGCAGACCATGTGACAAAAACCAAACTATGAAAAAGGTAGTACAATGGCAATGAAACAGCAGCATAAACAGCAGTGCTCAACAAGCATGAATCATATAAAATGGAAAGCTCATGCTGGCATTTTACTATCGTCTGTAAGCAAAACTGTTTGAAGAAAGAGATTTTTTTACAGGAAGTAATGAAATCTTCATTATTAGCTCATGAGAGATGGTTGCCTGTAGGTGAAGGTTTGTTTGTCATAAGGAATACTAGTAGTTGGTACGAACGACTTCGTTTTGTAGTTTAACAAGAACCAATAATTAACATTAGCTATATATTTTTCTGAAAGCCTGGCCACGACGGCGGCTTTTCAATGGAGGTGTAAAGCAAGACACTCGTGTACTGTGCAATGTTGGTGCACGTTAATGAACCCCATGTGGTCGAAAATCCTTCACTGCGGCATCACTCATAGCCCAAGCCGCTTTGGAACGTTAAAACTCCCTAAACCAAACCTATTTTATGAAGAACATGTAGGTTATGAAAATTACACTAGTTGTAACCCTCTTAACCTTCACCCCAGTAACAAGTATGCATCATGTGCCTGCAATGGTAGCCATTTAGGGTGAGCCCAACCCAGAGTCTGCTCCTTCAATAATGTGCGTAGCTCTGTTCAGGGCTGTTCCCTCTTAGTAGAGGAATCCTTCTTAGCTGCTCTTGAGTTCCCCACGGACTGGGTTATAGCTCAAGGCAAGGTGCTTGGCCAAGGCGCCCCGACAGCCACACCTGGCGTCTCTTCCCGGTTGCTTGTGCACACCGGCTGAGGCCGCCTTCCATCAGCGCTCTGCACCACACCAAACTAGCTTGAATCACAGCGGTCACTAAGTTGCTCACAAATGTTGTACAGCACACAAGCAGCACGGATCACATAACTGACATTGTGGATTCCATACTCAAGACGTGCCTTGACACGTCCAAAAGCATTTTCGACAACACGTCTGGCACTCGGCAGCCGGTAGTTAAAGGTCTGTGAGGGGGACCCAGAGGCACCTGGAAGGGGTACAGCTTCATCAGGTGCGTCTGCAAGGGGAAAGCGTGATCACCAAGAATTGTGCCAACTCCCACACCTTGAATGAGCTATGTTTCTTGTCGGAACAACTCACTAGCCAGAGTAGCTGGCAGTCGAGACTTCTGAAACAGTGCCGGGTCATTGTTCCTACCAGGGCTCCCAACATTCGTGCATAGGAACCTGTATGTGTGGTCGACGACAGCAAGTACAGCGACACTGTACCACCCCTTATGATTGTATTATTCAGCAGCTTCTTGCTTTGGGGGGCACACCTCTCTATGACAGCCATCCACAGCACCGACACCTTGAGAGAAACCACAGACTGCTGTGAATTTACACATGTGCTCGTAAAGCTCAGCTGGTGTTGGAAAATGCACAAATCGTGCTTCCAACTACTCCGCTACCACGCCGGAAAATTCGCGAAATATTAATTTAACCCAGTGACTGCTGTGAATTTACACATGTGCTCGTGAAGCTCAGCTGGTGTTGGGAAATGCAAAAATCGTGCTTCCAACTGCGCCACAACCACGCTGCAAAATTCGTGAAATATTAAATTAACTGACGCAGTGCTCACGCCAAACAAGTTGGCAGCAGTCCGCTCTTCTGCTGATGTTGCGAGGCGGTACAAGCCGATAGCCACGCGTTTCTCCAGCGGAATCGCTTTCCGCATGTTGGTATCTTGCCGGCTCATGCGTCCACAAACAGCCACCGTCTACCGGAATGTGCCGCGGTTGATCCGAAAGTTTTCTCGGAGTCCGCTGTCCGGAAGGTGCGGAAGCGTGGTCTCGTCCCACGAGTCTGGGTGCGGGTACGCCGACAGATCACGGACGGACAGGTGCGCCGCCGCCAACAAAAAGAGCTTCGGACGCCCCCGGTGTCACTTTCTCGTCTCTTCAAGCATGACAATTTCAGCGCTCAGCGCCAGCATCTGTACGCGCAGGCGTTGTAGCGCTGCCTGATGCGCCACGAATGCAGCCCAAAATTGAGTGTCGCCCTCGATCGTTCACGACAGGCCTGCTAAGGGCCAACATAGGCTTGACACACAAGACGTCCGAAGGATCTTAATTACACAAACACAGCACTCACTCTGAAAGAAAAGCCACGATAATAAACAACGATAGCAGCGAGCACTGATGCGTCGCAGCGAGCAGTCACGGGAAAAACAGGCTGAAGTAGCCAAAGTAGAACGCGCAGTCGGCTAAGAAGTCGACTGTGATCATTGTTTAGAACATGTTTTTAGATTTCGGCTAACGACAACCACAAGCACAAAGAAAAAAGTTTTAAAGTCGGCCTTAGCACAAGAAACAACGTTTTTCCTCTTATGTGTTCTTTTCAACGTAGCCCTGCTTAATAATACGCCTGAGTGGGCGACGTTTTAACTTCAATGAGGCGAGTATCACATGATCTGTTTCGTCGCACTAACCGAGATGGCTAAACTGTGTTTAAGCGCAGCGAACTGCAGTTAACTCTAACCGTGGTTAAACGCCTTAACTGTATTTAGGCTCAACGACGGTAAAGGCTGCCCGTGTAAAGAGGGTATTAGGGAATCGGTCAGAGTTGCGAGCGGTTGCAGTCTTACGCTCTCGTCACCCTCCGCGGCAGGCGCACGGAGATCCGTCGTGCCTTTTCGCTAGACTTCTGTTTCCAGGCAGCGAAGCGAGAGCAGCAAGCGCGCGCTCTCGGCACCTTCCTCAGCAAAATTCTCGGGAATGGCTTTACCCCAAGAATGCGGCGCGCACGGGAAGACCCGGCCGCCAGTGCCGGCGAATGCAAACGTTCGCCGCCGGTACCTCTGAAGTCGCGTCCCGGCCCCATCCGGTAAGTCGGAAGCCCTTCTTACGTATCTTTCTAGTTCCGAGGAGTGCCTCGTTGATGATGTGTAGCTAGCTGGCTCGATCTGTATATTATTTGCAAGTGCAATAAATCGCATAAGATTGTTCATGCTTTGTTGTCGCTCCCTTTGTTGCATCGAGCACGGACCCCTCCACGGTTCGCGAGCGGGAACGCGGCATCCATGGGGTGGGAGTGCGGGGCGGAAGGCCGGTTCCCCATATTTCACAAACTTTAGTTTAACCCTCTTTGTTCGTAGCTACTTATTTACGTTTGAATAAAGAAAGGTGGTCATGTCAGCCTCCCACTGGTCGAGAGCAGAGTTGAATAATTCGCATTTGTTTAGAACGTGTCTAGCAAAACCTAGGATATTAGATATGCATGCAGGTGATGCACGTCAGACTATGGGTTCCCTGCTTCATTGCGCACCGAAATAACCATTGCGTCCAGGAGGAAAGGGTGGTGTTCAGCGCTTTCGGTTCAGGATTGGGCTCGCATTTTCTTATTGCTGTTAGTTTCAGGATTAAAGATGTAGCACGCGTTATTAATGACCATATGGTTATGCAGAAAGCGGTAGTTTGGAGACCTAGGCCGGATTTTCAGAAATTGTGTTAATTTATTGCGTGCTATGGACGGGTGAAGGAAAAACATCTGATCCGGAAACGTTCTCGCTAATTAGCTATGCATGGAAGCCAGTAGGTTCACCTTATATTCGAAATAGAAAAATTTTATAATAGGCCGATATTTCAATGGTGAAGAAAGTGGTACTGTTTAGCATAGTTAAACCAAGTAGACGCACTAAACATGTGTTTAGCCTGATTGGATCATGATTTTGCTTTGCTGGGTCATCGGCAGGTCTGGCGACGAAATTATACTCGCGATAAGGTGTGATCAAGGCTAAGCTGGTCTGATCTATTCGTGCCGCAGATGGAAGTTGATGAAGGCGACGAAGTGCGGTGCAGAGCGCGAGAGTGTGTTGCAGTTTTACAAGATGTGTGAAAGGCTGCGGCTATAGCATTTCGGTTGATGGATATCGTCCAATTACACTGTGTAAAGTAGAATACAAACTTGTTGCAAAGGTTCTTTGCAGTCGTCTGCAGCTAATTGTCGCTGACATAATAGGCACCCACCAGGTCTTCGGTTTCAGAGGCCGCAACATCCAAACCCATATTCACATTGCAGTTCAATATTCGAGACAGTATCATATGAGAGCGGACAAGTAGCTCTAATTCAGATTGACCTTGCCAAGGCATTTGATAAAGTTCGCCAGGATTTCTTGTTTCTGGTCTTAGAGTATGCATATATTGGAAATGTTTTGCTCAGGGCCATAAGAATATGCTGAAAAGAAGCCTACAGAAGGCTAATTGATAACCAAGAGCTAACAAAACCTATTCCATTGAAATTAGCTGCTCACCAAGGCTGACCATTATCATCCTTGTTGTTTGCCTTATATCTTGAACCCTTTTGCCTTAGTAAGCATAATTAACAGCGCAACTATCCGCCGTTTCTCCCTAGCGCAATGTGAACTTAAGATAGCATCATCTGCCTATGCGACATCATCTGCCTATGCAGATGGTGTCGCCCTCTTTAGTTCTGACAAAAAGAGTGTGCTTCAGTAAGATGCACAGTCAGGCTACTTGGATTACGTTCATTTTAAAGGAAAAATACAGCGCGAACAGAGACGACGGACGAAGAAGAGGTGCACAACACAAGCGCTGTCTCCCAACAAAACTTTTATGAGAAAAAGTTTGCAGAGGGCATGCCTTAGCCACGAACTTGACCAACTGGACGACCAACCGCTATCCGAAAAAAGAATTCTACAACATCGAAAGGACCTACCGTCGCAGAAGAAGGCCGTGCAAGCGCTTTTGCCCTTCTTAAAATCTACCGGCCTGTGTGAAAGACTTTAACTGGAACGCCTTGTGTGTGTGTGTCTCCATGTGTGCACGTTCTTCTTTTTATTATTTTTTTCTTCTTTTTTTGCGTTTTCCTCTCTGTCATCTTTCTAACCCCTATCCCCCATCCCCAGTGTAGGGTAGCAAACCGGAGACTCACATCTGGTTAACCTCCATGCGTTTCCTTTTCATTTTCTCTCTCTTATGAGGAAAACACATATAAAAGCGGCCGAAAAAAACGGCGAAGTCAGCAATCACATGAGGCAATCAACACAAGGAACAAACTCAAAAACTGAGAAGATAGCGCGGGGCACCCTTTTCTATGACCCATGGCAAATCAGGTATTGTCCAAGAACCTTATCTCCGCATCAAATAATGTGATAGAGCGCTGGCTGATGCACGCTCTATTTTTCTTTATGAAAAACGCTTCCATAATCTCTCTGGTACGCTGGTCCCGGCGCCGGTACAGTACCTCGGTTTGCTCAAATATCGCCGTAGAGTTCTTTTTATTTTCGCACTGAGCGCAATGTTTTGATACAGCGGACGATGCTTTTTCGTGTTCTTTTAGGCGGATATTTAAGCAGCACCCGGTTTGTCCAATATACAGCTTTTGACAAGTGAAAGGAGTCTGGTACACCATCGAACGCACACAATGCACAAATCTTGATCTGTGCCGCAGGCGTTGAAGCTTTAGGGGTGCTGAACAGACGACGTCAACACTAAAACGACGACCAACATTCCTCAGACTGAGTGCCATGCGAAGCACGTAGGGAATGGCTACTGCTTTCTTTGTGGCTCCGGTTTTTTCACCTCTGTTCGTGGTTCGGAGCTCCCTGATATTGCCAATTAGTTTTTCGCATTGACGTGTTATAAGACAGGGCGACATACCTGCCGGGGTCAGTTGTTGCACCTGCAAGGAAACGCAGTCTGCTACGGAGTGCGCACAAGAATTTTCTAAAGAAGGCCTTAGGCAGGAGAGGGCTATGCCGTTTTTTACAGTTTTGTGTCCCCTCAACAAAAGTTCACTATCTGTTTTTTGGAGCATGGTTCATTGACCCAACAAGTATGGCCCTCCTTGAACATCAGTGTAAGATCTAGGAACTGAAGTTCATCTTTTTCCGGCATTTTCGAATGTGAAAATTAAACCCATCGCGTTTTCTTTAAACACTTTCAACACATCAACCGGACGTGGTGCGCGCCCTCCTTTATATACTACAACCAGAAAGCCATCTACATATCCCCAGATCTTAATAGCAAGAGCGTCAAGATTTTCACTGCTTGAGCTACTTTTGCTAGAAAAAATACTACTGAGTATCCGGGCTACACGAGAACCGATAAACACACCCTGTTTTTGCAAGAAAATTGTCCCCATCCATTCCACAAAAATTGAACACAGGTAAAAGGAAAGCAGTTCTAAAAAGGCTTCTACTGTGATACCGCTGCGACCAGTAAAAGCTACTTCATTGTTCTTTAGTGTGATGCATTCCTTCACGGTGGTCAAGAGCTTGTCATTAGGTAGAGCATATTAGAAATCTTCAACAGCAATGCTAAATCCAAAACAGGTTCCTGGGTTACTATCTTGGAGGTAATGAATGACCGCCCGTGAGTCAGGAACTGCTGTTTTTTTGTTGTTTTTATGTGTTTTCCTCCTAAAATTTTAGTTGCGACACAGCGCTTGTGTTGTGCACCTCTTCTTCGTCCATCGTCTCTGTTCGGTCTCTATTTTTTCTTTAATATGAACGTAACCCAACTAGCCCAACTGTCCATCCTACTACAGCAAATTTCTTGTACATCAGGCTCTTTTCTATGGTCTAATGCCTTCTTTACAACCTTTCTTTACCCCCTCCTTGTACGCTGTGTATGAGTGCAAGGTTCGTGTAGCATCATGGCACATCATGACTGGACCCTGCCCAGCTGACATACAGATCATGTGTGTACCCTTACTTCCATCCGTGGGACACTCGAGAAGAATGTGGCGCATGCTACGCTCGGAATGGTGTCGGCAAGCCCGCTTCTTGAAGGCCTGCCTACGTATTTCCTTTGGAAAAGAAGGTGATAACCGGCGTCAAGCACGAACTCTTAGAAGCTGGACGAAAGCTGCGGTTCAGACCATCGAGTTTCTGTGGGCTTCTGTACGTCCCCATCTGCCGTAGAAGAATCGGGCGGTAAATTCCAGCCAGGACGTCCCTCTGCTGGGAGGTGCACAGATTCCGCCGCAGCACAGGGAATTGCTGAAGCTTGGCCCCATGTACTGCTTTGAACCAGTGTTGTCTCCGCCGGAAAAGGTGGCTCTGGTGAAGAACATTGCCTGCCGCGTTACCGACGAAGACCGTCATCGCTATGTGGTGGAGTGCGTGGACGCATTGACAAAAACTGTAGGCAGGCCACGGAACTCTAAAAACATGCGACCTTTAGATACGTTCCTAAGTGAGAATGAATTGCGCCTCATGGTGCCGGATCAGGAAGGATTTCTCGTTGTGCTTTCCGAGGCATCATAATCGCAGGAAGCTGGAGCGGCAATTGATAAAAACTTTAAACAGGTTAAGGTGAAGTGTGAACGAGTATGGAACGTGCAGTTCGAATGCTAACGAAGTGTAACCTCATTTCGCTTGCTTCTAGTGTAAATAAGCCTTCAGCTTCAAGTCTGGTAATGTTTTTTGCCGCAAAAACACACAAACATAGTATCCCCTTCCGCACAATTGAGTCCGAGCGCCACTCTTGGCAACACACAGTATCCAGTTATCTACAAAAGAACCTCAGCGCCTTAGCAGTAGTCAACCCCCTTGTAGTTCCTGACTCGCAGGCGGTCGGTCAGTGCCTCCAAGGTGGTAACCCAGGAACCTAGTTTGGATTTAGCATCGATGTTGAAGATTTGTACTGTGCCCTACCTCATGACAAGCTGAACTTCTGTAGAATGGCTGGAAACAATTTTCTTGCAAAAACAGGGTGTGTGTATCAATTCTCGTGTAGCCCGGACACACAGTAGTATTTATCTAGCAAAAGTAGCTCAAGCAGTGAAAATCTGGACGCTCTTGTTATTAAGATCTGGGGATATGTAGGTGGCTTTCTGGTTCTAGTATATAAGGGAGGGCACGCACCACGTCCGGTTGATGTGTTGAAAGTGTTTAAAGAAAACGCGATCGGTGTAATTTTCACATTTGAAAATGCCGGAAAAAGATGAACTTCAGTTCCTAGATCTTACACTGATGTTCAAGGAGGGCAACACTTGTTGGGTCAATGAACCATGCTCCAAAAAACCGATAGTGAACTTTTGTTGAGGGAACAAGAAACTGGTAAAAAACGGCATAGCCCTCTCCTGCCTAAGGTCTTCTTAAGAAAATTCTTGTGTGCACTCCGTAGCAGACTGCGTTTCCTTGCAGGTGCAACGGCTTACCACGGCAGGTTTGTCGCCCTGTCTTATAACACGCCCATGCGAAAAACTAATTGGCAATATCAGGGGCTCCGAACCACGAACGGAGGTGAAGAAACGGGAGCCAAAAGAAAGCAGCGGCCATCCCTACGTGCATCGCATGGCGCACAATCTGAAGAATGTTGCTCGTCGTTTTAGTGTTGACGTTGTCTGTTCAGCACCCCTAAAGCTTCAACGCCTGTGTCCGATGACTGGGACAGATATCCTAGAATGGAAGAAAAAATGCGTGTTCTGTGCGGCGCCGATCAAGATGTGTGGATTTTGTGCTTTCGGTGGTGTACCAGATTCTTTCCACTTGCCAAAAGGTGTATATCGGACAAACCCGGCGCTGCTTCAATATCCGCCTAAAAGAACACGAACAAGCATCGTCAGATGTATCAAAAGATTGCGCTCAGTGCGAAGATAGAAAGAACTGTAAGGCGATATTTGAGAAAACCGAGGTACTGAACCGGCATCGGGACCAGCGTACCATAGAGATTATGGAAGTGTTTTTTATAAAGAAAAATAGAGCGTGCATCAGCCAACCCTCTATCACAGTATTTGATGCGGAGATGCGGTTCTTGGACAATACCTGATTGGCCATGTGTCATAGAAAAGGGTGGCCCGCGCTATCTTTTAAGTTTTTGAGTTTGTTCCTTGTGTTGACTGCCTCATGTGATTGCTGACTTCGCCGTTTTCTCGGTCGCTTTTAAATGTGTTTTTCTGATAAATTTTAGTTGGGAGACAGCGCTTATATTGTGCACGTCTTCTTCGTCCGTCGTCTCTGTTCGTGCTGTATTTTACTTTTAAAATGAGTCTGCTTCAGGCATTACATTTAGCTCAACAGTTTTGTTTGGTATCAGGGTGGCTCTCATTTTAGATAAATCCTAGCGGTTTCAGTTAGGCCATTGGGGTATAATAACGCCATGACATTTAGGTGGGATAAGCTGGGACTGGGGGAGCCTTCAGTACTTAGGGGTTCTTCTTCACCAAATTCACAGCAGTGGAGCCTACTGGGATTCACAGATAATCGCCATGAGGCGAAAAACACCGGCTTTGATGGGTAGGGACCTGCCGGTGTTCGCTCGGGCTTAAATCTGCAACGTTTTTTTATTCGCAAAACTTGCCTATGTGCTGCAGGTTCTGCACTGTGCGAGAAAGTGCGGCTGATGCACAGAATATCTGCTACCTTCGTATGGCGTTCCCAATGGCAGCCCATGGGTCGTGATGACCTATTTCTTTCTCTAGAGTTTAGTGGAATAGGCCTTGTTCAATTATTCGTGCGTTAGCTTGTTTTGAGTTTTTCTTTTCCAAATCGGCAAACCACCCTTTTTGTGTATCTGTGCTTATCAGGTGACTCAGTACTCCTTTGCCTTTCCTATTCGAACCGATGGTACACACTCGTGAGCGTCATTTATGGGGACTCTAAAGTAGTTGCTGACACCGTCAATTTCCTCACTGTGCGTTTTTCTTTAAATTACCTGTATAGCCTGTCCAGTAGGCAGATGACTCAGGTTTTAGAGTATATATTTACTGTACCGTTGTATCGGAAACCTTTTCTGGAGTTCCTTGACACCAGCGTTTTAAAACGTGTTAGGCGAATGTGCATTTCTTCTGCTACAAAAACATTAGTCATGGATTCATGCTAAGGAGATGCTTGTGCCATGGACGCTGAATTGTCGCCTGTGTAGTACACCAGAGACAATCGAGCAGTGTTTTATCCTCTGAATTAATGCTGTTCTTCTGGGACATATTACAAAGAACAGTTAAGAAGGAAATTGACATCACACCTTAAAGTATCCGTTTTTTGCCTGTGGATAAAAACTGTGTTGTGCCATATGATCTCTTCATGTTGCTGCATCTAATTAGTCTCTTAAAAAGCCGCATGATGAACCGCCACGCCGAATCACCACGGTCGTCGAAGTCTTTGTTTCTTGAGCAATGCGCTTTGGGGTGGGCAGTATAAGCTGCCCTGCAAGAGCCGCCTAGCTGGCTCCTCTATCTGGTTGCATGTGTGTGCCTCCCAAACTTTTGATGTTTTGGAAGGTGGGGTCATGGAGGGGAATGGTGGTCTGGTGTTTGTTGTTGCGTAAGCATGCTTAGATTTTTTTGGGCAATATTTCGATGCAATAAAGAAAAAACTACGGCGATAGCATAGTGCTCTCATGCAGCGGCCAGCGAAGTCTATCTGTCAGCGCCGCCTTTGGAGAGAAACGCAGTCGCAGCAATATGTTTATTTCTGCATGGGCTGTTTCGATTCTAAATTTGGTCAAGGTTACCGTCAAGGCAACCTTCTCATTGGTCCGACGGTTTTCCGTACTTACCCGAGCTTACCCGAGATACTCCTAGGCTTCACAAAAAATTCTAGGTTGGGATCGCCTTAAGTAGTGCTTTGGCACTACAAGGGCCAAATCGATGGGCACGTTATATGCCTATTCGCGTGGATTCGCTGCCGAGTGCGTTTGACAAAGCAGCAACTGCTTTCATTTCTGATTCCATGTTTTGTGTGTATCAGGAATACCATGCAGGAGCTAAATATTTCTTCTACACTTTTTTCTTGATCATTTAAACCAAAACTGGAGTGCCGCTTGGAACACTCTCAAACGTTTCGCGGCGTTCTGAGTCGAAGCCAACCCAGGCTAAATGCTACGAAGAATATTATAATTTGATGCAAGAACGTCCCCTCCCCCCCTCCCCCGAAGCGATTGAATAAATCTAAAATTATACTTTCTAATGATGCTTTAGGCTCTCTGATGATTTTATGTCTAGGCCTGGTCTTCAGCGAATGCCAAGTTCCGGTCGTTGATGCTCATAAGAATTGCTAACAAAGCGTTGTTCGCTTCAGGATTGTCTTTTGTTTCGGACTTCGAACTGCCGGAGCGCCTCTTAGATGGGCCGGGGTTGGCTTCACTGTCTTCAGAGAAGAGAATTGCAAGCGACACATCAAAACAGAGATAGAGAGAGAGATGAATTTATTGAAGAAAGGTTGGGTTCGAGGCCTAACGGGGCTAGGGAAGGTAGGGCGCGGCTAAATGTGACTAACCAAGAAAACATCACAAGCGAAGCTACACATTGAGTAAAGTGTCTCTTTCGCCGCAGATTAGGACTGAATCCAGTTCCCATAAGACGTCACTGTTGTGGGGCGATGCTTGTACCGCGTTGTGTGAAGTCGCTCGCTCTTCCACACGAGATGCCGCAAATTCGGGGCCACTTCACAGCCACACGCGTAGCACTTCACAGGTGGCGGTGACTGCGGGCCGGCGGTGTAGTTGCTTTTCCTTCTCCACTTCCATCACGCGACTATGTCATCTGTCACAGCGTAGCCGGCTCTTCTCTTGTTGATGAAAGCCTGACCTCCTCGGGACAGCGTTCTGGCCAAAGGGTCTGCATCATGAAGGGTTGAAGACAGTAGTTCTTTTCGGCGACATTGCTTCGGATGCCGTCGCTCCTATTCAGCGCTGCACTGCAGAAGACTTGGAACAGAACCCGTGGGTTGGGAGCGGCGATTAAGCTGTGCTTCGCTCGCTAGCCTGTGGGCCCGCTCGTTGCTTGGATTACCGGCGTGACCTGGCGTCCACTTGACTGTCCTCTCGCAGCGTTTCTCTGCACGCCTCTTTGACAAGGTGGGCTGTGGTGTCGCGCCTGGGTGGTCTCTCTAGGCTCCGAAGCGTTCCTGTACTATCTGTGTACACGTGTTAAAGCATTTTGTGCGCTTTGGTGCGTGGCTGTCATCGATTATCTTCCGTGTCAGTTGGGTGCACATTGAGCAAAAGTCACGAACGACACTTGTGAACAATGGAAGAGTGAGAGGAACCGATTGTCCGATTTCTTGACGTAAAGTGAATTATTTCTGCTTACCTACGGATCACATAGCTGAATGCGGTGCCCAAATGTGGAATGCACACAGTTGTTCTTGTAGCCTCTCGAAATGCTTTTAATATAGTTCTACGTCCAGTTTTACCACTTTGGAACGAGTGAACGCCCCCCCCCCCCCCCAAGGGAACAACGGAGGATGAGAGCTCGCAGAGAGCTTCTAGGTTTTTAAAGGAATGATAAGACGAAGGTTGTGTTCTTTTGATTTAATAAATTACAACATGAATGAGAACTGTTTCCAATTCACTTATATAAAAAATGTTAAAAATGAAGTCGAAACTTCCGCCGACTGTTTTCGTGGCGGCTCAGAACACGCCGAACTTGCTCAGGATGCCAAAAACTCAAGTCTCAGCAATCTGCGTATGCAAGAAAAGAGTGAATGTGTGTGACGGATCAACAAACAAGCACACACAAGAGTTGCTAAGAAATCATGTTCGAAGCAGCGTATTGTTCACCCAGGACGTCGGGGCCCTGTGCGTTGTTATTCAAAGTAAGGCACTGAGAGATTGTTCCTGTCAGAGTAAGGCACCCTCAGAAATGCCGGCTTCTCCTTCACTCAAACCCCACCGTAGTGCGACAATGGAAGAGCTTTCGGCCATCACAATCTTGGAAATTGCTCTCTTCGCCCACACGCAAAGAAAGTATTCACCCGTATGCAGAGCACGTTTGCTCCTTTGCATTCTGTCGTGTTGGACATTTAGGAAAACGAGCCAAGTCTTCGAAAGGAGGATGCGACACAGATAACTGTTTGGTCCCTTTTATAAATTCTCTTTTCGGTAGCGCTGTAACTGTAGACTCTAAACATACTTGAAGACGCATGCATGAGATTTTCGTCCTTTAATTATAGGGGCACAGTTGCGAACTCAATCCCGCTTTTCATCTTATACAATTCAATTTTACGATTTTTTCTGGCTGTGTTGATGTTCGTCCGGCAGCAAAAAAGAAGCATTTATTGCCGAGAGAATAGGATCTAAAACTTTTCCTGCCATCCGACTCAAATTCTTGACGTAGAACCCGAAAAGGGCTCCGCGATCACCATTTGGCAGTGAATGGCAATGTTGCTAGGCCTCGTGGATCCGCCCATAAATAAATTGCGCTTTACATGCGAAAATGGCCGTAGGTGGCGTTACCGTGTTTCATTTATTATATACAAGTCCAGCTTTCTTGGACACACACTTCTAATTTTGCGACACCTAAGGGAAATTATAAGAGAGTGTTCTGAACATATGGGAATAGTCTAATCTCCCAATGTGTAGAAATATCTTGCATCTAACGCGATAGCGTTAAAGGCCCCGTTCTCCGGAAAATGCGGTTTCGGCGCTGGCGTTGTGAGCAAAAAATCACGAGTATGGCTCTGGTAGGTGGTCTTTTAAGAGCAACCTAGGAAGCAGGTGGGCCACCTTGGTGACGTGAGCTGGCGTCGTCATCACAACCAGCCGAGCGGATAGTGAACAAACTGGCCACCGTGGCAGGTGGTATTTAATGACTGGTCGCTCGGGAAGAGCAACTTGCGCCGCACAAGGCCCACCGCTAGGGGCACCTGTCATCGCAGGATAGTGGTACATCGCTTATCCGCTGCATTATTGCGCCAGGAGAGGTGTGAGGACACCCCAGGGACCTATGAATGTAAAGAATGACCTTCTGCATATATAGAAATCAACAATGTACACTATCGCCTCATACCTTTGGGCAGAGCGTAAGTGTCTAGTCCAATTTTTAAAGCTTGTCCTTCGCTTGCATCGAGTAGTTAAAACTGACAAAAACTACAGAAAACTACGAGAGTCCCGAGCAGGGATCTGCTAATATACTAATTGTTATTGTGCCCTCGTACGATACACAAAAACACTGAGGTCATAAACAACTTCTCGTTGAAAAAGAAACTCGCAGCGGACGGATAACCTCAGCCTTAATAGTGTGACGGGATAGCGTTAATCAAGGAAGTCCCACATATGCAAAATTGCTCATTCTCTGATTAGCATTCGCCGGTCGCTGAGATTACTAATGCCGCTCCTAGTGTAGTGTGCAGTGAGTAAGCGATGCGCCACGGCACTGCGATGGCAGGTGCTGGCACCGGTGGGGCTTGTGCGACCCAGGTTTTTCTTCCCGAAAAATCTCTCAGGACGAATCCTTCATTTAAATGTCACCTGCCACGATGGGCAGCTTGTGATGACACCAAAAGGTCGTGTGACCTAGGCGGGCCACCTGTCAGCTACGCTGACTCTGCGCATATTTTCAATGGAATGTTCGCTCATGGTCAACTACGCTGATTCTGACGCCGAGTCCGACAACAGACGGCGACGACGACGTCGGCTTCTCTGCGTCAAGGACTACTGAACACCGTCGCCCTTAAAAATGCTTTTGGCCAGAATTTTTAGTTATGACTTCTAAGGCTAATAAAATGTCCCGTTTCAGTGAACGCAACCAGCTCTCCTACGTGCATGTTCGTTCATCAATACAGGTCAATGTGAGTTTGTCTTCAGTCTTTTTTAACACTACTTGTCTCCTTCCCGTTAGTGACGCATTAAGCGGCCACTGATATCAAAGGATGGAAATGAGCCTTCACGCAATGCATGAGATAGCCTCCGGTTGGTTGACCACGCCATTGAGCCAGAGAACCACCATGAATCACTACCTCACTGCACGGTGCAACTGAAATCGCAAAGCGGAAAGTGTTAGCCGGCCTGTTTTCTTCAGAAGAGTGGTGTCCCGCGTTTTACACGATCGTTGTACATATGGGTACCTCCATAGGCGACCGAATAGATTATTCTGGATATTATGTGGTAGCCAGCGTATAACAGAGCAGCACGCTTTTGACAAAGCGCGACTGGAAACAGCGAGAGACCGGTTCGACCACTTGTCTTGAAGTCCAGCAGTGTGGCGAGGCCTGCTCTCGCGCTTCCCAAGCGATAAAAAAAATTAGAAGGCACTTAAGGCCACTTACGAGCTGTTATTGTGAGCGTTCGACCTAGACGCAGGTTGTGTACTGGGAAATGAAACGGAGACGAGCCTATGAATGCTGATTCCACAAACGCTGTATACACAAAGGTCCGAGTGAAACACTCGGAAACTCGGTTCGAATACCTGTCGTGATCTAGCCTTCAACCTGACTAAGAAAGCTATGCTATACGGAACGAGAAACCGTATGTCACAACTCGAAACGGAGTACGACGAACGGTTGTGCCACAAATTTAATACAAAAACTGATTTTTGAGGAAAGAAAATGGTGCACTAACTCTCTCACACCTCGTGGGACACCTCAACCACACATTAATGAAAGCGGTAATGTCTGGGAAGGTATACAATTTACGGTGCATATGCCGTCGGTTCGAATCCCTGTCGCAAGCTAGCCTGCAACGTGACTAAAACATATAAGCTATATGCAGAGAGAAATCGTATGCCACTACCAAGAACGCTGTACGACGAACGGTTGGACGCGTTATTGGTACGCGCGTAGGGGGCACAACATTGAGGTCAGCAAAGGGGAGTGCATACGACAGATCAAATTTATATGATTATCTGAAATTGCGGCGCTGGGCTTGGTGTTTGCGTCCTACGTCTTCTTGATGACGTCACTTTATTTTTCTTGTCATTGCTCTGATTCCTGCACCATCTGCGAGTACACACACTAATACACTAACACCCCGCAGGCTTTTCACGTAATGGGGATAGTAAGGCTTTTGCCTAAAAAAAACTTTTTTAAAGGTCAGGTGACCACTTGAACTTGTTCCTTTGCAGCTTCGATTGCGTTATGTATTTCATCTGCCTGCTACACATATATTTGGGATACTGTCCGAATGAACTCAACAGAAGCCTATATGCTAACCTTGTGTTTTTTTAGTCTCTGTAGCTTTTTCTCTAAAAAGCCCTGAAATATACGACAATCTGGCCTGCGTTATGAATTGTGCGACATGTTATGGCGAACATTACCTCTGTGGCAGTTGGCAGTTATAAGACGATTAGGCAATTATTTTTTAACCACTCTTCTCATTTTTCTCTTTAGGGCACAAAACTATGTCGCGGAATCGGAGGTATTCAAGAGCGTAGGCAAACCGAACTTTGAAATTTCCTAATCGGCATTGAGGTTTGAGATATCCAGCGTCGAGTTGTGCGTGCGAAATGACTCCATATCGCAATGAAATTGCTAGATGCGGCGGAAAAAAGCATTTCCACACCTCGTGTGGGGGAGACATGCTTAAAATTTGAGGAAGAAAACGAAGCAGTGTTTCTTTGGCGTCCTTTCCTCTCTGCTTCGGCGGAGACAAATCGTGAGCCTAAATATGGCGGAGAGCCAAGGAAACGCTCATGGGTGTCAGCAATAAATTGCAAGGCTGACGAAGTGTTGAGCGTGGCTTCTCGGCAGGCGAAGATGCATCGGCGTAGCTGTAAAGCGAAAAGCGATGCTGGCAGCTTTCAGTGCCATCTCCACTTTGACATCGCCAGGAACGCAGCGGAAGCCCCATGTAATATGTCGCGGAGTTCACGCGACATAATTGAGCTCATTCGCCAAAGAGGGGGAGCCAGCATTAGGGTGCCTCGATGCCAGCGCCGCCATCCAGGGTGGTGACACGCTTTGGCATGCGCCGCGCCGCCGTCTTCTCCGCGCTCGCCATCTTGGGGCAAGTCGCTTTTCGTGCCGCTGCTGTGGAGGGTTCGAAGCCGTGTTTTGCGCTGGATTCTGAGCTGATGAACTGCTTTAATTCACGAAAAATAGCATGCCAGGGTGTTGTGTTCCATTGTGTGCCGGCTCGGCGAAGAAAGGAGCGCGATCTTTTCGTTTTCCACGGGATGAGGGACGGAGAAAAATATGGGAGGCGAAAGTGAAGCGTGAGAACTGGAAGGCGAATGACAACGCGAAGATCTGCGAGGTAAGCCACAATGTCTGTGCTCTTTTTATGCATCAATAAAACTTCTTTTTTTGGCTAGTTTGTTCATATAGATAATGTAAAAAAATTTAGCGCGAACAGACACAGACCACGAGGAAGATGAGAGACACACACACACACACAAGCGCTTGTGTTCGTGTGCCGTCTTTCTCGTGGTCGTTGTCTGCGCTAAAGCTTTTAGATCTTTTTCTAAATGTCGCTCACAGTTATGTGCTTTCAGTAGGAATAACATTATACAACACCGCTTCGCCCATCCGCTCGTAAGCACTGACTTTGTGCGGTTTGAATATATGTTTTTGCCTTGTTCACCAATCTCGCACTGTGCGCAACAGGAATTTTTGTGTGCCTTCAAAGCTGCAGCTCGAAGCCTAGTTAGAAACGTGAGTACAGCACGTGTTGCATCGCATTGCCTGGCATTGGAAGTAGCGCGCTTTGTTCTTGAGGCGGAGCATTTTGAATTACCAGTTATGTGAAGGCTTACAAGCTAAATATATGAATCATTGCGTCTTTTCACTTTCAGTGAGCTACACTGAACTTCCGTGTCATTCACGGAGTGTCTCACGATGATCTTTACTCTCTCGCGATCGGACATTTTTTTTGTTCAGAGCCGCGGTGAAAACACGTGAAGCAGGTGGACCCCAGTATTTGTCGAAGGAATGCGCCATTGTACTCTTTCAACAGCTGCCCTTTACACTCGATCTTGAAAGCTGGTAGCAGCCGTCGAGGCTTCCGGTTCACGCAGATTAAGGAGCATTCCCCTCTCTCCTTTTCAAAAAAGAATATAATAGAGGCTGACGGGTGAACCTCCCACGTGCTACCTACCCACTTTTGTGGCCAGAGTAGGAAGTGAAAATGCAGTCTATGAACAGGCAGTTTCGGTTGCAAAAACCTGCCTACGAGTCAGCCGTTCTGGAATTTTGCAAGTGGTCTTTTCGCAAGTGCTAAATTCTGCGCAGCACAAATAATAGGCCCCTTCACCTTACTTTTCTCAAATTATTCACGGGAATAATTTTTCGAGGTATTTGCGATTCGCAACGAACCCAAAGTTAGGCCCTCGCGAAAATTAAGTCGTTTAGAGTATATGGCTGGCAATTCGACTAGTCGCGTAGAAACTTCTATTGTGAACTGTCCGTCGCTTTAAGAAAGCGGTGGCGAGGAAGCAAGGTGCCTGCGCAGTACAGAAGTTCATCCCGAATACAGCTCTTTCTTCTCCATGTAATGACACATCGCGAGGCGAAGTGCACCGTTGTCAAACGCGCGAATACAGGTCCGAGGTTAAGCCAAATTTAAGTGAAGTTAAATTTGCCCGTCCGACACCCGAATTAGTGCTGTCGCTTGGTTGGCGTCCACAGAAATACTTCGTGATCCTGTGCTTGTAATATCGCACCGCTTCCTTAACGCTTTTTTATTATCTCATTTGTTTGCGTGCACACGACCAGAGGCGCGAAATGACAGTTTCATCGTCTCTCTCATTTAGCGCCACTTCGAGGAAGATCAGTTTGAGGGCAACAGAATGGATGGACGGCGGCTCCTCAAGTCAACGGCTGTCCCGACGTTGTTTGATTTTAGACGTAAGTGTTTGCCCCCATTCGGTTTGCTAGCCTAGTATCCGCATCAGATAATCTGAGGAGCACTAGAGCCTCGGATATGTTTAGGTACTGATGAATTAATTTCTTTCTTCCGCGAACAGCTGAGCCGAAGCGAAGAAAGCCGCCTGCACCGCGGCTTTTTCCTGGTAGTTCTACACCTGACGCTACAAAAGGCTCTTCGCCAACCCCTGAGACGACACCTGACCAGGAAGAGACCCTAGCGATGCCTGAAAACACGCGTGAAGATTCAGGAGAACAAATCGACATTTTCTCGCTGTCCACAAGTGAGCTGCGAAAAGAGCTGCAAGACGAAAAAAGAAAACGCAGCCAGTTAGAAGAAAGTTTGTTGCAGGCAAACAAAAAGCTGCAAAAAGCTGCAAAAAGAACAAAGCAGCTCGAAGAAAACCTTACAACGTTGACGGCAAATTTGAGCTTCCTAAACCAGGACCAAAAGGCTGCCTTGGAAAAAAAAAACCGGAAGAATTGCTCCTGGGGTGCCAACACGATCAAGAAGGCGCTACAGCTTAAGTTTGCATGTGGTTCGGCCGGCTACGACCTTTTATTGGAACAAGGGCAGCCGCTTCTATCTAGAAGGACTCTGTGCCGGAGACTGCAACACTTAACCTTCCTACCTGGTGTGCTAACAGAAATTCTAACTTTAATGGAAGCCAAAGTGGCGGCAGTGTCTGAGATTGAAAGGGACTGCGTCCTTTTCCTAGATGAGCTGGAAATTCGGAGAGGTGTGGAGCTGGACCGTAGCAGTGACTGCTTTCTTGGCAAGATCACGCTCCCCGAAAGTAACCAGCCTGCCAACCATGCCCTTGTTTTCATGGTAGGTGGTTTGAATACCAGATAGAAGCAAGTAATAGCCTACCACTACACAGGTATGTTTGTCAGTGGAGATAAGCTCAAAGACTTTGTCTTTCATTTAATACAGTTGTGCACCCAGATATCACTGCGCGTGGTATGTGTCACTTGCGACATGGGTAGTTCAAATCGTTCCATGTGGAGGTCACTGAATCTGTCGAGTTCTCGCAGTTCTGTAACTGTTTGTTCTGTGCCACATCCATGTGACAGCGAAAATGTTTTGTATTTCATGCCAGACCCTGCACATGTGCTAAAAAATTTGAGAGGGGCATTTGGTGCGAAAAGATGTGATGCATCTTAACGATGCCATCGTCGCAAGGTTCAAGTTGCCCAGCAATGAAGTGTCGATCGCGCATGTGGAGGCTGTTCTAAAACTCGACACAGACCAGTTGCAGGTCGCATCGAACTTGAGCAACATCCACATATCTAACGGTCATTTTACAAAAATGAAGGTAGGGATAGCGGTTCAGCTGTTTCGTGAAGCCCCAGCAGCGATTAGATATTACATCGAAATCGGGAAGCTGTCACCTGAAGCAGAAACAACTGCTTGGTTTTTCGGAGTAATTTTTAAATGGTTCACAATAATGACTGCTCGCCATCCCTCTGTCGCTCTCAGTTTGAAGAATGAGAGTAAATATGAGGAAGCCATTGCACATCTCAAACTCACAATGGAAGTCATCGAAGGCTTGGGAATAGGAGTAAGAAAAGTGTGGAAGCCAAGCCAGGTAGGGGTGCTCATGTCAACAACAGTAGTCCTGCAGCTGCACATCTTTCTGCTGAAAGAACGCCGGTACAGTTTTGTTTTGACTGGGAGGATGGTCCAAGATTGTTTGGAAAACCTTTTTTCGGTCATCAGAATGATTTCACCTGTGCCGAGCTCATACGACCTAAAAAATGCACTCAAGATTGTAACTGTCAGCCAGTTCCTCAAAGTTCCGAAAACTTCAGGCTACGACATCGATGACAGCACTTACCTGGTTGATTTTTTTTCGGCCGAAATCAAAGAAGTTCAGCACGAAGCTGAAGTGCACGAAGGACTTTCTGCATGTGATGAAATTGAAGCAATAGAGTCATTGACAAGAGCTGAAATCGACATCGTCGCTCACCTGGCCGGGTTCTTGGTAAGGCCCCTTGCGCTTTCCGCAAGGTCCTGCGCCCCGTGCACACGAATGCTTCTTTCTGAAGAGGTACCAGAGGAGCATACCCTAGTGCAGTTGAAAGAATATAATGCTGGAGCCCGTAACCTTGTATATGTGAGCGAGCAAGTTCTTGACTTTGTTTCTTCGTGCGAAAGTCTCTTTAAAAACCTATCGGAACAAAGACATCTGTCGTTTGAAGAGTCCAATGAAGACCATTAAATGCCTTATCGAACAAACCGTTCCCATTCCGGCGGTTGATTGCGCGGAACACCCAAATCTTGTGAACAGACTGTTAGAGCGGTTTGTGACGATGCGCCTGCGCATTTACTTGCGTTGGCTAAGCCAGCCAGAAGAATCGGATGATGGGTACGGCAGCAAAACTGTCGCTGGCACAAACCTTGAATAAACTGTTTAAGAGATGTCTCCTCCTAGGCATGCAGCCAGAGGCAGCTTCAAGCGGTTGATGATTATTTTGAAATAAAATGCTGTGTACATCATCGTGTGGCAGGAGTCAAAGTTTGGTCTGCTCATCACGGATAATCTTTTTCTGCTGTGAATAGACGACTGCGATGCAAAATATTTTTGATTTGCGCGGCTGACTAAAACGTCAACTAGTTGTTCATCTGCATCAACAGACGCAGTTAAAGCCTTTTGCATGTCATGCACCTTATAAACTCCGTCATGTTCTGGCAGTACAAAAGGCATTGCTCTATAAAACAGTCACTTCAGTTAAAATAACGGCTTTGAGCATCTGAGACGGCCCAAAAGTAAGTGCTGTCCTAACTGCACGGTGGTCATTTGCTCTAAAAGCTGCGCTTGCAAGCAAACGCTAGCTCTTTTTTCATTTATATCACTAAGCAAAAAGTGCTCAGAACTGTGAGCATATATGCAGAAACCTTATACAGCTCAGCCTGCTAGCGAAAGCGCGTTCTAAAGAAGGATACCGGCCGACGCTCCGTAGCCCCGCATTTCAGCGCTTGCCCCAAGATGGCGCCCACGAAGGTCGTGTCTCCACCCTGTACGGCGCAGCGCTGGCATCGAGGCACCCTAGCCAGCATAAGTCGATAGCGACCCTTTCGGGGAAATCGCTCGCTGACCAATTCCTTGCGGTGGAACATCTGTCGGAGAAGTCCTCAACCAATCCGCAGCGTCGTGGGGTATGGTATCACGTCCTGGATGTTAATATCACGGCTCTTGTTTTGCCGGGAAAATGAAGCCACGGCACGCGGCAGCCACCCATGCGTCCGTGTATAGTTTGCAGTTTATAAGGGTTTAATGTCCCAAAGCGACTCAGGCTATGAGGGATGCCGTAGTGAAGAGTTCCGCGAAATTTGACCACTTGGGGTTCTTTAACGCGCACTGACATCGCACAATACACGGACCTCTAGAATTTCGCCTTCATCGAAATTCGACCGCCGCGGCTGAGACCGAATCCACGTCTTTCGGCACAGCAGCTGAACACCATGACTACTGAATCACTGCGGCGGTGGTCTAGGCGTCCATGTTCAAACATACACGCTTTGGTGGCCGCATGGCCCCTTCTGCAGCATATGCAGTTCTTTTCTACATTTGACGAAATGTTCGTGTATCTCATGAAATGTTCCACGCAGGCAAACAGCGGTGTTTTAAAACTTTTTCCATCTCTCTCAATAACCAGCACCTTAATTTCATGTCTTGCTAAAAAAAGACTGAAACGTGCAAAGTATTACCGTGGTTGTTTTTAACATTTCATCATTATCATCATCATAATTATCATCATCATTATCCTTAATACAACCACTGCAGGGCAAAGGCCTCTCCCATGTCTCTTCAATTAACCCTGTCTTTGCCAGCTGCATCTACCCTTTGCCTGCAAACTTCTTAATCTCATCCGCCCACCTAACCTTCTGCCGCCCCCTGCTGCGCTTACTTTCTCTTGGAATCCACTCCGTTACCCTTAAGGACCAGCGAGTATGTTATTTATTTATTTATTTATTTTTTTTTTATTTATTGATACTGTCAGCCGTAGGCCGTTACAGGGTGAAAACAGATACATATGTAAGTTATGTCACACAGCCACAAGTATGAACAGTGCACAATTCAAAATAGTCAAATTGAAAACGACAGTCATCGCAACACAGCTGTCCTGCACTGCAGATACAGACCTAAAGCACAAACGCTAGCGGGTAAATATTTTAGCCTACAACCATAAAATAGCAGTAGGGAAACAAAACGTATGAAAAGAAAAACAAAATTACAAGGATGTCTATTCAGGTAAGTGACGGTACAAGCAATTTTCAAATTGGGGGAGATTGTCTATTTGCAGAAAGGTCTGAGGCAGGGAATTCCACTCTGTTATTGTTCTGGGGAAAAAGGAGTATTTAAAACAGTTAATACGGGCCATCATGGGTGTAATCTGGTAACTGTGGGAGCTTCTTACAGGGCGACACGAACGCTGTTGCAAATAGCAGCTTGTGTTTAAGTTGAAGTGATTATTGCGCAAAAGATAAAGAAATTTTAGCCTGGCGATCTTCCTTCGTTTCGACAGTGAAGGAAGTTGTAATTCTTGCAGCATGTCAGTCACGGAATCAGTATATCTATATTTTGACAGAATGAACCTGGCGGCCCTTCTTTGAACTTTTTCAATCTTATACGTTTGATTTGACTGATACGGATCCCATATGACGCTTGCATATTCCAGTGTCGGACGTACCAGCGCGAGATAGGCAGTTAGTTTTGCTTTTGTGGATGCAAGTTTCAGTTTTCTTCTAAGGTACCACAACTTAGTTTCAGCTTTTGAACATATGTTGTCAATATGTAAATTCCAACTTAGATTAGATGATATAGTGACACCTAAATACTTAAAGGAGTTGACACATGTTATATTCCGCCCATCTATTTCATAACCAAATGAAAAAATATTTTTGGTTTTGTTTGTCAGTGTAATATATGATGTTTTCGTATAATTAATTTTCATTCTAGAAGCTGCGCACCATTGATTAATGGAGTTCAACGCCAAATTTAATGTGAGCTGGTCTTCTGGCTTTGATATGATTGAGTATATTAAACAGTCATCCGCAAATAGCCGGACTGTTATTTGAGGAGGAAGTGAGACTGCGATGTTGTTAACATAGCATAAAAATAATATGGGCCCCAGCACAGACCCCTGAGGGACACCTGAGGGTACACCCAGGACGTCAGATTTCGCACCGTCTACCTCCACATACTGGGTTCTATTAGTAAGGTAAGCTTTAATCCAGTACACAATATCTGTGTTTATGCCTAAGTCAATGAGCCTGTTAAGAAGTTCATCATGGGGTACACGGTCGAATGCTTTAGACATGTCTAGGCAAACTGCATCCACTTGGTCTCTGTTGTTTAAGGCTTTTGAAAAATCATGCAGTGTTTCAACAAGTTGGGTAACAGTAGAGAGCTTCCGCCTGAAACCATGTTGATTGGGATTTAGTTTGTTCGTGTCCTCAAGATATTTGGATAAGCAGTTTGCCACGACGTGCTCAAGCATCTTGCAACAGGAGCAGGTGATAGAAATAGGTCTGTAATTGTCGGGAACGTGCTTGCTTCCAGATTTGTGTACTGGAACTATCCTAGCCTGCAGCCAGTCATTTGGCAAGGAATGTTGCTTCAGTGATGCATTGAATATGATAATTAAATATTTTGCGATCCATTCCGCGTATCTTCTTAGGAACTCATTAGGAATAGAATCGGGACCGGAAGACTTTTTTGTATCTAAATTAAGGAGGAGGGAAAGTATTCCTTCATGGGACAATGTAATAGCGGGTGTGTCAGACGGTTTGGAGCATAATCCGCTTATTGAATTCTGGGCCATAGAGTTAGAAGGGCTAAATACAGAATGAAAATAGGCATTACATCTGTTAGCGATTTCTGATTTATCAGTAACAACACAACCATCCACTGTAAGAAACTCCATTTTTTCCCTCGAGGGTGAAAGGTGACGCCAAAAACGCTGTGGGGAGGTTTTCATAAATTGGGTGAGCTTTTCGGAAAAATACCTATCTTTTGCTGTCAATAACTTCTCTTTAAGTATCGAAGATAGGTGCGAAATTTCATTTTGATTCCTTACTCTGTTGCGTTTTCTCCGCTTTATCCTTCGCTTTAGCTGGATTATCTCACGATTTATCCAAGGGTTACGTTTCTTTATCGTTTTTTGACGTTGCGGAACAAACTTTTGCAGGCAGTACCTGATTATATTTTTAAACCTCTCCCACAAAGTGTTGACGTCATCCTCCCCGTGGTAAGAATCCAAGGTCATTTCCAAGTAGTCTATGATGCTGACATCATCAGCATTCGAAAAATCGTTAACAGAAATAGTTAGCCTTTTCGTTTTTTCCGGTGGTCTAAGCCGTTTGAAAGAAACTAAAACAAGGTTATGGTCAGAAAGCCCTTCCTTAACGGACACATCATATTCAGTTATTTTGCTGTTTACAAAAACCAAGTCCAGTATTGATTCCGTACTTGCTCCAATCCTTGTTGTGCGTTTGACAATTTGCGTGAGATCATTATTAAAAGCAATGTCTAACATGACCTCACAGTGTTTAGCATCAGTTGTGCCTGCATCAAGTGACTCCCAAGATATACTAGGCAAATTGAAATCACCGGCAATGATCACACTTGCGTTTCTAGGTACATTATTTGAAACGTATTCTTGTAACGATTCAAGAAATGTAATAGGGGCACTGGGGGGTCGATATACTGCGGCAATAACACAAGAAGAAACACCAACTTTTATCCGGCACCAGATGCTCTCCGTGTTAGGGCAATCCTTCATAAGAACAAATTCGATTCCTTCTTTAAAAATAAGCGCCACACCACCACCGCGCGTGTCACGATCCTTACGTATCATTCGATACGTAGGTGGTACTATCTCATTATCAGTTATTTCAGGACGCAACCATGTTTCTGTTACTGCAATGACATCTGGCTGGTAAAGCATGATAATGTGTTCTAGCTCAGTAGTTTTATTCAGGAGACTGCGTGCATTCAAATTTATCAATGTAAAATTTCTTTCTTTTGTCCCAAACTGTCATTCGTTTTTATTAACAGTAGCAAGCGTGCGTTCTACCCTCACGCGGCAGTGGTCGTCGTCATCCCAGACAAATTCCTCTTTATCAATAAAAAGCCTGTCATGCTCGAGCCGAATCTTTGCGCCATTGTCCTTCTCATGCTGTGCACTTGCCCACAGTTTCTTACGCTTATGTAAAGTCGCCTGGGAATAATCATGTGATAAAGAAGTATTGCTGCCCTTTAGTTTCTTGCAGTTCCTAAATAAATTCATTTTTTCGTTGTAGTCGAAGAAACGAACGATCACTGGGCGCACCTTGTCCACACCCCTCTTTCCGAGCCTGTGTATCCGTTCTACCGTGTTAACTCTGACACCAAGGCGTTCGTGGAACACATCGTCCAATACTTTCTTCTTAAGTTCGACGCTAGTTTCACTATCAGTTTCCGATATTCCGAATACGAGAAGATTATTTCGTCGGCCTCGGTCTTCCATCTCGACTATTTTCTGTTGCTGTGAACGGATAGTTACTCCCAGGTCATGCACCAATGCTTCTAGTTTTTCTTCTTTTTTGCGCATATTCAATAAATTGCTCTCAATTTCTAGCATCTTCTCATTCACTTTATCAAATTGCTGGGAAAGCAAACTCTGGTTTTCTTTAACTTGCCTCATATCCTCAATGAGCGCTTTCTGTCCTTTCAAGAGCTCACCGAACATTTTTTCGACAGTATCAGGCCCAGGATTTTGCTCAACATCACCAGCAAGTATCAACAACAATGAGATACATTCCAGTACAAGATCAACACACACTGTGGGGCACGGCAGAACAATAATGAACCTATCATCACTTCTAAAGCATTTTTGTTGTTTACTAACCTGTAAGAACAGGACAAAAGGTTCAGCTGGCTTCATTCTGAAGGCCTCGCCGTGCCCACACGAATGCTCGATGAAGACTGAGCTTAAATAGCCAGTGCGGTCCGTTATCATCGACGAAGTTGTAGTCCCAGGGAGCGCATGCGCCAGTCCGTTCCATGCGGTAGCTTTCCACGCAGGCAGCCGCAAAAGATGACCATCGTAGCTGTCGGCAACATAGCACGTACTTGAGGCGTGATCCGATGTTGAAGCATGGCACAGGAAGGCCTGTAAGAACAGGACAAAAGGTTCAGCTGGCTTCATTCTGAAGGCCTCGCCGTGCCCACACGAATGCTCGATGAAGACTGAGCTTAAATAGCCAGTGCGGTCCGTTATCATCGACGAAGTTGTAGTCCCAGGGAGCGCATGCGCCAGTCCGTTCCATGCGGTAGCTTTCCACGCAGGCAGCCGCAAAAGATGACCATCGTAGCTGTCGGCAACATAGCACGTACTTGAGGCGTGATCCGATGTTGAAGCATGGCACAGGAAGGCCTGTAAGAACAGGACAAAAGGTTCAGCTGGCTTCATTCTGAAGGCCTCGCCGTGCCCACACGAATGCTCGATGAAGACTGAGCTTAAATAGCCAGTGCGGTCCGTTATCATCGACGAAGTTGTAGTCCCAGGGAGCGCATGCGCCAGTCCGTTCCATGCGGTAGCTTTCCACGCAGGCAGCCGCAAAAGATGACCATCGTAGCTGTCGGCAACATAGCACGTACTTGAGGCGTGATCCGATGTTGAAGCATGGCACAGGAAGGCCTGTAAGAACAGGACAAAAGGTTCAGCTGGCTTCATTCTGAAGGCCTCGCCGTGCCTTGCCTTCGCATTGCATGCCCTGCCCAAGCCCATTTCTTTCTCTTGATTTCGACTAGATGTCATTAACCCGTGTTTGTTTCCTCACCCACTCTGCCCGCTTCCGGTCTCTTAACGTTACACCTATCATTTTTCTTTCAATGGCTCGCTCCGTGGTCCTTAACTTAAGCTGAACTCTTTTCGATAGCCTCCACGTTTCTGCCCCGTAGGTGAGTACCGGTAAGATAAAGCTGTTGTACACTTTCCTCTTGAGGGAAATTGATAAACTTTCACTCATGATCTGCGAGAATTTGCCATATGCGCTCCACCCCATTCTTATCCTTCTAGTTATCTCCCTCTCATGATCCGGATCAGCTGTAACTACCTGCCCTAAGTAGACGTATTCCGTCACACCTTCTAGGCTCTAGCTGCCAATTGTGAACTGTTGTTCCTTTGCTAAGCTGTTGAGCATTACTTTGGTTTTCTGCATGCTAATTTTTAGACCCATCGATCTGCTCTGCCCGTCTAACTCATTGATCATGATTTGCAGTTCACCTCTTGAGTGACTCAGCAAGGCAATGTCATCAGCGAATCGCAGAATATTTAGGTATTCTCCATTTGTTCTTATTCCCAACTGTTCTAAATTCAGGCCTCGAAATACCTCCTGTAAACATGCGGTGAACAGCATTGGCGAAATCGTGTCTCCTTGCCTGACGCCCTTCCTTATTGGAACTTTATTGCTGACTTTATGGAAGACTATAGTAGCTGTGCAGTTGCTATATATATCTTCCAGTATTTTGACATAAGGCTCTTCTACCCCCCTTTAACGTTTATACAGGGACAGGTCATGTCTGCATTTACATGCATGCTGCTTTATCGAGACAATTACTCCTAGTATAGTGTTAAGCTGCTCGTGCCTCAGAAAAGCCGCTGTCGGGGCTGGCATTGTAAAATGAGAACATCCATATAAAAAAATGCTGTGAAGATGCGGGAAATCGAACCCACGTCCTCCAGACTTCGAGGCGAGCACGCGAATAACACGCTACGAAGGCATGTCGGTTCGAACTGAGTAAAAGTGGACTAGTGAATGGTTTGTGGCCTTTGATTTCGTGAAGTGCATTTGTGCACTGATGCGTACATGAGCAATACCCTGGCCGCGCTGCAACACATGGTCGCGTTCCGCTCTTAAAGGCGAAGCTTAAGCGTCCTCCAATTTTTCTAGATTAACGATATGCTCTTACGCGATTAGGTTACTTTCACTACGCGCCGTGTATCACGAATATGTGTCCTTCGCCTTTTCTTCACATGCGCTTGGCCGTCATGGTGGCCCAGTGGTTATGGCGCTCGGCTGCTGACTCGAAATACACGGGCCCATCCCGGCACCGGCGGTCGAATTTCAAAGGAGGCGAAATTATAGAGGGCCGTGTGTGCGATGTCAGTGCGCGTTAAAGAACACCAGGTGGTCGAAATTTACGGAGCCCTTCTATACGGCTTTGCTCAAAGCATGAGTCGCTCTGGGACGTTAAAACCCCGTAAAACCATCGACATGTTCTCGTAGAGGTATAGTGTATGTTATAGGGTGAGGTGAACACGTTACGGCAGCCAGAAAAAAAAATTCAGGGGAACTTTGGCTATCTAAAGTGCGCGAGACGAAAGCCTTTCTGCCCCCTTTGGCTTCTTCTTTTATATTTAATCTTGTTTTTATTTTACATTCTTTTCAATGTTTGTTTCCATTTCTGTGTTTTTGTTTTTTGTTTTATTTCTTTTCAAATTTTTAAGTAATTACTGATTTTCTTTCATTTCGTTTCTTCTAGCTTTTTTTGTTTTATTTTCCATTATTTTTATTTTAGTTTAAAATTGTTCAGTTATTTTATTTTTGCTTTCTAACTTTTCATTTATAATTGTTCATTTATAATTACTGTGCAATTACAACTTAGTGACTAATAACTAATTAGTGACTAATCACTAATAACCCATTACTTGGTAATTGCTCAGAGTATATGTATACAGCAATTACGCCATTACGGACGTCAGAGTGTGACAGATTTCGCGGACGGAGGTACGGACGTACAACGACGAGCCATTAAAGGCTTTCGCCTTAAAAGAACACTGACTTTCGGTAGCGCCATTCACCGTATGCATGCCGCTGAGGCTCGCGTGGCCTGCCACTTTCCACCACCGCAAGTACGGGCACAGACACAGCGCTGCCGTCATTTTCAGCGCAGTGCACCTTTCTTGGCTTTCAAAGCGGCATTACGCTTGAGCATTGCCCCTGCTTCTTCTGCTCACGCTGTCATGAGATTACATGGCTGAAGGGAGAGAGGGCACACTAGCGGCGCCTTTACTCCCGCGCCTGTTCTAGTTCGGAGAGAGGGGTCTCGGGGCGCGAGTCGAAAACTCGACTTCACTTCAATATCACTCGGCGCCCATTGCGAGTAGACTAGAGCCAGTCGCGTCGCCTTCGCAGGGCGCCAGTGTGAATGCGCTTTAACATCGGGTGGGATTCTAACCAGTCGCGGCGCGACAGATAAGCTTCGTTTACCGGTGCCTTAGGCTACTCAGTCATCCCTGAAGCTTCTTTCTGTTCTTGTCGCACGTGATGACAGGAACTTCGCTAACCCTCCTCGTGCCTTACTTGCCGGGTCGAATTCAGTGATCTCGGCATAGACCCTCCCGCTACCATCACTCCTTTATGCGTGTGCGTCTTGAGACAGGCACCTCTCAGAAGGTTGAACCTGCGCAGCATTTACTTCCTGCGCTGAAAGGCACTGTTATCTGAAAAGTGACCTTGCTGGACTTGGTGATACCGCGTATTTATTCCTAATGTGGCTCTTTCACACGCTAAACAGTGCTCTTAGCAAGAAAGATTACACGAAAGTGTAGAGGTTTTCATCACAGGCAGATATCCTGCAATGAAAGCCGTGACCTCAATGTCCCTTATAATAGCCTGTCGAAGTACCGGTAGGTCCCGAACGAAAATAGGATCACAAAAGCATGCAAATAAATTCACTTACCACGGCACAAAAGTCTCATAGGCGCGAAGGCACGATCTAATGCGTAAGGTGCACGCTTGAAGTAAAAAAAAAGTTTGTTACGGCCTATAATCTACATTCGCTGAACTCGTAAGGTGCGCGTTTGAAGTAAAAATAAAGTTTGTTGCCGGTATTTAAGCTTCATCCGCTGAACTCGTAAGCTGCGCGTTTTAAGTAAAAAAAAAGTTTGTTGCGGGTTATTTATTCTTCATCCGCGGAACTCCTACGGTGCGCCCTGGATGAATAAAAAAAAGTTTGTTAGGGCCTACACTACACATCCGCTGAACTGGTAAGGTGCGCGTTTGAAGTTACAAAAACGGTTGTTGCGGCTTATATGTTCTGCATCCGATGAACTCATCCGGTGCGCGTTGGAAGTAAAAAAAAAGTTTGTTGCGGCTTATTTACTATACATCTGCTGAACTCCTACAGTGCGCGTTGGAAGTAAAAAAAGTTTGTTGCGGCTTATTTATTCTATATCCGCTGAAGCCGTAGGGTGCGCGTTGGAAATAAAAAAAAAGTTTGTGACGGCTTATTTAATCTACATCCGCTGAACGCCTACAGTGCGCGTTGGAGGAAAAAAAGTTTGTTGCGGCTTATTTAATCCATATCCGCTGAAGCCATAGGGTGCGCGTTGGAAGTAAAAAAAGTTTGTTGCGGCTTATTAATCTACATCCACTGATCTCCTACAGTGCGCGTTGGAGGAAAAAAGAAGTTTGTTGCGGCTTATTTTATCTATATCCGCTGAAGCCATAGGGTGAGCGTTGGAAGTAAAAAAGAGTTTGTTACGGCTTATTTAATCTACAGGCACTGAACTCCTACAGTACGCGTTTGAGAAAAAAAGTTTGTTGCGGCTTATTTAATCTATATCCGCTGAAGCCATAGGGTCCGCGTTGGAATTAAAAAAAAAGTTTGTTACGGCTTATTTAATCTACATCCGCTGAACTCGTGCGATGCGCGTTTGAAGTAAAAAAAAAGTTTGTTGCGGCTTATTTAATCTGCATCCGCAGAAGTCGTACGGTGCGCGTTGGGAGTAAAAAAAAAAGTTTGTTGCGGCTTATTTAAGGGCACAGGGTAAGCCCTATACTTCCCATGCATTTTAGGCCATGTTGAGGTACATGTTTCTCACTAACTGATAACAATAGCCTAATAATACATATAACATTGTTTGCCAAATTTTGTGCTCTTTTTACTGAACTAGAATATTTGAAATGTGTTGAAAATTCGATTTTTAATAAAATGTTTTCCGGTAGTACACAAATCTGGCCTTTCTTTGCGCATTTCAAAATTCATAACAGAATAACTGCTCAATGAAATTGCTTAATTCTAGTTCAGTAGTTGGCAACACTTATGTAGATGATTGCAAAAAAAAATCAGCCGTCTGTCTTGAAAGGCATTGGAAATAATGGTACCTTTGTAAGAAAAAACACTGTTTTGAGATAATAGAGCGTAAAGAGAAAAAAGATGTGAAAAACCATTTTTTATTCGCAGAAACGCCTCCATAGTAATTGGTTTAATAGCCCCCTGCTTCGTAGTCACTGTCGCCGTCATTTGTTCGCTTTTCGGCTTGTCGTTTTGACTGTCGGGCCTCTTTTGTAAGCTGTCGTGTTGCTCGGTCCGCAAAGTACATGCGCTTATGGTCAGCTTCCCTCAGCCACTTGATGGTGTTGCTCCCTGGGTTCAATCCACACGCCTTCAAAACGTTGGCCCGTGCGATGCTACCATCATTAAATGAAAGAACAGCATCCAGTGTTGCCATCCGTAGGGTCCGAAGCCTAACAAACACATTCTTTGGCGCGCGTTCCCAAACAACATGGTTGAACGACTCATTTGCATTTTGAGTTCGCCCATGCAGGCACTTCTCTAGGAGCTCAGCCTTCGATAGCTCCCTATAAATGGGTTTGATAGCCTCCGAGACAGATGCAGGCAAACTCTCCTTGTGGAAAAATGGCTTGCCCTCTGACTGACTTCTGTTGAAGGCACACCACGTATCAGGTCCCTTTGGGCAAAGTCCATGGCATGGGTCATCGTCTGTGGCCGATAAGTGGAAGAAGGTTGCCCAAACGGCCTTTCGCATTTCATCCAGGTTTCCTACATTTCTTCTGATGGCCAAACCATAGTACGTCTGGAGCTTGTCTATTACTGCATCAGTCAGTCGGCCTCGGCCCGAGAGGCTTTTTCCATCAGAGAGTTTTCCTGCTTTGTTTCCTTTTTTTAGCCTTCGTAACCTTGTGACCATCCTTTTTTGCACGTGCCCTACGCACTCAACCTTGGATATTTCAACGGAATCACCATATGGCATTTGTGCCTTCACAGCCATAAAAGCCTTGCTGTCACCATCCCCAAGGTATTTGACGTATCGATCGCCGTGAAGCTCCTCACTCCTGCCGAAAATTTTCAGTGCTCCTGCGACTTCCATTCCACCGTTGGTGCCTTGGTAGTTGCTTTGGCACACCTCTCTATGAAGGGGTCACTGTTTGTACCCTTGATGCTGCGCTTTGGACAACGTTTAGACAAAACCTCCACATCCAGCACTTTCCCAGAGTCTACACTGGTCGCAGAGACTATGCCGTTATTGGAAGTATGGCCTCGCTTCTGCCAGCTTCCATCAAGAGCAACTGCGATGTCTTTATCCCCCTCATTCAGCTGCACAGCTTCGTCAGCTGCCCTTTTCATCCACTCCTGAGCAGCAGCTTCGATGTGACCTAGAAGCTCTTGACTGTATTTCGCAAACTTTGTCGGCGGCTTAGGAAGGTTTAGCATAGCACAGAGTATATTTGCTGCAGCCATTCCCTTACCAATGGACCTCAAGGCATACACTAACCTGAGGTTGGCTTCATAGAGGCCAGAAGTAGTTTTCTTCGACGTCTAAAATTGTTGTGCGGCACTACACACTTCACAGTTCAAACTGTAAACGCTTGCAACACCTACCCATTTTGTCACAATTTCGATGAGCTCAACACTTCCACCGCACTCTCTGCACACACAAATCTGTGTAATTGCGGCACAAATGCCGTCCATGTCCATTAAGGCATATTGGCTGCTGCTCTGTAGCATATCCTTTTCCTGGAAGCACAGAGAAAATCTTGAAAGCTTCGATGTCGAGGAGCTGGCGCGTTCGGCGTTCGGGATCTCATTCGGTCGGGGACATCCTTTTGCTTTTTCACGACGAGCGTAGCGGTTGCCGTGAAATTCACGCCTGACGAAGGCCTTCTTTGCCCTGGGCATCTCAACTTATCAGCAGCAACCAACACCGGCACAATTTACAATACTGATCGAAAGGGATAGCACTCGGACGCAGCTGCATGAAGGTTGCAGAAACGTGGAAAAAACGTGCAAAGCGTCTCAGGATTGTCTTGGCTAAAAAAGAGGAGCTGTACAATAGTTGCCAGACAATTTTTTATATGTAGCTGATTTTAGACAAATTTTGAAATCAGGTGGTGGACTTTTTGGTTGAAAAAATTGACGTTCATCCTGAAAGGGGGCGTGGCCGCTCACTACTTGGTTTCGGAAAAAGCGTTTTTCAGCCGTAAATATGGCTTTCTGAGGAAAGTGCGATCATGGAACATGTGTAGAAAGAATTGAACTTCTAAATATCCAAAAGAAAAAAAAAACGATTTTTTTCTAATTTTACCTTACCCTGTGCCTTAATCTACATCCGCTGAACTCCTACGGTGCGCGTTGGAAGTAAAAAAAGTTTATTGCGTCTTATTTAATCTACATCCGCTGAACTCCAATAGTGCGCGTTGGAATTAAAAAAAAAGTTTGTTACCGCCAATAACCTACATCCGCTGAACTCGTAATGTGCGCGTTTGAATGAAAAAAAGTGTGTTGCGGCTTTTTTAATCTACATCCCCTGAACTCCTACGGTGCGCGTTAAAAGTAAAAAAAAACGTTTGTTGCGTCTTATTTAATCTACATCCGCTGAACTCCTATGGTGCTCGTTGGAAGTAAAAAAAGTTTGTTGCGTATTTTTTAATCTACATCCTACGATGCGCGTTGGAAGTAAAACAAGTTTGTTACGTCTTATTTAATCTACATCCGCTGAACGCCTACGATGCTTGTCGGAAGTAAAAAAAGTTTCTTGCGGCTTATTTATTCTACATCCGCTGAACTCCTACGATGCGCGGTGGAAGTAAAAAGAGTTTGTTGCGGCTTATTTAATCTACATCCGCTGAACTCCTACGATGCGCGTTCGAAGTAAAAAAAAGATTGTTGCGTCTTATTTAATCTACATCCGCTGAACTCCTACGGTGCGCGTTCGAAGTAAAAAAGTTTGTTGCGTCTTATTTAATCTACATCCGCTTTACTCCTACGGTGCGCGTTGGAAGTAAAAAAAGTTTGTTGCGGCTTATTTTATCTACATCCCCTGAGCTCCTACGGTGCGCGATGGAAGTAAAAAAAAGTTTGTTGCGTCTAATTTAAACCTACATCCGCTGAACTCCTACGGTGCGCGTTGGAAGTAAAAAAGTTTGTTACGTCTTTTTTAATCTACATCCGCTGAACTTCTACGGTGCGCGTTGGAAGTAAACAAAGTTTGTTGCGGCTTATTTAATCTACATCCCCTGAACTCCTACGGTGCACGTTGGAAGAAAAGAAAGTTTGTTGCGGCTTAGTTAATCTACAACCGCTGAACTCCTATGTGCGCATTGGAAGTAAAAAAGGTTTGTGGCGACTTATTTAATCTACATCTGCCGAACTCCTATGGTGCGCCCTGGAAGTAAAAAAAAAAGTTTGCTACGGCCTATACTACACATCCGCTGAACTTGTAAGGTGCGCGTTTGAAGTAACAAAAACTTTTGTTGCGGCTTATATGTTCTGCATCCGCTGAACTCATCCGGTGCGCGTTGGAAGTAAAAAAAAAAATTGTTGCGGCCTATTTACTCTACATCCGCTGAACTTCTACTGTGCGCGTTGGAAGTAAAAAAAAGTTTGTTGCGGCTTATTTATTCTATATCCGCTGAACTGCTATTGTGCGCGTTGGAGAAAAAAAAAGTTTGTTGCGGCTTATTTAATCTATATCCGCTGAAGCCGTAGTGTGCGCGTTGGAAGTAAAAAAAAAGTTTGTTGCGGAACATTTTATCTACATCCCCTGAACTCCTACAGTGCGCGTCTGAAGTAAAAAAAGTTTGTTGCGGCTTGTTTAATCTGCATAAGCTGAACTCCTACGGTGCGCGTTGAAAATAAAAAAAAAGTTTGTTACCGCCAATAACCTACATCCGCTGAACTCGTAATGTGCGCGTTTGAATGAAAAACAGTGTGTTGCGGCTTCTTTAATCTACATCTCCTGAACTCCTACGGTGCGCGTTGGAAGTAAAAAAAGTTTGTTACGGCCCATAATCTACATCCGCTGAACTCGTAAGGTGCGCGTTTGAATGAAAGAAAGTATGTTGCCGCATTTTTATTCTACATCCGCTGAGCTCCTATGGTGCGTGTTGGAATCAAAAAAGTTTGTTACGGCCTATAATCTACATCCGCTGAACTCGTAAGGTGCGCGTTTGAATGAAAAAATTTGTTGCTGCTTTTATAATATACATGCGCTGAACTCCTACGGTGCGCGTTGGAAGTAAAAAAAGTTTGTTGCGGCTTATTTATTCTACATTCGCTGAACTCCTACGGTGCGCGTTGGAAGTAAAAAAACGTTGTTGCGTCTTAATTAATCTACATCCGCTGAACTCCTACGATGGCGTTGGAAGTAAAAAAAAAGTTTGTTGCGGCTTATTTAATCTACATCCGCTTAACTCCTACGGTGCGCGTTGGAAGTAAAAAAAATTGTTGCGGCTTATGTAATCTACATCCGCTGAACTCCTAAGGTGCGTGTTGGAAGTAAAAAAGTTTGTTGCGGCTTATTTATTCTACATCCGCTGAACTCCTACGGTGCGCGTTGGAAGTAAAAAAAGGTTGTTGCGTCTTATTTATTCTATATCCGCTGAACTCCTACGGTGCGCGTTGGAAGTAAAAAGTGTGTTGCGTCTTATTTAATATAAATCCGGAGAACTCCTACGGTGCGCGTTGGAAGTAAAAAAGCTTTGTTGCGTCTTATTTAATCTACATCCGCTGAACTCCTATGGTGCGCGTTGGAAAAAAAGAAAGTTTGTTGCGGCTTAGTTAATCTACATCCGCTGAACTCCTATGGTGCGCGTTGGAAGTAAAAAAGGTTGTTGCGCTTATTTAATCTACATCCGCTGAACTCTTACGGTGCGCCTTGGAAATAAAAATGTTTGTTGCGTCTTATTTAATCTACATCCGCTGAACTCCTACGGTGCGCGTTGGAAGTAAAAAAAGTTGGTTGCGTCTTATTTAATCTACATCCGCTGAACTCCTACGGTGCGCATTGGAAGTAAGAAAAGTTGGTTGCCCCTCATTTAATCTACATCCGCTGAACTCCTATGGTGCGCGTTGGAAGTAAAAAAAATTGTTGCGGCTTATTTAATCTACATCCCCTGAACTCCTATGGTGCGCGTTGGAAGAAAAGAAAGTTTGTTGCGGCTAGGTAATCTACACCCGTTGAACTCCTACGGTACGCGTTGGATGTAAAAAAAGTTTATTTCGTCTTATTTAATCTACATCCGCTGAACTCCTACGGTGCGCGTTGGAAGTGAAAAACGTTTGTTGCGTCTTATTTAATCTACATCCGCTAAACTCGTACGGTGCACGTTGGAAATAAAAAAGTTTGTTACGGCCTATAATCTACATCCTCTGAACTCCTATGGTGCGTGCAGGAATAAAAAAAAGTTTGTTATCGCCAATAACCTACATCCGCTGAACTCGTAAGGTGCGGGTTTGAATGAAAAAATTTTGTTGCGTGTTATTTAATCTACATCCGCTGAACTCCTACGGTGCGCGTTGGAAGTAAAAAAGTTTGTTCCGTCTTAATCTACATCCGCTGAACTCCTACGGTGCGCGTTGGAAGAAAAGAAAGTTTGTTGCGGCTTAGTTAATCTACATCCGCTGAACTCCTACGGTGCGCGTTGGAAGTAAAAAAAGTTTGTTGCGGCTTATGTAATCTACATCCGCTGAACTCCTATGGTACGCGTTGGAAGTGAAAAACGTTTGTTGCGTCTTATTTAATCTACATCCGATGAACTCCTACGGTGTGCGTTGAAAGTAAAAAAAGTTTGTTGCGGCTTATTTAATCTACATCCGCTGAACTCCTATGGTGCGCGTTAGAAGTAAAATTAAACCTTTGTTGCGGCTTATTTAATCTACATCCGCTAAACTCATACGGTGAGCGTTGGATGTAAAAAAACATTTCTTGCGGCTTACTCATTCTACATCTGCTGAACTCCTACTGTGCGCGTTTTAAGTAAAAAAAGTTTGTTACGTCCTTTTTAATCTACATCCGCTGAACTCCTACGGTGCGCGTTGGAAGTAAAAAAAGTTTGTGGCGGCTTATTTAATCTACATCTGCCGAACTCCTATGGTGCGCCCTGGAAGTAAAAAAAAAGTTTGCTACGGCCTATACTACACATCCGCTGAACTTGTAAGGTGCGCGTTTGAAGTAACAAAAACGTTTGTTGCGGCTTATATGTTCTGCATCCGCTGAACTCATCCGGTGCGCGTTGGAAGTAAAAAAAAATTGTTGCGGCCTATTTACTCTACATCCGCTGAACTTCTACTGTGCGCGTTGGAAATGAAAAAAGGTTTGTTGCGGCTTATTTATTCTATATCCGCAGAAGCCATAGGGTGCGCTTTGCAAGTAAAAAAAAAGTTTGTTACGGCTTATTTAATCTACATCCGCTGAACTGCTACAGTGCGCGTTGGAGAAAAAAAAGTTTGTTGCGGCTTATTTAATCTATATCCACTGAAGCCGTAGTGTGCGCGTTGGAAGTAAAAAAAAAGTTTGTTGCGGAACATTTTATCTACATCCCCTGAACTCCTACAGTGCGCGTCTGAAGTAAAAAAAAGTTTGTTGCGGCTTGTTTAATCTACATCCGCTGAACTCCTACGGTGCGCGTTGGAAGTAAAAAAGTTTGTTACGGCCTAAAATCTACATCCGCTGAACTCGTAAGGTGCGCGTTTGAATGAAAAAAGTTTGTTGCTGCTTTTCTAATCTACATGCGCTGAACTCCTACGATGCGCGTTGGAAGTAAAAAAAGTTTGTTGCGGCTTATTTATTCTACATCCGCTGAACTCCTACGGTGCGCGTTGGAAGTAAAAAAAGGTTGTTGCGTCTTAATTATTCTACATCCGCTGAACTCCTACGATGGCGTTGGAAGTAAAAAAAAGCTTGTTGCGGCTTATTTAATCTACATCCGCTGAACTCCTACGGTGCGCGTTGGAAGTAAAAAAGTTTGTTGCGTCTTATTTAATCTACATCCGCTTTACTCCTACGGTGCGCGTTGGAAGTAAAAAAAGTTTGTTGCGGCTTATTTTTTCTACATCCCCTGAACTCCTACGGTGCGCGTTGGAAGTAAAAAAAAAGTTTGTTGCGTCTTATTTAACCTACATCCGCTGAACTCCTACGGTGCGCGTTGGAAGTGAAAAAAGTTTGTTACGGCTTTTTTAAACTACATCCGCTGAACTCCTACGGTGCGCGTTGGAAGTAAAAAAAGTTTGTTGCGGCTTATTTAATCTATATCCGCTGAACTCCTACGGTGCGCGTTGGAAGTAAAAAAAATTTTTTTGCGTTTTATTTAATCTACATCCGCTGAACTCCTATGGTGCGCGTTCGAAGTAAACAAAGTTTGTTGCGTATTATTTAATATACGTCCGCTGAACTCCTACGGTGCGCGTTGGAAGTAAAAAAATTTGTTGCGGCCTATGTATACTACATGCGCTGAACTCCTACGGTGCGCGTTGGAAGTAAAAAAAGTGTGTTGCGTCTTATTTAATATAAATCCGCTGAACTCCTACGGTGCGCGTTGGAAGTAAAAAAGCTTTGTTGCGTCTTATTTAATCTACATCCGCTGAACTCCTATGGTGCGCGTTGGAAGAAAAAGTTTGTTGCGGCTTAGTTAATCTACATCCGCTGAACTCCTATGGTTCGCGTTGGAAGTAAAAAAGGTTGTTGCGCTTATTTAATCTACATCCGCTGAACTCTTACGGTGCGCTTAGAAGTAAAAAAAAAGTTTGCTACGGCCTATACTACACATCCGCTGAACTTTTAAGGTGCGCGTTTGAAGTAACAAAAACGTTTGTTGCGGCTTATATGTTCTGCATCCGCTGAACTCATTCGGTTACCGTTGGAAGTAAAAAAAAATTGTTGCGGCTTATTTACTCTACATCCGCTGAACTTCTACAGTGCGCGTTGGAAGTAAAAAAAAGTTTGTTGCGGCTTATTTATTCTATATCCACAGAAGCCATAGGGTGCGCGTTGCAAGTAAAAAAGTTTGTTACGGTTCATTTAATCTACATCTGCTGAACTGCTACAGTGCGCGTTGGAGAAAAAAAAAGTTTGTTGCGGCTTATTTAATCTATATCCGCTGAAGCCGTATTGTGCGCGTTGGAAGTAAAAAAAAAGTTTGTTGGGGAACATTTTATCTACATCCCCTGAACTCCTACGGTGCGCGTTGGAAGTAAAAAAAGTTTGTTGCGGCTTATTTAATCTACATTCGCTGAACTCCTACGGTGCGCGTTGGAAGTAAAAAAACGTTGTTGCGTCTTAATTAATCTACATCCGCTGAACTCCTACGATGGCGTTGGAAGTAAAAAAAAAGTTTGTTGCGGCTTATTTAATCTACATCCGCTTAACACCTACGGTGCGCGTTGGAAGTAAAAAAAATTGTTGCGGCTTATGTAATCTACATCCGCTGAACTCCTAAGGTGCGTGTTGGAAGTAAAAAAGTTTGTTGCGGCTTATTTATTCTACATCCACTGAACTCCTACGGTGCGCGTTGGAAGTAAAAAAAGGTTGTTGCGTCTTATTTATTCTATATCCGCTGAACTCCTACGGTGCGCGTTGGAAGTAAAAAGTGTGTTGCGTCTTATTTAATATAAATCCGGAGAACTCCTACGGTGCGCGTTGGAAGTAAAAAAGCTTTGTTGCGTCTTATTTAATCTACATCCGCTGAACTCCTATGGTGCGCGTTGGAAGAAAAGAAAGTTTGTTGCGGCTTAGTTAATCTACATCCGCTGAACTCCTATGGTGCGCGTTGGAAGTAAAAAAGGTTGTTGCGCTTATTTAATCTACATCCGCTGAACTCTTACGGTGCGCCTTGGAAATAAAAATGTTTGTTGCGTCTTATTTAATCTACATCCGCTGAACTCCTACGGTGCGCGTTGGAAGTAAAAAAAGTTGGTTGCGTCTTATTTAATCTACATCCGCTGAACTCCTACGGTGCGCGTTGGAAGTAAAAAAAGTTTGTTGCGTCTTATTTAATCTACATCCGCTGAACTCCTACGGTGCGCATTGGAAGTAAGAAAAGTTGGTTGCCCCTCATTTAATCTACATCCGCTGAACTCCTATGGTGCGCGTTGGAAGTAAAAAAAATTGTTGCGGCTTATTTAATCTACATCCCCTGAACTCCTATGGTGCGCGTTGGAAGAAAAGAAAGTTTGTTGCGGCTAGGTAATCTACACCCGTTGAACTCCTACGGTACGCGTTGGATGTAAAAAAAGTTTATTTCGTCTTATTTAATCTACATCCGCTGAACTCCTACGGTGCGCGTTGGAAGTGAAAAACGTTTGTTGCGTCTTATTTAATCTACATCCGCTAAACTCGTACGGTGCACGTTGGAAATAAAAAAGTTTGTTACGGCCTATAATCTACATCCTCTGAACTCCTATGGTGCGTGCAGGAATAAAAAAAAGTTTGTTACCGCCAATAACCTACATCCGCTGAACTCGTAAGGTGCGGGTTTGAATGAAAAAATTTTGTTGCGTGTTATTTAATCTACATCCGCTGAACTCCTACGGTGCGCGTTGGAAGTAAAAAAGTTTGTTCCGTCTTAATCTACATCCGCTGAACTCCTATGGTACGCGTTGGAAGTGAAAAACGTTTGTTGCGTCTTATTTAATCTACATCCGCTGAACTCCTATGGTACGCGTTGGAAGTGAAAAACGTTTGTTGCGTCTTATTTAATCTACATCCGATGACCTCCTACGGTGTGCGTTGAAAGTAAAAAAAGTTTGTTGCGGCTTATTTAATCTACATCCGCTGAACTCGTATGGTGCGCGTTAGAAGTAAAATTAAACCTTTGTTGCGGCTTATTTAATCTACATCCGCTAAACTCATACGGTGAGCGTTGGATGTAAAAAAACATTTCTTGCGGCTTACTCATTCTACATCTGCTGAACTCCTACTGTGCGCGTTTTAAGTAAAAAAAGTTTGTTACGTCCTTTTTAATCTACATCCGCTGAACTCCTACGGTGCGCGTTGGAAGTAAAAAAAGTTTGTGGCGGCTTATTTAATCTACATCTGCCGAACTCCTATGGTGCGCCCTGGAAGTAAAAAAAAAGTTTGCTACGGCCTATACTACACATCCGCTGAACTTGTAAGGTGCGCGTTTGAAGTAACAAAAACGTTTGTTGCGGCTTATATGTTCTGCATCCGCTGAACTCATCCGGTGCGCGTTGGAAGTAAAAAAAAATTGTTGCGGCCTATTTACTCTACATCCGCTGAACTTCTACTGTGCGCGTTGGAAATGAAAAAGGTTTGTTGCGGCTTATTTATTCTATATCCGCAGAAGCCATAGGGTGCGCTTTGCAAGTAAAAAAAAAAGTTTGTTACGGCTTATTTAATCTACATCCGCTGAACTGCTACAGTGCGCGTTGGAGAAAAAAAAGTTTGTTGCGGCTTATTTATTCTATATCCACTGAAGCCGTAGTGTGCGCGTTGGAAGTAAAAAAAAGTTTGTTGCGGAACATTTTATCTACAACCACTGAACTCCTACAGTGCGCGTCTGAAGTAAAAAAAAGTTTGTTGCGGCTTGTTTAATCTACATCCGCTGAACTCCTACGGTGCGCGTTGGAAGTAAAAAAGTTTGTTACGGCCTAAAATCTACATCCGCTGAACTCGTAAGGTGCGCGTTTGAATGAAAAAAGTTTGTTGCTGCTTTTCTAATCTACATGCGCTGAACTCCTACGATGCGCGTTGGAAGTAAAAAAAGTTTGTTGTGGCTTATTTATTCTACATCCGCTGAACTCCTACGGTGCGCGTTGGAAGTAAAAAAAGGTTGTTGCGTCTTAATTATTCTACATCCGCTGAACTCCTACGATGGCGTTGGAAGTAAAAAAAAGCTTGTTGCGGCTTATTTAATCTACATCCGCTGAACTCCTACGGTGCGCGTTGGAAGTAAAAAAGTTTGTTGCGTCTTATTTAATCTACATCCGCTTTACTCCTACGGTGCGCGTTGGAAGTAAAAAAAGTTTGTTGCGGCTTATTTTTTCTACATCCCCTGAACTCCTACGGTGCGCGTTGGAAGTAAAAAAAAAGTTTGTTGCGTCTTATTTAACCTACATCCGCTGAACTCCTACGGTGCGCGTTGGAAGTGAAAAAAGTTTGTTACGGCTTTTTTAAACTACATCCGCTGAACTCCTACGGTGCGCGTTGGAAGTAAAAAAAGTTTGTTGCGGCTTATTTAATCTATATCCGCTGAACTCCTACGGTGCGCGTTGGAAGTAAAAAAAATTTTTTGCGTTTTATTTAATCTACATCCGCTGAACTCCTATGGTGCGCGTTCGAAGTAAACAAAGTTTGTTGCGTATTATTTAATATACGTCCGCTGAACTCCTACGGTGCGCGTTGGAAGTAAAAAAATTTGTTGCGGCCTATGTATACTACATGCGCTGAACTCCTACGGTGCGCGTTGGAAGTAAAAAAAGTGTGTTGCGTCTTATTTAATATAAATCCGCTGAACTCCTACGGTGCGCGTTGGAAGTAAAAAAGCTTTGTTGCGTCTTATTTAATCTACATCCGCTGAACTCCTATGGTGCGCGTTGGAAGAAAAAGTTTGTTGCGGCTTAGTTAATCTACATCCGCTGAACTCCTATGGTTCGCGTTGGAAGTAAAAAAAGGTTGTTGCGCTTATTTAATCTACATCCGCTGAACTCTTACGGTGCGCTTAGAAGTAAAAAAAAAGTTTGCTACGGCCTATACTACACATCCGCTGAACTTTTAAGGTGCGCGTTTGAAGTAACAAAAACGTTTGTTGCGGCTTATATGTTCTGCATCCGCTGAACTCATTCGGTTACCGTTGGAAGTAAAAAAAAATTGTTGCGGCTTATTTACTCTACATTCGCTGAACTTCTACAGTGCGCGTTGGAAGTAAAAAAAAGTTTGTTGCGGCTTATTTATTCTATATCCACAGAAGCCATAGGGTGCGCGTTGCAAGTAAAAAAGTTTGTTACGGTTCATTTATTCTACATCTGCTGAACTGCTACAGTGCGCGTTGGAGAAAAAAAAAGTTTGTTGCGGCTTATTTAATCTATATCCGCTGAAGCCGTATTGTGCGCGTTGGAAGTAAAAAAAAAGTTTGTTGGGGAACATTTTATCTACATCCCCTGAACTCCTACGGTGCGCGTTGGAAGTAAAAAAATTTGTTGCGGCCTATGTATACTACATGCGCTGAACTCCTACGGTGCGCGTTGGAAGTAAAAAAAGTGTGTTGCGTCTTATTTAATATAAATCCGCTGAACTCCTACGGTGCGCGTTGGAAGTAAAAAAGCTTTGTTGCGTCTTATTTAATCTACATCCGCTGAACTCCTATGGTGCGCGTTGGAAGAAAAAGTTTGTTGCGGCTTAGTTAATCTACATCCGCTGAATTCCTATGGTTCGCGTTGGAAGTAAAAAAAGGTTGTTGCGCTTATTTAATCTACATCCGCTGAACTCTTACGGTGCGCTTAGAAGTAAAAAAAAGTTTGCTACGGCCTATACTACACATCCGCTGAACTTTTAAGGTGCGCGTTTGAAGTAACAAAAACGTTTGTTGCGGCTTATATGTTCTGCATCCGCTGAACTCATTCGGTTACCGTTGGAAGTAAAAAAAAATTGTTGCGGCTTATTTACTCTACATCCGCTGAACTTCTACAGTGCGCGTTGGAAGTAAAAAAAAGTTTGTTGCGGCTTATTTATTCTATATCCACAGAAGCCATAGGGTGCGCGTTGCAAGTAAAAAAGTTTGTTACGGTTCATTTAATCTACATCTGCTGAACTGCTACAGTGCGCGTTGGAGAAAAAAAAAGTTTGTTGCGGCTTATTTAATCTATATCCGCTGAAGCCGTATTGTGCGCGTTGGAAGTAAAAAAAAAGTTTGTTGGGGAACATTTTATCTACATCCCCTGAACTCCTACAGTGCGCGTCTGAAGTAAAAAAAGTTTGTTGCGGCTTGTTTATTCTACATCCGCTGAACTCCTACAGTGCGCGTTGAAAATAAAATAAAGTTTGTTACCGCCAATAACCTACATCCGCTGAACTCGTAATGTGCGCGTTTGAATGAAAAAAAGTGTGTTGCGGCTTTTTTAATCTACATCTCCTGAACTCCTACGGCGCGCGTTGGAAGAAAACAGTTTGTTACGGCCCATAATCTACATCCGCTGAACTCGTAAGGTGCTCGTTTGAATGAAAGAAAGTTTGTTGCGGCATTTTTATTCTACATCCGCTGAACTCCTATGGTGCGTGTTGGAATCAAAAAAGTTTGTTACGGCCTATAATCTACATCCGCTGAACTCGTAAGGTGCGCGTTTGAATGAAAAAAAGTTTGTTGCGGCTTTTTTAATCTACATCCGCTGAACTTCTACGGTGCGCGTTGGAAGTAAAAAGTTTGTTACGGCCTAAAATCTACATCCGCTGAACTCGTAAGGTGCGCGTTTGAATGAAAAATGTTTGTTGCTGCTTTTCTAATCTACATGCGCTGAACTCCTACGATGCGCGTTGGAAGTAAAAAAAGTTTGTTGCGGCTTATTTAATCTACATCCGCTGAACTCCTACGGTGCGCGTTGGAAGTAAGAAAGGTTTGTTGCGGCTTATTTAATCTACATCCGCTGAACTCCTACGATGCGCGTTCGAAGTAAAAAAAAAGGTTTGTTGCGTCCTATTTAATCTACATCCGCTGAACTCCTACGGTGCGCCTTGGAAGTAAAAAAGTTTGTTGCGTCTTATTTAATCTACATCCGCTTTACTCCTACGGTGCGCGTTGGAAGTAAAAAAAGTTTGTTGCGGCTTATTTTTTCTACATCCCCTGAAGTCCTACGGTGCGCGTTGGAAGTAAAAAAAAAGTTTGTTGCGTCTTATTTAACCTACATCCGCTGAACTCCTACGGTGCGCGTTGGAAGTGAAAAAAGTTTGTTACGGCTTTTTTAAACTACATCCGCTGAACTCCTACGGTGCGCGTTGGAAGTAAAAAAAGTTTGTTGGGGCTTATTTAATCTATATCCGCTGAACTCCTACGGTGCGCGTTGGAAGTAAAAAAAAATTTTTTTGCGTTTTATTTAATCTACATCCGCTGAACTCCTATGGTGCGCGTTCGAAGTAAACAAAGTTTGTTGCGTATTATTTAATCTACGTCCGCTGTACTTCTACGGTGCGCGTTGGAATTGTTTAAAAATGTTTGTTGCGGCTTATTTAATCTACATCCGCTGAACTCCTACGGTGCGCGTTGGAAGTGAAAAACGTTTGTTGCGTCTTATTTAATCTACATCCGCTGAACTCGTACGGTGCGCGTTGGAAATAAAAAAGTTTGTTACGGCCTATAATCTACATCCTCTGAACTCCTATGGTGCGTGCTGGAATTAAAAAAAAAAGTTTGTTACCGCCAATAACCTACATCCACTGAACTCGTAAGATGCGGGTTTGAATGAAAAAATTTTGTTGCGTGTTATTTAATCTACATCCGCTGAACTCCTACGGTGCGCGTTGGAAGTAAAAAAGCTTGTTACGTCTTAATTAATCTACATCCGCTGAACTCCTACGGTGCGCGTTGGAAGAAAAGAAAGTTTGTTGCGGCTTAGTTATTCTACATCCGCTGAACTCCTACGGTGCGCGTTGGAAGTAAAAAAGCTTGTTACGTCTTAATTAATCTACATCCGCTGAACTCCTACGGTGCGCGTTGGATGACAAGAAGGTTTGTTGTGGCTTAGTTATTCTACATCCGCTGAACTCCTACGGTGCGCGTTGGAAGTAAAAAAAGTTTGTTGCGGCTTATGTAATCTACATCCGCTGAACTCCTATGGTACGCGTTGGAAGTGAAAAACGTTTGTTGCGTCTTATTTAATCTACATCCGCTGAACTCCTACGGTGTGCGTTGAAAGTAAAAAAAGTTTGTTGCGGCTTATTTAATCTACATCCGCTGAACTCCTATGGTGCGTGTTAGAAGTAAAAAAAAAACCTTTGTTGCGGCTTATTTAATCTACATCCGCTAAACTCATACGGTGAGCGTTGTATGTAAAAAAACATTTCTTGCGGCTTACTCATTCTACATCTGCTGAACTCCTACTGTGCGCGTTGGAAGTAAAAAAAGTTTGTTACGTCCTTTTTAATCTACATCCGCTGAACTCCTACGGTGCGCGTTGGAAGTAAAAAAAGTTTGTGCGGCTTATTTAATCTACATCTGCCGAACTCCTATGGTGCGCCCTGGAAGTAAAAAAAATGTTTGCTACGGACTATACTACACATCCGCTGAACTTGTAAGGTGCGCGTTTGAAGTAACAAAAACGTTTCTTGCGGCTTATATGTTCTGCATCCGCTGAACTCATCCGGTGCGCGTTGGAAGTAAAAAAAGTTTGTTACGGCCCATAATCCACATCCGCTGAACTCCTAAGGTGCGCGTTTGAATGAAAAAATTTGTTGCTGCTTTTCTAATCTACATGCGCTGAACTCCTACGGTGCGCGTTGGAAGTAAAAAAAGTTTGTTGCGGCTTATTTAATCTACATTCGCTGAACTCCTACGGTGCGCGTTGGAAGTAAAAAAACGTTGTTGCGTCTTATTTATTCTACATCCGCTGAACTCCTACGATGGCGTTGGAAGTAAAAAAGTTTGTTGCGGCTTATTTAATATACATCCGCTGAACTCCTACGGTGCGCGTTGGAAGTAAAAAAATTTGTTGCGGCTTATGTAATCTACATCCGCTGAACTCCTAAGGTGCGTGTTGGAAGTAAAAACGTTTGTTGCGGCTTATTTACTCTACATCCGCTGAACTCCTACGGTGCGCGTTGGAAGTAAAAAAAGGTTGTTGCGTCTTATTTATTCTATATCCGCTGAACTCCTACGGTGCGCGTTGGAAGTAAAAAGTGTGTTGCGTCTTATTTAATATAAATCCGCTGAACTCCTACGGTGCGCGTTGGAAGTAAAAAAAGCTTTGTTGCGTCTTATTTAATCTACATCCGCCGAACTCCTATGGTGCGCGTTGGAAGAAAAGAAAGTTTGTTGCGGCTTAGTTAATCTACATCCGCTGAACTCCTATGGTGCGCGTTGGAAGTAAAAAAAGGTTGTTGCGCTTATTTAATCTACATCCGCTGAACTCTTCCGGTGCGCCTTGGAAATAAAAATGTTTGTTGCGTCTTATTTATTCTACATCCGCTGAACTCCTACGGTGCGCGTTGGAAGTAAAAAAAGTTGGTTGCGTCTTATTTAATCTACATCCGCTGAACTCCTACGGTGGGCGCTGGAAGTAAAAAAAGTTTGTTGCGTCTAATTTATTCTATATCCGCTGAACTCCTACGGTGCGCATTGGAAGTAAGAAAAGTTGGTTGCCCCTCATTTAATCTACATCCGCTGAACTCCTACGGTGCGCGTTGGAAGTAAAAAAAAATGTTGCGGCTTATTTAATCTACATCCCCTGAACTCCAATGGTGCGCGTTGGAAGAAAAGAAAGTTTGTTGCGGCTTAGTTAATCTGTACCCGTTGAACTCCTACGGTGTGCGTTGGAAGTAAAAAAAGTTTGTTACGTCTTTTTTAATCTACATCCGCCGAACTCCTACGGTGCGCGTTGGAAGTAAAAAAAGTTTGTTGCGGCTTATTTAATCTATATCCGCTGAACTCCTACGGTGCGCGTTGGAAGTAAAAAAAAGTGTTTTACGTTTTATTTAATGTACATCCGTTAAACTCCTACGGTGCGCGTTGGAAGTAAAAAAGTTTGTTGCGTCTTATTTAATCTACATCCGCTGTACTCCTACGGTGCGCGTTGGAATTAAAAAAAGTTTGTTGCGTCTTATTTAATCTACATCTGCTGAACTCCTATGGTGCGCGTTGGAAGAAAAAGTTTGTTGCGGCTTAGTTAATCTACATCCGCTGAACTCCTATGGTGCGCGTTGGAATTAAAAAAAGGTTGTTGCGCTTATTTAATCTACATCCGCTGAACTCTTACGGTGCGCCTTGGAAGTAAAATTGTTTGTTGTGTCTTATTTATTCTACATCCGCTGAACTCCTACGGTGCGCATTGGAAGTAAAAAAAGTTGGTTGCGTCTTATTTATTCTACATCCGCTGAACTCCTACGGTGCGCGTTGGAAGTAAAAAAAGTTTGTTGCGTCTTATTTAATCTACATCCGCTGAACTGCTACGGTGCGCATTGGAAGTAAGAAAAGTTGGATGCCCCTCATTTAATCTACATCCGCTGAACTCCTACTGTGCGCGTTGGAAGTAAAAAAAATTGTTGCGGCTTATTTATTCTACATCCCCTGAACTCCTATGGTGCGCGTTGGAAGAAAAGAAAGTTTGTTGCGGCTTAGTTAATCTACACCCGTTGAACTCCTACGGTACGCTTTGCATGTAAAAAAAGTTTATTTCGTCTTATTTAATCTACATCCGCTGAACTCCTACGGTGCGCGTTGGGAGTAAAAAAAAGTTTGTTGCGGCCTATTTAATCTACATCCGCTCAACTCGTACGGTGCGCGTTGGAAATAAAAAAGTTTGTTACGGAATATAATCTACATCCTCTGAACTCCCATGGTGCGTGTTGGAATTAAAAAAAAAAGTTTGTTACCGCCAATAACCTACATCCGCTGAACTCGTAAGGTGCGGGTTTGAATGAAAAAATTTTGTTGCGTGTTATTTAATCTACATCCGCTGAACTCCTACGATGCGCGTTGGAAGTAAGAAAAAGTTTGTTGCGTCTTATTTAATCTACATCCGCTGAACTCCTACGGTGCGCGTTGGAAGAAAAGAAAGTTTGTTGCGTCTTATTTAATCTACATCCGCTGTACTCCTACGGTGCGCGTTGGAATTAAAAAAAGTTTGTTGCGTCTTATTTAATCTACTTCCGCTGAACTCCTATGGTGCGCGTTGGAAGAAAAAGTTTGTTGCGGCTTAGATAATCTACATCCGCTGAACTCCTATGGTGCGCGTTGGAAGAAAAAAGTTTGTTGCGGCTTAGTTAATCTACATCCGCTGAACTCCTATGGTGCGCGTTGGAAGTAAAAAAGGTAGTTGCGCTTATTTAATCTACATCCGCTGAACTCTTACGGTGCGCCTTGGAAGTAAAATTGTTTGTTGCGTCTTATTTATTCTACATCCGCTGAACTCCTACGGTGCGCGTTGGAAGTAAAAAAAGTTGGTTGCGTCTTATTTATTCTACATCCGCTGAACTCCTACGGTGCGCATTGGAAGTAAGAAAAGTTGGTTGCCCCTCATTTAATCTACATCCGCTGAACTCCTACGGTGCGCGTTGGAAGTAAAAAAAATTGTTGCGGCTTATTTATTCTACATCCCCTGAACTCCTATGGTGCGCGTTGGAAGAAAAGAGTTTGTTGCAGCTTAGTTAATCTACACCCGTTGAACTCCTACGGTACGCGTTGGATGTAAAAAAAGTTTATTTCGTCTTATTTAATCTACATCCGCTGAACTCCTACGGTGCGCGTTGGGAGTAAAAAAAATATTTGTTGCGGCCTATTTAATCTACATCCGCTCAACTCGTACGGTGCGCGTTGGAAATAAAAAAGTTTGTTACGGCCTATAATCTACATCCTCTGAACTCCCATGGTGCGTGTTGGAAATAAAAAAAAGTTTGTTACCGCCAATAACCTACATCCGCTCAACTCGTAAGGTGCGTGTTTGAATGAAAAAATTTTGTTGCGTGTTATTTAATATACATCCGCTGAACTCCTACGGTGCGCGTTGGAAGAAAAGAAAGTTTGTTGCGGCTTATTTAATCTACATCCGCTGTACTCCTACGGTGCGCTTTGGAAGAAAAGAAAGTTTGTTGCGGCTTAGTTAATCTACATCCGATGAACTCCTACGGTGCGCGTTGTAAGAAAAAGTTTGTTGCGGCCTAGATAATCTACATCCGCCGAACTCCTATGGTGCGCGTTGGAAGTAAAAAGAGGTTGTTGCGCTCATTTAATCTACAACCGCTGAACTCTTACGGTGCGCCTTGGAAGTAAAATTGTTTGTTGCGTCTTATTTAATCTACATCCGCTGAACTCCTACGGTGCGCGTTGGAAGTAAAAAAAGTTTGTTGCGTCTTATTTAATCTACATCCGCAGAACTCCTATGGTGCGCGTTGGAAGAAAAAGTTTGTTGCGGCTTAGTTAATCTACATCCGCTGAACTCCTACGGTGCGCGTTGGAAGAAAAAGTTTGTTGCGGCTTAGTTATTCTACATCCGCTGAACTCCTATGGTGCGCGTTGGAAGTAAAAAAAGGTTGTTGCGCTCATTTAATCTACAACCGCTGAACTCTTATGGTGCGCCTTGGAAGTAAAATTGTTTGTTGCGTCTTATTTAATCTTCATCTGCTGAACTCCTACGGTGCGCGTTGGAAGTAAAAAAAGTTGGTTGCGTCTTATTTAATCTACTTCCGCTGAACTCCTACGGTGCGCGTTGGAATTAAAAAAAGTTTGTTGCGTCCTATTTAATCTACATCCGCAGAACTCCTACGGTGCGCATTGGAAGTAAGAAAAGTTGGTTGCCCCTCATTTAATCTACATCCGCTGAACTCCTACGGTGCGCGTTGGAAGTAAAGAAAATTGTTGCGGCTTATTTATTCTACATCCCCTGAACTCCTATGGTGCGCGTTGGAAGAAAAGAAAGTTTGTTGCGGCTTAGTTAATCTACACCCGTTGAACTCCTATGGTGCGCGTTGGAAGAAAAAGTTTGTTGCGGCTTAGTTAATCTACATCCGCTGAACTCCTATGGTGCGCGTTGGAAGTAAAAAAAGGTTGTTGCGCTTATTTAATCTACATCCGCTGAACTCTTACGGTGCGCCTTGGAAGTAAAATTGTTTGTTGCGTCTTATTTAATCTACATCCGCTGAACTCCTACGGTGCGCGTTGGAAGTAAAAAAAGTTGGTTGCGTCTTATTTATCTACATCCGCTGAACTCCTACGGTGCGCGTTGGAAGTAAAAAAAGTTTGTTGCGTCTTATTTAATGTACATCCGCTGAACTCCTACGGTGCGTATTGGAAGTAAGGAAAGTTGGTTGCCCCTCATTTAATCTACATCCGCTGAACTCCTACGGTGCGCGTTGGAAGTAAAAAAAATTGTTGCGGCTTATTTATTCTACATCCCCTGAACTCCTATGGTGCGCGTTGGAAGAAAAGAAAGTTTGTTGCGGCTTAGTTAATCTACACCCGTTGAACTCCTACGGTACGCGTTGGATGTAAAAAAAGTTTATTTCGTCTTATTTAATCTACATCCGCTGAACTCCTACGGTGCGCGTTGGGAGTAAAAAAAAGTTTGTTGCGGCCTATTTAATCTACATCCGCTCAACTCGTACGGTGCGCGTTGGAAATAAAAAAGTTTGTTACGGCCTATAATCTACATCCCCTGAACTCCCATGGTGCGTGTTGGAATTAAAAAAAAGTTTGTTACCGCCAATAACCTACATCCGCTGAACTCGTAAGGTGCGGGTTTGAATGAAAAATTTTTGTTGCGTGTTATTTAATCTACATCCGCTGAACTCCTACGATGCGCGTTGGAAGTAAGAAAAAGTTTGTTGCGTCTTATTTAATCTACATCCGCTGAACTCCTACGGTGCGCGTTGGAAGAAAAGAAAGTTTGTTGCGTCTTATTTAATCTACATCCGCTGTACTCCTACGGTGCGCGTTGGAATTAAAAAACGTTTGTTGCGTCTTATTTAATCTACATCCGCTGAACTCCTATGGTGCGCGTTGGAAGAAAAAGTTTGTTGCGGCTTAGTTAATCTACATCCGCTGAACTCCTATGGTGCGCGTTGGAAGAAAAAGTTTGTTGCGGCTTAGTTAATCTACATCCGCTGAACTCCTATGGTGCGCGTTGGAAGTAAAAAAAGGTAGTTGCGCTTATTTAATCTACATCCGCTGAACTCTTACGGTGCGCCTTGGAAGTAAAATTGTTTGTTGCGTCTTATTTATTCTACATCCGCTGAACTCCTACGGTGCGCGTTGGAAGTAAAAAAAGTTGGTTGCGTCTTATTTAATCTACATCCGCTGAACTCCTACGGTGCGCGTTGGAAGTAAAAAAAGTTTGTTGCGTCTTATTTAATCTACATCCGCTGAACTACGGTGCGCATTGGAAGTAAGAAAAGTTGGTTGCCCCTCATTTAATCTACACCCGCTGAACTCCTACGGTGCGCGTTGGAAGAAAAAAAATTGTTGCGGCTTATTTATTCTACATCCCCTGAACTCCTACGGTGCGCGTTGGAAGAAAAGAGTTTGTTGCGGCTTAGTTAATCTACACCCGTTGAACTCCTACGGTACGCGTTGGATGTAAAAAAAGTTTATTTCGTCTTATTTAATCTACATCCGCTCAACTCGTACGGTGCGCGTTGGAAATAAAAAAGTTTGTTACGGCCTATAATCTACATCCTCTGAACTCCCATGGTGCGTGTTGGAATTAAAAAAAGTTTGTTACCGCCAATAACCTACATCCGCTCAACTCGTAAGGTGCGTGTTTGAATGAAAAAATTTTGTTGCGTGTTATTTAATATACATCCGCTGAACTCCTACGATGCGCGTTGGAAGTAAGAAAAAGTTTGTTGCGTCTTATTTAATCTACATCCGCCGAACTCCTACGGTGCGCGTTGGAAGAAAAGAAAATTTGTTGCGGCTTATTTAATCTACATCCGCTGTACTCCTACGGTGCGCTTTGGAAGAAAAGAAAGTTTGTTGCGGCTTAGTTAATCTACATCCGCTGAACTCTTACGGTGCGCGTTGGAAGAAAAAGTTTGTTGCGGCTTAGTTAATCTACATCCGCTGAACTCCTATGGTGCGCGTTGGAAGTAAAAAAAGGTTGTTGCGCTCATTTAATCTACAACCGCTGAACTCTTACGGTGCGCCTTGGAAGTAAAATTGTTTGTTGCGTCTTATTTATTCTACATCCGCTGAACTCCTACGGTGCGCGTTGGAAGTAAAAAAAGTTGGTTGCGTCTTATTTATTCTACATCCGCTGAACTCCTACGGTGCGCGTTGGAAGTAAAAAAAGTTTGTTGCGTCTTATTTAATCTACATCCGCTGAGCTCCTACGGTGCGCATTGGAAGTAAGAAAAGTTGGTTGCCCCTCATTTATTCTACATCCGCTGAACTCCTACGGTGCGCGTTGGAAGTAAAGAAAATTGTTGCGGCCTATTTATTCTACATCCCCTGAACTCCTATGGTGCGCGTTGGAAGAAAAGAAAGTTTGTTGCGGCTTAGTTATTCTACACCCGTTGAACTCCTATGGTGCGCGTTGGAAGAAAAAGTTTGTTGCGGCTTAGTTAATCTACATCCGCTGAACTCCTATGGTGCGCGTTGGAAGTAAAAAAGGTTGTTCCGCTTATTTAATCTACATCCGCTGAACTCTTACGGTGCGCCTTGGAAGTAAAATTGTTTGTTGCGTCTTATTTATTCTACATCCGCTGAACTCCTACGGTGCGCGTTGGAAGTAAAAAAAGTTGGTTGCGTCTTATTTAATCTACATCCGCTGAACTCCTACGGTGCGCGTTGGAAGTAAAAAATGTTTGTTGCGTCTTATTTAATGTACATCCGCTGAACTCCTACGGTGCGCATTGGAAGTAAGGAAAGTTGGTTGCCCCTCATTTAATCTACATCCGCTGAACTCCTACGGTGCGCGTTGGAAGTAAAAAAAATTGTTGCGGCTTATTTATTCTACATCCCCTGAACTCCTAAGTGCGCGTTGGAAGAAAAGAAAGTTTGTTGCGGCTTAGTTATTCTACACCCGTTGAACTCCTAAGGTGCGCGTTGGAAGAAAAAGTTTGTTGCGGCTTAGTTAATAAACATCCGCTGAACTCCTATGGTGCGCGTTGGAAGTAAAAAAAGGTTGTTCCGCTTATTTAATCTACATCCGCTGAACTCTTACGGTGCGCCTTGGAAGTAAAATTGTTTGTTGCGTCTTATTTAATCTACATCCGCTGAACTCCTACGGTGCGCGTTGGAAGTAAAAAAAGTTGGTTGCGTCTTATTTAATCTACATCCGCTGAACTCCTACGGTGCGCGTTGGAAGTAAAAAATGTTTGTTGCGTCTTATTTAATGTACATCCGCTGAACTCCTACGGTGCGCATTGGAAGTAAGGAAAGTTGGTTGCCCCTCATTTAATCTACATCCGCTGAACTCCTACGGTGCGCGTTGGAAGTAAAAAAAATTGTTGCGGCTTATTTTTTCTACATCCCCTGAACTCCAATGGTGCGCGTTGGAAGAAAAGAAAGTTTGTTGCGGCTTAGTTAATCTACACCCGTTGAACTCCTACGGTACGCGTTGGATGTAAAAAAAGTTTATTTCGTCTTAATTAATCTACATCCGCTGAACTCCTACGGTGCGCGTTGGGAGTAAAAAAAAGTTTGTTGCGGCCTATTTAATCTACATCCGCTCAACTCGTACGGTGCGCTTTGGAAATAAAAAAGTTTGTTACGGCCTATAATCTACATCCTCTGAACTCCCATGGTGCGTGTCGGAATTAAAAAAAAAGTTTGTTACCGCCAATAACCTACATCAGCTGAACTCGTAAGGTGCGGGTTTGAATGAAAAAATTTTGTTGCGTGTTATTTAATCTACATCCGCTGAACTCCTACGATGCGCGTTGGAAGTAAGAAAAAGTTTGTTGCGTCTTATTTAATCTACATCCGCTGAACTCCTACGGTGCGCGTTGGAAGAAAAGAAAGTTTGTTGCGGCTTATTTATTCTACATCCGCTGTACTCCTACGGTGCGCTTTGGAAGAAAAGAAAGTTTGTTGCGGCTTAGTTAATCTACATCCGCTGAACTCCTACGGTGCGCGTTGGAAGTAAAAAAAGTTTGTTGCGGCTTATTTATTCTACATCCGCTAAACTCGTACAGTGCGCGTTGGATGTAAAAAAAACATTTCTTGCGGCTTATTTAATCTACATCCGCTGAACTCCTACTGTGCGCGTTGGAAGTAAAAAAAGTTTGTTACGTCTTTTTTAATCTACATCCGCTGAACTCCTACGGTGCGCGTTGGAAGTAAAAAAAGTTTGTTGCGGCTTATTTAATCTATATCCGCTGAACTCCTACGGTGCGCGTTGGAAGTAAAAAAAAAAGTTTTTACGTTTTATTTAATCTACATCCTACGGTGCGCGTTGGAAGTAAAAAATGTTTGTTACGTCTTATTTAATCTACATCCGCTGAACCCCTACGGTGCTTGTCGGAAGTAAAAAAAGTTTGTTGCGGCTTATTTAATCTACATCCGCTGAACTCCTACGATGCGCGGTGGAAGTAAAAAAAGTTTGTTGCGGCTTATTTAATCTACATCCGCTGAACTCCTACGATGCGCGTTCGAAGTAAAAAAAAGTTCGGTGCGTCTTATTTAATCTACATCCGCTGAACTCCTACGGTGCGCGTTGGAAGTAAAAAGTTTGTTGCGTCTAATTTAATCTACATCCGCTTTACTCCTACGGTGCGCGTTGGAAGTAAAAAAAGTTTGTTGCGGCTTATTTTATCTACATCCCCTGAACTCCTACGGTGCGCGTTGGAAGTAAAAAAAAAGTTTGTTGCGTCTTATTTAACCTACATCCGCTGAACTCCTACGGTGCGCGTTGGAATTAAAAAAATTTTTTTGCGTTTTATTTAATCTACATCCGCTGAACTCCTATGGTGCGCGTTCGAAGTAAACAAAGTTTGTTGCGTATTATTTAATCTACATCCGCTGTACTCCTACGGTGCGCGTTGGAATTTTTTTTAAAATGTTTGTTGCGGCTTATTTAATCTACATCCCCTGAACTCCTACGGTGCGCGTTGGAAGAAAAGAAAGTTTGTTGCGGCTTAGTTAATCTACAACCGCTGAACTCCTATGTGCGCATTGGAAGTAAAAAAAGTTTGTGGCGGCTTATTTAATCTACATCTGCCGAACTCCTATGGTGCGCCCTGGAAGTAAAAAAAAAGTTTGCTACGGCCTATACTACACATCCGCTGAACTTGTAAGGTGCGCGTTTGAAGTAACAAAAACGTTTGTTGCGGCTTATATGTTCGGCATCCGTTGAACTCATCCGGTGCGCGTTGGAAAAAAAAATTGTTGCGGCCTATTTACTCTACATCCGCTGAACTGCTACAGTGCGCGTTGGAGAAAAAAAACGTTTGTTGCGGCTTATTTAATCTATATCCGCTGAAGCCGTAGTGTGCGCGTTGGAAGTAAAAAAAAAGTTTGTTGCGGAACATTTTATCTACATCCCCTGAACTCCTACAGTGCGCGTCTGAAGTAAAAAAAGTTTGTTGCGGCTTGTTTAATCTACATCCGCTGAACTCCTACGGTGTGCGTTGAAAGTAAAAAAAGTTTGTTGTGGCTTATTTAATCTAAATCTGCTGAACTCCTATGGTGCGCGTTGGAAGTAAAAAAACGTGTGTTGCGGCTTATTTAATCTATATCCGCTGAACTCCTACGGTGCGCGTTGGAAGTAAAAAAAAAGTTTTTTACGTTTTATTTAATGTACATCCGTTGAACTCCTACGGTGCGCGTTGGAAGTAAAAAAAGTTTGTTGCGTTTTATTTAATCTACATCCGCTGTACTCCTACGGTGCGCGTTGGAATTAAAAAAAGTTTGTTGCGTCTTATTTAATCTACATCCGCTGAACTCCTACGGTGCGCGTTGGAAGAAAAGAAAGTTTGTTGCGGCTTATTTAATCTACATCCGCTGAACTATGTGCGCGTTGGAAGTAAAAAAGTTTGTGGCGGCTTATTTAATCTACATCTGCCGAACTGCTATGGTGCGCGTTGGAAGTAAAAAAAGTTGGTTGCGTCTTATTTAATCTACATCCGCTGAACTCCTACGGTGCGCGTTGGAAGTAAAAAATGTTTGTTGCGTCTTATTTAATGTACATCCGCTGAACTCCTACGGTGCGCATTGGAAGTAAGGAAAGTTGGTTGCCCCTCATTTAATCTACATCCGCTGAACTCCTACGGTGCGCGTTGGAAGTAAAAAAAATTGTTGCGGCTTATTTTTTCTACATCCCCTGAACTCCTATGGTGCGCGTTGGAAGAAAAGAAAGTTTGTTGCGGCTTAGTTAATCTACACCCGTTGAACTCCTACGGTACGCGTTGGATGTAAAAAAAGTTTATTTCGTCTTAATTAATCTACATCCGCTGAACTCCTACGGTGCGCGTTGGGAGTAAAAAAAAGTTTGTTGCGGCCTATTTAATCTACATCCGCTCAACTCGTACGGTGCGCTTTGGAAATAAAAAAGTTTGTTACGGCCTATAATATACATCCTCTGAACTCCCATGGTGCGTGTCGGAATTAAAAAAAAAGTTTGTTACCGCCAATAACCTACATCAGCTGAACTCGTAAGGTGCGGGTTTGAATGAAAAAATTTTGTTGCGTGTTATTTAATCTACATCCGCTGAACTCCTACGATGCGCGTTGGAAGTAAGAAAAAGTTTGTTGCGTCTTATTTAATCTACATCCGCTGAACTCCTACGGTGCGCGTTGGAAGAAAAGAAAGTTTGTTGCGGCTTATTTATTCTACATCCGCTGTACTCCTACGGTGCGCTTTGGAAGAAAAGAAAGTTTGTTGCGGCTTAGTTAATCTACATCCGCTGAACTCCTACGGTGCGCGTTGGAAGTAAAAAAAGTTTGTTGCGGCTTATTTATTCTACATCCGCTAAACTCGTACAGTGCGCGTTGGATGTAAAAAAAACATTTCTTGCGGCTTATTTAATCTACATCCGCTGAACTCCTACTGTGCGCGTTGGAAGTAAAAAAAGTTTGTTACGTCTTTTTTAATCTACATCCGCTGAACTCCTACGGTGCGCGTTGGAAGTAAAAAAAGTTTGTTGCGGCTTATTTAATCTATATCCGCTGAACTCCTACGGTGCGCGTTGGAAGTAAAAAAAAAAGTTTTTACGTTTTATTTAATCTACATCCTACGGTGCGCGTTGGAAGTAAAAAATGTTTGTTACGTCTTATTTAATCTACATCCGCTGAACCCCTACGGTGCTTGTCGGAAGTAAAAAAAGTTTGTTGCGGCTTATTTAATCTACATCCGCTGAACTCCTACGATGCGCGGTGGAAGTAAAAAAAGTTTGTTGCGGCTTATTTAATCTACATCCGCTGAACTCCTACGATGCGCGTTCGAAGTAAAAAAAAGTTCGGTGCGTCTTATTTAATCTACATCCGCTGAACTCCTACGGTGCGCGTTGGAAGTAAAAAGTTTGTTGCGTCTAATTTAATCTACATCCGCTTTACTCCTACGGTGCGCGTTGGAAGTAAAAAAAGTTTGTTGCGGCTTATTTTATCTACATCCCCTGAACTCCTACGGTGCGCGTTGGAAGTAAAAAAAAAGTTTGTTGCGTCTTATTTAACCTACATCCGCTGAACTCCTACGGTGCGCGTTGGAATTAAAAAAATTTTTTTGCGTTTTATTTAATCTACATCCGCTGAACTCCTATGGTGCGCGTTCGAAGTAAACAAAGTTTGTTGCGTATTATTTAATCTACATCCGCTGTACTCCTACGGTGCGCGTTGGAATTTTTTTTAAAATGTTTGTTGCGGCTTATTTAATCTACATCCCCTGAACTCCTACGGTGCGCGTTGGAAGAAAAGAAAGTTTGTTGCGGCTTAGTTAATCTACAACCGCTGAACTCCTATGTGCGCATTGGAAGTAAAAAAAGTTTGTGGCGGCTTATTTAATCTACATCTGCCGAACTCCTATGGTGCGCCCTGGAAGTAAAAAAAAAGTTTGCTACGGCCTATACTACACATCCGCTGAACTTGTAAGGTGCGCGTTTGAAGTAACAAAAACGTTTGTTGCGGCTTATATGTTCGGCATCCGTTGAACTCATCCGGTGCGCGTTGGAAAAAAAAATTGTTGCGGCCTATTTACTCTACATCCGCTGAACTGCTACAGTGCGCGTTGGAGAAAAAAAACGTTTGTTGCGGCTTATTTAATCTATATCCGCTGAAGCCGTAGTGTGCGCGTTGGAAGTAAAAAAAAAGTTTGTTGCGGAACATTTTATCTACATCCCCTGAACTCCTACAGTGCGCGTCTGAAGTAAAAAAAGTTTGTTGCGGCTTGTTTAATCTACATCCGCTGAACTCCTACGGTGTGCGTTGAAAGTAAAAAAAGTTTGTTGTGGCTTATTTAATCTAAATCTGCTGAACTCCTATGGTGCGCGTTGGAAGTAAAAAAACGTGTGTTGCGGCTTATTTAATCTATATCCGCTGAACTCCTACGGTGCGCGTTGGAAGTAAAAAAAAAGTTTTTTACGTTTTATTTAATGTACATCCGTTGAACTCCTACGGTGCGCGTTGGAAGTAAAAAAAGTTTGTTGCGTTTTATTTAATCTACATCCGCTGTACTCCTACGGTGCGCGTTGGAATTAAAAAAAGTTTGTTGCGTCTTATTTAATCTACATCCGCTGAACTCCTACGGTGCGCGTTGGAAGAAAAGAAAGTTTGTTGCGGCTTATTTAATCTACATCCGCTGAACTATGTGCGCGTTGGAAGTAAAAAAGTTTGTGGCGGCTTATTTAATCTACATCTGCCGAACTGCTATGGTGCGCCCTGGAAGTAGAAAAAAAAGTTTGCTACGGCCTATACTACACATCCGCTGAACTTGTAAGGTGCGTGTTTGAAGTACCAAAAACGTTTGTTGCGGCCTATATGTTCTGCATCCGCTGAACACAGCCGGTGCGCGTTGCAAGTAAAAAAAAATTGTTGCGGCTTTTTTACTCTACATCCGCTGAACTTCTACAGTGCACGTTGGAAGTAAAAAAAAGTTTGTTGCGGCTTATTTAATCTATATCCGCTGAAGCCGTAGGGTCCGCGTTGGAAGTAAAAAAAAAGTTTGTTACGGCTTATTTAATCTACACCCGCTGAACTTCTACAGTGCGCATCGGAGGGAAAAAAAGTTTGTTGCGGCCTATTTAATCTATATCCGTTGAAGCCGTAGTGTGCGCGTTGGAAGTAAAAAATAGTTTGTTGCGGATTATTTTATCTACATCCCTTGAACTCCTACAGTGCGCGTCTGATGTAAAAAAAGTTTGTCGCGGCTTGTTTAATCTACATCCGCTGAACTCCTACGGTGCGCGTTGAAAATAAAAAAAAGTTTGTTACCGCCAATAACCTACATCCGCTGAACTCGTAATGTGCGCGTTTGAATGAAAAAAAGTGTGTTGCGGCTTTTTTAATCTACATCTCCTGAACTCCTACGGTGCGCGTTGGAAGTAAAAAAAGTTTGTTACGGCCCATAATCTACATCCGCTGAACTCGTAAGATGCGCGTTTGAATGAAAGAAAGTTTGTTGCGGCTTTTTTATTCTACATCCGCTGAACTTTTACGGTGCGCGTTGGAAAAAAAAAGTTTGTTACGGCCTAAAATCTACATCCGCTGAACTCGTAAGGTGCGCGTTGGAAGTAAAAAAGCTTTTTTGCGTCTTATTTAATCTACATCCGCCGAACTCCTATGGTGCGCGTTGGAAGAAAAGAAAGTTTGATGCGGCTTAGTTAATCTACATCCGCTGAACTCCTATGGTGCGCTTTGGAAGTAAAAAAAGGTTTTTGCGTCTTATTTAATCTACATCCGCTGAACTCCTACGGTGCGCATTGGAAGTAAGAAAAGTTGGCTGCCCCTCATTTAATCTACATCCGCTGAACTCCTACGGTGCGCGTTGGAAGTAAAAAAAATTGTTTCGGCTTATTTAATCTGCATCCCCTGAACTCCTATGGTGCGCGTTGGAAGAAAAGAAAGTTTGTTGCGGCTTAGTTAATCTACACCCGTTGAACTCCTACGGTACGCGTTGGAAGTGAAAAAAGGTTGTTGCGTCTTATTTAATCTACATCCGCTGAACTCCTACGGTGCGCGTTGGAAGTAAAAAAGTTTGTTGCGTCTTATTTATTATAAATCCGCTGCACTCCTACGGTGCGCGTTGGAAGTAAAAAAGCTTTGTTGCGTCTTATTTAATCTACATCCGCTGAACTCCTACGGTGCGCGTTGGAAGTAAAAAAAGGTTGTTGCGTCTTATTTAATCTACATCCGCTGAACTCCTACGGTGTGCGTTGAAAGTAAAAAAAGTTTGTTGTGGCTTATTTAATCTAAATCTGCTGAACTCCTATGGTGCGCGTTGGAAGTAGAAAAACGTGTGTTGCGGCTTATTTAATCTACATCCGCTAAACTCGTACGGTGCGCGTTGGATGTAAAAAAAACATTTCTTGCGGCTTATTTGATCTACATCCGCTGAACTCCTACTGTGCGCGTTGGAAGTAAAAAAAGTTTGTTACGTCTTTTTTAATCTACATGCGCTGAACTCCTACGGTGCGCGTTGGAAATAAAAAAGTTTGTTGCGGCTTAATTAATCTATATCCGCTGAACTCCTACGGTGCGCGTTGGAAGTAAAAAAAGTTTGTTACTTCCCATAATCTACATCCGCTGAACTCGTAAGATGCGCGTTTGAATGAAAGAAAGTTTGTTGCGGCTTTTTTATTCTACATCCGCTGAACTTTTACGGTGCGCGTTGGAAAAAAAAAGTTTGTTACGGCCTAAAATCTACATCCGCTGAACTCGTAAGGTGCGCGTTGGAAGTAAAAAAGCTTTTTTGCGTCTTATTTAATCTACATCCGCCGAACTCCTATGGTGCGCGTTGGAAGAAAAGAAAGTTTGATGCGGCTTAGTTAATCTACTTCCGCTGAACTCCTATGGTGCGCTTTGGAAGTAAAAAAAGGTTTTTGCGTCTTATTTAATCTACATCCGCTGAACTCCTACGGTGCGCATTGGAAGTAAGAAAAGTTGGCTGCCCCTCATTTAATCTACATCCGCTGAACTCCTACGGTGCGCGTTGGAAGTAAAAAAAATTGTTGCGGCTTATTTAATCTGCATCCCCTGAACTCCTATGGTGCGCGTTGGAAGAAAAGAAAGTTTGTTGCGGCTTAGTTAATCTACACCCGTTGAACTCCTACGGTACGCGTTGGAAGTGAAAAAAGGTTGTTGCGTCTTATTTAATCTACATCCGCTGAACTCCTACGGTGCGCGTTGGAAGTAAAAAAAGTTTGTTGCGTCTTATTTAATATAAATCCGCTTCACTCCTACGGTGCGCGTTGGAAGTAAAAAAGCTTTGTTGCGTCTTATTTAATCTACATCCGCTGAACTCCTACGGTGCGCGTTGGAAGTAAAAAAAGGTTGTTGCGTCTTATTTAATCTACATCCGCTGAACTCCTACGGTGTGCGTTGAAAGTAAAAAAAGTTTGTTGTGGCTTATTTAATCTAAATCTGCTGAACTCCTATGGTGCGCGTTGGAAGTAAAAAAACGTGTGTTGCGGCTTATTTAATCTACATCCGCTAAACTCGTACGGTGCGCGTTGGATGTAAAAAAAAACATTTCTTGCGGCTTATTTGATCTACATCCGCTGAACTCCTACTGTGCGCGTTGGAAGTAAAAAAAGTTTGTTACGTCTTTTTTAATCTACATGCGCTGAACTCCTACGGTGCGCGTTGGAAATAAAAAAGTTTGTTGCGGCTTAATTAATCTATATCCGCTGAACTCCTACGGTGCGCGTTGGAAGTAAAAAAAAAGTTTTTTACGTTTTATTTAATGTACATCCGTTGAACTCCTACGGTGCGCGTTGGAATTAAAAAAAGTTTGTTGCGTCTTATTTAATCTACATCCGCTGAACTCCTACGGTGCGCGTTGGAAGAAAAGAAAGTTTGTTGCGGCTTATTTAATCTACATCCGCTGAACTATGTGCGCGTTGCAAGTAAAAAAGTTTGTGGCGGCTTATTTAATCTACATCTGCCGAACTGCTATGGTGCGCCCTGGAAGTAGAAAAAAAAGTTTGCTACGGCCTATACTACACATCCGCTGAACTTGTAAGGTGCGTGTTTGAAGTACCAAAAACGTTTGTTGCGCCTATATGTTCTGCATCCGCTGAACACAGCCGGTGCGCGTTGCAAGTAAAAAAAATTGTTGCGGCTTATTTACTCTACATCCGCTGAACTTCTACAGTGCACGTTGGAAGTAAAAGTTTGTTGCGGCTTATTTAATCTATATCCGCTGAAGCCGTAGGGTCCGCGTTGGAAGTAAAAAAAAGTTTGTTACGGCTTATTTAATCTACACCCGCTGAACTTCTACAGTGCGCATCGGAGGGAAAAAAAGTTTGTTGCGGCCTATTTAATCTATATTCGTTGAAGCCGTAGTGTGCGCGTTGGAAGTAAAAAAAAGTTTGTTGCGGATTATTTTATCTACATCCCTTGAACTCCTACAGTGCGCGTCTGATGTAAAAAAAGTTTGTCGCGGCTTGTTTAATCTACATCCGCTGAACTCCTACGGTGCGCGTTGAAAATAAAAAAAGTTTGTTACCGCCAATAACCTACATCCGCTGAACTCGTAATGTGCGCGTTTGAATGAAAAAAAGTGTGTTGCGGCTTTTTTAATCTACATCTCCTCAACTCCTACGGTGCGCGTTGGAAGTAAAAAAGTTTGTTACGGCCCATAATCTACATCCGCTGAACTCGTAAGGTGCGCGTTTGAATGAAAGAAAGTTTGTTGCGGCTTTTTTATTCTACACCCGCTGAACTCCTATGGTGCGTGTTGGAATCAAAAAGTTTGTTACGGCCTATAATCCACATCCGCTGAACTCGTAAGGTGCGCGTTTGAATTAAAAACGTTTGGTGCGGCTTTTTTAATCTACATCCGCTGAACTTTTACGGTGCGCGTTGGAAAAAAAAAGTTTGTTACGGCATAAAATCTACATCCGCTGAACTCGTAAGGTGCGCGTTGGAAGTAAAAAAGCTTTGTTGCGTCTTATTTAATCTACATCCGCCGCACTCCTATGGTGCGCGTTGGAAGAAAAGAAAGTTTGATGCGGCTTAGTTAATCTACATCCGCTGAACTCCTATGGTGCGCGTTGGAAGTAAAAAAGGTTTTTGCGCTTATTTAATCTACATCCGCTGAACTCTTACGGTGGTGCGCCTTGGAAATAAAAATGTTTGTTGCGTCTTATTGAATCTACATCCGCTGAACTCCTACGGTGCGCGTTGGAAGTAAAAAAAGTTGTTGCGTCTTATTTAATCTACATCCGCTGAACTCCTACGGTGCGCGTTGGAAGTAAAAAATGTTTGTTGCGTCTTATTTAATCTACATCCGCTGAACTCCTACGGTGCGCATTGGAAGTAAGAAAAGTTGGCAGCCCCTCAATTAATCTACATCCGCTGAACTCCTACGGTGCGCGTTGGAAGTAAAAAAAATTGTTGCGGCTTATTTAATCTACATCCCCTGAACTCCTATGGTGCGCGTTGGAAGAAAAGAAAGTTTGTTGCGGCTTAGTTAATCTACACCCGTTGAACTCCTACGGTACGCATTGGAAGTGAAAAACGTTTGTTGCGTCCTATTTAATCTACATCCGCTGAACTTCTACGGTGCGCGTTGGAAGTAAAAAAGTTTGTTACGGCCTATATTCTACATCCTCTGAACTCCTATGGTGCGTGCTGGAATTAAAAAAAAAGTTTGTTACCGCCAATAACCTACATCCGCTGAACTCGTAAGATGCGGGTTTGAATGAAAAAATTTTGTTGCGTGTTATTTAATCTACATCCGCTGAACTCCTACGGTGCGCGTTGGAAGTAAAAAAGTTTGTTAGTTCTAAATTATCTACATCCGCTGAACTCTTACGGTGCGCGTTGGAAGAAAAGAAAATTTGTTGCGGCTTAGTTAATCTACATCCGCTGAACTCCTACGGTGCGCGTTGGAAGTAAAAAAAGTTTGTTGCGGCTTATGTAATCTATATCCGCGTAACTCCTATGGTACGCGTTGGAAGTGAAAAACGTTTGTTGCGTCTTATTTAATCTACATCCGCTGAACTCCTACGGTGTGCGTTGAAAGTAAAAAAAGTTTGTTGTGGCTTATTTAATCTAAATCTGCTGAACTCCTATGGTGTGCGTTGGAAGTAAAAAAAAACGTTTGTTGCGGCATATTTAATCTACATCCGCTAAACTCGTACGGTGCGCGTTGGATGTAAAAAAAAACATTTCTTGCGGCTTATTTATTCTACATCCGCTGAACTCCTACTGTGCGCGTTGGAAGTAAAAAAAGTTTGTTACGTCTTTTTTAATCTACATCCGCTGAACTCCTACGGTGCGCGTTGGAAGTAAAAAAAGTTCGTGGCGGCTTAATTATTCTATATCCGCTGAACTCCTACGGTACGCGTTGGAAGTGAAAAAAGGTTGTTGCGTCTTATTTAATCTACATCCGCTGAACTCCTACGGTGCGCGTTGGAAGTAAAAAAAGTTTGTTGCGTCTTATTTAATATAAATCCGCTGCACTCCTACGGTGCGCGTTGGAAGTAAAAAAAGGTTGTTGCGTCTTATTTAATCTACATCCGCTGAACTCATACGGTGTGCGTTGAAAGTAAAAAAGTTTGTTGTGGCTTATTTAATCTAAATCTGCTGAACTCCTATGGTGCGCGTTGGAAGTAAAAAAAACGTGTGTTGCGGCTTATTTAATCTACATCCGCTAAACTCGTACCGTGCGAGTTGGATGTAAAAAAAAACATTTCTTGCGGCCTATTTGATCTACATCCGCTGAACTCCTACTGTGCGCGTTGGAAGTAAAAAAAGTTTGTTACGTCTTTTTTAATCTACATCCGCTGAACTCCTACGGTGCGCGTTGGAAATAAAAAGTTTGTTGCGGCTTAATTAATCTATATCCGCTGAACTCCTACGGTGCGCGTTGGAAGTAAAAAAAAAGTTTTTACGTTTTATTTAATGTACATCCGTTGAACTCCTACGGTGCGCGTTGGAAGTAAAAAAAGTTTGTTGCGTTTTATTTATTCTACATCCGCTGCACTCCTACGGTGCGCGTTGGAATTAAAAAAAGTTTGTTGCGTCTTATTTAATCTACATCCGCTGAACTCCTACGGTGCGCGTTGGAAGAAAAGAAAGTTTGTTGCGGCTTATTTAATCTACATCCGCTGAACTATGTGCGCGTTGGAAGTAAAAAAGATTGTGGCGGCTTATTTAATCTACATCTGCCGAACTGCTATGGTGCGCCCTGGAAGTAGAAAAAAAAGTTTGCTATGGCCTATACTACACATCCGCTGAACTTGTAAGGTGCGTGTTTGAAGTACCAAAAACGTTTGTTGCGGCCTATATGTTCTGCATCCGCTGAACACAGCCGGTGCGCGTTGCAAGTAAAAAAAAATTGTTGCGGCTTATTTACTCTACATCCGCTGAACTTCTACAGTGCACGTTGGAAGTAAAAAAAAGTTTGTTGCGGCTTATTTATTCTATATCCACGGAAGCCATAGGGTGCGCGTTTCAAGTAAAAAAAGTTTGTTACGGCTTATTTAATCTACATCCGCTGAACTACTACAGTGCACGTTGGAGAAAAAAAAGTTTGTTGCGGCTTATTTAATCTATATCCGCTGAAGCCGTAGGGTCCGCGTTGGAAGTAAAAAAAGTTTGTTACGGCTTATTTAATCTACACCCGCTGAACTTCTACAGTGCGCATCGGAGGGAAAAAAGTTTGTTGCGGCCTATTTATTCTATATCCGTTGAAGCCGTAGTGTGCGCGTTGGAAGTAAAAAAAGTTTGTTGCGGATTATTTTATCTACATCCCTTGAACTCCTACAGTGCGCGTCTGATGTAAAAAAAGTTTGTCGCGGCTTGTTTAATCTACATCCGCTGAACTCCTACGGTGCGCGTTGAAAATAAAAAAAAAGTTTGTTACCGCCAATAACCTACATCCGCTGAACTCGTAAGGTGCGCGTTTGAATGAAAGAAAGTTTGTTGCGGCTTTTTTATTCTACACCCGCTGAACTCCTAGGGTGCGTGTTGGAATCAAAAAGTTTGTTACGGCCTATAATCTACATCCGCTGAACTCGTAAGGTGCGCGTTTGAATTAAAAACGTTTGGTGCGGCTTTTTTAATCTACATCCGCTGAACTTTTACGGTGCGCGTTGGAAAAAAAAAGTTTGTTACGGCATAAAATCTACATCCCCTGAACTCCTATGGTGCGCGTTGGAAGAAAAGAAAGTTTGTTGCGGCTTAGTTAATCTACACCCGTTGAACTGCTACGGTACGCATTGGAAGTGAAAAACGTTTGTTGCGTCCTATTTAATCTACATCCGCTGAACTCGTACGGTGCGCGTTGGAAATAAAAAAGTTTGTTACGGCCTATAATCTACATCCTCTGAACTCCTATGGTGCGTGCTGGAATTAAAAAAAAAGTTTGTTACCGCCAATAACCTACATCCGCTGAACTCGTAAGATGCGGGTTTGAATGAAAAAATTTTGTTGCGTGTTATTTAATCTACATCCGCTGAACTCCTACGGTGCGCGTTGGAAGTAAAAAAGTTTGTTACGTCTTAATTAATCTACATCCGCTGAACTCTTACGGTGCGCGTTGGAAGAAAAGAAAGTTTGTTGCGGCTTAGTTAATCTACATCCGCTGAACTCCGACGGTGCGCGTTGGAAGTAAAAAAAGTTTGTTGCGGCTTATGTAATCTATATCCGCGTAACTCCTATGGTACGCGTTGGAAGTGAAAAACGTTTGTTGCGTCTTATTTAATCTACATCCGCTGAACTCCTACGGTGTGCGTTGAAAGTAAAAAAAGTTTGTTGTGGCTTATTTAATCTAAATCTGCTGAACTCCTATGGTGTGCGTTGGAAGTAAAAAAAAAACGTTTGTTGCGGCATATTTAATATACATCCGCTAAACTCGTACGGTGCGCGTTGGATGTAAATAAAACATTTCTTGCGGCTTATTTATTCTACATCCGCTGAACTCCTACTGTGCACGTTGGAAGTAAAAAAAGTTTGTTACGTCTTTTTTAATCTACATCCGCTGAACTCCTACGGTGCGCGTTGGAAGTAAAAAAGTTTGTGGCGGCTTAATTATTCTATATCCGCTGAACTCCTACGGTGCGCGTTGGAGGTAAAAAAAAAGTTTTTTACGTTTTATTTAATGTACATCCGTTGAACTCCTACGGTGCGCGTTGGAAGTAAAAAAAGTTTGTTGCGTTTTATTTAATCTACATCCGCTGTACTCCTACGTTGCGCGTTGGAATTAAAAAAAGTTTGTTGCGTCTTATTTAATCTACATCCGCTGAACTCCTACGGTGCGCGTTGGAAGAAAAGAAAGTTTGTTGCGGCTTATTTAATCTACATCCGCTGAACTCCTATGTGCGCGTTGGAAGTAAAAAAGTTTGTGGCGGCCTATTTAATCTACATCTGCCGAACTGCTATGGTGCGCCCTGGTAGTAGAAAAAAAAGTTTGCTACGGCCTATACTACACATCCGCTGAACTTGTAAGGTGCGCGTTTGAAGTACCAAAAACGTTTGTTGCGGCCTATATGTTCTGCATCCGCTGAACACAGCCGGTGCGCGTTGCAAGTAAAAAAAATTGTTGCGGCTTATTTACTCTACATCCGCTGAACTTCTACAGTGCACGTTGGAAGTAAAAAAAGTTTGTTGCGGCTTATTTATTCTATATCCGTAGAAGCCATAGGGTGCGCGTTTCAAGTAAAAAAAGTTTGTTACGGCTTATTTAATCTACATCCGCTGAACTGCTACAGTGCGCGTTGGAGAAAAAAAAGTTTGTTGCGGCCTATTTAATCTATATCCGTTGAAGCCGTAGTGTGCGCGTTGGAAGTAAAAAAAAGTTTGTTGCGGATTATTTTATCTACATCCGCTGAACTCCTACGGTGCGCGTTGGAAGAAAAGAAAGTTTGTTGCGGCTTATTTAATCTACATCCGCTGAACTATGTGCGCGTTGGAAGTAAAAAAGATTGTGGCGGCTTATTTAATCTACATCTGCCGAACTGCTATGGTGCGCCCTGGAAGTAGAAAAAAAAGTTTGCTATGGCCTATACTACACATCCGCTGAACTTGTAAGGTGCGTGTTTGAAGTACCAAAAACGTTTGTTGCGGCCTATATGTTCTGCATCCGCTGAACACAGCCGGTGCGCGTTGCAAGTAAAAAAAAATTGTTGCGGCTTATTTACTCTACATCCGCTGAACTTCTACAGTGCACGTTGGAAGTAAAAAAAAGTTTGTTGCGGCTTATTTATTCTATATCCGCAGAAGCCATAGGGTGCGCGTTTCAAGTAAAAAAAGTTTGTTACGGCTTATTTAATCTACATCCGCTGAATTACTACAGTGCACGTTGGAGAAAAAAAAGTTTGTTGCGGCTTATTTAATCTATATCCGCTGAAGCCGTAGGGTCCGCGTTGGAAGTAAAAAAAGTTTGTTACGGCTTATTTAATCTACACCCGCTGAACTTCTACAGTGCGCATCGGAGGGAAAAAAAGTTTGTTGCGGCCTATTTATTCTATATCCGTTGAAGCCGTAGTGTGCGCGTTGGAAGTAAAAAAAAGTTTGTTGCGGATTATTTTATCTACATCCCTTGAACTCCTACAGTGCGCGTCTGATGTAAAAAAAGTTTGTCGCGGCTTGTTTAATCTACATCCGCTGAACTCCTACGGTGCGCGTTGAAAATAAAAAAAAAGTTTGTTACCGCCAATAACATACATCCGCTGAACTCGTAAGGTGCGCGTTTGAATGAAAGAAAGTTTGTTGCGGCTTTTTTATTCTACACCCGCTGAACTCCTAGGGTGCGTGTTGGAATCAAAAAGTTTGTTACGGCCTATAATCTACATCCGCTGAACTCGTAAGGTGCGCGTTTGAATTAAAAACGTTTGGTGCGGCTTTTTTAATCTACATCCGCTGAACTTTTACGGTGCGCGTTGGAAAAAAAAAGTTTGTTACGGCATAAAATCTACATCCGCTGAACTCGTAAGGTGCGCGTTGGAAGTAAAAAAAAATGTTGCGGCTTATTTAATCTACATCCCCTGAACTCCTATGGTGCGCGTTGGAAGAAAAGAAAGTTTGTTGCGGCTTAGTTAATCTACACCCGTTGAACTGCTACGGTACGCATTGGAAGTGAAAAACGTTTGTTGCGTCCTATTTAATCTACATCCGCTGAACTCGTACGGTGCGCGTTGGAAATAAAAAAGTTTGTTACGGCCTATAATCTACATCCTCTGAACTCCTATGGTGCGTGCTGGAATTAAAAAAAAAGTTTGTTACCGCCAATAACCTACATCCGCTGAACTCGTAAGATGCGGGTTTGAATGAAAAAATTTTGTTGCGTGTTATTTAATCTACATCCGCTGAACTCCTACGGTGCGCGTTGGAAGTAAAAAAGTTTGTTACGTCTTAATTAATCTACATCCGCTGAACTCTTACGGTGCGCGTTGGAAGAAAAGAAAGTTTGTTGCGGCTTAGTTAATCTACATCCGCTGAACTCCGACGGTGCGCGTTGGAAGTAAAAAAAGTTTGTTGCGGCTTATGTAATCTATATCCGCGTAACTCCTATGGTACGCGTTGGAAGTGAAAAACGTTTGTTGCGTCTTATTTAATCTACATCCGCTGAACTCCTACGGTGTGCGTTGAAAGTAAAAAAAGTTTGTTGTGGCTTATTTAATCTAAATCTGCTGAACTCCTATGGTGTGCGTTGGAAGTAAAAAAAAAAACGTTTGTTGCGGCATATTTAATATACATCCGCTAAACTCGTACGGTGCGCGTTGGATGTAAATAAAACATTTCTTGCGGCTTATTTAATCTACATCCGCTGAACTCCTACTGTGCACGTTGGAAGTAAAAAAAGTTTGTTACGTCTTTTTTAATCTACATCCGCTGAACTCCTACGGTGCGCGTTGGAAGTAAAAAAGTTTGTGGCGGCTTAATTAATCTATATCCGCTGAACTCCTACGGTGCGCGTTGGAGGTAAAAAAAAAAGTTTTTTACGTTTTATTTAATGTACATCCGTTGAACTCCTACGGTGCGCGTTGGAAGTAAAAAAAGTTTGTTGCGTTTTATTTAATCTACATCCGCTGTACTCCTACGTTGCGCGTTGGAATTAAAAAAAGTTTGTTGCGTCTTATTTAATCTACATCCGCTGAACTCCTACGGTGCGCGTTGGAAGAAAAGAAAGTTTGTTGCGGCTTATTTAATCTACATCCGCTGAACTCCTATGTGCGCGTTGGAAGTAAAAAAGTTTGTGGCGGCTTTTTTATTCTACATCTGCCGAACTGCTATGGTGCGCCCTGGAAGTAGAAAAAAAAGTTTGCTACGGCCTATACTACACATCCGCTGAACTTGTAAGGTGCGCGTTTGAAGTACCAAAAACGTTTGTTGCGGCCTATATGTTCTGCATCCGCTGAACACAGCCGGTGCGCGTTGCAAGTAAAAAAAATTGTTGCGGCTTATTTACTCTACATCCGCTGAACTTCTACAGTGCACGTTGGAAGTAAAAAAAGTTTGTTGCGGCTTATTTATTCTATATCCGTAGAAGCCATAGGGTGCGCGTTTCAAGTAAAAAAAGTTTGTTACGGCTTATTTAATCTACATCCGCTGAACTGCTACAGTGCGCGTTGGAGAAAAAAAAGTTTGTTGCGGCCTATTTAATCTATATCCGTTGAAGCCGTAGTGTGCGCGTTGGAAGTAAAAAAAAGTTTGTTGCGGATTATTTTATCTACATCCCTTGAACTCCTACAGTGCGCGTCTGATGTAAAAAAAGTTTGCCGCGGCTTGTTTAATCTACATCCGCTGAACTCCTACAGTGGGCATTGAAAATAAAAAAAAGTTTGTTACCGCCAATAACCTACATCCGCTGAACTCGTAATGTGCGCGTTTGAATGAAAAAAAGTGTGTTGCAGCTTTTTTAATCTACATCTCCTGAACTCCTACGGTGCGCGTTGGAAGTAAAAAAGTTTGTTACGGCCCATAATCTACATCCGCTGAACTCGTAAGGTGCGCGTTTGAATGAAAGAAAGTTTGTTGCGGCTTTTTTATTCTACACCCGCTGAACTCCTATGGTGCGTGTTGGAATCAAAAAGTTTGTTACGGCCTATAATCTACATCCGCTGAACTCTTAAGGTGCGCGTTGGAATTTCTTTTAAAAAAGTTTGTTGCGTCTTATTTAATTTACATCCCCTGAACTCCTACGGTGCGCGTTGGAAGAAAAGAAAGTTTGTTGCGGCTTAGTTATTCTACAACCGCTGAACTCCTATGTGCGCGTTGGAAGTAAAAAAAGTTTGTGGCGGCTTATTTAAACTACATCCGCTGAACTCCTACGGTGCGCGTTGGGAGTAAAAAAAAAAGTTTGTTGCGGCCTATTTAATCTACATCCGCTCAACTCGTACGGTGCGCGTTGGAAATAAAAAAGTTTGTTACGGCTTATAATATACATCCTCTGAACTCCCATGGTGCGTGTTGGAAATAAAAAAAAATTTGTTACCGCCAATAACCTACATCCGCTGAACTCGTAAGGTGCGGGTTTGAATGAAAAAATTTTGTTGCGTGTTATTTAATCTACATCCGCTGAACTCCTACGGTGCGCGTTGGAAATAAAAAGTTTGTTACGTCTTAATTAATCTACATCCGCTGAACTCCTACGGTGCTCGTCGGAAGTAAAAAACGTTTGTTGCGGCTTATTTAATCTACATCCGCTGAACTCCAACGATGCGCATTGGAAGTAAGAAAAAGTTTGTTGCGTCTTATTTATGCTACATCCGCTGAACTCCTACGGTGCGCGTTGGAAGAAAAGAAAGTTTGTTGCGGCTTATTTAATCTACATCCGCTGTACTCCTATGGTGCGCGTTGGAAGTAAAAAAACATTTGTTGCGGCTTATTTAATCTACATCCGCTAAACTCGTACGGTGCGCGTTGGATGTACAAAAAAACATTTCTTGCGGCTTATTTAATCTACATCCGCTGAACTCCTACTGTGCGCGTTGGAAGTAAAAAAAGTTTGTTACGTCTTTTTTAATCTACATCCGCTGAACTCCTACGGTGCGCGTTGGAAGTAAAAAAAGTTTGTGGCGGCTTATTTAATCTATATCCGCTGAACTCCTACGGTGCGCGTTGGAAGTAAAAAAAAGTTTTTTACGTTTTATTTAATCTACATCCGTTGAACTCCTACGGTGCGCGTTGGAAGTAAAAAAAAGTTTGTTGCGTCTTATTTATTCTACATCCGCTGTACTCCTACGGTGCGCGTTGGAATTAAAAAAAGTTTGTTGCGTCTTATTTATTCTACATCCGCTGAACTCCTACGGTGCGCGTTGGAAGAAAAGAAAGTTTGTTGCGGCTTATTTATTCTACATCCGCTGAACTCCTATGTGCGCGTTGGAAGTAAAAAAGTTTGTGGCGGCTTATTTAATCTACATCTGCCGAACTCCTATGGTGCGCCCTGGAAGTAAAAAAAAAGTTTGCTACGGCCTATACTACACATCCGCTGAACTTGTAAGGTGCGCGTTTGAAGTAACAAAAACGTTTCTTGCGGCCTAAATGTTCTGCATCCCCTGAACTCAGCCGGTGCGCGTTGCAAGTAAAAAAAATTGTGGCTTATTTACTCTACATCCGCTGAACTTCTACAGTGCACGTTGGAAGTAAAAAAGTTTGTTGCGCCTTATTTATTTTATATCCGCAGAAGCCATAGGGTGCGCGTTTCAAGTAAAAAAAGTTTGTTACGGCTTATTTAATCTACATCCGCTGAACTGCTACAGTGCGCGTTGGAGAAAAAAAAGTTTGTTGCGGCTTATTTAATCTATATGCGGTGAAGCCGTAGGGTCCGCGTTGGAAGTAAAAAAAAGTTTGTTACGGCTTATTTATTCTACACCCTCTGAACTTCTACAGTGCGCATCGGAGGGAAAAAAAGTTTGTTGCGGCTTAATTAATCTATATCCGTTGAAGCCGTAGTGTGCGCGTTGGAAGTAAAAAAAAGTTTGTTGCGGATTATTTTATCTACACCCCTTGAACTCCTACAGTGCGCGTCTGAAGTAAAAAAAGTTTGTCGCGGCTTGTTTAATCTACATCCGCTGAACTCCTACGGTGCGCGTTGAAAATAAAAAAAGTTTGTTACCGCCAATAACGTACATCCGCTGAACTCGTAATGTGCGCGTTTGAATGAAAAAAGTGTGTTGCGGCTTTTTTAATCTACATCTCCTGAACTCCTACGGTGCGCGTTGGAAGTAAAAAAAGTTTGTTACGGCCCATAATCGACATCCGCTGAACTCTTAAGGTGCGCGTTTGAATGAAAGAAAGTTTGTTGCGGCTTTTTTATTCTACACCCGCTGAACTCCTATGGTGCGTGTTGGAATCAAAAAAGTTTGTTACGGCCTATAATCTACATCCGCTGAACTCGTAAGGTGCGCGTTTGAATTAAAAACGTTTGGTGCGGCTTTTTTAATCTACATCCGCTGAACTTCTACGGTGCGCGTTGGAAAAAAAAAGTTTGTTACGGCCTAAAATCTACATCCGCTGTACTCGTAAGGTGCGCGTTTGAATGAAAAAAGTTTGTTGCGGCTTTTCTAATCTACATGCGCTGAACTCCTACGGTGCGCGTTGGAAGTAAGAAAAGTTTGTTGCGGCTTATTTATTCTACATCCGCTGAACTCCTACGGTGCGCGTTGGAAGTAAAAAAATTTGTTGCGGCTTATGTAATCTACATCCGCTGAACTCCAAAGGTGCGTGTTGGAAGTAAAAAAGTTTGTTGCGGCTTATTTATTCTACATCCGCTGAACTCCTACGGTGCGCGTTGGAAGTAAAAAAGGTTGTTGCGTCTTATTTTTTTCTATATCCGCTGAACTCCTACGGTGCGCGTTGGAAGCTAAAAGGTTTGTTGCGTCTTATTTAATCTACATCCGTTGAACTCCTACGGTGCTCGTCGGAATTAAAAAAAGTTTGTTGCGGCTTATTTAATCTACATCCGCTGAACTCCTACGATGCGCGGTGGAAGTAAAAAAAAGTTTGTTGGGTCTTATTTAATCTAGATCCGCTGAACTCCTATGGTGCGCGTTGGAAGTAATAAGGTTTGTTGCGTCTTATTTAATCTATATCCGCTGTACTCCTACGGTGCGCGTTGGAAGTAAAAAAAGTTAGTTGCGGCTTATTTAATCTACATCCCCTGAACTCCTACGGTGCTCGTCGGAAGTAAAAGAAGTTTGTTGCGGCTTATTTATTCTACATCCGCTGAACTTCTACGTTGCGCGTTCGAAGTAAAAAAGTTTGTTGCGTCTTATTTAATCTACATCCGCTTTACTCCTACGGTGCGCGTTGGAAGTAAAAAAAGTTTGTTGCGGCTTATTTAATCTATATCCGCTGAACTCCTACGGTGCGCGTTGGAAGTAAAAAAAATTTTTTTGCGTTTTATTTAATCTACATCCGCTGAACTCCTATGGTGCGCGTTAAAAGTAAAAAAGTTTGTTGCGTATTATTTACTCTACATCTGCTGTACTCCTAAGGTGCGCGTTGGAATTTTTTTAAAAAAGTTTGTTGCGGCTTATTTAATCTACATCCCCTGAACTCCTACGGTGCGCGTTGGAAGAAAAGAAAGTTTGTTGCGGCTTAGTTAATCTACAACCGCTGAACTCCTATGTGCGCGTTGGAAGTAAAAAAAGTTTGTGGTGGCTTATTTATTCTACATCTGCCGAACTCCTAAGGTGCGCCCTGGAAGTAAAAAAAAAGTTTGCTACGGCCTATACTACACATCCGCTGAACATTTAAGGTGCGCGTTTGAAGTAAGAAAAACGTTTGTTGCGGTTTATATGTTCTGCATCCGCTGAACTCAATCGGTGCGCGTTGGAAGTAAAAAAAATTGTTGCGGCTTATTTACTCTACATCCGCTGAACTTCTACAGTGCGCATTGGAAGTAAAAAAAAGTTTGTTGCGGCTTATTTATTCTATATCCACAGAAGCCATAGGGTGCGCGTTGCAAGTAAAAAAAGTTTGTTACGGCTTATTTAATCTACATCAGCTGAACTGCTACAGTGCGCGTTGGAGAAAAAAAAAAGTTTGTTGCGGCTTATTTAATCTATATCCGCTGAAGCCGTAGTGTGCACGTTGGAAGTAAAAAAAAAAGTTTGTTGGGGAACATTTTATCTACATCCCCTGAACTCCTACAGTGCGCGTCTGAAGTAAAAAAAGTTTGTTGCGGCTTGTTTAATCTACATCCGCTGAACTCCTACGGTGCGCGTTGAAAATAAAAAAATAGTTTGTTACCGCCAATAACCTACATCCGCTGAACTCGTAAGGTGCGCGTTTGAATGAAAAAAGTGTGTTGCGGCTTTTTTAATCTACATCTCCTGAAATCCTACGCTGCGCGTTGGAAGTAAAAAAAGTTTGTTACGGCCCATAATCTACATCCGCTGAACTCGTAAGGTGCTCGTTTGAATGAAAGTTTGTTGCGGCATTTTTATTCTACATCCGCTGAACTCCTATGGTGCGCGTTGGAATCAAAAAAGTTTGTTGCGTCTTATTTAATCTACATCCGTTGAACTCCTACGGTGCGCGTTGGAAGTAAAAAAAGTTTGTTGCGTTTTATTTATTTTACATCCGCTGTACTCCTACGGTGCGCGTTGGAATTAAAAAAGTTTGTTGCGTCTTATTTAATCTACATCCGCTGAACTCCTACGGTGCGCGTTGGAAGAAAAGAAAGTTTGTTGCGGCTTATTTAATCTACATCCGCTGAACTATGTGCGCGTTGGAAGTAAAAAAGTTTGTGGCGGCTTATTTAATCTACATCTGCCGAACTGCTATGGTGCGCCCTGGAAGTAGAAAAAAAAGTTTGCTACGGCCTATACTACACATCCGCTGAACTTGTAAGGTGCGTGTTTGAAGTACCAAAAACGTTTGTTGCGGCCTATATGTTCTGCATCCGCTGAACACAGCCGGTGCGCGTTGCAAGTAAAAAAAATTGTTGCGGCTTATTTACTCTACATCCGCTGAACTTCTACAGTGCACGTTGGAAGTAAAAGTTTGTTGCGGCTTATTTATTCTATATCCGCAGAAGCCATAGGGTGCGCGTTTCAAGTAAAAAAAGTTTGTTACGGCTTATTTAATCTACATCCGCTGAACTACTACAGTGCACGTTGGAGAAAAAAAAGTTTGTTGCGGCTTATTTAATCTATATCCGCTGAAGCCGTAGGGTCCGCGTTGGAAGTAAAAAAAAGTTTGTTACGGCTTATTTATTCTACACCCGCTGAACTTCTACAGTGCGCATCGGAGGGAAAAAACGTTTGTTGCGGCCTATTTAATCTATATCCGTTGAAGCCGTAGTGTGCGCGTTGGAAGTAAAAAAAAGTTTGTTGCGGATTATTTTATCTACATCCCTTGAACTCCTACAGTGCGCGTCTGATGTAAAAAAAGTTTGTCGCGGCTTGTTTAATCTACATCCGCTGAACTCCTACGGTGCGCGTTGAAAATAAAAAAAGTTTGTTACCGCCAATAACCTACATCCGCTGAAGTCGTAATGTGCGCGTTTGAATGAAAAAAAGTGTGTTGCGGCTTTTTTAATCTACATCTCCTGAACTCCTACGGTGCGCGTTGGAAGTAAAAAAAGTTTGTTACGGCCCATAATCTACATCCGCTGAACTCGTAAGGTGCGCGTTTGAATGAAAGAAAGTTTGTTGCGGCTTTTTTATTCTACACCCGCTGAACTCCTATGGTGCGTGTTGGAATCAAAAAGTTTGTTACGGCCTATAATCCACATCCGCTGAACTCGTAAGGTGCGCGTTTGAATTAAAAACGTTTGGTGCGGCTTTTTTAATCTACATCCGCTGAACTTTTACGGTGCGCGTTGGAAAAAAAAAGTTTGTTACGGCATAAAATCTACATCCGCTGAACTCGTAAGGTGCGCGTTGGAAGTAAAAAAGCTTTGTTGCGTCTTATTTAATCTACATCCGCCGAACTCCTATGGTGCGCGTTGGAAGAAAAGAAAGTTTGATGCGGCTTAGTTAATCTACATCCGCTGAACTCCTATGGTGCGCGTTGGAAGTAAAAAAGGTTTTTGCGCTTATTTAATCTACATCCGCTGAACTCTTACGGTGGTGAGCCTTGGAAATAAAAATGTTTGTTGCGTCTTATTTATTCTACATCCACTGAACTCCTACGGTGCGCGTTGGAAGTAAAAAAAGTTGTTGCGTCTTATTTAATCTACATCCGCTGAACTCCTACGGTGCGCGTTGGAAGTAAAAAAAGTTTGTTGCGTCTTATTTAATCTACATCCGCTGAACTCCTACGGTGCGCATTGGAAGTAAGAAAAGTTGGCTGCCCCTCATTTAATCTACATCCGCTGAACTCCTACGGTGCGCGTTGGAAGTAAAAAAAATTGTTGCGGCTTATTTAATCTACACCCGTTGAACTCCTACGGTACGCGTTGGAAGTGAAAAACGTTTGTTGCGTCCTATTTAATCTACATCCGCTGAACTCGTACGGTGCGCGTTGGAAATAAAAAAGTTTGTTACGGCCTATAATCTACATCCTCTGAACTCCTATGGTGCGTGCTGGAATTAAAAAAAAAGTTTGTTACCGCCAATAACCTACATCCGCTGAACTCGTAAGATGCGGGTTTGAATGAAAAAATTTTGTTGCGTGTTATTTAATCTACATCCGCTGAACTCCTACGGTGCGCGTTGGAAGTAAAAAAGTTTGTTACGTCTTAATTAATCTACATCCGCTGAACTCTTACGGTGCGCGTTGGAAGAAAAGAAAGTTTGTTGCGGCTTAGTTAATCTACATCCGCTGAACTCCTACGGTGCGCGTTGGAAGTAAAAAAAGTTTGTTGCGGCTTATGTAATCTATATCCGCGTAACTCCTATGGTACGCGTTGGAAGTGAAAAACGTTTGTTGCGTCTTATTTAATCTACATCCGCTGAACTCCTACGGCGTGCGTTGAAAGTAAAAAAAGTTTGTTGTGGCTTATTTAATCTAAATCTGCTGAACTCCTATGGTGTGCGTTGGAAGTAAAAAAAACGTTTGTTGCGGCATATTTAATCTACATCCGCTAAACTCGTACGGTGCGCGTTGGATGTAAAAAAAAAACATTTCTTGCGGCTTATTTATTCTACATCCGCTGAACTCCTACTGTGCGCGTTGGAAGTAAAAAAAGTTTGTTACGTCTTTTTTAATCTACATCCGCTGAACTCCTACGGTGCGCGTTGGAAGTAAAAAAAGTTCGTGGCGGCTTAATTATTCTATATCCGCTGAACTCCTACGGTACGCGTTGGAAGTGAAAAAAGGTTGTTGCGTCTTATTTAATCTACATCCGCTGAACTCCTACGGTGCGCGTTGGAAGTAAAAAAAGTTTGTTGCGTCTTATTTAATATAAATCCGCTGCACTCCTACGGTGCGCGTTGGAAGTAAAAAAAGGTTGTTGCGTCTTATTTAATCTACATCCGCTGAACTCCTACGGTGTGCGTTGAAAGTAAAAAAAGTTTGTTGTGGCTTATTTAATCTAAATCTGCTGAACTCCTATGGTGCGCGTTGGAAGTAAAAAAAACGTGTGTTGCGGCTTATTTAATCTACATCCGCTAAACTCGTACCGTGCGAGTTGGATGTAAAAAAAAACATTTCTTGCGGCCTATTTGATCTACATCCGCTGAACTCCTACTGTGCGCGTTGGAAGTAAAAAAAGTTTGTTACGTCTTTTTTAATCTACATCCGCTGAACTCCTACGGTGCGCGTTGGAAATAAAAAGTTTGTTGCGGCTTAATTAATCTATATCCGCTGAACTCCTACGGTGCGCGTTGGAAGTAAAAAAAAAGTTTTTTACGTTTTATTTAATGTACATCCGTTGAACTCCTACGGTGCGCGTTGGAAGTAAAAAAAGTTTGTTGCGTTTTATTTAATCTACATCCGCTGTACTCCTACGGTGCGCGTTGGAATTAAAAAAAGTTTGTTGCGTCTTATTTAATCTACATCCGCTGAACTCCTACGGTGCGCGTTGGAAGAAAAGAAAGTTTGTTGCGGCTTATTTAATCTACATCCGCTGAACTATGTGCGCGTTGGAAGTAAAAAAGATTGTGGCGGCTTATTTAATCTACATCTGCCGAACTGCTATGGTGCGCCCTGGAAGTAGAAAAAAAAGTTTGCTATGGCCTATACTACACATCCGCTGAACTTGTAAGGTGCGTGTTTGAAGTACCAAAAACGTTTGTTGCGGCCTATATGTTCTGCATCCTCTGAACACAGCCGGTGCGCGTTGCAAGTAAAAAAAAATTGTTGCGGCTTATTTACTCTACATCCGCTGAACTTCTACAGTGCACGTTGGAAGTAAAAAAAAGTTTGTTGCGGCTTATTTATTCTATATCCGCAGAAGCCATAGGGTGCGCGTTTCAAGTAAAAAAAGTTTGTTACGGCTTATTTAATCTACATCCGCTGAACTACTACAGTGCACGTTGGAGAAAAAAAAGTTTGTTGCGGCTTATTTAACCTATATCCGCTGAAGCCGTAGGGTCCGCGTTGGAAGTAAAAAAAGCTTGTTACGGCTTATTTAATCTACACCCGCTGAACTTCTACAGTGCGCATCGGAGGGAAAAAAAGTTTGTTGCGGCCTATTTATTCTATATCCGTTGAAGCCGTAGTGTGCGCGTTGGAAGTAAAAAAAAGTTTGTTGCGGATTATTTTATCTACATCCCTTGAATTCCTACAGTGCGCGTCTGATGTAAAAAAAGTTTGTCGCGGCTTGTTTAATCTACATCCGCTGAACTCCTACGGTGCGCGTTGAAAATAAAAAAAAGTTTGTTACCGCCAATAACCTACATCCGCTGAACTCGTAATGTGCGCGTTTGAATGAAAAAAAGTGTGTTGCGGCTTTTTTAATCTACATCTCCTGAACTCCTACGGTGCGCGTTGGAAGTAAAAAAAGTTTGTTACGGCCCATAATCTACATCCGCTGAACTCGTAAGGTGCGCGTTTGAATGAAAGAAAGTTTGTTGCGGCTTTTTTATTCTACACCCGCTGAACTCCTATGGTGCGTGTTGGAATCAAAAAGTTTGTTACGGCCTATAATCTACATCCGCTGAACTCGTAAGGTGCGCGTTTGAATTAAAAACGTTTGGTGCGGCTTTTTTAATCTACATCCGCTGAACTTTTACGGTGCGCGTTGGAAAAAAAAAGTTTGTTACGGCATAAAATCTACATCCGCTGAACTCGTAAGGTGCGCGTTGTAGGTAAAAAAAAATGTTGCGGCTTATTTAATCTACATCCCCTGAACTCCTATGGTGCGCGTTGGAAGAAAAGAAAGTTTGTTGCGGCTTAGTTAATCTACACCCGTTGAACTCCTACGGTACGCATTGGAAGTGAAAAACGTTTGTTGCGTCCTATTTATTCTACATCCGCTGAACTCGTACGGTGCGCGTTGGAAATAAAAAAGTTTGTTACGGCCTATAATCTACATCCTCTGAACTCCTATGGTGCGTGCTGGAATTAAAAAAAAAGTTTGTTACCGCCAATAACCTACATCCGCTGAACTCGTAAGATGCGGGTTTGAATGAAAAAATTTTGTTGCGTGTTATTTAATCTACATCCGCTGAACTCCTACGGTGCGCGTTGGAAGAAAAGAAAGTTCGTTGCGGCTTAGTTAATCTACATCCGCTGAACTCCGATGGTGCGCGTTGGAAGTAAAAAAAGTTTGTTGCGGCTTATGTAATCTATATCCGCGTAACTCCTATGGTACGCGTTGGAAGTGAAAAACGTTTGTTGCGTCTTATTTAATCTACATCCGCTGAACTCCTACGGTGTGCGTTGAAAGTAAAAAAAGTTTGTTGTGGCTTATTTAATCTAAATCTGCTGAACTCCTATGGTGTGCGTTGGAAGTAAAAAAAAACGTTTGTTGCGGCATATTTAATCTACATCCGCTAAACTCGTACGGTGCGCGTTGGATGTAAAAAAAACATTTCTTGCGGCTTATTTAATCTACATCCGCTGAACTCCTACTGTGCACGTTGGAAGTAAAAAAAGTTTGTTACGTCTCTTTTAATCTACATCCGCTGAACTCCTACGGTGCGCGTTGGAAGTAAAAAAGTTTGTGGCGGCTTAATTAATCTATATCCGCTGAACTCCTACGGTGCGCGTTGGAGGTAGAAAAAAAGTTTTTTACGTTTTATTTAATGTACATCCGTTGAACTCCTACGGTGCGCGTTGGAAGTAAAAAAAAGTTTGTTGAGTTTTATTTAATCTACATCCGCTGTACTCCTACGTTGCGCGTTGGAATTAAAAAAAGTTTGTTGCGTCTTATTTAATCTACATCCGCTGAACTCCTACGGTGCGCGTTGGAAGAAAAGAAAGTTTGTTGCGGCTTATTTAATCTACATCCGCTGAACTCCTATGTGCGCGTTGGAAGTAAAAAAGTTTGTGGCGGCTTATTTAATCTACATCTGCCGAACTGCTATGGTGCGCCCTGGAAGTAGAAAAAAAAGTTTGCTACGGCCTATACTACACATCCGCTGAACTTGTAAGGTGCGCGTTTGAAGTACCAAAAACGTTTGTTGCGACCTATATGTTCTGCATCCGCTGAACACAGCCGGTGCGCGTTGCAAGTAAAAAAAATTGTTGCGGCTTATTTACTCTACATCCGCTGAACTTCTACAGTGCACGTTGGAAGTAAAAAAAGTTTGTTGCGGCTTATTTATTCTATATCCGTAGAAGCCATAGGGTGCGCGTTTCAAGTAAAAAAAGTTTGTTACGGCTTATTTAATCTACATTAGCTGAACTGCTACAGTGCGCGTTAGAGAAAAAAAAGTTTGTTGCGTCTTATTTAATCTACATCCGCTGAACTCCTACGGTGCGCGTTGGAAGAAAAGAAAGTTTGTTGCGGCTTATTTAATCTACATCCGCTGAACTATGTGCGCGTTGGAAGTAAAAAAGATTGTGGCGGCTTATTTAATCTACATCTGCCGAACTGCTATGGTGCGCCCTGGAAGTAGAAAAAAAAGTTTGCTATGGCCTATACTACACATCCGCTGAACTTGTAAGGTGCGTGTTTGAAGTACCAAAAACGTTTGTTGCGGCCTATATGTTCTGCATCCTCTGAACACAGCCGGTGCGCGTTGCAAGTAAAAAAAAATTGTTGCGGCTTATTTACTCTACATCCGCTGAACTTCTACAGTGCACGTTGGAAGTAAAAAAAAGTTTGTTGCGGCTTATTTATTCTATATCCGCAGAAGCCATAGGGTGCGCGTTTCAAGTAAAAAAAGTTTGTTACGGCTCATTTAATCTACATCCGCTGAACTACTACAGTGCACGTTGGAGAAAAAAAAGTTTGTTGCGGCTTATTTAACCTATATCCGCTGAAGCCGTAGGGTCCGCGTTGGAAGTAAAAAAAGTTTGTTACGGCTTATTTAATCTACACCCGCTGAACTTCTACAGTGCGCATCGGAGGGAAAAAAAGTTTGTTGCGGCCTATTTATTCTATATCCGTTGAAGCCGTAGTGTGCGCGTTGGAAGTAAAAAAAAGTTTGTTGCGGATTATTTTATCTACATCCCTTGAACTCCTACAGTGCGCGTCTGATGTAAAAAAAGTTTGTCGCGGCTTGTTTAATCTACATCCGCTGAACTCCTACGGTGCGCGTTGAAAATAAAAAAAAGTTTGTTACCGCCAATAACCTACATCCGCTGAACTCGTAATGTGCGCGTTTGAATGAAAAAAAGTGTGTTGCGGCTTTATTAATCTACATCTCCTGAACTCCTACGGTGCGCGTTGGAAGTAAAAAAGTTTGTTACGGCCCATAATCTACATCCGCTGAACTCGTAAGGTGCGCGTTTGAATGAAAGAAAGTTTGTTGCGGCTTTTTTATTCTACACCCGCTGAACTCCTATGGTGCGTGTTGGAATCAAAAAGTTTGTTACGGCCTATAATCTACATCCGCTGAACTCGTAAGGTGCGCGTTTGAATTAAAAACGTTTGGTGCGGCTTTTTTAATCTACATCCGCTGAACTTTTACGGTGCGCGTTGGAAAAAAAAAGTTTGTTACGGCATAAAATCTACATCCGCTGAACTCGTAAGGTGCGCGTTGGAAGTAAAAAAAAATGTTGCGGCTTATTTAATCTACATCCCCTGAACTCCTATGGTGCGCGTTGGAAGAAAAGAAAGTTTGTTGCGGCTTAGTTAATCTACACCCGTTGAACTCCTACGGTACGCATTGGAAGTGAAAAACGTTTGTTGCGTCCTATTTAATCTACATCCGCTGAACTCGTACGGTGCGCGTTGGAAATAAAAAAGTTTGTTACGGCCTATAATCTACATCCTCTGAACTCCTATGGTGCGTGCTGGAATTAAAAAAAAAGTTTGTTACCGCCAATAACCTACATCCGCTGAACTCGTAAGATGCGGGTTTGAATGAAAAAATTTTGTTGCGTGTTATTTAATCTACATCCGCTGAACTCCTACGGTGCGCGTTGGAAGTAAAAAAGTTTGTTACGTCTTAATTAATCTACATCCGCTGAACTCTTACGGTGCGCGTTGGAAGAAAAGAAAGTTCGTTGCGGCTTAGTTAATCTACATCCGCTGAACTCCGACGGTGCGCGTTGGAAGTAAAAAAAGTTTGTTGCGGCTTATGTAATCTATATCCGCGTAACTCCTATGGTACGCGTTGGAAGTGAAAAAAGTTTGTTGTGGCTTATTTAATCTAAATCTGCTGAACTCCTATGGTGTGCGTTGGAAGTAAAAAAAAACGTTTGTTGCGGCATATTTAATCTACATCCGCTAAACTCGTACGGTGCGCGTTGGATGTAAAAAAAACATTTCTTGCGGCTTATTTAATCTACATCCGCTGAACTCCTACTGTGCACGTTGGAAGTAAAAAAAGTTTGTTACGTCTCTTTTAATCTACATCCGCTGAACTCCTACGGTGCGCGTTGGAAGTAAAAAAGTTTGTGGCGGCTTAATTAATCTATATCCGCTGAACTCCTACGGTGCGCGTTGGAGGTAGAAAAAAAGTTTTTTACGTTTTATTTAATGTACATCCGTTGAACTCCTACGGTGCGCGTTGGAAGTAAAAAAAAGTTTGTTGAGTTTTATTTAATCTACATCCGCTGTACTCCTACGTTGCGCGTTGGAATTAAAAAAGTTTGTTGCGTCTTATTTAATCTACATCCGCTGAACTCCTACGGTGCGCGTTGGAAGAAAAGAAAGTTTGTTGCGGCTTATTTAATCTACATCCGCTGAACTCCTATGTGCGCGTTGGAAGTAAAAAAGTTTGTGGCGGCTTATTTAATCTACATCTGCCGAACTGCTATGGTGCGCCCTGGAAGTAGAAAAAATAAGTTTGCTACGGCCTATACTACACATCCGCTGAACTTGTAAGGTGCGCGTTTGAAGTACCAAAAACGTTTGTTGCGGCCTATATGTTCTGCATCCGCTGAACACAGCCGGTGCGCGTTGCAAGTAAAAAAAATTGTTGCGGCTTATTTACTCTACATCCGCTGAACTTCTACAGTGCACGTTGGAAGTAAAAAAAGTTTGTTGCGGCTTATTTATTCTATATCCGTAGAAGCCATAGGGTGCGCGTTTCAAGTAAAAAAAGTTTGTTACGGCTTATTTAATCTACATCCGCTGAACTGCTACAGTGCGCGTTGGAGAAAAAAAGTTTGTTGCGGCTTATTTAATCTATATCCGCTGAAGCCGTAGGGTCCGCGTTGGAAGTAAAAAAAAGTTTGTTACGGCTTATTTAATCTACACCCGCTGAACTTCTACAGTGCGCATCGGAGGGAAAAAAAGTTTGTTGCGGCCTATTTAATCTATATCCGTTGAAGCCGTAGTGTGCGCGTTGGAAGTAAAAAAAAGTTTGTTGCGGATTATTTTATCTACATCCCTTGAACTCCTACAGTGCGCGTCTGATGTAAAAAAAGTTTGCCGCGGCTTGTTTAATCTACATCCGCTGAACTCCTACCGTGCGCGTTGAAAATAAAAAAAAGTTTGTTACCGCCAATAACCTACATCCGCTGAACTCGTAATGTGCGCGTTTGAATGAAAAAAAGTGTGTTGCGGCTTTTTTAATCTACATCTCCTGAACTCCTACGGTGCGCGTTGGAAGTAAAAAAGTTTGTTACGGCCCATAATCTACATCCGCTGAACTCGTAAGGTGCGCGTTTGAATGAAAGAAAGTTTGTTGCGGCTTTTTTATTCTACACCCGCTGAACTCCTATGGTGCGTGTTGGAATCAAAAAGTTTGTTACGGCCTATAATCTACATCCGCTGAACTCGTAAGGTGCGCGTTGGAATTTCTTTAAAAAAAGTTTGTTGCGTCTTATTTAATTTACATCCCCTGAACTCCTACGGTGCGCGTTGGAAGAAAAGAAAGTTTGTTGCGGCTTAGTTAATCTACAACCGCTGAACTCCTATGTGCGCGTTGGAAGTAAAAAAAGTTTGTGGCGGCTTATTTAAACTACATCCGCTGAACTCCTACGGTGCGCGTTGGGAGTAAAAAAAAAGTTTGTTGCGGCCTATTTAATCTACATCCGCTCAACTCGTACGGTGCGCGTTGGAAATAAAAAGTTTGTTACGGCTTATAATATACATCCTCTGAACTCCCATGGTGCGTGTTGGAAATAAAAAAAAATTTGTTACCGCCAATAACCTACATCCGCTGAACTCGTAAGGTGCGGGTTTGAATGAAAAAATTTTGTTGCGTGTTATTTAATCTACATCCGCTGAACTCCTACGGTGCGCGTTGGAAATAAAAAAGTTTGTTACGTCTTAATTAATCTACATCCGCTGAACTCCTACGGTGCTCGTCGGAAGTAAAAAACGTTTGTTGCGGCTTATTTAATCTACATCCGCTGAACTCCAACGATGCGCATTGGAAGTAAGAAAAAGTTTGTTGCGTCTTATTTAATCTACATCCGCTGAACTCCTACGGTGCGCGTTGGAAGAAAAGAAAGTTTGTTGCGGCTTATTTAATCTACATCCGCTGTACTCCTATGGTGCGCGTTGGAAGTAAAAAAACATTTGTTGCGGCTTATTTAATCTACATCCGCTAAACTCGTACGGTGCGCGTTGGATGTACAAAAAAACATTTCTTGCGGCTTATTTAATCTACATCCGCTGAACTCCTACTGTGCGCGTTGGAAGTAAAAAAAGTTTGTTACGTCTTTTTTATTCTACATCCGCTGAACTCCTACGGTGCGCGTTGGAAGTAAAAAAAGTTTGTGGCGGCTTATTTAATCTATATCCGCTGAACTCCTACGGTGCGCGTTGGAAGTAAAAAAAGTTTTTTACGTTTTATTTAATCTACATCCGTTGAACTCCTACGGTGCGCGTTGGAAGTAAAAAAAAGTTTGTTGCGTCTTATTTATTCTACATCCGCTGTACTCCTACGGTGCGCGTTGGAATTAAAAAAAGTTTGTTGCGTCTTATTTATTCTACATCCGCTGAACTCCTACGGTGCGCGTTGGAAGAAAAGAAAGTTTGTTGCGGCTTATTTAATCTACATCCGCTGAACTCCTATGTGCGCGTTGGAAGTAAAAAAGTTTGTGGCGGCTTATTTAATCTACATCTGCCGAACTCCTATGGTGCGCCCTGGAAGTAAAAAAAAAGTTTGCTACGGCCTATACTACACATCCGCTGAACTTGTAAGGTGCGCGTTTGAAGTAACAAAAACGTTTCTTGCGGCCTAAATGTTCTGCATCCCCTGAACTCAGCCGGTGCGCGTTGCAAGTAAAAAAAATTGTGGCTTATTTACTCTACATCCGCTGAACTTCTACAGTGCACGTTGGAAGTAAAAAAAGTTTGTTGCGGCTTATTTATTCTATATCCGCAGTAGCCATAGGGTGCGCGTTTCAAGTAAAAAAAGTTTGTTACGGCTTATTTAATCTACATCCGCTGAACTGCTACAGTGCGCGTTGGAGAAAAAAAAGTTTGTTGCGGCTTATTTAATCTATATGCGCTGAAGCCGTAGGGTCCGCGTTGGAAGTAAAAAAAAGTTTGTTACGGCTTATTTATTCTACACCCTCTGAACTTCTACAGTGCGCATCGGACGGAAAAAAAGTTTGTTGCGGCTCAATTAATCTATATCCGTTGAAGCCGTAGTATGCGCGTTGGAAGTAAAAAAAAGTTTGTTGCGGATTATTTTATCTACACCCCTTGAACTTCTACAGTGCGCGTCTGAAGTAAAAAAAGTTTGTCGCGGCTTGTTTAATCTACATCCGCTGAACTCCTACGGTGCGCGTTGAAAATAAAAAAAGTTTGTTACCGCCAATGACCTACATCCGCTGAACTCGTAATGTGCGCGTTTGAATGAAAAAAGTGTGTTGCGGCTTTTTTAATCTACATCTCCTGAACTCCTACGGTGCGCGTTGGAAGTAAAAAAAGTTTGTTACGGCCCATAATCTACATCCGCTGAACTCGTAAGGTGCGCGTTTGAATGAAAGAAAGTTTGTTGCGGCTTTTTTATTCTACACCCGCTGAACTCCTATGGTGCGTGTTGGAATCAAAAAAGTTTGTTACGGCCTATAATCTACATCCGCTGAACTCGTAAGGTGCGCGTTTGAATTAAAAACGTTTGGTGCGGCTTTTTTATTCTACATCCGCTGAACTTCTACGGTGCGCGTTGGAAAAAAAAAGTTTGTTACGGCCTAAAATCTACATCCGCTGTACTCGTAAGGTGCGCGTTTGAATGAAAAAAGTTTGTTGCGGCTTTTCTAATCTACATGCGCTGAACTCCTACGGTGCGCGTTGGAAGTAAGAAAAGTTTGTTGCGGCTTATTTAATCTACATCCGCTGAACTCCTACGGTGCGCGTTGGAAGTAAAAAAATTTGTTGCGGCTTATGTAATCTACATCCGCTGAACTCCAAAGGTGCGTGTTGGAAGTAAAAAAGTTTGTTGCGGCTTATTTATTCTACATCCGCCGAACTCCTACGGTGCGCGTTGGAAGTAAAAAAGGTTGTTGCGTCTTATTTTTTTTCTATATCCGCTGAACTCCTACGGTGCGCGTTGGAAGCTAAAAGGTTTGTTGCGTCTTATTTAATCTACATCCGTTGAACTCCTACGGTGCTCGTCGGAATTAAAAAAAGTTTGTTGCGGCTTATTTATTCTAATCCGCTGAACTCCTACGATGCGCGGTGGAAGTAAAAAAAAGTTTGTTGCGTCTTATTTAATCTAGATCCGCTGAACTCCTATGGTGCGCGTTGGAAGTAATAAGGTTTGTTGCGTCTTATTTAATCTATATCCGCTGTACTCCTACGGTGCGCGTTGGAAGTAAAAAAAGTTAGTTGCGGCTTATTTAATCTACATCCCCTGAACTCCTACGGTGCTCGTCGGAAGTAAAAGAAGTTTGTTGCGGCTTATTTATTCTACATCCGCTGAACTCCTACGTTGCGCGTTCGAAGTAAAAAAAGTTTGTTGCGTCTTATTTAATCTACATCCGCTGAACTCCTACGGTGCGCGTTGGAAGTAAAAAAGTTTGTTGCGTCTTATTTAATCTACATCCGCTTTACTCCTACGGTGCGCGTTGGAAGTAAAAAAAGTTTGTTGCGGCTTAATTTATCTACATCCCCTGAACTCCTACGGTACGCGTTGGAAGTAAAAAAAAAGTTTGTTGCGTCTTATTTAACCTACATCCGCTGAACTCCTACGGTGCGCGTTGGAAGTAAAAAAGTTTGTTACGTCTTTTTTAATCTACATCCGCTGAACTCCTACGGTGCGCGTTGGAAGTAAAAAAAGTTTGTTGCGGCTTATTTAATCTATATCCGCTGAACTCCTACGGTGCGCGTTGAAAGTAAAAAAAATTTTTTTGCGTTTTATTTAATCTACATCCGCTGAACTCCTACGGTGCGCGTTAAAAGTAAAAAAGTTTGTTGCGTATTATTTACTCTACATCTGCTGTACTCCTAAGGTGCGCGTTGGAATTTTTTTAAAAAAAGTTTGTTGCGGCTTATTTAATCTACATCCCCTGAACTCCCACGGTGCGCGTTGGAAGAAAAGAAAGTTTGTTGCGGCTTAGTTAATCTACAACCGCTGAACTCCTATGTGCGCGTTGGAAGTAAAAAAAGTTTGTGGTGGCTTATTTAATCTACATCTGCCGAACTCCTAAGGTGCGCCCTGGAAGTAAAAAAAAGTTTGCTACGGCCTATACTACACATCCGCTGAACATTTAAGGTGCGCGTTTGAAGTAAGAAAAACGTTTGTTGCGGTTTATGTGTTCTGCATCCGCTGAACTCAATCGGTGCGCGTTGGAAGTAAAAAAAATTGTTGCGGCTTATTTACTCTACATCCGCTGAACTTCTACAGTGCGCATTGGAAGTAAAAAAAAGTTTGTTGCGGCTTATTTATTCTATATCCACAGAAGCCACAGGGTGCGCGTTGCAAGTAAAAAAAAGTTTGTTACGGCTTATTTAATCTACATCCGCTGAACTGCTACAGTGCGCGTTGGAGAAAAAAAAATGTTTGTTGCGGCTTATTTAATCTATATCCGCTGAAGCCGTAGTGTGCACGTTGGAAGTAAAAAAAAAAGTTTGTTGGGGAACATTTTATCTACATCCCCTGAACTCCTACAGTGCGCGTCTGAAGTAAAAAAAGTTTGTTGCGGCTTGTTTAATCTACATCCGCTGAACTCCTACGGTGCGCGTTGAAAATAAAAAAAAAGTTTGTTACCGCCAATAACCTACATCCGCTGAACTCGTAAGGTGCGCGTTTGAATGAAAAAAGTGTGTTGCGGCTTTTTTAATCTACATCTCCTGAAATCCTACGCTGCGCGTTGGAAGTAAAAAAAGTTTGTTACGGCCCATAATCTACATCCGCTGAACTCGTAAGGTGCTCGTTTGAATGAAAGTTTGTTGCGGCATTTTTATTCTACATCCGCTGAACTCCTATGGTGCGCGTTGGAATCAAAAAAGTTTGTTGCGTCTTATTTAATCTACATCAGCTTTACTCCTACGGTGCGCGTTGGAAGTAAAAAAAGTTTGTTGCGGCTTATTTTATCTACATCCCCTGAACTCCTACGATGCGCGTTGGAAGTAAAAAAAGTTTGTTGCGTCTTATTTAACCTACATCCGCTGAACTCCTACTGTGCGCGTTGGAAGTAAAAAACGTTTGATACGTCTTTTTTATTCTACATCCGCTGAACTCTTACGGTGCGCGTTGGAAGTAAAAAAAGTTTGTGGCGGCTTATTTAATCTATATCCGCTGAAATCCTACGGTGCGCGTTGGAAGAAAAAAAAAAGTTTTTTGCGTTTTATTTAATCTACATCCGCTGAACTCCTACGGTGCGCGTTGGAAGTAAAAAAAGTTTGTTGCGTATTATTTAATCTACATCCGCTGTACTCCTACGGTGCGCGTTGGAATTTCTTAAAATAAAGTTTGTTGCGTCTTATTTAATTTACATCCCCTGAACTCCTACGGTGCGCGTTGGAAGAAAAGAAAGTTTGTTGCGGCTTAGTTAATCTACAACCGCTGAACTCCTATGTGCGCGTTGGAAGTAAAAAAAGTTTGTGGCGGCTTATTTAATCTACATCTGCTGAACTCCTATGGTGCGCCCTGGAAGTAAAAAAAAAGTTTGCTACGGCCTATACTACACATCCGCTGAACTTGTAAGGTGCTCGTTTGAAGTAACAAAAACGTTTGTTGCGGCTTATATGTTCTGCATCCGCTGAACTCATCCGGTGCGCGTTGGAAGTAAAAAAAATTGATGTAGTCGAGGGTTCGACGGCATACCGTCTGGTCAGGAATCATGGCTTGATGAGGTTCACTGGTCACTGACCAACGTCAACAAAAAATGACGTTTCGGGAGCGCTACGGCTCCCTTGTTCACAATGAGCAACCAGCTGGACGTCCCGGGCTTTTTGTAGCGGTTACTATCGTTTTGAGGCATTTCGCGTAGATAGGGTGCAACGTGCCGTCATTCTTATTTATTGTGTTGGGCGTAGTCTGGATGATTAATGACTCGAGATTTCGGCGGGCTGATACATTCTTTTCCGTTGTCACTATAACTGCTTCATCCCAGTTAATTTCGTGACCAGTCTCTTGCGCATGCTCGGCGATTGCGTTCGTGGTCACTTTTCCTTTTCGTACATCGTACTGATGTTCTTTCAGGCGTCTCTTGAAGTCTTTCGTTTCCCCTATGTAAACTGATGAACAGCCGGCGCAGGCAATCTTGTAAACCACGCCGGGAAAATTGGCACGAGGGAGCTGGTCTTTCACGTTTACAAGCTCATTCCTTATCTTGCTTGTTGGGACATGTGCAACATGGACGCCGTGCTTGCGGAACATCCGCGCCAGCGCCTCGCTGATCCCCGGTACATACGGAATAGCGGCTCGTTTCGGTGCGTTAGCTCCTTCGTCTTCCCGGGCAGCAGGCTCACTTGATACAGCCACTCTTTGCGTGTTCCGAATGAAGGAAAGCGGGTAGCCGTTTCTTTTCAAATCTTTTTCCACGGTCTTCATTTCGTGGTTTAGGGCGGCGTCTTCACTGCATACTTCCCTGGCACGGTTGATTAAAGATGCCACCACTGACCGCTTATGACTGACAGGGTGTGCTGAATTGAAATTTAGGTACCTTCCGGAATGCGTCGGTTTCCGGTAGACGCGAAAACTAAGACCTGTTTGAGTACGGGTTACCACGGTGTCGAGGAACGGAAGGCAGCCGTCAGTCTCTTCCTCAACAGTGAAGTTGATTGAGGGCTGAATGGTATTAAGGTGATCGAGGAAAGTGCGGGTGTGCTTCCGGTCTATGACGCAGAAGCAGTCGTCCACATACCTAAAAAATACTTTTGGTCGCGGTTGGAAGGTGGCCAAAGCTTTGCTCTCGATGGCTTCCATAGCGATGTTAGCCGCTGTGACCGAGATGGCTGCCCCCATTGCTGTGCCAGCGGCAACTTCTACCAGCAGACCTTTGGCACAGCAATGGGGGCAGCCATCTCGGTCACAGCGGCTAACATCGCTATGGAAGCCATCGAGAGCAAAGCTTTGGCCACCTTCCAACCGCGACCAAAAGTATTTTTTAGGTATGTGGACGACTGCTTCTGCGTCATAGACCGGAAGCACACCCGCACTTTCCTCGATCACCTTAATACCATTGAGCCCTCAATCAACTTCACTGTTGAGGAAGAGACTGACGGCTGCCTTCCGTTCCTCGACACCGTGGTAACCCGTACTCAAACAGGTCTTAGTTTTCGCGTCTACCGGAAACCGACGCATTCCGGAAGGTACCTAAATTTCAATTCAGCACACCCTGTCAGTCATAAGCGGTCAGTGGTGGCATCTTTAATCAACCGTGCCAGGGAAGTATGCAGTGAAGACGCCGCCCTAAACCACGAAATGAAGACCGTGGAAAAAGATTTGAAAAGAAACGGCTACACGCTTTCCTTCATTCGGAACACGCAGAGTGGCTGTATCAAGTGAGCCTGCTGCCCGGGAAGACGAAAGAGCTAACGCACCGAAACGAGCCGCTATTCCGTATGTACCAGGGATCAGCGAGGCGCTGGCGCGGATGTTCCGCAAGCACGGCGTCCATGTTGCACATGTCCCAACAAGCAAGATAAGGAATGAGCTTGTAAACGTGAAAGACCAGCTCCCTCGTGCCAGTTTTCCCGGCGTGGTTTACAAGATTGCCTGCGCCGGCTGTTCATCAGTTTACATAGGGGAAACGAGACTTCAAGAGACGCCTGAAAGAACATCAGTACGATGTACGAAAAGGAAAAGTGACCACGAACGCAATCGCGGAGCATGCGCAAGAGACTGGTCACGAAATTAACTGGGATGAAGCAGTTATAGTGACAACGGAAAAGAATGTATCAGCCCGCCGAAATCTCGAGTCATTAATCATCCAGACTACGCCCAACACAATAAATAAGAATGACGGCACGTTGCACCCTATCTACGCGAAATGCCTCAAAACGATAGTAACCGCTACAAAAAGCCCGGGACGTCCAGCTGGTTGCTCATTGTGAACAAGGGAGCCGTAGCGCTCCCGAAACGTCATTTTTTGTTGACCTTGGTCAGTGACCAGTGAACCTCATCAAAAAAAAATTGTTGCGCCTTATTTACTCTACATCCGCTTAACTTCTACAGTGCGCGTTGGAAGTAAAAAAAAAGTTTGTTGCGGCTTATTTATTCTATATCCGCAGAAGCCATAGGGTGCACGTTGCAAGTAAAAAAAAGTTTTTTACGGCTTATTTAATCTACACCCGCTGAACTGCTACATTGCGCGTTGGAGAAAAAAAAAGTTTGTTACCGCCAATAACCTACATCCGCTGAACTCGTAATGTGCGCGTTTGAATGAAAAAAAGTGTGTTGCGGCTTTTTTAATCTACATCTCCTGAACTCCTACGGTGCGCGTTTTAAGTAAAAAAAGTTTGTTACGGCCAATAATCTACATCCGCTGAACTCGTAAGGTGCGCGTTTGAATGAAAGAAAGTTTCTTGCGGCATTTTTATTCTACATCCGCTGAACTCCTATGGTGCGTGTTGGAATCAAAAAAGGTTGTTACGGCCTATAATCTACATCCGCTGAACTCGTAAGGTGCGCGTTTGAATGAAAAAAGTTTGTTGCGGCTTATTTAATCTACATCCCCTGAACTCCTATGGTGCGCGTTGGAAGAAAAGAAAGTTTGTTGCGGCTTAGTTAATCTACAGCCGTTGAACTCCTACGGTACGCGTTGGATATAAAAAAAGTTTATTTCGTCTTATTTAATCTACATCTGCTGAACTCCTACGGTGCGCGTTGGGAGTAAAAAAAAAGTTTGTTGCGGCCTAAATGTTCTGCATCCCCTGAACTCAGCCGGTGCGCGTTGCAAGTAAAAAAAATTGTTGCGGCTTATTTACTCTACATCCGCTGAACTTCTACAGTGCACGTTGGAAGTAAAAAAAAGTTTGTTGCTTCTTATTTATTCTATATCCGCAGAAGCCATAGCGTGCGCGTTTCAAGTAAAAAAAGTTTGTTATGGCTTATTTAATCTACACCCGCTGAACTTCTACAGTGCGCATCGGAGGGAAATAAAGATTGTTGCGGCTTATTTAATCTATATCCGTTGAAGCCGTAGTGTGCGCGTTGGAAGTAAAAAAAAGTTTGTTGCGGATTATTTTATCTACATCCCTTGAACTCCTACAGTGCGCGTCTGAAGTAAAAAAAGTTATTCGCGGCTTGTTTAATCTACATCCGCTGAACTCCTACGGTGCGCGTTGAAAATAAAAAAAGTTTGTTACCGCCAATAACCTACATCCGCTGAACTCGTAATGTGCGCGTTTGAATGAAAAAAAGTGTGTTGCGGCTTTTTTCATCTACATCTCCTGAACTCCTACGGTGCGCGTTGGAAGTAAAAAAAGTTTGTTACGGCCCATAATCTACATCCGCTGAACTCATAAGGTGCGCGTGTGAATGAAAGAAAGTTTGTTGCGGCTTTTTTATTCTACACCCACTGAACTCCTATGGTGCGTGTTGGAATCAAAAAAGTTTGTTACGGCCTATAATCTACATCCGCTGAACTCGTAAGGTGCGCGTTTGAATTAAAAACGTTTGGTGCGGCTTTTTTAATCTACATCCGCTGAACTTCTACGGTGCGCGTTGGAAAAAAAAAGTTTGTTACGGCCTAAAATCTACATCCGCTGAACTCGTAAGGTGCGCGTTTGAATAAAAAAAGTTTGTTGCGGCTTTTCTAATCTACATGCGCTGAACTCCTACGGTGCGCGTTGGAAGTAAAAAAAGTTTGTTGCGGCTTATTTAATCTACATCCGCTGAACTCCTACGGTGCGCGTTGGAAGTAAAAAAATTTGTTGCGGCTTATGTAATCTACATCCGCTGAACTCCTAAGGTGCGTGTTGGAAGTAAAAAAGTTTGTTGCGGCTTATTTATTCTACATCCGCTGAACTCCACGGTGCGCGTTGGAAGTAAAAAGGTTGTTGCGTCTTATTTATTCTATATCCGCTGAACTCCTACTGTGCGCGTTGGAAGAAAAAAGATTTGTTGCGTCTTATTTAATCTACATCCGTTGAACTCCTACGGTGCTCGTCGGAATTAAAAAACGTTTGTTGCGGCCTATTTAATCTACATCCGCTGAACTCCTACGGTGCGCGTTGGAAGTAAAAAAAGTTTGTTGCGGCTTATTTAATATATATCCGCTGAACTCCTACGGTGCGCGTTGGAAGTAAAAAAATTTTTTTGCGTTTTATTTAATCTACATCCGCTGAACTCCTACGGTGCGCGTTGGAAGTAAAAAAAGTTTGTTGCGTATTATTTACTCTACATCCGTTGTACTCCTAAAGTGCGCGTTGCAATTTTTTTAAAAAGTTTGTTGCGGCTTATTTAATCTACATCCCCTGAACTCCTACGGTGCGCGTTGGAAGAAAAGAAAGTTTGTTGCGGCTTAGTTAATCTACAACCGCTGAACTCCTATGTGCGCGTTGGAAGTAAAAAAATTTTGTGCCGGCTTATTTAATCTACATCTGCCGAACTCCTATGGTGCGCCCTGGAAGTAAAAAAAAAGTTTGCTACGGCCTATACTACACATCCGGTGAACTTTTACGGTGCGCGTTTGAAGTAAGAAAAACGTTTGTTGCGGCTTATATGTTCTGCATCCGCTGAACTCATTCGGTGCGCGTTGGAAGTAAAAAAAAATTGTTGCGGCTTATTTAATCTACATCCGCTGAACTGCTACAGTGCGCGTTGGAGAAAAAAAAAGCTTGTTGCGGCTTATATAATCTATATCCGCTGAAGCCGTAGTGTGCACGTTGGAAGTAAAAAAAAAGTTTGTTGGGGAACATTTTATCTACATCCCCTGAACTCCTACAGTGCGCGTCTGAAGTAAAAAAAGTTTGTTGCGGCTTGTTTAATCTACATCCGCTGAACTCCTACTGTGCGCGTTGGAAGAAAAGAAAGTTTGCTGCGGCTTAGTTAATCTACAACCGCTGAACTCCTATGTGCGCGTTGGAAGTAAAAAAAGTTTGTGGCGGCTTATTTAATCTACATCAGCTGAACTCGTAAGGTGCGCGTTTGAATTAAAAACGTTTGGTGCGGCTTTTTTAATCTACATCCGCTGAACTTCTACGGTGCGCGTTGGGAAAAAAATGTTTGTTACGGCCTAAAATCTACATCCGCTGAACTCGTAAGGTGCGCGTTTGAATGAAAAAAGTTTGTTGCGGCTTTTCTAATCTACATGTGCTGAACTCCTACGGTGCGCGTTGGAAGTAAAAAAAGTTTGTTGCGGCTTATTTAATCTACATCCGCTGAACTCCTACGGTGCGCGTTGGAAGTAAAAAAATTTGTTGCGGCTTATGTAATCTACATCCGCTGAACTCCTAAGGTGCGTGTTGGAAGTAAAAAAGTTTGTTGCGGCTTTTCTAATCTAGATGTGCTGAACTCCTACGGTGCGCGTTGGAAGTAAAAAAAGTTTGTTGCGGCTTATTTAATCTACATCCGCTGAACTCCTACGGTGCGCGTTGGAAGTAAAAAAATTTGTTGCGGCTTATGTAATCTACATCCGCTGAACTCCTAAGGTGCGTGTTGGAAGTAAAAAAGTTTGTTGCGGCTTATTTATTCTACATCCGCTGAACTCCTACGGTGCGCGTTGGAAGTAAAAGAGGTTGTTGCGTCTTATTTATTCTATATCCGCTGAACTCCTACGGTGCGCGTTGGAAGAAAAAAGGTTTGTTGCGTCTTATTTAATCTACATCCGTTGGACTCCTACGGTGCTCGTCGGAATTAAAAAAAGTTTGTTGCGGCTTATTTAATCTACATCCGCTGAACTCCTACGATGCGCGGTGGAAGTAAAAAAAAGTTTGTTGCGTCTTATTTAATCTACATCCGCTGAACTCCTACGGTGCGCGTTGGAAGTAAAAAAGTTTGTTGCGTCTTATTTAATCTACATCCGCTTTACTCCTACGGTGCGCGTTGGAAGTAAAAAAAGATTGTTGCGGCTTACTTTATCTACATCCCCTGAACTCCTACGGTACGCGTTGGAAGTAAAAAAAAAGTTTGTTGCGTCTTATTTAACCTACATCCGCTGAACTCCTACGGTGCGCGTTGGAAGAAAAAAAAGTTTGTAACGTCTTTTTTATTCTACATCCGCTGAACTCCTACGGTGCGCGTTGGAAGTAAAAAAAGTTTGTTGCGGCTTATTTAATCTATATCCGCTGAACTCCTACGGTGCGCGTTGGAAGTAAAAAAAAATTTTTTGCGTTTTATTTAATCTACATCCGCTGAACTCCTACGGTGGGCGTTGGAAGTAAAAAAGTTTGTTGCGTATTATTTACTCTACATCCGCTGTACTCCTAAGGTGCGCGTTGGAATTTTTTTAAAAAAAGTTTGTTGCGGCTTATTTAATCTACATCCCCTGAACTCCTACGGTGCGCGTTGGAAGAAAAGAAAGTTTGTTGCGGCTTAGTTAATCTACAACCGCTGAACTCCTATGTGCGCGTTGGAAGTAAAAAAAGTTTGTGGCGGCTTATTTAATCTACATCTGCCGAACTCCTATGGTGCGCCCTGGAAGTAAAAAAAAAGTTTGCTACGGCCAATACTACACATCCGCTGAACTTTTAAGGTGCGCGTTTGAAGTAAGAAAAACGTTTGTTGCGGCTTATATGTTCTGCATCCGCTGAACTCATTCGGTGCGCGTTGGAAGTAAAAAAAAATTGTTGCGGCTTATTTACTCTACATCCGCTGAACTTCTACAGTGCGCGTTGGAAGTAAAAAAAAGTTTGTTGCGGCTTATTTATTCTATATCCACAGAAGCCATAGGGTGCGCGTTGCAAGTAAAAAAAGTTTGTTACGGCTTATTTAATCTACATCCGCTGAACTGCTACAGTGCGCGTTGGAGAAAAAAAAAGTTTGTTGCGGCTTATTTAATCTATATCCGCTGAAGCCGTAGTGTGCACGTTGGAAGTAAAAAAAAAAGTTTGTTGGGGAACATTTTATCTACATCCCCTGAACTCCTACAGTGCGCGTCTGAAGTAAAAAAAGTTTGTTGCGGCTTGTTTAATCTACATCCGCTGAACTCCTACGGTGCGCATTGAAAATAAAACAAAAGTTTGTTACCGCCAATAACCTACATCCGCTGAACTCGTAAGGTGCGCGTTTGAATGAAAAAAGTGTGTTGCGGCTTTTTTAATCTACATCTCCTGAACTCCTACGCTGCGCGTTGGAAGTAAAAAAAGTTTGTTACGGCCCATAATCTACATCCGCTGAACTCGTAAGGTGCTCGTTTGAATGAAAGTTTGTTGCGGCATTTTTATTCTACATCGCGCCGCCTTTTTAATTCAAATAGCGTCCAACGACTTCATGGCTCCACCAATGCTGTCAACAAGTCCTTCTTTCCGACCGCAATTGAAGAATGGAACCTTCTGCCCGACTCACTAACAAATGTGCACGATGCGACAAGGTTTAAGGCGATGTTGTTAGATCACCTGGGTTGACATGTTTTTTTTCCCTAACCTCTCGTCGACGTGTGTGGTGCTTGTGGCCTAAAGGCATTTTTTACATTCACCGTTTTAACTATTCGCGTTCCTTGCTTCTCTTTATGTTCCTACATTGCATTGTTATATTTTTGTGACCTTTGTTTTTCCACATCAACCTTGTATACGCTCCCCCCTTATGTAATACCCCGACAGGGGCCTTTAAGGGACAATAAATGATGATGATGATGATGATGATCCGCTGTACTCCTATGGTGCGCGTTGGAATCAAAAAAGTTTGTTACGGCCTATATTCTACATCCGCTGAACTCGTAAGGTGCGCGTTTGAATTAAAAAAGTTTGGTGCGGCTTTTTTAATCTACTGCCGCTGAATTTCTACGGTGCGCGTTGGAAGTAAAAAAGTTTGTTACGGCCTAAAATCTACATCCGCTGAACTCGTAAGGTGCGCGTTTGAATGAAAAAAGTTTGTTGCTGCTTTTCTAATATACATGCGCTGAACTCCTACGGTGCGCGTTGGAAGTAAAAAAATTTTGTTGCGGCTTATTTAATCTACATCCGCTGAACTCCTACGGTGCGCGTTGGGAGAAAAAAAGGTTGTTGCGTCTTATTTATTCTATATCCGCTGAACTCCTACGGTCCGCGTTGGAAGTAAAAAAGTTTGTTGCGGCTTATTTATTCTACATCCGCTGAACTCCTACGGTGCGCGTTGGAAGTAAAAAAAATTGTTGCGGCTTATGTAATCTACATCCGTTGAACTCCTACGGTGCTCGTCGGAATTAAAAAAAGTTTGTTGCGGCTTATTTAATCTACATCCGCTGAACTCCTACGATGCGCGGTGGAAGTAAAAAAAAGTTTGTTGCGTCTTATTTAATCTAGATCCGCTGAACTCCTATGGTGCGCGTTGGAAGTAATAAAGTTTGTTGCGTCTTATTTATTCTATATCCGCTGTACTCCTACGGTGCGCGTTGGAAGTAAAAAAATTTTTTTGCGTTTTATTTAATCTACATCCGCTGAACTCCTACGGTGCGCGTTGGAAGTAAAAGAAATTTGTTGCGGCCTATTTATTCTACATCCGCTGAACTCTTACGATGCGCGTTCGAAGTAAAAAAAGTTTGTTGCGACTTATTTAATCTACATCCGCTGAACTCCAACGGTGCGCGTTGGAAGTAAAAAAGTTTGTTGCGTCTTATTTAATCTACATCCGCTTTACTCCTACGGTGCGCGTTGGAAGTCAAAAAAGTTTGTTGCGGCTTCTTTTATCTACATCCCCTGAACTCCTACGGTACGCGTTAGATGTAAAAAAAAAGTTTTTTGCGTTTTATTTATTCTACATCCGCTGTACTTCTAAGGTGCGCGTTGGAATTTTTAAAAAAAAAGTTTTTTGCGGCTTATTTAATCTACATCCCCTGAACTCCTACGGTGCGCGTTGGAAGAAAAGAAAGTTTGTTGCGGCTTAGTTAATCTACAACCGCTGAACTCCTATGTGCGCGTTGGAAGTAAAAAAAGTTTGTGGCGGCTTATTTAATCTACATCTGCCGAACTCCTATGGTGCGCCCTGGAAGTAAAAAAAAAAGTTTGCTACGGCCTATACTACACATCCGCTGAACTTTTAAGGTGCGCGTTTGAAGTAAGAAAAACGTTTGTTGCGGCTTATATGTTCTGCATCCGCTGAACTCATTCGGTGCGCGTTGGAAGTAAAAAAAAAATTGTTGCGGCTTATTTAATCTACATCCGCTGAACTGCTACAGTGCGCGTTGGAGAAAAAAAAAAGTTTGTTGCGGCTTATTTAATCTATATCCGCTGAAGCCGTAGTGTGCACGTTGGAAGTAAAAAAAAAGTTTGTTGGGGAATATTTTATCTACATCCCCTGAACTCCTACAGTGCGCGTCTGAAGTAAAAAAAGTTTGTTACCGCCAATAATCTACATCCGCTGAACTCCTACGGTGCGCGTTTGAATGAAAAAAAAGTGTGTTGCGGCTTTTTTAATCTACATCTCCTGAACTCCTACGGTGCGCGTTGGAAGCAAAAAAAGTTTGTTACGGCCCATAATCTACATCCGCTGAACTCGTAAGGTGCTCGTTTGAATGAGTTTGTTGCGGCATTTTTATTCTACATCCGCTGAACTCCTATGGTGCGCGTTGGAAGCAAAAAAGTTTGTTACGGCCTATAATCTACATCCGCTTAACTCGTAAGGTGCGCGTCTGAATTAAAAAGTTTGGTGCGGCTTTTTTAATCTACATCCGCTGAACTCCTACGGAGCGCGTTGGAAGTAAAAAAAAATTGTTGCGGCTTATGTAATCTACATCCGCTGAACTCCTAAGGTGCGTGTTGGAAGTAAAAAAGTTTGTTGCGGTTTATTTATTCTACATCCGCTGAACTCCTACGGTGCGCGTTGGAAGTAAAAAAAGGTTGTTGCGTCTTATTTATTCTATATCCGCTGAACTCCTACGGTGCGCGTTGGAAGTAAGAAAAGTGTGTTGCGTCTTATTTAATATACATCCGCTGAACTCCTACGGTGCGCATTGGAAGCAAAAAGGTTTGTTGCGTCTTATTTAATCTACATCCGCTGAACTCCTACGGTGCTCGTCGGAAGTAAAAAGAGTTTGTTGCGGCTTATTTAATCTACATCCGCTGAACTCCTATGGTGCGCGTTGGAAGTAAAAAAGTTTGTTGCGTCTTATTTAATCTATATCCGCTGTACTCCTACGGTGCGCGTTGGAAGTAAAAAAATTTAGTTGCGGCTTATTTAATCTACATCCCCTGAACTCCTACGGTGCTCGTCGGAAGTAAAAGAAGTTTGTTGCGGCTTATTTATTCTACATCCGCTGAACTCCTACGATGCGCATTCGAAGTAAAAAAAAGTTTGTTGCGTCTTATTTATTCTACATCCGCTGAACTCCTATGGTGCGCGTTGGAAAACAAAAAAGTTTGTTACGGCCTATAATCTACATCCTCTGAACTCCCATGGTGCGTGTTGGAATTACAAAAAAAGTTTGTTACCGCCAATAACCTACATCCGCTGAACTCGTAAGGTGCGGGTTTGAATGAAAAAATTTTGTTGCGTATTATTTAATCTACATCCGCTGAACTCCTACGGTGCGCGTTGCAAGTAAAAAAGTTTGTTACGTCTTAATTATTCTACATCCGCTGAACTCCTACGGTGCTCGTCGGAAGTAAAAAACGTTTGTTGCGGCTTATTTTACCTACATCCGCTGAACTCCTACGATGCGCGTTGGAAGTAAGAAAAAGTTTGTTGCGTCTTATTTAATTTACATCCGCTGAACTCCTACGGTGCGCGTTGGAAGAAACGAAAGTTTGTTGCGGCTTATTTAATCTACATCCGCTGTACTCCTACGGTGCGCGTTGGAAGAAAAGAAAGTTTGTTGCGGCTTAGTTATTCTAGATCCGCTGAACTCCTATGGTGCGCGTTGGAAGTAAAAGAAACATTTGTTGCGGCTTATTTAATCTACATCCGCTAAACTCGTACGGTGCGCGTTGGATGTACAAAAAACATTTCTTGCGGCTTATTTAATCTACATCCGCTGAACTCCTACTGTGCGCGTTGGAAGTAAAAAAGTTTGTTACGTCTTTTTTAATCTACATCCGCTGAACTCCTACGGTGCGCGTTGGAAGAAAAAAAAGTTTGTAACGTCTTTTTTATTCTACATCCGCTGAACTCCTACGGTGCGCGTTGGAAGTAAAAAAAGTTTGTTGCGGCTTATTTAATCTATATCCGCTGAACTCCTACGGTGCGCGTTGGAAGTAAAAAAAAATTTTTTGCGTTTTATTTAATCTACATCCGCTGAACTCCTACGGTGGGCGTTGGAAGTAAAAAAGTTTGTTGCGTATTATTTACTCTACATCCGCTGTACTCCTAAGGTGCGCGTTGGAATTTTTTTAAAAAAAGTTTGTTGCGGCTTATTTAATCTACATCCCCTGAACTCCTACGGTGCGCGTTGGAAGAAAAGAAAGTTTGTTGCGGCTTAGTTAATCTACAACCGCTGAACTCCTATGTGCGCGTTGGAAGTAAAAAAAGTTTGTGGCGGCTTATTTAATCTACATCTGCCGAACTCCTATGGTGCGCCCTGGAAGTAAAAAAAAAGTTTGCTACGGCCAATACTACACATCCGCTGAACTTTTAAGGTGCGCGTTTGAAGTAAGAAAAACGTTTGTTGCGGCTTATATGTTCTGCATCCGCTGAACTCATTCGGTGCGCGTTGGAAGTAAAAAAAAATTGTTGCGGCTTATTTACTCTACATCCGCTGAACTTCTACAGTGCGCGTTGGAAGTAAAAAAAAGTTTGTTGCGGCTTATTTATTCTATATCCACAGAAGCCATAGGGTGCGCGTTGCAAGTAAAAAAAGTTTGTTACGGCTTATTTAATCTACATCCGCTGAACTGCTACAGTGCGCGTTGGAGAAAAAAAAAGTTTGTTGCGGCTTATTTAATCTATATCCGCTGAAGCCGTAGTGTGCACGTTGGAAGTAAAAAAAAAAGTTTGTTGGGGAACATTTTATCTACATCCCCTGAACTCCTACAGTGCGCGTCTGAAGTAAAAAAAGTTTGTTGCGGCTTGTTTAATCTACATCCGCTGAACTCCTACGGTGCGCATTGAAAATAAAACAAAAGTTTGTTACCGCCAATAACCTACATCCGCTGAACTCGTAAGGTGCGCGTTTGAATGAAAAAAGTGTGTTGCGGCTTTTTTAATCTACATCTCCTGAACTCCTACGCTGCGCGTTGGAAGTAAAAAAAGTTTGTTACGGCCCATAATCTACATCCGCTGAACTCGTAAGGTGCTCGTTTGAATGAAAGTTTGTTGCGGCATTTTTATTCTACATCGCGCCGCCTTTTTAATTCAAATAGCGTCCAACGACTTCATGGCTCCACCAATGCTGTCAACAAGTCCTTCTTTCCGACCGCAATTGAAGAATGGAACCTTCTGCCCGACTCACTAACAAATGTGCACGATGCGACAAGGTTTAAGGCGATGTTGTTAGATCACCTGGGTTGACATGTTTTTTTTCCCTAACCTCTCGTCGACGTGTGTGGTGCTTGTGGCCTAAAGGCATTTTTTACATTCACCGTTTTAACTATTCGCGTTCCTTGCTTCTCTTTATGTTCCTACATTGCATTGTTATATTTTTGTGACCTTTGTTTTTCCACATCAACCTTGTATACGCTCCCCCCTTATGTAATACCCCGACAGGGGCCTTTAAGGGACAATAAATGATGATGATGATGATGATGATCCGCTGTACTCCTATGGTGCGCGTTGGAATCAAAAAAGTTTGTTACGGCCTATAATCTACATCCGCTGAACTCGTAAGGTGCGCGTTTGAATTAAAAAAGTTTGGTGCGGCTTTTTTAATCTACTGCCGCTGAATTTCTACGGTGCGCGTTGGAAGTAAAAAAGTTTGTTACGGCCTAAAATCTACATCCGCTGAACTCGTAAGGTGCGCGTTTGAATGAAAAAAGTTTGTTGCTGCTTTTCTAATATACATGCGCTGAACTCCTACGGTGCGCGTTGGAAGTAAAAAAATTTTGTTGCGGCTTATTTAATCTACATCCGCTGAACTCCTACGGTGCGCGTTGGGAGAAAAAAAGGTTGTTGCGTCTTATTTATTCTATATCCGCTGAACTCCTACGGTCCGCGTTGGAAGTAAAAAAGTTTGTTGCGGCTTATTTATTCTACATCCGCTGAACTCCTACGGTGCGCATTGGAAGTAAAAAAAATTGTTGCGGCTTATGTAATCTACATCCGTTGAACTCCTACGGTGCTCGTCGGAATTAAAAAAAGTTTGTTGCGGCTTATTTAATCTACATCCGCTGAACTCCTACGATGCGCGGTGGAAGTAAAAAAAAGTTTGTTGCGTCTTATTTAATCTAGATCCGCTGAACTCCTATGGTGCGCGTTGGAAGTAATAAAGTTTGTTGCGTCTTATTTATTCTATATCCGCTGTACTCCTACGGTGCGCGTTGGAAGTAAAAAAATTTTTTTGCGTTTTATTTAATCTACATCCGCTGAACTCCTACGGTGCGCGTTGGAAGTAAAAGAAATTTGTTGCGGCTTATTTATTCTACATCCGCTGAACTCTTACGATGCGCGTTCGAAGTAAAAAAAGTTTGTTGCGACTTATTTAATCTACATCCGCTGAACTCCAACGGTGCGCGTTGGAAGTAAAAAAGTTTGTTGCGTCTTATTTAATCTACATCCGCTTTACTCCTACGGTGCGCGTTGGAAGTAAAAAAAGTTTGTTGCGGCTTCTTTTATCTACATCCCCTGAACTCCTACGGTACGCGTTAGATGTAAAAAAAAAGTTTTTTGCGTTTTATTTATTCTACATCCGCTGTACTTCTAAGGTGCGCGTTGGAATTTTTAAAAAAAAAGTTTTTTGCGGCTTATTTAATCTACATCCCCTGAACTCCTACGGTGCGCGTTGGAAGAAAAGAAAGTTTGTTGCGGCTTAGTTAATCTACAACCGCTGAACTCCTATGTGCGCGTTGGAAGTAAAAAAAGTTTGTGGCGGCTTATTTAATCTACATCTGCCGAACTCCTATGGTGCGCCCTGGAAGTAAAAAAAAAAGTTTGCTACGGCCTATACTACACATCCGCTGAACTTTTAAGGTGCGCGTTTGAAGTAAGAAAAACGTTTGTTGCGGCTTATATGTTCTGCATCCGCTGAACTCATTCGGTGCGCGTTGGAAGTAAAAAAAAAATTGTTGCGGCTTATTTAATCTACATCCGCTGAACTGCTACAGTGCGCGTTGGAGAAAAAAAAAAGTTTGTTGCGGCTTATTTAATCTATATCCGCTGAAGCCGTAGTGTGCACGTTGGAAGTAAAAAAAAAGTTTGTTGGGGAATATTTTATCTACATCTCCTGAACTCCTACAGTGCGCGTCTGAAGTAAAAAAAGTTTGTTACCGCCAATAATCTACATCCGCTGAACTCCTACGGTGCGCGTTTGAATGAAAAAAAAGTGTGTTGCGGCTTTTTTAATCTACATCTCCTGAACTCCTACGGTGCGCGTTGGAAGCAAAAAAAGTTTGTTACGGCCCATAATCTACATCCGCTGAACTCGTAAGGTGCTCGTTTGAATGAGTTTGTTGCGGCATTTTTATTCTACATCCGCTGAACTCCTATGGTGCGCGTTGGAAGCAAAAAAGTTTGTTACGGCCTATAATCTACATCCGCTTAACTCGTAAGGTGCGCGTCTGAATTAAAAAGTTTGGTGCGGCTTTTTTAATCTACATCCGCTGAACTCCTACGGTGCGCGTTGGAAGTAAAAAAAAATTGTTGCGGCTTATGTAATCTACATCCGCTGAACTCCTAAGGTGCGTGTTGGAAGTAAAAAAGTTTGTTGCGGTTTATTTATTCTACATCCGCTGAACTCCTACGGTGCGCGTTGGAAGTAAAAAAAGGTTGTTGCGTCTTATTTATTCTATATCCGCTGAACTCCTACGGTGCGCGTTGGAAGTAAGAAAAGTGTGTTGCGTCTTATTTAATATACATCCGCTGAACTCCTACGGTGCGCATTGGAAGCAAAAAGGTTTGTTGCGTCTTATTTAATCTACATCCGCTGAACTCCTACGGTGCTCGTCGGAAGTAAAAAGAGTTTGTTGCGGCTTATTTAATCTACATCCGCTGAACTCCTATGGTGCGCGTTGGAAGTAAAAAAGTTTGTTGCGTCTTATTTAATCTATATCCGCTGTACTCCTACGGTGCGCGTTGGAAGTAAAAAAATTTAGTTGCGGCTTATTTAATCTACATCCCCTGAACTCCTACGGTGCTCGTCGGAAGTAAAAGAAGTTTGTTGCGGCTTATTTATTCTACATCCGCTGAACTCCTACGATGCGCATTCGAAGTAAAAAAAAGTTTGTTGCGTCTTATTTATTCTACATCCGCTGAACTCCTATGGTGCGCGTTGGAAAACAAAAAAGTTTGTTACGGCCTATAATCTACATCCTCTGAACTCCCATGGTGCGTGTTGGAATTACAAAAAAAGTTTGTTACCGCCAATAACCTACATCCGCTGAACTCGTAAGGTGCGGGTTTGAATGAAAAAATTTTGTTGCGTATTATTTAATCTACATCCGCTGAACTCCTACGGTGCGCGTTGCAAGTAAAAAAGTTTGTTACGTCTTAATTATTCTACATCCGCTGAACTCCTACGGTGCTCGTCGGAAGTAAAAAACGTTTGTTGCGGCTTATTTTACCTACATCCGCTGAACTCCTACGATGCGCGTTGGAAGTAAGAAAAAGTTTGTTGCGTCTTATTTAATTTACATCCGCTGAACTCCTACGGTGCGCGTTGGAAGAAACGAAAGTTTGTTGCGGCTTATTTAATCTACATCCGCTGTACTCCTACGGTGCGCGTTGGAAGAAAAGAAAGTTTGTTGCGGCTTAGTTATTCTAGATCCGCTGAACTCCTATGGTGCGCGTTGGAAGTAAAAGAAACATTTGTTGCGGCTTATTTAATCTACATCCGCTAAACTCGTACGGTGCGCGTTGGATGTACAAAAAACATTTCTTGCGGCTTATTTAATCTACATCCGCTGAACTCCTACTGTGCGCGTTGGAAGTAAAAAAGTTTGTTACGTCTTTTTTAATCTACATCCGCTGAACTCCTACGGTGCGCGTTGGAAGTAAAAAAAGTTTGTAGCGGCTTATTTATTCTATATCCGCTGAACCCCTACGGTGCGCGTTGGAAGTAAAAAAAAGTTTTTTACGTTCTATTTAATCTACATCCGTTGAACTCCTATGGTGCGCGTTGGAAGTAAAAAAAGTTTGTTGCGTCTTATTTAATATACATCCCCTGTACTCCTACAGTGTGCGTTGGAATTAAAAAAAGTTTGTTGCGTCTTATTTAATCTACATCCGCTGAACTCCTACGGTGCGCGTTGGAACAAAAGAAAGTTTGTTGCGGCTCATTTAATCTACATCCGCTGAACTACTATGTGCGCGTTGGAAGTAAAAAAGTTTGTGGCGGCTTATTTAATCTACATCTGCCGAACTCCTATGGTGCGCCCTGGAAGTTGAAAAAAATGTTTGCTACGGCCTATACTACACATCCGCTGAACTTGTAAGGTGCGTGTTTGAAGTAACAAAGACGTTTGTTGCGGCCTAAATGTTCTGCATCCCCTGAACTCAGCCGGTGCGCGTTGGATGTAAAAAAAATTGTTGCGGCTTATTTACTCTACATCCGCTGAACTACTACAGTGCGCGTTGGAAGTAAAAAAAAGTTTGTTGCGGCTTATTTATTCTATATCCGCAGAAGCCATAGGATGCGCGTTGCAAGTAAAAAAAAGTTTGTTACGGCTTATTTATTCTACATCCGCTGAACTGCTACAGTGCGCGTTGGAGAAAAAAAGTTTGTTGCGGCTTATTTAATCTATATCCGCTGAAACCGTAGGGTCCGCGTTGGAAGTAAAAAAAAGTTTGTTACGGCTTATCTAATCTACACCCGCTGAACTTCTACAGTGCGCATCGGAGGGAAAAAAAGTTTGTTGCGGCTTATTTAATCTATATCCGTTGAAGCCGTACTGTGCGCGTTGGAAGTAAAAAAAAGTTTGTTGCGGATTATTTTATCCACATCCCTTGAACTCCTACAGTGCGCGTCTGAAGTAAAAAAGTTTGTTGCGGCTTGTTTAATCTACATCCGCTGAACTCCTATGGTGCGTGTTGGAATCAAAAAAGTTTGTTACGGCCTATAATCTACATCCGCTGAACTCGTAGGTGCGCGTTTGAATTAAAAAAGTTTGGTGCGGCTTTTTAATCTACATCCGCTGAACTTCTACGGTGCGCGTTGGAAGTAAAAAAGTTTGTTACGGCCTAAAATCTACATCCGCTGAACTCGTAAGGTGCGCGTTTGAATGAAAAAAGTTTGTTGCGGCTTTTCTAATCTACATGCGCTGAACTCCTACGGTGCGCGTTGGAAGTAAAAAAAGGTTGTTGCGTCTTATTTATTCTATATCCGCTGAACTCCTACGGTGCTCGTCGGAAGTAAAAAAAGTTTGTTGCGGCTTAGTTAATCTACATTCGCTGAACTCCTATGGTGCGCGTTGGAAGTAAAAAAAGGTTGTTGCGCTTATTTATTCTACATCCGCTGAACTCCTACAGTGCGCGTCTGAAGTAAAAAAGTTTGTTGCGGCTTGTTTAATCTACATCCACTGAACTCCTATGGTGCGTGTTGGAATCAAAAAAGTTTGTTACGGCCTATAATCTACATCCGCTGAACTCGTAGGTGCGCGTTTGAATTAAAAAAGTTTGGTGCGGCTTTTTAATCTACATCCGCTGAACTTCTACGGTGCGCGTTGGAAGTAAAAAAGTTTGTTACGGCCTAAAATCTACATCCGCTGAACTCGTAAGGTGCGCGTTTGAATGAAAAAAGTTTGTTGCGGCTTTTCTAATCTACATGCGCTGAACTCCTACGGTGCGCGTTGGAAGTAAAAAAAGGTTGTTGCGTCTTATTTATTCTATATCCGCTGAACTCCTACGGTGCTCGTCGGAAGTAAAAAAAGTTTGTTGCGGCTTATTTATTCTACATCCGCTGAACTCCTACGGTGCGCGTTGGAAGTAAAAAAAGTTTGTTGCGGCTTATTTTATCTACATGCCCTGAACTCCTACGGTGCGCGTTGGAAGTAAAAAAAGTTTGTTACGGCCCATAATCTACATCCGCTGAACTCGTAAGGTGCGCGTTTGAATGAAAGAAAGTTTGTTGCGGCATTTTTTTCTACATCCGCTGAACTCCTATGGTGCGTGTTGGAATCAAAAAAGTTTGTTACGGCCTATAATCTACAACCGCTGAACTCGTAAGGTGCGCGTTTGAATGAAAAAAGTTTGTTGCGGCTTTTTTATTCTACATCCGCTGAACTTCTACGGTGCGCGTTGGAAGTAAAAAAGTTTGTTACGGCCTAAAATCTACATCCGCTGAACTCGTAAGGTGCGTGTTTGAATGAAAAAAGTTTGTTGCTGCTTTTCTAATCTACATGCGCTGAACTCCTACGATGAGCGTTGGAAGTAAAAAGTTTGTTGCGGCTTATTTAATCTACATCCGTTGAACTCCTACGGTGCGCTTTGGAAGTAAAAAAATTTGTTGCGGCTTATGTAATTTACATCCGCTGAACTCCTAAGGTGCGTGCTGGAAGTAAAAAAGTTTGTTGCGGCTTATTTATTCTACATCCGCTGAACTCCTACGGTGCGCGTTGGAAGTAAAAAAAGGTTGTTGCGTCTTATTTATTCTATATCTGCTGAACTCCTACGGTGCGCGTTGGAAGTAAAAAAAGTGTGTTGCGTCTTATTTAATATAAATCCGCTGAACTCCTACGGTGCGCGTTGGAAGTAAAAAGCTTTGTTGCGTCTTATTTAATCTACATCCGCTGAACTCCTATGGTGCGCGTTGGAAGAAAGGAAAGTTTGTTGCGGCTTAGTTAATCTACATCCGCTGAACTCCTAAGGTGCGCGTTGGAAGTAAAAAAAGATTGTTGCGCTTATTTAATCTACATCCGCTGAACTCTTACGGTGCGCCTTGGAAGTAAAAATGTTTGTTGCGTCCTATTTAATCTACATCCGCTGAACTCCTACGGTGCGCGTTGGAAGTAAAAAAAGTTGGTTGCGTCTTATTTAATCTACATCCGCTGAACTCCTACGGTGCGCGTTGGAAGTAAAAAAAGCTTGTCGCGTCTTTTTTATTCTATATCCGCTGAACTCCTACGGTGCGCATTGGAAGTAAGAAAAGTTGGTTGCCCCTCATTTAATCTACATCCGCTGAACTCCTACGGTGCGCGTTGGAAGTAAAAAAAATTGTTGCGGCTTATTTAATCTACATCCCCTGAACTCCTATGGTGCGCGTTGGAAGAAAAGAAAGTTTGTTGCGGATTAGGTAATCTACATCCGCTGAACTCCTACGGTGCGCGTTGGAAGTAAAAAAAATTGTTGCGGCTTATTTAATCTACATCCCCTGAACTCCTATTGCGCGTTGGAAGAAAAGAAAGTTTGTTGCGGATTAGGTAATCTACACCCGTTGAACTCCTATGGTGCGTGTTGGAATTAAAAAAAATGTTTGTTACCGCCAATAACCTACATCCGCTGAACTCGTAAGGTGCGCGTTGGAAGTAAAAAAACGTTGTTGCGTCTTATTTATTCTACATCCGCTGAACTCCTACGATGGCGTTGGAAGTAAAAAAAAAGTTTGTTGCGGCCTATTTAATCTACATCCGCTGAACTCCTATGGTGCGCTTTGGAAGTAAAAAAATTTGTTGTGGCTTATGTAATCTACATCCGCTGAACTCCTAAGGTGCGTGTTGGAAGTAAAAAAGTTTGTTGCTGCTTATTTATTCTACATCCGCTGAACTCCTACGGTGCGCGTTGGAAGTAAAAAAAGGTTGTTGCGTCTTATTTATTCTATATCCGCTGAACTCCTACGGTGCGCGTTGGAAGAAAAGAAAGTTTGTTGCGGCTTAGTTAATCTACATTCGCTGAACTCCTATGGTGCGCGTTGGAAGTAAAAAAAGGTTGTTGCGCTTATTTATTCTACATCCGCTGAACTCTTACGGTGCGCCTTGGAAGTAAAAAAGTTTGGTGCGGCTTTTTTAACCTACATCCGCTGAACTTCTACGTTGCGCGTTGGAAGTAAAAAAGTTTGTTACGGCCTAAAATCTACATCCGCTGAACTCGTAAGGTGCGCGTTTGAATGAAAAAAGTTTGTTGTGGCTTTTCTAATCTACATGCGCTGAACTCCTACGGTGCGCGTTGGAAGTAAAAAAAGTTTGTTGCGGCTGATTTAATCTACATCCGCTGAACTCCTACGGTGCGCGTTGGAAGTAAAAAAAATTTGTTGCGGCTTATATAATCTACATCCGCTGAACTCGTAAGGTGCGTGTTGGAAGTATAAAAGTTTGTTGCGGCTTATTTATTCTACATCCGCTGAACCCCTACGGTCCCCGTTGGAAGTAAAAGAAGTTTGTTGCGGCTTATTTAATCTACATCCGCTGAACTCCTACGATGCGCAATCGAAGTAAAAAAAAGTTTGTTGCGTCTTATTTATTCTACATCCGCTGAACTCCTACGGTGCGCGTTGGAAGTAAAAAAAGGTTGTTGCGTCTTATTTATTCTATATCCGCTGAACTCCTACGGTGCGCGTTGGAAGGAAAAAAAGTGTGTTGCGTCTTATTTAATATACATCCGCTGAACTCCTACGGTGCGCATTGGAAGCAAAAAGGTTTGTTGCGTCTTATTTAATCTACATCCGCTGAACTCCTACGGTGCTCGTCGGAAGTAAAAAGAGTTTGTTGCGGCTTATTTAATCTACATCCGCTGAACTCCTACGATGCGCGGTGGAAGTAAAAAAAAAGTTTGTTGCGTCTTATTTAATCTACATCCGCTGAACTCCTATGGTGCGCGTTGGAAGTAAAAAAGTTTGTTGCGTCTTATTTAATCCATATCCGCTGTACTCCTACGGTGCGCGTTGGAAGTAAAAAAATTTAGTTGCGGCTTATTTAATATACATCCCCTGAACTCCTACGGTGCTTGTCGGAATTAAAAAAAGTTTGTTGCGGCTTATTTAATCTACATCCGCTGAACTCCTACGATGCGCGGTGGAAGTAAAAAAAAGTTTGTTGCGTCTTATTTAATCTAGATCCGCTGAACTCCTATGGTGCGCGTTGGAAGTAATAAAGTTTGTTGCGTCTTATTTAATCTATATCCGCTGTACTCCTACGGTGCGCGTTGGAAGTAAAAAAAGTTAGTTGCGGCTTATTTAATCTACATCTCCTGAACTCCTACGGTGCTCGTCGGAAGTAAAAGAAATTTGTTGCGGCTTATTTATTCTACATCCGCTGAACTCCTACGATGCGCGTTCGAAGTAAAAAAAGTTTGTTGCGACTTATTTAATCTACATCCGCTGAACTCCAACGGTGCGCGTTGGAAGTAAAAAAGTTTGTTGCGTCTTATTTATTCTACATCCGCTTTACTCCTACGGTGCGCGTTGGAAGTAAAAAAAAGTTTGTTGCGGCTTCTTTTATCTACATCCCCTGAACTCCTACGGTACGCGTTGGATGTAAAAAAAAAGTTTGTTGCGTCCTATTTAACCTACATCCGCTGAACTCCTACGGTGCGCGTTGGAAGTAAAAAAAGCTTGTTACGTCTTTTTAATCTACATCCGCTGAACTCCTACGGTGCGCGTTGGAAGTAAAAAAAGTTTGTTGCGTCCTATTTAACCTACATCCGCTGAACTCCTACGGTGCGCGTTGGAAGTAAAAAAAGCTTGTTACGTCTTTTTAATCTACATCCGCTGAACTCCTACGGTGCGCGTTGGAAGTAAAAAAAGTTTGTTGCGGCTTATTTAATCTATATCCGCTGAACTCCTACGGTGCGCGTTGGAACTAAAAAAAAAGTTTTTTGCGTTTTATTTAATCTACATCCGCTGTACTTCTAAGGTGCGCGTTGGAATTTTTAAAAAAAAAGTTTGTTGCGGCTTATTTAATCTACATCCCGTGAACTCCTACGGTGCGCGTTGGAAGAAAAGAAAGTTTGTTGCGGCTTAGTTAATCTACAACCGCTGAACTCCTATGTGCGCGTTGGAAGTAAAAAAAGTTTGTGGCGGCTTATTTAATCTACATCTGCCGAACTCCTATGGTGCGCCCTGGAAGTAAAAAAAAAGTTTGCTACGGCCTATACTACACATCCGCTGAACTTTTAAGGTGCGCGTTTGAAGTAAGAAAAACGTTTGTTGCGGCTTATATGTTCTGCATCCGCTGAACTCATTCGGTGCGCGTTGGAAGTAAAAAAAAATTGTTGCGGCTTATTTAATCTACATCCGCTCAACTGCTACAGTGCGCGTTGGAGAAAAAAAAAGTTTGTTGCGGCTTATTTAATCTATATCCGCTGAAGCCGTAGTGTGCACGTTGGAAGTAAAAAAAAAGTTTGTTGGGGAATATTTTATCTACATCCCCTGAACTCCTACAGTGCGCGTCTGAAGTAAAAAAGTTTGTTGCGGCTTGTTTAATCTACATCCGCTGAACTCCTACGGTGCGCGTTGAAAATAAAAAAGTTTGTTACCGCCAATAACCTACATCCGCTGAACTCGTAAGGTGCGCGTTTGAATGAAAAAAAGTGTGTTGCGGCTTTTTTATTCTACATCTCCTGAACTCCTACGGTGCGCGTTGGAAGCAAAAAAAGTTTGTTACGGCCCATAATCTACATCCGCTGAACTCGTAAGGTGCTCGTTTGAATGAGTTTGTTGCGGCATTTTTATTCTACATCCGCTGAACTCCTATGGTGCGCGTTGGAAGCAAAAAAGTTTGTTACGGCCTATAATCTACATCCGCTGAACTCCTAAGGTGCGTGTTGGAAGTAAAAAAGTTTGTTGCGGTTTATTTATTCTACATCCGCTGAACTCCTACGGTGCGCGTTGGAAGTAAAAAAAGGTTGTTGCGTCTTATTTATTCCATATCCGCTGAACTCCTACGGTGCGCGTTGGAAGTAAAAAAAGTGTGTTGCGTCTTATTTAATATACATCCGCTGAACTCCTACGGTGCGCATTGGAAGCAAAAAGGTTTGTTGCGTCTTATTTAATCTACATCCGCTGAACTCCTACGGTGCTCGTCGGAAGTAAAAAAAAAGTTTGTTGCGTCTTATTTAATCTACATCCGCTGAACTCCTATGGTGCGCGTTGGAAGTAAAAAAGTTTGTTGCGTCTTATTTAATCTATATCCGCTGTACTCCTACGGTGCGCGTTGGAAGTAAAAAAATTTAGTTGCGGCTTATTTATTCTACATCCCCTGAACTCCTACGGTGCTCGTCGGAAGTAAAAGAAGTTTGTTGCGTCTTATTAATTCTACATCCGCTTTACTCCTACGGTGCGCGTTGGAAGTAAAAAAAGTTTGTTGCGGCTTATTTTATCTACATCCCCTGAACTCCTACGTTGCGCGTTGGAAGTAAAAAAAGGTTGTTACGTCTTTTTTATTCTACATCCGCTGAACTCCTAAGGTGCGCGTTGGAAGTAAAAAAAGTTTGTGGCGGCCTATTTAATCTACATCTGCCGAACTCCTATGGTGCGCCCTGGAAGTAAAAAAAAAGATTGCTACGACCTATACTACACATCCGCTGAACTTTTAAGGTGCGCGTTTGAAGTAAGAAAAACGTTTGTTGCGGCTTATATGTTCTGCATCCGCTGAACTCATTCGGTGCGCGTTGGAAGTAAAAAAAAATTGTTGCGGCCTGTTTATTCTACATCCGCTGAACTGCTACATTGCGCGTTGGAGAAAAAAAAAGATTGTTACCGCCAATAACCTACATCCGCTGAACTCGTAATGTGCGCGTTTGAATGAAAAAAAGTGTGTTGCGGCTTTTTTAATCTACATCTCCTGAACTCCTACGGTGCGCGTTGGAAGTAAAAAAAGTTTGTTACGGCCCATAATCTACATCTGCTGAACTCGTAAGGTGCGCGTTTGAATGAAAAAGTTTGTTGCGGCTTATTTATTCTACATCCCCTGAACTCCTATGGTGCGCGTTGGAAGAAAAGAAAGTTTGTTGCGGCTTAGTTAATCTACAGCCGTTGAACTCCTACGGTACGCGTTGGATGTAAAAAAAGTTTATTTCGTTTTATTTAAACTACATCCGCTGAACTCCTACTGTGCGCGTTGGGAGTAAAAAAAAAGTTTGTTGCGGCCTATTTAATCTACATCCGCTCAACTCGTACGGTGCGCGTTGGAAAACAAAAAGTTTGTTACGGCCTATAATCTACATCCTCTGAACTCCCATGGTGCGTGTTGGAATTAAAAAAAAAGTTTGTTACCGCCAATAACCTACATCCGCTGAACTCGTAAGGTGCGGGTTTGAATGAAAAAATTTTGTTGCGTATTATTTAATCTACATCCGCTGAACTCCTACGGTGCGCGTTGCAAGTAAAAAAGTTTGTTACGTCTTAATTAATCTACATCCGTTGAACTCCTACGGTGCTCGTCGGAAGTAAAAAACGTTTGTTGCGGCTTATTTTACCTACATCCGCTGAACTCCTACGATGCGCGTTGGAAGTAAGAAAAAGTTTGTTGCGTCTTATTTATTTACATCCGCTGAACTCCTACGGTGCGCGTTGGAAGAAAATAAAGTTTGTTGCGGCTTATTTAATCTACATCCGCTGTACTCCTACGGTGCGCGTTGGAAGAAAAGAAAGTTTGTTGCGGCTTAGTTAATCTAGATCCGCTGAACTCCTATGGTGCGCGTTGGAAGTAAAAGAAACATTTGTTGCGGCTTATTTAATCTACATCCGCTAAACTCGTACGGTGCGCGTTGGATGTACAAAAAACATTTCTTGCGGCTTATTTATTCTACATCCGCTGAACTCCTACTGTGCGCGTTGGAAGTAAAAAAAGTTTGTTACGTCTTTTTTATTCTACATCCGCTGAACTCCTACGGTGCGCGTTGGAAGTAAAAAAAGTTTGTAGCGGCTTATTTAATCTATATCCGCTGAACCCCTACGGTGCGCGTTGGAAGTAAAAAAAAGTTTTTTACGTTCTATTTAATCTACATCCGTTGAACTCCTATGGTGCGCGTTGGAAGTAAAAAAAGTTTGTTGCGTCTTATTTAATATACATCCCCTGTACTCCTACAGTGTGCGTTGGAAGTTAAAAAAGTTTGTTGCGTCTTATTTAATCTACATCCGCTGAACTCCTACGGTGCGCGTTGGAACAAAAGAAAGTTTGTTGCGGCTCATTTAATCTACATCCGCTGAACTCCTATGTGCGCGTTGGAAGTAAAAAAGTTTGTGGCGGCTTATTTAATCTACATCTGCCGAACTCCTATGGTGCGCCCTGGAAGTTGAAAAAAATGTTTGCTACGGCCTATATCACACATCCGCTGAACTTGTAAGGTGCGCGTTTGAAGTAACAAAAACGTTTGTTGCGGCCTAAATGTTCTGCATCCCCTGAACTCAGCCGGTGCGCGTTGGAAGTAAAAAAAAGTTTGTTGCGGCTTATTTATTCTATATCCGCAGAAGCCATAGGATGCGCGTTGCAAGTAAAAAAAAGTTTGTTACGGCTTATTTAATCTACATCCGCTGAACTGCTACAGTGCGCGTTGGAGAAAAAAAAGTTTGTTGCGGCTTATTTAATCTATATCCGCTGAAACCGTAGGGTCCGCGTTGGAAGTAAAAAAAAGTTTGTTACGGCTTATTTAATCTACACCCGCTGAAATTTTACAGTGCGCATCGGAGGGAAAAAAAGTTTGTTGCGGCTTATTTATTCTATATCCGTTGAAGCCGTACTGTGCGCGTTGGAAGTAAAAAAAAGTTTGTTGCGGATTATTTTATCTACATCCCTTGAACTCGTACAGTGCGCGTCTGAAGTAGAAAAGTTTGTTGCGGCTTGTTTAATCTACATCCGCTGAACTCCTATGGTGCGTGTTGGAATCAAAAAAGTTTGTTACGGCCTATAATCTACATCCGCTGAACTCGTAGGTGCGCGTTTGAATTAAAAAAGTTTGGTGCGGCTTTTTAATCTACATCCGCTGAACTTCTACGGTGCGCGTTGGAAGTAAAAAAGTTTGTTACGGCCTAAAATCTACATCCGCTGAACTCGTAAGGTGCGCGTTTGAATGAAAAAAGTTTGTTGCGGCTTTTCTAATCTACATGCGCTGAACTCCCACGGTGCGCGTTCGAAGTAAAAAAGGTTGTTGCGTCCTATTTATTCTATATCCGCTGAACTCCTACGGTGCTCGTCGGAAGTAAAAAAAGTTTGTTGCGGCTTATTTATTCTACATCCGCTGAACTCCTACGATGCGCGGTGGAAGTAAAAAAAAAGTTTGTTGCGTCCTATTTAATCTACATCCGCTGAACTCCTATGGTGCGCGTTGGAAGTAAAAAAATTTAGTTGCAGCTTATTTAACATACATCCCCTGAACTCCTACGGTGCTCGTCGGAAGTAAAAGAAGTTTGTTGCGGCTTATTTAATCTACATCCGCTGAACTCCTACGATGCGCATTCGAAGTAAAAAAAAGTTTGTTGCGTCTTATTTAATCTACATCCGCTGAACTCCTACGGTGCGCGTTGGAAGTAAAAAAAGTTTGTTGCGGCTTATTTTATCTACATCCCCAGAACTCCTACGGTGCGCGTTGGAAGTAAAAAAAGTTTGTTACGGCCCATAATCTACATCCGCTGAACTCGTAAGGTGCGCGTTTGAATGAAAGAAAGTTTGTTGCGGCATTTTTTTCTACATCCGCTGAACTCCTATGGTGCGTGTTGGAATCAAAAAAGTTTGTTACGGCCTATAATCTACAACCGCTGAACTCGTAAGGTGCGCGTTTGAATGAAAAAAGTTTGTTGCGGCTTTTTTAATCTACATCCGCTGAACTTCTACGGTGCGCGTTGGAAGTAAAAAAGTTTGTTACGGCGTAAAATCTACATCCGCTGAACTCGTAAGGTGCGTGTTTGAATGAAAAAAGTTTGTTGCTGCTTTTCTAATCTACATGCGCTGAACTCCTACGATGCGCGTTGGAAGTAAAAAGTTTGTTGCGGCTTATTTAATCTACATCCGCTGAACTCCTACGGTGCGCGTTGGAAGTAAAAAAAGGTTGTTGCGTCTTATTTATTCTACATCCGCTGAACTCCTACGATGGATGTTGGAAGTAAAAAAAAGTTTGTTGCGGCTTATTTAATCTACATCCGTTGAACTCCTACGGTGCGCTTTGGAAGTAAAAAAATTTGTTGCGGCTTATGTAATCTACATCCGCTGAACTCCTAAGGTGCGTGCTGGAAGTAAAAAAGTTTGTTGCGGCTTATTTATTCTACATCCGCTGAACTCCTACGGTGCGCGTTGGAAGTAAAAAAAGGTTGTTGCGTCTTATTTATTCTATATCTGCTGAACTCCTACGGTGCGCGTTGGAAGTAAAAAAAGTGTGTTGCGTCTTATTTAATATAAATCCGCTGAACTCCTACGGTGCGCGTTGGAAGTAAAAAGCTTTGTTGCGTCTTATTTAATCTACATCCGCTGAACTCCTACGGTGCGCGTTGGAAGTAAAAAAAGTTTGTAGCGGCTTATTTATTCTATATCCGCTGAACTCCTATGGTGCGCGTTGGAAGTAAAAAAAGTTTGTTGCGTCTTATTTAATCTACATCCGCTGAACTCCTACGGTGCGCGTTGGAACAAAAGAAAGTTTGTTGCGGCTCATTTAATCTACATCCGCTGAACTCCTATGTGCGCGTTGGAAGTAAAAAGTTTGTGGCGGCTTATTTAATCTACATCTGCCGAACTCCTATGGTGCGCCCTGGAAGTTGAAAAAAATGTTTGCTACGGCCTATACTACACATCCGCTGAACTTGTAAGGTGCGCGTTTGAAGTAACAAAAACGTTTGTTTCGGCCTAAATGTTCTGCATCCCCTGAACTCAGCCGGTGCGCGTTGGATGTAAAAAAAAATTGTTGCGGCTTATTTACTCTACATCCGCTGAACTACTACAGTGCGCGTTGGAAGTAAAAAAAAGTTTGTTGCGGCTTATTTATTCTATATCCGCAGAAGCCATAGGATGCGCGTTGCAAGTAAAAAAAAGTTTGTTACGGCTTATTTAATCTACATCCGCTGAACTGCTACAGTGCGCGTTGGAGAAAAAAAGTTTGTTGCGGCTTATTTAATCTATATCCGCTGAAACCGTAGGGTCCGCGTAGGAAGTAAAAAAAAGTTTGTTACGGCTTATTTAATCTACACCCGCTGAACTTCTACAGTGCGCATCGGAGGGAAAAAAAGTTTGTTGCGGCTTATTTATTCTATATCCGTTGAAGCCGTACTGTGCGCGTTGGAAGTAAAAAAAAGTTTGTTGCGGATTATTTTATCTACATCCCTTGAACTCCTACAGTGCGCGTCTGAAGTAAAAAAGTTTGTTGCGGCTTGTTTAATCTACATCCGCTGAACTCCTATGGTGCGTGTTGGAATCAAAAAAGTTTGTTACGGCCTATAATCTACATCCGCTGAACTCGTAGGTGCGCGTTTGAATTAAAAAAGTTTGGTGCGGCTTTTTAATCTACATCCGCTGAACTTCTACGGTGCGCGTTGGAAGTAAAAAAGTTTGTTACGGCCTAAAATCTACATCCGCTGAACTCGTAAGGTGCGCGTTTGAATGAAAAAAGTTTGTTGCGGCTTTTCTAATCTACATGCGCTGAACTCCTACGGTGCGCGTTGGAAGTAAAAAAAGGTTGTTGCGTCTTATTTATTCTATATCCGCTGAACTCCTACGGTGCTCGTCGGAAGTAAAAAAAGTTTGTTGCGGCTTATTTATTCTACATCCGCTGAACTCCTACGATGCGCGGTGGAAGTAAAAAAAAGTTTGTTGCGTCTTATTTAATCTACATCCGCTGAACTCCTATGGTGCGCGTTGGAAGTAAAAAAGTTTGTTGCGTCTTATTTAATCTATATCGGCTGTACTCCTACGGTGCGCGTTGGAAGTAAAAAAATTTAGTTGCAGCTTATTTAACATACATCCCCTGAACTCCTACGGTGCTCGTCGGAAGTAAAAGAAGTTTGTTGCGGCTTATTTAATCTACATCCGCTGAACTCCTACGATGCGCATTCGAAGTAAAAAAAAGTTTGTTGCGTCTTATTTAATCTACATCCGCTGAACTCCTACGGTGCGCGTTGGAAGTAAAAAAAGTTTGTTGCGGCTTATTTTATCTACATCCCCTGAACTCCTACGGTGCGCGTTGGAAGTAAAAAAAGTTTGTTACGGCCCATAATCTACATCCGCTGAACTCGTAAGGTGCGCGTTTGAATGAAAGTTTGTTGCGGCATTTTTTTCTACATCCGCTGAACTCCTATGGTGCGTGTTGGAATCAAAAAAGTTTGTTACGGCCTATATTCTACAACCGCTGAACTCGTAAGGTGCGCGTTTGAATGAAAAAAGTTTGTTGCGGCTTTTTTAATCTACATCCGCTGAACTTCTACGGTGCGCGTTGGAAGTAAAAAAGTTTGTTACGGCCTAAAATCTACATCCGCTGAACTCGTAAGGTGCGTGTTTGAATGAAAAAAGTTTGTTGCTGCTTTTCTAATCTACATGCGCTGAACTCCTACGATGCGCGTTGGAAGTAAAAGGTTTGTTGCGGCTTATTTAATCTACATCCGCTGAACTCCTACGGTGCGCGTTGGAAGTAAAAAAAGGTTGTTGCGTCTTATTTATTCTACATCCGCTGAACTCCTACGATGTATGTTGGAAGTAAAAAAAAAGTTTGTTGCGGCTTATTTAATCTACATCCGTTGAACTCCTACGGTGCGCTTATAAGTAAAAAAATTTGTTGCGGCTTATGTAATCTACATCCGCTGAACTCCTAAGGTGCGTGCTGGAAGTAAAAAAGTTTGTTGCGGCTTATTTATTCTACATCCGCTGAACTCCTACGGTGCGCGTTGGAAGTAAAAAAAGGTTGTTGCGTCTTATTTATTCTATATCTGCTGAACTCCTACGGTGCGCGTTGGAAGTAAAAAAAGTGTGTTGCGTCTTATTTAATATAAATCCGCTGAACTCCTACGGTGCGCGTTGGAAGTAAAAAGCTTTGTTGCGTCTTATTTAATCTACATCCGCTGAACTCCTAAGGTGCGCGTTGGAAGTAAAAAAAGATTGTTGCGCTTATTTAATCTACATCCGCTGAACTCTTACGGTGCGCCTTGGAAGTAAAAATGTTTGTTGCGTCTTATTTAATCTACATCCGCTGAACTCCTACGGTGCGCGTTGGAAGTAAAAAAAGTTGGTTGCGTCTTATTTAATCTACATCCGCTGAACTCCTACGGTGCGCGTTGGAAGTAAAAAAAGCTTGTTGCGTCTTTTTTAATCTACATCCGCTGAACTCCTACGGTGCGCATTGGAAGTAAGAAAAGTTGGTTGCCCCTCATTTAATCTACATCCGCTGAACTCCTACGGTGCGCGTTGGAAGTAAAAAAAATTGTTGCGGCTTATTTAATCTACATCCCCTGAACTCCTATGGTGCGCGTTGGAAGAAAAGAAAGTTGGTTGCGGATTAGGTAATCTACATCCGCTGAACTCCTACGGTGCGCGTTGGAAGTAAAAAAATTGTTGCGGCTTATTTAATCTACATCCCCTGAACTCCTATTGCGCGTTGGAAGAAAAGAAAGTTTGTTGCGGATTAGGTAATCTACACCCGTTGAACTCCTACGGTGCGCGTTGGGAGTAAAAAAAGTTTGTGGCGGCCTATTTAATCTACATCCGCTCAACTCGTACGGTGCGCGTTGGAAATAAAAAAGTTTGTTACGGCCTATAATCTACATCCTCTGAACTCCTATGGTGCGTGTTGGAATTAAAAAAAATGTTTGTTACCGCCAATAACCTACATCCGCTGAACTCGTAAGGTGCGCGTTGGAAGTAAAAAAACGTTGTTGCGTCTTATTTATTCTACATCCGCTGAACTCCTACGATGGCGTTGGAAGTAAAAAAAAAGTTTGTTGCGGCCTATTTAATCTACATCCGCTGAACTCCTATGGTGCGCTTTGGAAGTAAAAAAATTTGTTGTGGCTTATGTAATCTACATCCGCTGAACTCCTAAGGTGCGTGTTGGAAGTAAAAAAGTTTGTTGCGGCTTATTTATTCTACATCCGCTGAACTCCTACGGTGCGCGTTGGAAGTAAAAAAAGGTTGTTGCGTCTTATTTATTCTATATCCGCTGAACTCCTACGGTGCGCGTTGGAAGAAAAGAAAGTTTGTTGCGGCTTAGTTAATCTACATTCGCTGAACTCCTATGGTGCGCGTTGGAAGTAAAAAAAGGTTGTTGCGCTTATTTAATCTACATCCGCTGAACTCTTACGTTGCGCCTTGGAAGTAAAAAAGTTTGGTGCGGCTTTTTTAATCTACATCCGCTGAACTTCTACGTTGCGCGTTGGAAGTAAAAAAGTTTGTTACGGCCTAAAATCTACATCCGCTGAACTCGTAAGGTGCGTGTTTGAATGAAAAAAGTTTGTTGCTGCTTTTCTAATCTACATGCGCTGAACTCCTACGATGCGCGTTGGAAGTAAAAAGTTTGTTGCGGCTTATTTAATCTACATCCGCTGAACTCCTACGGTGCGCGTTGGAAGTAAAAAAAGGTTGTTGCGTCTTATTTATTCTACATCCGCTGAACTCCTACGATGGATGTTGGAAGTAAAAAAAAGTTTGTTGCGGCTTATTTAATCTACATCCGTTGAACTCCTATGGTGCGCTTTGGAAGTAAAAAAATTTGTTGCGGCTTATGTAATCTACATCCGCTGAACTCCTAAGGTGCGTGCTGGAAGTAAAAAAGTTTGTTGCGGCTTATTTATTCTACATCCGCTGAACTCCTACGGTGCGCGTTGGAAGTAAAAAAAGGTTGTTGCGTCTTATTTATTCTATATCTGCTGAACTCCTACGGTGCGCGTTGGAAGTAAAAAAAGTGTGTTGCGTCTTATTCAATATTAATCCGCTGAACTCCTACGGTGCGCGTTGGAAGTAAAAAGCTTTGTTGCGTCTTATTTAATCTACATCCGCTGAACTCCTACGGTGCGCGTTGGAAGTAAAAAAAGTTTGTAGCGGCTTATTTAATCTATATCCGCTGAACTCCTATGGTGCGCGTTGGAAGTTAAAAAAGTTTGTTGCGTCTTATTTATTCTACATCCGCTGAACTCCTACGGTGCGCGTTGGAACAAAAGAAAGTTTGTTGCGGCTCATTTAATCTACATCCGCTGAACTCCTATGTGCGCGTTGGAAGTAAAAAAGTTTGTGGCGGCTTATTTAATCTACATCTGCCGAACTCCTATGGTGCGCCTTGGAAGTTGAAAAAAATGTTTGCTACGGCCTATACTACACATCCGCTGAACTTGTAAGGTGCGCGTTTGAAGTAACAAAAACGCGTTTGTTTCGGCCTAAATGTTCTGCATCCCCTGAACTCAGCCGGTGCGCGTTGGATGTAAAAAAAATTGTTGCGGCTTATTTACTCTACATCCGCTGAACTACTACAGTGCGCGTTGGAAGTAAAAAAAAGTTTGTTGCGGCTTATTTATTCTATATCCGCAGAAGCCATAGGATGCGCGTTGCAAGTAAAAAAAAGTTTGTTACGGCTTATTTAATCTACATCCGCTGAACTGCTACAGTGCGCGTTGGAGAAAAAAAAGTTTGTTGCGGCTTATTTAATCTATATCCGCTGAAACCGTAGGGTCCGCGTTGGAAGTAAAAAAAAGTTTGTTACGGCTTATTTAATCTACACCCGCTGAACTTCTACAGTGCGCATCGGAGGGAAAAAAAGTTTGTTGCGGCTTATTTATTCTATATCCGTTGAAGCCGTACTGTGCGCGTTGGAAGTAAAAAAAAGTTTCTTGCGGATTATTTTATCTACATCCCTTGAACTCCTACAGTGCGCGTCTGAAGTAAAAAAGTTTGTTGCGGCTTGTTTAATCTACATCCGCTGAACTCTCTATGGTGCGTGTTGGAATCAAAAAAGTTTGTTACGGCCTATAATCTACATCCGCTGAACTCGTAGGTGCGCGTTTGAATTAAAAAAGTTTGGTGCGGCTTTTTAATCTACATCCGCTGAACTTCTACGGTGCGCGTTGGAAGTAAAAAAGTTTGTTACGGCCTAAAATCTACATCCGCTGAACTCGTAAGGTGCGCGTTTGAATGAAAAAAGTTTGTTGCGGCTTTTCTAATCTACATGCGCTGAACTCCTACGGTGCGCGTTGGAAGTAAAAAAAGGTTGTTGCGTCTTATTTATTCTATATCCGCTGAACTCCTACGGTGCTCGTCGGAAGTAAAAAAAGTTTGTTGCGGCTTATTTATTCTACATCCGCTGAACTCCTACGATGCGCGGTGGAAGTAAAAAAAAATTTGTTGCGTCTTATTTAATCTACATCCGCTGAACTCCTATGGTGCGCGTTGGAAGTAAAAAAGTTTGTTGCGTCTTATTTAATCTATATCGGCTGTACTCCTACGGTGCGCGTTGGAAGTAAAAAAATTTAGTTGCAGCTTATTTAACATACATCCCCTGAACTCCTACGGTGCTCGTCGGAAGTAAAAGAAGTTTGTTGCGGCTTATTTAATCTACATCCGCTGATCTCCTACGATGCGCATTCAAAGTAAAAAAAAGTTTGTTGCGTCTTATTTAATCTACATCCGCTGAACTCCTACGGTGCGCGTTGGAAGTAAAAAAAGTTTGTTGCGGCTTATTTTATCTACATCCCCTGAACTCCTACGGTGCGCGTTGGAAGTAAAAAAAGTTTGTTACGGCCCATAATCTACATCCGCTGAACTCGTAAGGTGCGCGTTTGAATGAAAGTTTGTTGCGGCATTTTTTTCTACATCCGCTGAACTCCTATGGTGCGTGTTGGAATCAAAAAAGTTTGTTACGGCCTATATTCTACAACCGCTGAACTCGTAAGGTGCGCGTTTGAAAGAAAAAAGTTTGTTGCGGCTTTTTTAAACTACATCCGCTGAACTTCTACGGTGCGCGTTGGAAGTAAAAAAGTTTGTTACGGCCTAAAATCTACATCCGCTGAACTCGTAAGGTGCGTGTTTGAATGAAAAAAGTTTGTTGCTGCTTTTCTAATCTACATGCGCTGAACTCCCTCGATGCGCGTTGGAAGTAAAAGGTTTGTTGCGGCTTATTTAATCTACATCCGCTGAACTCCTACGGTGCGCGTTGGAAGTAAAAAAAGGTTGTTGCGTCTTATTTATTCTACATCCGCTGAACTCCTACGATGTATGTTGGAAGTAAAAAAAAGTTTGTTGCGGCTTATTTAATCTACATCCGTTGAACTCCTACGGTGCGCTTATAAGTAAAAAAATTTGTTGCGGCATATGTAATCTACATCCGCTGAACTCCTAAGGTGCGTGCTGGAAGTAAAAAAGTTTGTTGCGGCTTATTTATTCTACATCCGCTGAACTCCTACGGTGCGCGTTGGAAGTAAAAAAAGGTTGTTGCGTCTTATTTATTCTATATCTGCTGAACTCCTACGGTGCGCGTTGGAAGTAAAAAAAGTGTGTTGCGTCTTATTTAATATAAATCCGCTGAACTCCTACGGTGCGCGTTGGAAGTAAAAAGCTTTGTTGCGTCTTATTTAATCTACATCCGCTGAACTCCTATGGTGCGCGTTGGAAGAAAGGAAAGTTTGTTGCGGCTTAGTTAATCTACATCCGCTGAACTCCTAAGGTGCGCGTTGGAAGTAAAAAAAGATTGTTGCGCTTATTTAATCTACATCCGCTGAACTCTTACGGTGCGCCTTGGAAGTAAAAATGTTTGTTGCGTCTTATTTAATCTACATCCGCTGAACTCCTACGGTGCGCGTTGGAAGTAAAAAAAGTTGGTTGCGTCTTATTTAATCTACATCCGCTGAACTCCTACGGTGCGCGTTGGAAGTAAAAAAAGCTTGTTGCGTCTTTTTTAATCTACATCCGCTGAACTCCTACGGTGCGCATTGGAAGTAAGAAAAGTTGGTTGCCCCTCATTTAATCTACATCCGCTGAACTCCTACGGTGCGCGTTGGAAGTAAAAAAAATTGTTGCGGCTTATTTAATCTACATCCCCTGAACTCCTATGGTGCGCGTTGGAAGAAAAGAAAGTTGGTTGCGGATTAGGTAATCTACATCCGCTGAACTCCTACGGTGCGCGTTGGAAGTAAAAAAATTGTTGCGGCTTATTTAATCTACATCCCCTGAACTCCTATTGCGCGTTGGAAGAAAAGAAAGTTTGTTGCGGATTAGGTAATCTACACCCGTTGAACTCCTACGGTGCGCGTTGGGAGTAAAAAAAAAGTTTGTGGCGGCCTATTTATTCTACATCCGCTCAACTCGTACGGTGCGCGTTGGAAATAAAAAAGTTTGTTACGGCCTATAATCTACATCCTCTGAACTCCTATGGTGCGTGTTGGAATTAAAAAAAATGTTTGTTACCGCCAATAACCTACATCCGCTGAACTCGTAAGGTGCGCGTTGGAAGTAAAAAAACGTTGTTGCGTCTTATTTATTCTACATCCGCTGAACTCCTACGATGGCGTTGGAAGTAAAAAAAAAGTTTGTTGCGGCCTATTTAATCTACATCCGCTGAACTCCTATGGTGCGCTTTGGAAGTAAAAAAATTTGTTGTGGCTTATGTAATCTACATCCGCTGAACTCCTAAGGTGCGTGTTGGAAGTAAAAAAGTTTGTTGCGGCTTATTTATTCTACATCCGCTGAACTCCTACGGTGCGCGTTGGAAGTAAAAAAAGGTTGTTGCGTCTTATTTATTCTATATCCGCTGAACTCCTACGGTGCGCGTTGGAAGAAAAGAAAGTTTGTTGCGGCTTAGTTAATCTACATTCGCTGAACTCCTATGGTGCGCGTTGGAAGTAAAAAAAGGTTGTTGCGCTTATTTAATCTACATCCGCTGAACTCTTACGTTGCGCCTTGGAAGTAAAAAAGTTTGGTGCGGCTTTTTTAATCTACATCCGCTGAACTTCTACGTTGCGCGTTGGAAGTAAAAAAGTTTGTTACGGCCTAAAATCTACATCCGCTGAACTCGTAAGGTGCGCGTTTGAATGAAAAAAGTTTGTTGTGGCTTTTCTAATCTACATGCGCTGAACTCCTACGGTGCGCGTTGGAAGTAAAAAAAGTTTGTTGCGGCTGATTTAATCTACATCCGCTGAACTCCTACGGTGCGCGTTGGAAGTAAAAAAAATTTGTTGCGGCCTATGTAATCTACATCCGCTGAACTCGTAAGGTGCGTGTTGGAAGTATAAAAGTTTGTTGCGGCTTATTTATTCTACATCCGCTGAACCCCTACGGTCCCCGTTGGAAGTAAAAAAAGGTTGTTGCGTCTTATTTATTCTATATCCGCTGAACTCCTACGGTGCGCGTTGGAAGTAAAAAAAGTGTGTTGCGTCTTATTTAATATACATCCGCTGAACTCCTACGGTGCACGTTGGAAGCAAAAAGGTTTGTTGCGTCTTATTTAATCTACATCCGCTGAACTCCTACGGTGCTCGTCGGAAGTAAAAAAAGTTTGTTGCGGCCTATTTAATCTACATCCGCTGAACTCCTACGATGCGCGGTGGAAGTAAAAAAAAGCTTGTTGCGTCTTATTTAATCTACATCCGCTGAACTTCTATGGTGCGCGTTGGAAGTAAAAAAGTTTGTTGCGTCTTATTAATCTATATCCGCTGTAGTCCTACGGTGCGCGTTGGAAGTAAAAAAATTTAGTTGCGGCTTATTTATTCTACATCCTCTGAACTCCTACGGTGCTCGTCGGAAGTAAAAGAAGTTTGTTGCGGCTTATTTATTCTACATCCGCTGAACTCCTACGATGCGCAATCGAAGTAAAAAAAAGTTTGTTGCGTCTTATTTATTCTAAATCCGCTGAACTCCTATGGTGCGCGTTGGAAGTAAAAAAGTTTGTTGCGTCTTATTTAATCTACATCCGCTTTACTCCTACGGTGCGCGTTGGAAGTAAAAAAAGTTTGTTGCGGCTTATTTTATCTACATCCCCTGAACTCCTACGGTGCGCGTTGGAAGTAAAAAAAAAGTTTGTTGCGTCTTATTTAACCTACATCCGCTGAACTCCTACGGTGCGCGTTGGAAGTAAAAAAAGGCTGTTACGTCTTTTTTAATCTACATCCGCTGAACTCCTACGGTGCGCATTGGAAGTAAAAAAGTTTGTGGCGGCCTATTTAATCTACATCTGCCGAACTCCTATGGTGCGCCCTGGAAGTAAAAAAAAAAGTTTGCTACGGCCTATACTACACATCCGCTGAACTTTTAAGGTGCGCGTTTGAAGTAAGAAAAACGTTTGTTGCGGCTTATATGTTCTGCATCCGCTGAACTCATTCGGTGCGCGTTGGAAGTAAAAAAAAATTGTTGCGGCTTATTTACTCTACATCCGCTGAACTTCTACAGTGCGCGTTGGAAGTAAAAAAAGTTTGTTGCGGCTTATTTATTCTATATCCACAGAAGCCATAGGGTGCGCGTTGCAAGTAAAAAAAAGTTTGTTACGGCTTATTTATTATACATCCGCTGAACTGCTACATTGCGCGTTGGAGAAAAAAAAAGTTTGTTACCGCCAATAACCTACATCCGGTACACTCGTAATGTGCGCGTTTGAATGAAAAAAGTGTGTTGCGGCTTTTTTAATCTACATCTCCTGAACTCCTACGGTGCGCGTTGGAAGTAAAAAAAGTTCGTTACGGCCCATAATCTACATCCGCTGAACTCGTAAGGTGCGCGTTTGAATGAAAAAGTTTGTTGCGGCTTATTTAATCTACATCCCCTGAACTCCTATGGTGCGCGTTTGAAGAAAAGAAAGTTTGTTGCGGCTTAGTTAATCTACAGCCGTTGAACTCCTACGGTACGCGTTGGATGTAAAAAAAGTTTATTTCGTTTTATTTAAACTAGATCCGCTGAACTCCTACTGTGCGCGTTGGGAGTAAAAAAAAGTTTGTTGCGGCCTATTTAATCTACATCCGCTCAACTCGTACGGTGCGCGTTGGAAAACAAAAAAGTTTGTTACGGCCTCTAATCACATCCTCTGAACTCCCATGGTGCGTGTTGGAATTTAAAAAAAAGTTTGTTACCGCCAATAACCTACATCCGCTGAACTCGTAATGTGCGGGTTTGAATGAAAAAATTTTGTTGCGTGTTATTTAATCTACATCCGCTGAACTCCTACAGTGCGCGTTGGAAGTAAAAAAGTTTGTTACGTCTTAATTAATCCACATCCGCTGAACTCCTACGGCGCTCGTCGGAAGTAAAAAACGTTTGTTGCGGCTTATTTTACCTACATCCGCTGAACTCCTACGATGCGCGTTGGAAGTAAGAAAAAGTTTGTTGCGTCTTATTTAATCTACATCCGCTGAACTCCATCGGTGCGCGTTGGAAGAAAAGAAAGTTTGTTGCGGCCTATTTAATCTACATCCGCTGTACTCCTACGGTGCGCGTTGGAAGAAAAGAAAGTTTGTTGCGGCTTAGTTAATCTACATCCGCTGAACTCCTACGGTGCGCGTTGGAAGTAAAAAAAATTTGTTGCGGCTTATGTAATCTACATCCGCTGAACTCGTAAGGTGCGTGTTGGAAGTATAAAAGTTTGTTGCGGCTTATTTATTCTACATCCGCTGAACCCCTACGGTCCCCGTTGGAAGTAAAAAAAGGTTGTTGCGTCTTATTTATTCTATATCCGCTGAACTCCTACGGTGCGCGTTGGAAGTAAAAAAAGTGTGTTGCGTCTTATTTAATATACATCCGCTGAACGCCTACGGTGCGCGTTGGAAGCAAAAAGGTTTGTTGCGTCTTATTTAATCTACATCCGCTGAACTCCTACGGTGCTCGTCGGAAGTAAAAAAAGTTTGTTGCGGCTTATTTAATCTACATCCGCTGAACTCCTACGATGCGCGGTGGAAGTAAAAAAAAAGCTTGTTGCGTCTTATTTAATCTACATCCGCTGAACTCCTATGGTGCGCGTTATAAGTAAAAAAGTTTGTTGCGTCTTATTAATCTATATCCGCTGTAGTCCTACGGTGCGCGTTGGAAGTAAAAAAATTTAGTTGCGGCTTATTTAATCTACATCCTCTGAACTCCTACGGTGCTCGTCGGAAGTAAAAGAAGTTTGTTGCGGCTTATTTATTCTGCATCAGCTGAACTCCTACGATGCGCAATCGAAGTAAAAAAAAGTTTGTTGCGTCTTATTTATTCTACATCCGCTGAACTCCTATGGTGCGCGTTGGAAGTAAAAAAGTTTGTTGCGTCTTATTTAATCTACATCCGCTTTACTCCTACGGTGCGCGTTGGAAGTAAAAAAAGTTTGTTGCGGCTTATTTTATCTACATCCCCTGAACTCCTACGGTGCGCGTTGGAAGTAAAAAAAAAAGTTTGTTGCGTCTTATTTAACCTACATCCGCCGAACTCCTACGGTGCGCGTTGGAAGTAAAAAAAGGCTGTTACGTCTTTTTTAATCTACATCCGCTGAACTCCTACGGTGCGCGTTGGAAGTAAAAAAAGTTTGTGGCGGCTTATTTAATCTACATCTGCCGAACTCCTATGGTGCGCCCTGGAAGTAAAAAAAAAAGTTTGCTACGGCCTATACTACACATCCGCTGAACTTTTAAGGTGCGCGTTTGAAGTAAGAAAAACGTTTGTTGCGGCTTATATGTTCTGCATCCGTTGAACTCATTCGGTGCGCGTTGGAAGTAAAAAAAAATTGTTGCGGCTTATTTACTCTACATCCGCTGAACTTCTACAGTGCGCGTTGGAAGTAAAAAAAGTTTGTTGCGGCTTATTTATTCTATATCCACAGAAGCCATTGGGTGCGCGTTGCAAGCAAAAAAAGTTTGTTACGGCTTATTTATTATACATCCGCTGAACTGCTACATTGCGCGTTGGAGAAAAAAAAAGTTTGTTACCGCCAATAACCTACATCCGGTACACTCGTAATGTGCGCGTTTGAATGAAAAAAGTGTGTTGCGGCTTTTTTAATCTACATCTCCTGAACTCCTACGGTGCGCGTTGGAAGTAAAAAAAGTTCGTTACGGCCCATAATCTACATCCGCTGAACTCGTAAGGTGCGCGTTTGAATGAAAAAGTTTGTTGCGGCTTATTTAATCTACATCCCCTGAACTCCTATGGTGCGCGTTGGAAGAAAAGAAAGTTTGTTGCGGCTTAGTTAATCTACAGCCGTTGAACTCCTACGGTACGCGTTGGATGTAAAAAAAGTTTATTTCGTTTTATTTAAACTACATCCGCTGAACTCCTACTGTGCGCGTTGGAAGTAAAAAAAAGTTTGTTGCGGCCTATTTAATCTACATCCGCTCAACTCGTACGGTGCGCGTTGGAAAACAAAAAAGTTTGTTACGGCCTATAATCTACATCCTCTGAACTCCCATGGTGCGTGTTGGAATTAAAAAAAAGTTTGTTACCGCCAATAACCTACATCCGCTGAACTCGTAATGTGCGGGTTTGAATGAAAAAATTTTGTTGCGTGTTATTTCATCTACATCCGCTGAACTCCTACGGTGCGCGTTGGAAGTAAAAAAGTTTGTTACGTCTTAATTAATCCACATCCGCTGAACTCCTACGGCGCTCGTCGGAAGTAAAAAACGTTTGTTGCGGCTTATTTTACCTACATCCGCTGAACTCCTACGATGCGCGTTGGAAGTAAGAAAAAGTTTGTTGCGGCTTATTTAATCTACATCCGCTAAACTCGTACGGTGCGCGTTGGATGTACAAAAAAACATTTCTTGCGGCTTATTTAATCTACATCCGCTGAACTCCTACTGTGCGCGTTGGAAGTAAAAAAAGTTTGTTATGTCTTTTTTATTCTACATCCGCTGAACTCCTACGGTGCACGTTGGAAGTAAAAAAAGTTTGTAGCGGCTTATTTAATCTATATCCGCTGAACCCCTACGGTGCGCGTTGGAAGTAAAAAAAAAGTTGTTTACGTTCTATTTATTCTACATCCGTTGAACTCCTATGGTGCGCGTTGGAAGTAAAAAAAGTTTGTTGCGTCTTATTTAATATACATCCCCTGTACTCCTACGGTGCGCGTTGGAATTAAAAAAAGTTTGTTGCGTCTTATTTAATCTATATCCGCTGAACTCCTACGGTGCGCGTTGGAAGAAAAGAAAGTTTGTTGCGGCTCATTTAATCTACATCCGCTGAACTCCTATGTGCGCGTTGGAAGTAAAAAAGTTTGTGGCGGCTTATTTAATCTACATCTGCCGAACTCCTATGGTGCGCCCTGGAAGTTAAAAAAAAAGTTTACTACGGCCTATACTACACATCCGCTGAACTTGTAAGGTGCGCGTTTGAAGTAACAAAAACGTTTGTTGCGGCCTAAATGTTCTGCATCCCCTGAACTCAGCCGGTCCGCGTTGGATGTAAAAAAAAATTGTTGCGGCTTATTTACTCTACATTCGCTGAACTTCTACAGTGCGCGTTGGAAGTAAAAAAAAATTTGTTGCGGCTTATTTATTCTATATCCGCAGAAGCCATAGGGTGCGCGTTGCAAGTAAAAAAAAGTTTGTTACGGCTTATTTATTCTACATCCGCTGAACTGCTACAGTGCGCGTTGGAGAAAAAAAAGTTTGTTGCGGCTTATTTAATCTATATCCGCTGAAACCGTAGGGTCCGCGTTGGAAGTAAAAAAAAGTTTGTTACGGCTTATTTAATCTACACCCGCTGAACTTCTACAGTGCGCATCGGAGGGAAAAAAAGTTTGTTGCGGCTTATTTATTCTATATCCGTTGAAGCCGTACTGTGCGCGTTGGAAGTAAAAAAAAGTTTGTTGCGGATTATTTTATCTACATCCCTTGAACTCCTACAGTGCGCGTCTGAAGTAAAAAAGTTTGTTGCGGCTTGTTTAATCTACATCCGCTGAACTCCTACGGTGCGCGTTGAAAATAAAAAAAAGTTTGTTACCGCCAAACCTACATCCGCTGAACTCGTAATGTGCACGTTTGAATGAAAAAAAGTGTGTTGCGGCTTTTTTAATCTACATCTCCTGAACTACTACGGTGCGCGTAGGAAGTAAAAAAAGTTTGTTACGGCCCATAATCTACATCCGCTGAACTCGTAATGTGCGCGTTTGAATGAAAGAAAGTTTGTTGCTGCTTTTCTATTCTACATCCGCTGAACTCCTATGGTGCGTGTTGGAATCAAAAAAGTTTGTTACGGCCTATAATCTACATCCGCTGAACTCGTAGGTGCGCGTTTGAATTAAAAAAGTTTGGTGCGGCTTTTTAATCTACATCCGCTGAACTTCTACGGTGCGCGTTGGAAGTAAAAAAGTTTGTTACGGCCTAAAATCTACATCCGCTGAACTCGTAAGGTGCGCGTTTGAATGAAAAAAGTTTGTTGCGGCTTTTCTAATCTACATGCGCTGAACTCCTGCGGTGCGCGTTGGAAGTAAAAAAAGTTTGTTGCGGCTTATTTATTCTACATCCGCTGAACTCCTACGGTGCGCGTTGGAAGTAAAAAAAATTTGTTGCGGCTTATGTAATCTACATCCGCTGAACTCGTAAGGGGCGTGTTGGAAGTATAAAAGTTTGTTGCGGCTTATTTATTCTACATCCGCTGAACTCCTACGGTACCCGTTGGAAGTAAAAAAAGGTTGTTGCGTCTTATTTATTCTATATCCGCTGAACTCCTACGGTGCGCGTTGGAAGTAAAAAAAGTGTGTTGCGTCTTATTTAATATACATCCGCTGAACTCCTACGGTGCGTGTTGGAAGCAAAAAGGTTTGTTGCGTCTTATTTAATCTACATCCGCTGAACTCCTACGGTGCTCGTCGGAAGTAAAAAAAGTTTGTTGCGGCTTATTTATTCTACATCCGCTGAACTCCTGCGATGCGCAGTGGAAGTAAAAAAAAAGCTTGTTGCGTCTTATTTAATCTACATCCGCTGAACTCCTATGGTGCGCGTTGGAAGTAAAAAAGTTTGTTGCGTCTTATTAATCTATATCCGCTGTAGTCCTACGGTGCGCGTTGGAAGTAAAAAAATTTAGTTGCGGCTTATTTATTCTACATCCTCTGAACTCCTACGGTGCTCGTCGGAAGTAAAAGAAGTTTGTTGCGGCTTATTTAATCTACATCCGCTGAACTCCTACGATGCGCAACCGAAGTAAAAAAAAGTTTGTTGCGTCTTATTTATTCTACATCCGCTGAACTCCTACGGTGCGCATTGGAAGTAAGAAAAGTTGGTTGCCCCTCATTTAATCTACATCCGCTGAACTCCTACGGTGCGCGTTGGAAGTAAAAAAAGTTTGTTGCGGCTTATTTTATCGACATCCCCTGAACTCCTACGGTGCGCGTTGGAAGTAAAAAAAAAGTTTGTTGCGTCTTATTTAACCTACATCCGCTGAACTCCTACGGTGCGCGTTGGAAGTAAAAAAAGTTACGTCTTTTTTAATCTACATCCGCTGAACTCCTACGGTGCGCGTTGGAAGTAAAAAAAGTTTGTTGCGGCTTATTTAATCTATATCCGCTGAACTCGTACGGTGCGCGTTGGAAGCAAAAAAAAAGTTTTTTGCGTTTTATTTAATCTACATCCGCTGAACTCCTACGGTGCGCGTTGGAAGTTAAAAAAGTTTGTTGCGTATTATTTATTCTACATCCGCTGTACTCCTACGGTGCGCGTTGGAATTTCTTTAAAAAAAGATTGTTTCGTCTTATTTAATTTACATCCCCTGAACTCCTACGGTGCGCGTTGGAAGAAAAGAAAGTTTGTTGCGGCTTAGTTAATCTACAACCGCTGAACTCCTATGTGCGCGTTGGAAGTAAAAAAAGGTTGTGGCGGCTTATTTAATCTACATCCGCTGAACTCATACGGTGCGCGTTGGAAGTAAAAAAAATTTGTTGCGGCTTATGTAATCTACATCCGCTGAACTCCTAAGGTGCGTGTTGGAAGTAAAAAAGTTTGTTGCGGCTTATTTATTCTACATCCACTGAACTACGGTGCCCGTTGGAAGTAAAAAAAGGTTGTTGCGTCTTATTTATTCTATATCCGCTGAACTCCTACGGTGCGCGTTGGAAGTAAAAAAAGTGTGTTGCGTCTTATTTAATATACATCCGCTGAACTCCTACGGTGCGCGTTGGAAGCAAAAAGGTTTGTTGCGTCTTATTTAATCTACATCCGCTGAACTCCTACGGTGCTCGTCGGAAGTAAGAAAAGTTTGTTGCGGCTTATTTAATCTACATCCGCTGAACTCCTACAATGCGCGGTGGAAGTAAAAAAAGAAGCTTGTTGCGTCTTATTTAATCTACATCCGCTGAACTCCTATGGTGCGCGTTGGAAGTAAAAAAGTTTGTTGCGTCTTATTTAATCTATATCCGCTGTACTCCTACGGTGCGCGTTGGAAGTAAAAAAATTTAGTTGCGGCTTATTTAATCTACATCCCCTGAACTCCTACAGTGCTCGTCGGAAGTAAAAGAAGTTTGTTGCGGGTTATTTAATCTACATCCGCTGAACTCCTACGATGCGCATTAGAAGTAAAAAAAAGTTTGTTGCGTCTTATTTAATCTACATCCGCTGAACTCCTACGGTGCGCGTTGGAAGTAAAAAAGTTTGTTGCGTCTTATTTTATCTACATCCCCTGAACTCCTACAGTGCGCGTTGGAAGTAAAAAAAAGTTTGTTACGTCTTTTCTAATCTACATCCGCTGAACTCCTACGGTGCGCGTTGGAAGTAAAAAAAGTTTTTTGCGTTTTATTTAATATACATCCGCTGAACTCCTACGGTGCGCGTTGGAAGTTAAAAAAGTTTGTTGCGTATTATTTAATCTACATCCGCTGTACTCCTACTGTGCGCGTTGCAATTTCTTTAAAAAAAGTTTGTTTCGTCTTATTTAATTTACATCACCTGAACTCCTACGGTGCGCGTTGGAAGAAAAGAAAGTTTGTTGCTGCTTAGTTAATCTACAACCGCTGAACTCCTATGTGTGCGTTGGAAGTAAAAAAAGTTTGTGGCGGCTTATTTAATCTACATCTGCCGAACTCCTATGGTGCGCCCTGGAAGTAAAAAAAAGTTTGCTACGGCCTATACTACACATCCGCTGAACTTGCAAGGTGCTCGTTTGAAGTAACAAAAACGTTTGTTGCGGCCTATATGTTCTGCATCCGCTGAACTTCTACAGTGCGCGTTGGAAGTAAAAAAAAAGTTTGTTGCGGCTTATTTATTCTATATCCGCAGAAGCCATAGGGTGCGCGTTGCAAGTAAAAAAAAGTTTGTTACGGCTTATTTAATCTACATCCACTGAACTGCTACATTGCGCGTTGGAGAAAAAGTTTGTTACCGCCAATAACCTACATCCGCTGAACTCGTAATGTGCGCGTTTGAATGAAAAAAGTGTGTTGCGGCTTTTTTAATCTACATCTCCTGAACTCCTACGGTGCGCGTTGGAAGTAAAAAAAGTTTGTTACGGCCCATAATCTACATCCGCTGAACTCGTAAGGTGCGCGTTTGAATGAAAGATAGTTTGTTGCGGCATTTTTTTTCTACATCGGCTGAACTCCTATGGTGCGTGTTGGAATCAAAAAAGTTTGTTACGGCCTATAATCTACATCCGCTGAACTCGTAAGGTGCGCGTTTGAATGAAAAAAGTTTGTTGCGGCTTTTTTATTCTACATCCGCTGAACTTCTACTGTGCGCGTTGGAAGTAAAAAAGTTTGTTACGGCCTAAAATCTACATCCGCTGAACTCGTAAGGTGCGCGTTTGAATGAAAAAAGTTTGTTGCTGCTTTTCTAATCTACATGCGCTGAACTCCTACGATGCGCGTTGGAAGTAAAAAAAGTTTGTTGCGGCTTATTTATTCTACATCCGCTGAACTCCTACGGTGCGCTTTGGAAGTAAAAAAATTTGTTGCGGCTTATGTAATCTACATCCGCTGAACTCCTAAGGTGCTTGTTGGAAGTAAAAAAGTTTGTTGCGGCTTATTTATTCTACATCCGCTGAACTCCTACGGTGCGCGTTGGAAGTAAAAAAAGGTTGTTGCGTCTTATTTATTCTATATCTGCTGAACTCCTACGGTGCGCGTTGGAAGTAAAAAGCTTTGTTGCGTCTTATTTAATCTACATCCGCTGAACTCCTATGGTGCGCGTTGGAAGAAAGGAAAGTTTGTTGCGGCTTAGTTAATCTACATCCGCTGAACTCCTATGGTGCGCGTTGGAAGTAAAAAAAGATTGTTGCGCTTATTTAATCTACATCCGCTGAACTCTTACGGTGCGCCTTGGAAGTAAAAATGTTTGTTGCGTCTTATTTAATCTACATCCGCTGAACTCCTACGGTGCGCGTTGGAAGTAAAAAAAGTTGGTTGCGTCTTATTTAATCTACATCCGCTGAACTCCTACGGTGCGCGTTGGAAGTAAAAAATGCTTGTTGCGTCTTTTTTAATCTACATCCGCTGAACTCCTATGGTGCGCATTGGAAGTAAGAAAAGTTGGTTGCCCCTCATTTAATCTACATCCGCTGAACTCCTACGGTGCGCGTTGGAAGTAAAAAAAATTGTTGCGGCTTATTTAATCTACATCCCCTGAACTCCTATGGTGCGCGTTGGAAGAAAAGAAAGTTTGTTGCGGATTAGTTAATCTACACCCGTTGAACTCCTACGGTGCGCGTTGGATGTAAAAAAAGTTTATTTTGTCTTACTTAATCTACATCCGCTGAACTCCTACGGTGCGCGTTGGGAGTAAAAAAACGTTTGTGGCGGCCTATTTAATCTACATCCGCTCAACTCGTACGGTGCGCGTTGGAAATTAAAGAGTTTGTTACGGCATATAATCTACATCCTCTGAACTCCTATGGTGCGTGTTTGAATTAAAAAAAATGTTTGTTACCGCCAATAACCTACATCCGCTGAACTCGTAAGGTGCGCGTTGGAAGTAAAAAAACGTTGTTGCGTCTTATTTATTCTACATCCGCTGAACTCCTACGATGGCGTTGGAAGTAAAAAAAAAGTTTGTTGCGGCTTATTTAATCTACATCCGCTGAACTCCTATGGTGCGCTTTGGAAGTAAAAAAATTTGTTCCGGCTTATGTAATCTACATCCGCTGAACTCCTAAGGTGCGTGTTGGAAGTAAAAAAGTTTGTTGCGGCTTATTTATTCTACATCCGCTGAACTCCTACGGTGCGCGTTGGAAGTAAAAAAAGGTTGTTGCGTCTTATTTATTCTATATCCGCTGAACTCCTACGGTGCGCGTTGGAAGTAAAAAAAGTGTATTGCGTCTTATTTAATTTAAATCCGCTGAACTCCTACGGTGCGCGTTGGAAGAAAAGAAAGTTTGTTGCGGCTTAGTTATTCTACATTCGCTGAACTCCTATGGTGCGCGTTGGAAGTAAAAAAAGGTTGTTGCGCGTATTTAATCTACATCCGCTGAACTCGTAAGGTGCGCGTTTGAATGAAAAAGTTTGTTGCGGCTTTTCTAATCTACATGCGCTGAACTCCTACGGTGCGCGATGGAAGTAAAAAAAGTTTGTTGCGGCTTATTTAATCTACATCCGCTGAACTCCTACGGTGCGCGTTGGAAGTAAAAAAAATTTGTTGCGGCTTATGTAATCTACATCCGCTGAACTCGTAAGGTGCGTGTTGGAAGTATAAAAGTTTGTTGCGGCTTATTTATTCTACATCCGCTGAACTCCTACGGTCCCCGTTGGAAGTAAAAAAAGTTTCTTACGTCTTTTTTAATCTACATCCGCTGAACTCCTACGGTGCGCGTTGGAAGTAAAAAAAGTTTGTTGCGGCTTATTTAATCTATATCCGCTGAACTCGTACGGTGCGCGTTGGAAGTAAAAAAAAGTTTTTTGCGTTTTATTTAATCTACATCCGCTGAACTCCTAAGGTGCGTGTTGGAAGTAAAAAAGTTTGTTGCGGCTTATTTATTCTACATCCGCTGAACTCCTACGGTGCGCGTTGGAAGTAAAAAAAGGTTGTTGCGTCTTATTTATTCTATATCTGCTGAACTCCTACGGTGCGCGTTGGAAGTAAAAAAAGTGTGTTGCGTCTTATTTATTATAAATCCGCTGAACTCCTACGGTGCGCGTTGGAAGTAAAAAGCTTTGTTGCGTCTTATTTAATCTACATCCGCTGAACTCCTATGGTGCGCGTTGGAAGAAAGGAAAGTTTGTTGCGGCTTAGTTAATCTACATCCGCTGAACTCCTATGGTGCGCGTTGGAAGTAAAAAAAGATTGTTGTGCTTATTTAATCTACATCCGCTGAACTCTTACGGTGCGCCTTGGAAGTAAAAATGTTTGTTGCGTCTTATTTAATCTACATCTGCTGAACTCCTACGGTGCGCGTTGGAAGTAAAAAAAGTTGGTTGCGTCTTATTTAATCTACATCCGCTGAACTCCTATGGTGCGCGTTGGAAGTAAAAAATGCTTGTTGCGTCTTTTTTAATCTACATCCGCTGAACTCCTACGGTGCGCATTGGAAGTAAGAAAAGTTGGTTGCCCCTCATTTAATCTACATCCGCTGAACTCCTACGGTGCGCGTTGGAAGTAAAAAAAATTGTTGCGGCTTATTTAATCTACATCCCCTGAACTCCTATGGTGCGCGTTGGAAGAAAAGAAAGTTTGTTGCGGATTAGTTAATCTACACCCGTTGAACTCCTACGGTGCGCGTTGGATGTAAACAAAGTTTATTTTGTCTTACTTAATCTACATCCGCTGAACTCCTACGGTGCGCGTTGGGAGTAAAAAAAAAGTTTGTGGCGGCCTATTTATTCTACATCCGCTCAACTCGTACGGTGCGCGTTGGAAATAAAAAAGTTTGTTACGGCCTATAATCTACATCCTCTGAACTCCTATGGTGCGTGTTGGAATTAAAAAAAATGTTTGTTACCGCCAATAACCTACATCCGCTGAACTCGTAAGGTGCGCGTTGGAAGTAAAAAAACGTTGTTGCGTCTTATTTATTCTACATCCGCTGAACTCCTACGATGGCGTTGGAAGTAAAAAAAAAGTTTGTTGCGGCTTATTTAATCTACATCCGCTGAACTCCTATGGTGCGCTTTGGAAGTAAAAAAAGTTGTTGCAGCTTATGTAATCTACATACGCTGAACTCCTAAGGTGCGTGTTGGAAGTAAAAAAGTTTGTTGCGGCTTATTTAATCTACATCCCCTGAACTCCTATGGTGCGCGTTGGAAGAAAAGAAAGTTTGTTGCGGCTTATTTATTCTACATCCGCTGAACTCCTACGGTCCCCGTTGGAAGTAAAAAAAGTTTGTTACGTCTTTTTTAATCTACATCCGCTGAACTCCTACGGTGCGCGTTGGAAGTAAAAAAAGTTTGTTGCGGCTTATTTAATCTATATCCGCTGAACTCGTACGGTGCGCGTTGGAAGTAAAAAAAAGTTTTTTGCGTTTTATTTAATCTACATCCGCTGAACTCCTACGGTGCGCGTTGGAAGTTAAAAAAGTTTGTTGCGTATTACTTAATCTACATCCGCTGTACTCCTACGGTGCGCGTTGGAATTTCTTTAAAAAAAGTTTGTTTCGTCTTATTTAATTTACATCCCCTGAACTCCTACGGTGCGCGTTGGAAGAAAAGAAAGTTTGTTGCGGCTTAGTTAATCTACAACCGCTGAACTCCTATGTGCGCATTGGAAGTAAAAAAAGGTTGCGGCGGCTTATTTAATCTACATCCGCTGAACTGCTACGGTGCGCGTTGGAAGTAAAAAAAATTTGTTGCGGCTTATGTAATCTACATCCGCTGAACTCCCAAGGTGCGTGTTGGAAGTAAAAAAGTTTGTTGCGGCTTATTTATTCTACATCCGCTGAACTTCTACGGTGCTCGTTGGAAGTAAAAAAAGGTTGTTGCGTCTTATTTATTCTATATCCGCTGAACTCCTACGGTGCGCGTTGGAAGTAAAAAAAGTGTGTTGCGTCTTATTTAATATACATCCGCTGAACTCCTACGGTGCGCGTTGGAAGCAAAAAGGTTTGTTGCGTCTTATTTAATCTACATCCGCTGAACTCCTACGGTGCTCGTCGGAAGTAAAAAAAGTTTGTTGCGGCCGATTTAATCTACATCCGCTGAACTCCTACGATGCGCGGTGGAAGTAAAAAAAAAGCTTGTTGCGTCTTATTTAATATACATCCGCTGAACTCCTATGGTGCGCGTTGGAAGTAAAAGAGTTTGTTGCGTCTTATTTAATTTATATCCGCTGTACTCCTACGGTGCGCGTTGGAAGTAAAAAAATTTAGTTGCGGCTTATTTAATCTACATTCCCTGAACTCCTACGGTGCTCGTCGGAAGTAAAAGAAGTTTGTTGCGGCTTATTTAATCTACATCCGCTGAACTCCTACGATGCGCATTCGAAGTAAAAAAAAGTTTGTTGCGTCTTATTTATTCTACATCCGCTGAACTCCTACGGTGCGCGTTGGAAGTAAAAAAGTTTGTTGCGTCTTATTTAATCTACATCCGCTTTACTCCTACGGTGCGCGTTGGAAGTAAACAAAGTTTGTTGCGGCTTATTTTATCTACATCCCCTGAACTCCTACGGTGCGCGTTGGAAGTAAAAAAAAAGTTTGTTACGTCTTTTCTAATCTACATCCGCTGAACTCCTACGGTGCGCGTTGGAAGTAAAAAAAGTTTTTTGCGTTTTATTTATTCTACATCCGCTGAACTCCTACGGTGCGCGTTGGAAGTTAAGAAAGTTTGTTGCGTATTATTTAATCTACATCCGCTGTACTCCTACTGTGCGCGTTGGAATTTCTTTAAAAAAAGTTTGTTTCGTCTTATTTAATTTACATCCCCTGAACTCCTACGGTGCGCGTTGGAAGAAAAGAAAGTTTGTTGCGGCTTAGTTAATCTACAACCGCTGAACTCCTATGTGCGCGTTGGAAGTAGAAAAAGGTTGTGGCGGCTTATTTAATCTACATCCGCTGAACTCCTACGGTGCGCGTTGGAAGTAAAAAAAATTTGTTGCGGCTTATGTAATCTACATCCGCTGAACTCCTAAGGTGCGTGTTGGAAGTAAAAAAGTTTGTTGCGGCTTATTTAATCTACATCCCCTGAACTCCTATGGTGCGCGTTGGAAGAAAAGAAAGTTTGTTGCGGCTTATTTATTCTACATCCGCTGAACTCCTACGGTCCCCGTTGGAAGTAAAAAAAGATTGTTACGTCTTTTTTAATCTACATCCGCTGAACTCCTACGGTGCGCGTTGGAAGTAAAAAAAGTTTGTTGCGGCTTATTTAATCTATATCCGCTGAACTCGTACGGTGCGCGTTGGAAGTAAAAAAAAAGTTTTTTGCGTTTTATTTAATCTACATCCGCTGAACTCCTACGGTGCGCGTTGGAAGTTAAAAAAGTTTGTTGCGTATTACTTAATCTACATCCGCTGTACTCCTACGGTGCGCGTTGGAATTTCTTTAAAAAAAGTTTGTTTCGTCTTATTTAATTTACATCCCCTGAACTCCTACGGTGCGCGTTGGAAGAAAAGAAAGTTTGTTGCGGCTTAGTTAATCTACAACCGCTGAACTCCTATGTGCGCGTTGGAAGTAAAAAAAGGTTGCGGCGGCTTATTTAATCTACATCCGCTGAACTGCTACGGTGCGCGTTGGAAGTAAAAAAAATTTGTTGCGGCTTATGTAATCTACATCCGCTGAACTCCCAAGGTGCGTGTTGGAAGTAAAAAAGTTTGTTGCGGCTTATTTATTCTACATCCGCTGAACTTCTACGGTGCTCGTTGGAAGTAAAAAAAGGTTGTTGCGTCTTATTTATTCTATATCCGCTGAACTCCTACGGTGCGCGTTGGAAGTAAAAAAAGTGTGTTGCGTCTTATTTAATATACATCCGCTGAACTCCTACGGTGCGCGTTGGAAGCAAAAAGGTTTGTTGCGTCTTATTTAATCTACATCCGCTGAACTCCTACGGTGCTCGTCGGAAGTAAAAAAAGTTTGTTGCGGCCGATTTAATCTACATCCGCTGAACTCCTATGGTGCGCGTTGGAAGTAAAAGAGTTTGTTGCGTCTTATTTAATTTATATCCGCTGTACTCCTACGGTGCGCGTTGGAAGTAAAAATATTTAGTTGCGGCTTATTTAATCTACATTCCCTGAACTCCTACGGTGCTCGTCGGAAGTAAAAGAAGTTTGTTGCGGCTTATTTAATCTACATCCGCTGAACTCCTACGATGCGCATTCGAAGTAAAAAAAAGTTTGTTGCGTCTTATTTATTCTACATCCGCTGAACTCCTACGGTGCGCGTTGGAAGTAAAAAAGTTTGTTGCGTCTTATTTAATCTACATCCGCTTTACTCCTACGGTGCGCGTTGGAAGTAAACAAAGTTTGTTGCGGCTTATTTTATCTACATCCCCTGAACTCCTACGGTGCGCGTTGGAAGTAAAAAAAAAGTTTGTTACGTCTTTTCTAATCTACATCCGCTGAACTCCTACGGTGCGCGTTGGAAGTAAAAAAAGTTTTTTGCGTTTTATTTATTCTACATCCGCTGAACTCCTACGGTGCGCGTTGGAAGTTAAGAAAGTTTGTTGCGTATTATTTAATCTACATCCGCTGTACTCCTACTGTGCGCGTTGGAATTTCTTTAAAAAAAGTTTGTTTCGTCTTATTTAATTTACATCCCCTGAACGCCTACGGTGCGCGTTGGAAGAAAAGAAAGTTTGTTGCGGCTTAGTTAATCTACAACCGCTGAACTCCTATGTGCGCGTTGGAAGTAGAAAAAGGTTGTGGGCGGCTTATTTAATCTACATCCGCTGAACTCCTACGGTGCGCGTTGGAAGTAAAAAAAATTTGTTGCGGCTTATGTAATCTACATCCGCTGAACTCCTAAGGTGCGTGTTGGAAGTAAAAAAGTTTGTTGCGGCTTATTTATTCTACATCCGCTGAACTTCTACGGTGCCCGTTGGAAGTAAAAAAAGGTTGTTGCGTCTTATTTATTCTATATCCGCTGAACTCCTACGGTGCGCGTTGGAAGTAAAAAAAGTGTGTTGCGTCTTATTTAATATACATCCGCTGAACTCCTACGGTGCGCGTTGGAAGCAAAAAGGTTTGTTGCGTCTTATTTAATCTACATCCGCTGAACTCCTACGGTGCTCGTCGGAAGTAAGAAAAGTTTGTTGCGGCTTATTTAATCTACATCCGCTGAACTCCTACGATACGCGGTGAAAGTAAAAAAAAAAGCTTGTTGCGTCTTATTTAATCTACATCCGCTGAACTCCTATGGTGCGCGTTGGAAGTAAAAAAGTTTGTTGCGTCTTATTTAATCTATATCCGCTGTACTCCTACGGTGCGCGTTGGAAGTAAAAAAATTTAGTTGCGGCTTATTTAATCTACATCCCCTGAACTCCTACGGTGCTCGTCGGAAGTAAAAGAAGTTTGTTGCGGCTTATTTAATCTACATCCGCTGAACTCCTACGATGCGCATTCGAAGTAAAAAAAAGTTTGTTGCGTCTTTTTTAATCTACATCCGCTGAAATCCTACGGTGCGCGTTGGAAGTAAAAAAGTTTGTTGCGTCTTATTTAATCTACATCCGCTTTACTCCTACGGTGCGCGTTGGAAGTAAACAAAGTTTGTTGCGGCCTATTTTATCTACATCCCCTGAACTCCTACGGTGCGCGTTGGAAGTAAAAAAAAGTTTGTTACGTCTTTTCTAATCTACATCCGCTGAACTCCTACGGTGCGCGTTGGAAGTAAAAAAAGTTTTTTGCGTTTTATTTAATCTACATCCGCTGAACTCCTACGGTGCGCGTTGGAAGTTAAAAAAGTTTGTTGCGTATTATTTTATCTACATCCGCTGTACTCCTACTGTGCGCGTTGGAATTTCTTTAAAAAAAGTTTGTTTGTCTTATTTAATTTACATCCCCTGAACTCCTACGGTGCGCGTTGGAAGAAAAGAAAGTTTGTTGCTGCTTAGTTAATCTACAACCGCTGAACTCCTATGTGTGCGTTGGAAGTAAAAAAAGTTTGTGGCGGCTTATTTAATCTACATCTGCCGAACTCCTATGGTGCGCCCTGGAAGTAAAAAAAATTTGCTACGGCCTATACTACACATCCGCTGAACTTGCAAGGTGCTCGTTTGAAGTAACAAAAACGTTTGTTGCGGCTTATATGTTCTGCATCCGCTGAACTTCTACACTGCGCGTTGGAAGTAAAAAAAAAGTTTGTTGCGGCTTATTTATTCTATATCCGCAGAAGCCATAGGGTGCGCGTTGCAAGTAAAAAAAAGTTTGTTACGGCTTATTTAATCTACATCCACTGAACTGCTACATTGCGCGTTGGAGAAAAAAAGTTTGTTACCGCCAATAACCTACATCCGCTGAACTCGTAATGTGCGCGTTTGAATGAAAAAAGTGTGTTGCGGCTTTTTTAATCTACATCTCCTGAACTCCAACGGTGCGCGTTCGAAGTAAAAAAAGTTTGTTACGGCCCATAATCTACATCCGCTGAACTCGTAAGGTGCGCGTTTGAATGAAAGATAGTTTGTTGCGGCATTTTTTTTCTACATTGGCTGAACTCCTATGGTGCGTGTTGGAATCAAAAAAGTTTGTTACGGCCTATATTCTACATCCGCTGAACTCGTAAGGTGCGCGTTTGAATGAAAAAAGTTTGTTGCGGCTTTTTTATTCTACATCCGCTGAACTTCTACGGTGCGCGTTGGAAGTAAAAAAGTTTGTTACGGCCTAAAATCTACATCCGCTGAACTCGTAAGGTGCGCGTTTGAATGAAAAAAGTTTGTTGCTGCTTTTCTAATCTACATGCGCTGAACTCCTACGATGCGCGTTGGAAGTAAAAAAAGTTTGTTGCGGCCTATTTAATCTACATCCGCTGAACTCGTACGGTGCGCTTTGGAAGTAAAAAAATGTGTTGCGGCTTATGTAATCTACATCCGCTGAACTCCTAAGGTGCGTGTTGGAAGTAAAAAAGTTTGTTGCGGCTTATTTATTCTACATCCGCTGAACTCCTACGGTGCGCGTTTGAAGTAAAAAAAAGGTTGTTGCGTCTTATTTATTTTATATCTGCTGAACTCCTACGGTGCGCGTTGGAAGTAAAAAAAGTGTGTTGCGTCTTATTTAATATAAATCCGCTGAACTCCTACGGTGCGCGTTGGAAGTAAAAAGCTTTGTTGCGTCTTATTTAATCTACATCCGCTGAACTCCTATGGTGCGCGTTGGAAGAAAGGAAAGTTTGTTGCGGCTTAGTTAATCTACATCCGCTGAACTCCTATGGTTCGCGTTGGAAGTAAAAAAAGATTGTTGCGCTTATTTAATCTACATCCGCTGAACTCTTACGGTGCGCCTTGGAAGTAAAAATGTTTGTTGCGTCTTATTTAATCTACATCCGCTGAACTCCTACGGTGCGCGTTGGAAGTAAAAAAAGTTGGTTGCGTCTTATTTAATCTACATCCGCTCAACTCCTACGGTGCGCGTTGGAAGTAAAAAATGCTTGTTGCGTCTTTTTTAATCTACATCCGCTGAACTCCTACGGTGCGCATTGGAAGTAAGAAAAGTTGGTTGCCCCTCATTTAATCTACATCCGCTGAACTCCTACGGTGCGCGTTGGAAGTAAAAAAAATTGTTGCGGCTTATTTAATCTACATCCCCTGAACTCCTGTGGTGCGCGTTAGAAGAAAAGAAAGTTTGTTGCGGATTAGTTAATCTACACCCGTTGAACTCCTACGGTGCGCGTTGGATGTAAAAAAAAGTTTATTTTGTCTTACTTAATCTACATCCGCTGAACTCCTACGGTGCGCGTTGGAAGTAAAAAAAATTGTTGCGGCTTATTTAATCTATATCCGCTGAACTCGTACGGTGCGCGTTGGAAGTAAAAAAAAAGTTTTTTGCGTTTTATTTAATCTACATCCGCTGAACTCCTACGGTGCGCGTTGGAAGTTAAAAAAGTTTGTTGCGTATTATTTAATCTACATCCGCTGTACTCCTACGGTGCGCGTTGGAATTTCTTTAAAAAAAGTTTGTTTCGTCTTATTTAATTTACATCCCCTGAACTCCTACGGTGCGCGTTGGAAGAAAAGAAAGTTTGTTGCGGCTTAGTTAATCTACAACCGCTGAACTCCTATGTGCGCGTTGGAAGTAAAAAAAGGTTGTGGCGGCTTATTTAATCTACATCCGCTGAACTCCTACGGTGCGCGTTGGAAGTAAAAAAAATTTGTTGCGGCTTATGTAATCTACATCCGCTGAACTCCTAAGGTGCGTGTTGGAAGTAAAAAAGTTTGTTGCGTCTTATTTAATCTACATCCGCTGAACTCCTACGGTGCTCGTCGGAAGTAAAAAAAGTTTGTTGCGGCTTATTTATTCTACATCCACTGAACTCCTACGATGCGCGGTGGAAGTAAAAAATAAGCTTGTTGCGTCTTATTTAATCTACATCCGCTGAACTCCTATGGTGCGCGTTGGAAGTAAAAAAGTTTGTTGCGTCTTATTTAATCTATATCCGCTGAACTCCTACGGTGCTCGTCGGAAGTAAAAGAAGTTTGTTGCGGCTTATTTATTCTACATCCGCTGAGCTCCTACGATGGGCATTCGAAGTAAAAAAAAGTTTGTTGCGTCTTATTTAATCTACATCCGCTGAACTCCTATGGTGCGCGTTGGAAGTAAAAAGGTTTGGTGCGGCTTTTTTAATCTACATCCGCTGAACTTCTACGGTGCGCGTTGGAAGTAAAAAAGTTTGTTACGGCCTAAAATCTACATCCGCTGAACTCGTAAGGTGCGCGTTTGAATGAAAAAGTTTGTTGCGGCTTTTCTAATATACATACGCTGAACTCCTACGGTGCGCGATGGAAGTAAAAAAAGTTTGTTGCGGCTTATTTAATCTACATCCCCTGAACTCTTACGGTGCGCGTTGGAAGTAAAAAAAAAATTGTTGCGGCTTATGTAATCTACATCCGCTGAACTCGTAAGGTGCGTGTTGGAAGTATAAAAGTTTGTTGCGGCTTATTTATTCTACATCCGCTGAACTCCTACGGTCCCCGTTGGAAGTAAAAAAAGTTTCTTACGTCTTTTTTAATCTACATCCGCTGAACTCCTACGGTGCGCGTTGGAAGTAAAAATGTTTGTTGCGTCTTATTTAATCTACATCCGCTGAACTCCTACGGTGCGCGTTGGAAGTAAAAAAAGTTGGTTGCGTCTTATTTAATCTACATCCGCTGAACTCCTATGGTGCGCGTTGGAAGTAAAAAATGCTTGTTGCGTCTTTTTTAATCTACATCCGCTGAACTCCTACGGTGCGCATTGGAAGTAAGAAAAGTTGGTTGCCCCTCATTTAATCTACATCCGCTGAACTCCTACGGTGCGCGTTGGAAGTAAAAAAAATTGTTGCGGCTTATTTAATCTACATCCCCTGAACTCCTAAGGTGCGCGTTGGAAGAAAAGAAAGTTTGTTGCGGATTAGTTAATCTACACCCGTTGAACTCCTACGGTGCGCGTTGGATGTAAACAAAGTTTATTTTGTCTTACTTAATCTACATCCGCTGAACTCCTACGGTGCGCGTTGGGAGTAAAAAAAAAGTTTGTGGCGGCCTATTTATTCTACATCCGCTCAACTCGTACGGTGCGCGTTGGAAATAAAAAGTTTGTTACGGCCTATAATATACATCCTCTGAACTCCTATGGTGCGTGTTGGAATTAAAAAAAATGTTTGTTACCGCCAATAACCTACATCCGCTGAACTCGTAAGGTGCGCGTTGGAAGTAAAAAAACGTTGTTGCGTCTTATTTATTCTACATCCGCTGAACTCCTACGATGGCGTTGGAAGTAAAAAAAAAGTTTGTTGCGGCTTTTCTAATCTACATGCGCTGAACTCCTACGGTGCGCGTTGGAAGTAAAAAAAGTTAGTTGCGGCTTATTTAATCTACATCCGCTGAACTCCTACGGTGCGCGTTGGAAGTAAAAAAAAATTTGTTGCGGCTTATGTAATCTACATCCGCTGAACTCGTAAGGTGCGTGTTGGAAGAATAAAAGTTTGTTGCGGCTTATTTATTCTACATCCGCTGAACTCCTACGGTCCCCGTTGGAAGTAAAAAATTTTGTTACGTCTTTTTTAATCTACATCCGCTGAACTCCTACGGTGCGCGTTGGAAGTAAAAAAAGTTTGTTGCGGCTTATTTAATCTATATCCGCTGAACTCGTACGGTGCGCGTTGGAAGTAAAAAAAAAGTTTTTTGCGTTTTATTTAATCTACATCCGCTGAACTCCTACGGTGCGCGTTGGAAGTTAAAAAAGTTTGTTGCGTATTACTTAATCTACATCCGCTGTACTCCTACGGTGCGCGTTGGAATTTCTTTTAAAAAAGTTTGTTTCGTCTTATTTAATTTACATCCCCTGAACTCCTACGGTGCGCGTTGGAAGAAAAGAAAGTTTGTTGCGGCTTAGTTAATCTACAACCGCTGAACTCCTATGTGCGCGTTGAAGTAAAAAAAGGTTGCGGCGGCTTATTTAATCTACATCCGCTGAACTGCTACGGTGCGCGTTGGAAGTAAAAAAAATTTGTTGCGGCTTATGTAATCTACATCCGCTGAACTCCCAAGGTGCGTGTTGGAAGTAAAAAAGTTTGTTGCGGCTTATTTATTCTACATCCGCTGAACTTCTACGGTGCCCGTTGGAAGTAAAAAAAGGTTGTTGCGTCTTATTTATTCTATATCCGCTGAACTCCTACGGTGCGCGTTGGAAGTAAAAAAAGTGTGTTGCGTCTTATTTAATATACATCCGCTGAACTCCTACGATGCGCGTTGGAAGCAAAAAGGTTTGTTGCGTCTTATTTAATCTACATCCGCTGAACTCCTACGGTGCTCGTCGGAAGTAAAAAAAGTTTGTTGCGGCCGATTTAATCTACATCCGCTGAACTCCTACGATGTGCGGTGGAAGTAAAAAAAAAAGCTTGTTGCGTCTTATTTAATCTACATCCGCTGAACTCCTATGGTGCGCGTTGGAAGTAAAAGAGTTTGTTGCGTCTTATTTAATCTATATCCGCTGTACTCCTACGGTGCGCGTTGGAAGTAAAAAAATTTAGTTGCGGCTTATTTAATCTACATTCCCTGAACTCCTACGGTGCTCGTCGGAAGTAAAAGAAGTTTGTTGCGGCTTATTTAATCTACATCCGCTGAACTCCTACGATGCGCATTCGAAGTAAAAAAAGTTTGTTGCGTCTTATTTAATCTACATCCGCTGAACTCCTACGGTGCCCGTTGGAAGTAAAAAAGTTTGTTGCGTCTTATTTAATCTACATCCGCTTTACTCCTACGGTGCGCGTTGGAAGTAAACAAAGTTTGCTGCGGCTTATTTTATCTACATCCCCTGAACTCCTACGGTGCGCGTTGGAAGTAAAAAAAAAGTTTGTTACGTCTTTTCTAATCTACATCCGCTGAACTCCTACGGTGCGCGTTGGAAGTAAAAAAAGTTTTTTGCGTTTTATTTATTCTACATCCGCTGAACTCCTACGGTGCGCGTTGGAAGTTAAAAAAGTTTGTTGCGTATTATTTAATCTACATCCGCTGTACTCCTACTGTGCGCGTTGGAATTTCTTTAAAAAAAGTTTGTTTCGTCTTATTTAATTTACATCCCCTGAACTCCTACGGTGCGCGTTGGAAGAAAAGAAAGTTTGTTGCGGCTTAGTTAATCTACAACCGCTGAACTCCTATGTGCGCGTTGGAAGTAGAAAAAGGTTGTGGCGGCTTATTTAATCTACATCCGCTGAACTCCTACGGTGCGTGTTGGAAGTAAAAAAGTTTGTTGCGGCCTATTTATTCTACATCCGCTGAACTTCTACGGTGCCCGTTGGAAGTAAAAAAAGGTTGTTGCGTCTTATTTATTCTATATCCGCTGAACTCCTACGGTGCGCGTTGGAAGCAAAAAGGTTTGTTGCGTCTTATTTAATCTACATCCGCTGAACTCCTACGGTGCTCGTCGGAAGTAAGAAAAGTTTGTTGCGGCTTATTTAATCTACATCCGCTGAACTCCTACGGTGCGCTATGGAAGTAAAAAAATGTGTTGCGGCTTATGTAATCTACATCCGCTGAACTCCTAAGGTGCGTGTTGGAAGTAAAAAAGTTTGTTGCGGCTTATTTATTCTACATCCGCTGAACTCCTACGGTGCGCGTTTGAAGTAAAAAAAGGTTGTTGAGTCTTATTTATTCTATATCTGCTGAACTCCTACGGTGCGCGTTGGAAGTAAAAAAAGTGTGTTGCGTCTTATTTATTATAAATCCGCTGAACTCCTACGGTGCGCGTTGGAAGTAAAAAGCTTTGTTGCGTCTTATTTAATCTACATCCGCTGAACTCCTATGGTGCGCGTTGGAAGAAAGGAAAGTTTGTTGCGGCTTAGTTAATCTACATCCGCTGAACTCCTATGGTGCGCGTTGGAAGTAAAAAAAGATTGTTGCGCTTATTTAATCTACATCCGCTGAACTCTTACGGTGCGCCTTGGAAGTAAAAATGTTTGTTGCGTCTTATTTAATCTACATCCGCTGAACTCCTACGGTGCGCGTTGGAAGTAAAAAAAGTTGGTTGCGTCTTATTTAATCTACATCCGCTGAACTCCTACGGTGCGCGTTGGAAGTAAAAAATGCTTGTTGCGTCTTTTTTAATCTACATCCGCTGAACTCCTACGGTGCGCATTGGAAGTAAGAAAAGTTGGTTGCCCCTCATTTATTCTACATCCGCTGAACTCCTACGGTGCGCGTTGGAAGTAAAAAAAATTGTTGCGGCTTATTTAATCTACATCCCCTGAACTCCTATGGTGCGCGTTAGAAGAAAAGAAAGTTTGTTGCGGATTAGTTAATCTACACCCGTTGAACTCCTACGGTGCGCGTTGGATGTAAAAAAAAGTTTATTTTGTCTTACTTAATCTACATCCGCTGAACTCCTACGGTGCGCGTTGGGAGTAAAAAAAAAGTTTGTGGCGGCCTATTCAATCTACATCCGCTCAACTCGTACGGTGCGCGTTGGAAATAAAAAAGTTTGTTACGGCCTATAATCTACATCCTCTGAACTCCTATGGTGCGTGTTGGAATTAAAAAAATGTTTGTTACCGCCAATAACCTACATCCACTGAACTTGTAAGGTGCGCGTTGGAAGTAAAAAAACGTTGTTGCGTCTTATTTATTCTACATCCGCTGAACTCCTACGATGGCGTTGGAAGTAAAAAAGTTTGTTGCGGCTTATTTAATCTACATCCGCTGAACTCCTATGGTGCGCTTTGGAAGTAAAAAAATTTGTTGCGGCTTATGTAATCTACATCCGCTGAACTCCTAAGGTGCGTGTTGGAAGTAAAAAAGTTTGTTGCGGCTTATTTATTCTACATCCGCTGAACTCCTACGGTGCGCGTTGGAAGTAAAAAAAGGTTGTTGCGTCTTATTTATTCTATATCCGCTGAACTCCTATGGTGCGCGTTGGAAGTAAAAGAGTTTGTTGCGTCTTATTTAATCTATATCCGCTGTACTCCTACGGTGCGCGTTGGAAGTAAAAAAATTTAGTTGCGGCTTATTTAATCTACATTCCCTGAACTCCTACGGTGCTCGTCGGAAGTAAAAGAAGTTTGTTGCGGCTTATTTAATCTACATCCGCTGAACTCCTACGATGCGCATTCGAAGTAAAAAAAAGTTTGTTGCGTCTTATTTAATCTACATCCGCTGAACTCCTACGGTGCGCGTTGGAAGTAAAAAAGTTTGTTGCGTCTTATTTAATCTACATCCGCTTTACTCCTACGGTGCGCGTTGGAAGTAAACAAAGTTTGCTGCGGCTTATTTTATCTACATCCCCTGAACTCCTACGGTGCGCGTTGGAAGTAAAAAAAAAGTTTGTTACGTCTTTTCTAATCTACATCCGCTGAACTCCTACGGTGCGCGTTGGAAGTAAAAAAAGTTTTTTGCGTTTTATTTATTCTACATCCGCTGAACTCCTACGGTGCGCGTTGGAAGTTAAAAAAGTTTGTTGCGTATTATTTAATCTACATCCGCTGTACTCCTACTGTGCGCGTTGGAATTTCTTTAAAAAAAGTTTGTTTCGTCTTATTTAATTTACATCCCCTGAACTCCTACGGTGCGCGTTGGAAGAAAAGAAAGTTTGTTGCGGCTTAGTTAATCTACAACCGCTGAACTCCTATGTGCGCGTTGGAAGTAGAAAAAGGTTGTGGCGGCTTATTTAATCTACATCCGCTGAACTCCTACGGTGCGTGTTGGAAGTAAAAAAGTTTGTTGCGGCCTATTTATTCTACATCCGCTGAACTTCTACGGTGCCCGTTGGAAGTAAAAAAAGGTTGTTGCGTCTTATTTATTCTATAACCGCTGAACTCCTACGGTGCGCGTTGGAAGTAAAAAAAGTGTGTTGCGTCTTATTTAATATACATCCGCTGAACTCATACGGTGCGCGTTGGAAGCAAAAAGGTTTGTTGCGTCTTATTTAATCTACATCCGCTGAACTCCTACGGTGCTCGTCGGAAGTAAGAAAAGTTTGTTGCGGCTTATTTAATCTACATCCGCTGAACTCCTACGGTGCGCTTTGGAAGTAAAAAAATGTGTTGCGGCTTATGTAATCTACATCCGCTGAACTCCTAAGGTGCGTGTTGGAAGTAAAAAAGTTTGTTGCGGCTTATTTATTCTACATCCGCTGAACTCCTACGGTGCGCGTTTGAAGTAAAAAAAGGTTGTTGAGTCTTATTTATTCTATATCTGCTGAACTCCTACGGTGCGCGTTGGAAGTAAAAAAAGTGTGTTGCGTCTTATTTAATATAAATCCGCTGAACTCCTACGGTGCGCGTTGGAAGTAAAAAGCTTTGTTGCGTCTTATTTAATCTACATCCGCTGAACTCCTATGGTGCGCGTTGGAAGAAAGGAAAGTTTGTTGCGGCTTAGTTAATCTACATCCGCTGAACTCCTATGGTGCGCGTTGGAAGTAAAAAAAGATTGTTGCGCTTATTTATTCTACATCCGCTGAACTCTTACGGTGCGCCTTGGAAGTAAAAATGTTTGTTGCGTCTTATTTAATCTACATCCGCTGAACTCCTACGGTGCGCGTTGGAAGTAAAAAAAGTTGGTTGCGTCTTATTTAATCTACATCCGCTGAACTCCTACGGTGCGCGTTGGAAGTAAAAAATGCTTGTTGCGTCTTTTTTAATCTACATCCGCTGAACTCCTACGGTGCGCATTGGAAGTAAGAAAAGTTGGTTGCCCCTCATTTATTCTACATCCGCTGAACTCCTACGGTGCGCGTTGGAAGTAAAAAAAAATTGTTGCGGCTTATTTAATCTACATCCCCTGAACTCCTATGGTGCGCGTTAGAAGAAAAGAAAGTTTGTTGCGGATTAGTTAATCTACACCCGTTGAACTCCTACGGTGCGCGTTGGATGTAAAAAAAAGTTTATTTTGTCTTACTTAATCTACATCCGCTGAACTCCTACGGTGCGCGTTGGGAGTAAAAAAAAAGTTTGTGGCGGCCTATTCAATCTACATCCGCTCAACTCGTACGGTGCGCGTTGGAAATAAAAAAGTTTGTTACGGCCTATAATCTACATCCTCTGAACTCCTATGGTGCGTGTTGGAATTAAAAAAAATGTTTGTTACCGCCAATAACCTACATCCGCTGAACTCGTAAGGTGCGCGTTGGAAGTAAAAAAACGTTGTTGCGTCTTATTTATTCTACATCCGCTGAACTCCTACGATGGCGTTGGAAGTAAAAAAAAGTTTGTTGCGGCTTATTTAATCTACATCCGCTGAACTCCTATGGTGCGCTTTGGAAGTAAAAAAATTTGTTGCGGCTTATGTAATCTACATCCGCTGAACTCCTAAGGTGCGTGTTGGAAGTAAAAAAGTTTGTTGCGGCTTATTTATTCTACATCCGCTGAACTCCTACGGTGCGCGTTGGAAGTAAAAAAGGTTGTTGCGTCTTATTTATTCTATATCCGCTGAACTCCTGCGGTGCGCGTTGGAAGTAAAAAAAGTGTGTTGCGTCTTATTTAATTTAAATCCGCTGAACTCCTACGGTGCGCGTTGGAAGAAAAGAAAGTTTGTTGCGGCTTAGTTAATCTACATTCGCTGAACTCCTATGGTGCGCGTTGGAAGTAAAAAAAGGTTGTTGCGCTTATTTAATCTACATCCGCTGAACTCTTATGGTGCGCCTTGGAAGTAAAAACGTTTGGTGCGGCTTTTTTAATCTACATCCGCTGAACTTCTACGGTGCGCGTTGGAAGTAAAAAAGTTTGTTACGGCCTAAAATCTACATCCGCTGAACTCGTAAGGTGCGCGTTTGAATGAAAAAGTTTGTTGAGGCTTTTCTAATCTACGTGCGCTGAACTCCTACGGTGCGCGTTGGAAGTAAAAAACGTTTGTTGCGGCTTATTTAATCTACATCCGCTGAACTCCTACGGTGCGCGTTGGAAGTAAAAAAAATTTGTTGCGGCTTATGTAATCTACATCCGCTGAACTCGTAAGGTGCGTGTTGGAAGTATAAAAGTTTGTTGCGGCTTATTTATTCTGCATCCGCTGAACTCCTACGGTCCCCGTTGGAAGTAAAAAAAGGTTGTTGCGTCTTATTTATTCTATATCCGCTGAACTCCTACGGTGCGCGTTGGAAGTAAAAAAAGTGTGTTGCGTCTTATTTAATATACATCCGCTGAACTCCTACGGTGCGCGTTGGAAGCAAAAAGGTTTGTTGCGTCTTATTTAATCTACATCCGCTGAACTCCTACGGTGCTCGTCGGAAGTAAAAAAAGTTTGTTGCGGCTTATTTAATCTACATCCGCTGAACTCCTACGACGCGCGGTGGAAGTAAAAAAGTTTGTTGCGTCTTATTAATCTATATCCGCTGTAGTCCTACGGTGCGCGTTGGAAGTAAAAAAATTTAGTTGCGGCTTATTTATTCTACATCCTCTGAACTCCTACTGTGCTCGTCGGAAGTAAAAGAAGTTTGTTGCGGCTTATTTAATCTACATCCGCTGAACTCCTACGATGCGCAATCGAAGTAAAAAAAAGTTTGTTGCGTCTTATTTATTCTACATCCGCTGATCTCCTACGGTGCGCATTGGAAGTAAGAAAAGTTGGTTGCCCCTCATTTAATCTACATCCGCTGACCTCCTACGGTGCGCGTTGGAAGTAAAAAAAGTTTGTTGCGGCCTATTTTATCTACATCCCCTGAACTCCTACGGTGCGCGTTGGAAGTAAAAAAAACGTTTGTTGCGTCTTATTTAACCTACATCCGCTGAACTCCTACGGTGCGCGTTGGAAGCAAAAAAAGTTTGTTACGTCTTTTTTAATCTACATCCGCTGAACTCCTACGGTGCGCGTTGGAAGTAAAAAAAGTTTGTTGCGGCTTATTTAATCTATATCCGCTGAACTCGTACGGTGCGCGTTGGAAGTAAAAAAAAAGTTTTTTGCGTTTTATTTAATCTACATCCGCTGAACTCCTACGGTGCGCGTTGGAAGTTAAAAAAGTTTGTTGCGTATTATTTAATCTGCATCCGCTGTACTCCTACGGTGCGCGTTGGAATTTCTTTAAAAAAAGTTTGTTTCGTCTTATTTAATTTACATCCCCTGAACTCCTACGGTGCGCGTTGGAAGAAAAGAAAGTTTGTTGCGGCTTAGTTAATCTACAACCGCTGAACTCCTATGTGCGCGTTGGAAGTAAAAAAAGGTTGTGGCGGCTTATTTATTCTACATCCGCTGAACTCCTACGGTGCGCGTTGGAAGTAAAAAAATTTGTTGCGGCTTATGTAATCTACATCCGCTGAACTCCTAAGGTGCGTGTTGGAAGTAAAAAAGTTTGTTGCGTCTTATTTAATCTACATCCGCTGAACTCCTACGGTGCTCGTCGGAAGTAAAAAAAGTTTGTTGCGGCTTATTTAATCTACATCCGCTGAACTCCTACGATGCGCGGTGGAAGTAAAAAAAAGCTTGTTGCGTCTTATTTAATCTACATCCGCTGAACTCTTATGGTGCGCGTTGGAAGTAAAAAAGTTTGTTGCGTCTGATTTAATCTATATCCGCTGAACTCCTACGGTGCTCGTCGGAAGTAAAAGAAGTTTGTTGCGGCCTATTTATTCTACATCCGCTGAGCTCCTACGATGCGCATTCGAAGTAAAAAAAGTTTGTTGCGTCTTATTTAATCTACATCCGCTGAACTCCTACGGTGCGCGTTGGAAGTAAAAAAGTTTGTTGCGTCTTATTTAATCTACATCCGCTTTACTCCTACGGTGCGCGTTGGAAGTAAACAAAGTTTGTTGCGGCTTATTTTATCTACATCCCCTGAACTCCTACGGTGCGCGTTGGAAGTAAAAAAAAAGTTTGTTACGTCTTTTCTAATCTACATCCGCTGAACTCCTACGGTGCGCGTTGGAAGTAAAAAAAGTTTGTTGCGGCTTATTTAATCCATATCCGCTGAACTCGAACGGTGCGCGTTGGAAGTAAAAAAAAAGTTTTTTTGCGTTTTATTTAATCTACATCCGCTGAACTCCTACGGTGCGCGTTGGAAGTTAAAAAAGTTTGTTGCGTATTGTTTATTCTACATCCGCTTTACTCCTACGGTGCGCGTTGGAATTTCTTTAAAAAAAGTTTGTTTCGTCTTATTTAATTTACATCCCCTGAACTCCTACTGTGCGCGTTGGAAGAAAAGAAAGTTTGTTGCTGCTTAGTTAATCTACAACCGCTGAACTCCTATGTGTGCGTTGGAAGTAAAAAAAGTTTGTGGCGGCTTATTTAATCTACATCTGCCGAACTCCTATGGTGCGCCCTGGAAGTAAAAAAAAGTTTGCTACGGCCTATACTACACATCCGCTGAACTTGCAAGGTGCTCGTTTGAAGTAACAAAAATGTTTGTTGCGGCTTATATGTTCTGCATCCGCTGAACTTCTACAGTGCGCGTTGGAAGTAAAAAAAAGTTTGTTGCGGCTTATTTATTCTATATCCGCAGAAGCCATAGGGTGCGCGTTGCAAGTAAAAAAAAGTTTGTTACGGCTTATTTATTCTACATCCACGGAACTGCTACATTGTGCGTTGGAGAAAAAAAGTTTGTTACCGCCAATAACCTACATCCGCTGAACTCGGAATGTGCGCGTTTGAATGAAAAAAGTGTGTTGCGGCTTTTTTTAATCTACATCTCCTGAACTCCTACGGTGCGCGTTGGAAGTAAAAAAAGTTTGTTACGGCCCATAATCTACATCCGCTGAACTCGTAGGGTGCGCGTTTGAATGAAAGAAAGTTTGTTGCGGCATTTTTTTCTACATCGGCTGAACTCCTATGGTGCGTGTTGGAATCAAAAAAGTTTGTTACGGCCTATAATCTACATCCGCTGAACTCGTAAGGTGCGCGTTTGAATGAAAAAAGTTTGTTGCGGCTTTTTTATTCTACATTCGCTGAACTTCTACGGTGCGCGTTGGAAGTAAAAAAGTTTGTTACGGCCTAAAATCTACATCCGCTGAACTCGTAAGGTGCGCGTTTGAATGAAAAAAGTTTGTTGCTGCTTTTCTAATCTACATGCGCTGAACTCCTACGATGCGCGTTGGAAGTAAAAAAAGTTTGTTGCGGCTTATTTAGTCTACATCCGCTGAACTCCTACGGTGCGCGTTGGAAGTAAAAAAAGTTTGTTGCGTCTTATTTATTCTACATCCGCTGAACTCCTACGATGGCGTTGGAAGTAAAAAAAAAGTTTGTTGCGGCTTATTTAGTCTACATCCGCTGAACTTCTACGGTGCGCTTTGGAAGTAAAAACATTTGTTGCGGCTTATGTAAACTACATCCGCTGAACTCCTAAGGTGCGTGTTGGAAGTAAAAACGTTTGTTGCGGCCTATTTATTCTACATCCGCTGAACTCCTATGGTGCGCATTGGAAGTAAGAAAAGTTGGTTGCCCCTCATTTATTCTACATCCGCTGAACTCCTACGGTGCGCGTTGGAAGTAAAAAAAATTGTTGCGGCTTATTTAATCTACATCCCCTGAACTCCTATGGTGCGCGTTGGAAGAAAAGAAAGTTTGTTGCGGCTTAGTTAATCTACACCCGTTGAACTCCTACGGTACGCGTTGGGTGTAAAAAAAGTTTATTTCGTCTTATTTAATCTACATCCGCTGAACTCCTACAGTGCGCGTTGGGAGTAAAAAAAAGATTGTTGCGGCTTATTTAATCTACATCCGCTGAACTCTTACGGTGCGCTTTGGAAGTAAAAAAATTTGTTGCGGCTTATGTATTCTACATCCGCTGAACTCCTAAGGTGCGTGTTGGAAGTAAAAAGTTTGTTGCGGCTTATTTATTCTACATCCCCTGAACTCCTACGGTGCGCGTTGGAAGTAAAAAAAGGTTGTTGCGTCTTATTTATTCTATATCCGCTGAACTCCTACGGTGCGCTTTGGAAGTAAAAAAATTGTGTTGCGTCTTATTTAATATAAATCCGCTGCACTCCTACGGTGCGCGTTGGAAGTAAAAAAGCTTTGTTGCGTCTTATTTAATCTACATCCGCTGAACTCCTAAGGTGCGCGTTGGAAGAAAAGAAAGATTGTTGCGGCTTAGTTTTTCTACATCCGCTGAACTCCTATGGTGCGTGTTGGAAGTAAAAAAAGGTTGTTGCGCTTATTTATTCTACATCCGCTGAACTCTTACGGTGCGCCTTGGAAGTAAAAATGTTTGTTGCGTCTTATTTAATCTACATCCGCTGAACTCCTACGGTGCGCGTTGGAAGTAAAAAAAGTTGGTTGCGTCTTATTTAATCTAGATCCGCTGAACTCCTACGGTGCGCGTTGGAATTAAAAAAAGTTTTTTGGGTCTTTTAAATCTACATCCGCTGAACTCCTACGGTGCGCGTTCGAATAAAAAAAGTTTGTTGCGGGTTTTTTATTCTACATCCGCTGAACTTCTACGGTGCGCGTTGGAAGTAAAAAAGTTTGTTACGGCCTAAAATCTACATCCGCTGAACTCGTAAGGTGCGCGTTTGAATGAAAAAAGTTTGTTGCTGCTTTTCTAATCTACTTGCGCTGAACTCCTACGATGCGCGTTGGAAGTAAAAAAAGTTTATTGCGGCTTATTTAATCTACATCCGCTGAACTCCTACGGTGCGCTTTGGAAGTAAAGAAATTTGTTGCGGCTTATGTAATATACATCCGCTGAACTCCTAAGGTGCGTGTTGGAAGTAAAAAAGTTTGTTGCGGCCTATTTATTCTACATCCGCTGAACTCCTACGGTGCGCGTTGGAAGTAAAAAAAGGTTGTTGCGTCTTGTTTATTCTATATCTACTGAACTCCTACGGTGCGCGTTGGAAGTAAAAAAAGTGTGTTGCGTCTTCTTTAATATAAATCCGCTGAACTCCTACGGTGCGCGTTGGAAGTAAAAAGCTTTGTTGCGTCTTATTTAATCTACATCCGCTGAACTCCTATGTTGCGCGTTGGAAGAAAGGAAAGTTTGTTGCGGCTTAGTTAATCTACATCCGCTGAACTCCTATGGTGCGCGTTGGAAGTAAAAAAAGATTGTTGCGCTTATTTAATCTACATCCGCTGAACTCTTACGGTGCGCATAGGAAGTAAAAATGTTTGTTGCGTCTTATTTAATCTACATCCGCTGAACTCCTACGGTGCGCGTTGGAAGTAAAAACAGTTGGTTGCGTCTTATTTAATCTACACCCGCTGAACTCCTACGGTGCGCGTTGGAAGTAAAAAATGCTTGTTGCGTCTTTTTTAATCTACATCCGCTGAACTCCTACGGTGCGCATTGGAAGTAAGAAAAGTTGGTTGCCCCTCATTTATTCTACATCCGCTGAACTCCTACGGTGCGCGTTGGAAGTAAAAAAAATTGTTGCGGCTTATTTAATCTACATCCCCTGAACTCCTATGGTGCGCGTTGGAAGAAAAGAAAGTTTGTTGCGGATTAGTTAATCTACACCCGTTGAACTCCTACGGTGCGCGTTGGAAGTAAAAAACGTTGTTGCGTCTTATTTATTCTACATCCGCTGAACTCCTACGATGGCGTTGGAAGTAAAAAAAAAGTTTGTTGCGGCTTATTTATTCTACATCCGCTGAACTCCTACGGTCCCCGTTGGAAGTAAAAAAAGGTTGTTGCGTCTTATTTATTCTATATCCGCTGAACTCCTACGGTGCGCGTTGGAAGTAAAAAAAGTGTGTTGCGTCTTATTTAATATACATCCGCTGAACTCCTACGGTGCGCGTTGGAAGCAAAAAGGTTTGTTGCGTCTTATTTAATCTACATCCGCTCAACTCCTACGGTGCTCGTCGGAAGTAAAAAAAGTTTGTTGCGGCTTATTTAATCTACATCCGCTGAACTCCTACGATGCGCGGTGGAAGTAAAAAAAAAAAGCTTGTTGCGTCTTATTTATTCTACATCCGCTGAACTCCTATGGTGCGCGTTGGAAGTAAAAAAGTTTGTTGCGTCTTATTAATCTATATCCGCTGTAGTCCTACGGTGCGCGTTGGAAGTAAAAAAATTTAGTTGCGGCTTATTTAATCTACATCCTCTGAACTCCTACTGTGCTCGTCGGAAGTAAAAGAAGTTTGTTGCGGCTTATTTAATCTACATCCGCTGAACTCCTACGATGCGCAATCGAAGTAAAAAAAAGTTTGTTGCGTCTTATTTATTCTACATCCGCTGAACTCCTAGGGTGCGCATTGGAAGTAAGAAAAGTTGGTTGCCCCTCATTTAATCTACATCCGCTGACCTCCTACGGTGCGCGTTGGAAGTAAAAAAAAAGTTTGTTGCGTCTTATTTAACCTACATCCGCTGAACTCCTACGGTGCGCGTTGGAAGTAAAAAAAGTTTGTTACGTCTTTTTTAATCTACATCCGCTGAACTCCTACGGTGCGCGTTGGAAGTAAAAAAAGTTTGTTGCGGCTTATTTATTCTATATCCGCTGAACTCCTACGGTGCGCGTTGGAAGTAAAAAAAAAGTTTTTTGCGTTTTATTTAATCTACATCCGCTGAACTCCTACGGTGCGCGTTGGAAGTTAAAAAAGTTTGTTGCGTATTATTTAATCTACATCCGCTGTACTCCTACGGTGCGCGTTGGAATTTCTTTAAAAAAAGTTTGTTTCGTCTTATTTAATTTACATGCCCTGAACTCCTACGGTGCGCGTTGGAAGAAAAGAAAGTTTGTTGCGGCTTAGTTAATCTACAACCGCTGAACTCCTATGTGCGCGTTGGAAGTAAAAAAAGGTTGTGGCGGCTTATTTAATCTACATCCGCTGAACTCCTACGGTGCGCGTTGGAAGTAAAAAAAGTGTGTTGCGTCTTATGTAATCTACATCCGCTGAACTCCTAAGGTGCGTGTTGGAAGTAAAAAAGTTTGTTGCGTCTTATTTAATCTACATCCGCTGAACTCCTACGGTGCTCGTCGGAAGTAAAAAAAGTTTGTTGCGGCTTATTTAATCTACATCCGCTGAACTCCTACGATGCGCGGTGGAAGTAAAAAAAAAAGCTTGTTGCGTCTTATTTAATCTACATCCGCTGAACTCCTATGGTGCGCGTTTGAAGTAAAAAAGTTTTTTGCGTCTTATTTAATCTATATCCGCTGAACTCCTACTGTGCTCGTCGGAAGTAAAAGCAGTTTGTTGCGGCTTATTTATTCTACATCCGCTGAGCTCCTACGATGCGCATTCGAAGTAAAAAAAAGTTTGTTGCGTCTTATTTAATCTACATCCGCTGAACTCCTACGGTGCGCGTTGGAAGTAAAAAGTTTGTTGCGTCTTATTTAATCTACATCCGCTTTACTCCTACGGTGCGCGTTGGAAGTAAACAAAGTTTGTTGCGGCTTATTTTATCTACATCCGCTGTACTCCTACGGTGCGCGTTGGAATTTCTTTAAAAAAAGTTTGTTTCGTCTTATTTATTTTCATCCCCTGAACTCCTACGGTGCGCGTTGGAAGAAAAGAAAGTTTGTTGCTGCTTAGTCAATCTACAACCGCTGAACTCCTATGTGTGCGTTGGAAGTAAAAAAAGTTTGTGGCGGCTTATTTAATCTACATCTGCCGAACTCCTATGGTGCGCCCTGGAAGTAAAAAAAAGTTTGCTACGGCCTATACTACACATCCGCTGAACTTGCAAGGTGCTCGTTTGAAGTAACAAAAACGTTTGTTGCGGCTTATATGTTCTGCATCCGCTGAACTCCTACGGTGCGCGTTGGAAGTAAAAAGCTTTGTTGCGTCTTATTTAATCTACATCCGCTGAACTCCTATGGTGCGCGTTGGAAGAAAGGAAAGTTTGTTGCGGCTTAGTTAATCTACATCCGCTGAACTCTTACGGTGCGCCTTGGAAGTAAAAATGTTTGTTGCGTCTTATTTAATCTACATCCGCTGAACTCCTACGGTGCGCGTTGGAAGTAAAAAAAGTTGGTTGCGTCTTATTTAATCTACATCCGCTCAACTCCTACGGTGCGCGTTGGAAGTAAAAAATGCTTGTTGCGTCTTTTTTAATCTACATCCGCTGAACTCCTACGGTGCGCATTGGAAGTAAGAAAAGTTGGTTGCCCCTCATTTAATCTACATCCGCTGAACTCCTACGGTGCGCGTTGGAAGTAAAAAAAATTGTTGCGGCTTATTTAATCTACATCCCCTGAACTCCTGTGGTGCGCGTTAGAAGAAAAGAAAGTTTGTTGCGGATTAGTTAATCTACACCCGTTGAACTCCTACGGTGCGCGTTGGATGTAAAAAAAAGTTTATTTTGTCTTACTTAATCTACATCCGCTGAACTCCTACGGTGCGCGTTGGGAGTAAAAAAAAGTTTGTGGCGGCCTATTTAATCTACATCCGCTCAACTCGTACGGTGCGCGTTGGAAATAAAAAAGTTTGTTACGGCCTATAATCTACATCCTCTGAACTCCTATGGTGCGTGTTGGAATTAAAAAAAATGTTTGTTACCGCCAATAACCTACATCCGCTGAACTCGTAAGGTGCGCGTTGGAAGTAAAAAAACGTTGTTGCGTCTTATTTATTCTACATCCGCTTAACTCCTACGATGGCGTTGGAAGTAAAAAAAAGTTTGTTGCGGCTTATTTAATCTACATCCGCTGAACTCCTATGGTGCGCTTTGGAAGTAAAAAAATTTGTTGCGGCTTATGTAATCTACATCCGCTGAACTCCTAAGGTGCGAGTTGGAAGCAAAAAAGTTTGTTGCGGCTTATTTATTCTACATCCGCTGAACTCCTACGGTGCGCGTTGGAAGTAAAAAAAGGTTGTTGCGTCTTATTTATTCTATATCCGCTGAACTCCTGCGGTGCGCGTTGGAAGTAAAAAAAGTGTGTTGCGTCTTATTTAATTTAAATCCGCTGAACTCCTACGGTGCGCGTTGGAAGAAAAGAAAGTTTGTTGCGGCTTAGTTAATCTACATTCGCTGAACTCCTATGGTGCGCGTTGGAAGTAAAAAAAGGTTGTTGCGCTTATTTAATCTACATCCGCTGAACTTCTACGGTGCGCGTTGGAAGTAAAAAAGTTTGTTACGGCCTAAAATCTACATCCGCTGAACTCGTAAGGTGCGCGTTTGAATGAAAAAGTTTGTTGCGGCTTTTCTAATCTACATGCGCTGAACTCCTACGGTGCGCGTTGGAAGTAAAAAAAGTTTGTTGCGGCTTATTTAATCTACATCCGCTGAACTCCTACGGTGCGCGTTGGAAGTAAAAAAAAAATTGATGTGGCTTATGTAATCTACATCCGCTGAACTCGTAAGGTGCGTGTTGGAAGTATAAAAGTTTGTTGCGGCTTATTTATTCTGCATCCGCTGAACTCCTACGGTCCCCGTTGGAAGTAAAAAAAGGTTGTTGCGTCTTATTTATTCTATATCCGCTGAACTCCTACGGTGCGCGTTGGAAGTAAAAAAAGTGTGTTGCGTCTTATTTAATATACATCCGCTGAACTCCTACGGTGCGCGTTGGAAGCAAAAAGGTTTGTTGCGTCTTATTTATTTCTACATCCGCTGAACTCCTACGGTGCTCGTCGGAAGTAAAAAAAGTGTTGCGGCTTATTTAATCTACATCCGCTGAACTCCTACGATGCGCGGTGGAAGTAAAAAAGTTTGTTGCGTCTTATTAATCTATATCCGCTGTAGTCCTACGGTGCGCGTTGGAAGTAAAAAAATTTAGTTGCGGCTTATTTATTCTACATCCTCTGAACTCCTACTGTGCTCGTCGGAAGTAAAAGAAGTTTGTTGCGGCTTATTTAATCTACATCCGCTGAACTCCTACGATGCGCAATCGAAGTAAAAAAAGTTTGTTGCGTCTTATTTATTCTACATCCGCTGAACTCCTACGGTGCGCATTGGAAGTAAGAAAGGTTGGTTGCCCCTCATTTAATCTACATCCGCTGACCTCCTACGGTGCGCGTTGGAAGTAAAAAAAGTTTGTTGCGGCTTATTTTATCTACATCCCCTGAACTCCTACGGTGCGCGTTGGAAGTAAAAAAAAAGTTTGTTGCGTCTTATTTAACCTACATCCGCTGAACTCCTACGGTGCGCGTTGGAAGCAAAAAAAGTTTGTTACGTCTTTTTTAATCTACATCCGCTGAACTCCTACGGTGCGCGTTGGAAGTAAAAAAAATTTGTTGCGGCTTATTTAATCTATATCCGCTGAACTCGTACGGTGCGCGTTGGAAGTAAAAAAAAAGTTTTTTGCGTTTTATTTAATCTACATCCGCTGAACTCCTACGGTGCGCGTTGGAAGTTAAAAAAGTTTGTTGCGTATTATTTAATCTACATCCGCTGTACTCCTACGGTGCGCGTTGGAATTTCTTTAAAAAAAGTTTGTTTCGTCTTATTTAATTTACATCCCCTGAACTCCTACGGTGCGCGTTGGAAGAAAAGAAAGTTTGTTGCGGCTTAGTTAATCTACAACCGCTGAACTCCTATGTGCGCGTTGGAAGTAAAAAAAGGTTGTGGCGGCTTATTTAATCTACATCCGCTGAACTCCTACGGTGCGCGTTGGAAGTAAAAAAAATTTGTTGCGGCTTATGTAATCTACATCCGCTGAACTCCTAAGGTGCGTGTTGGAAGTAAAAAAGTTTGTTGCGTCTTATTTAATCTACATCCGCTGAACTCCTACGGTGCTCGTCGGAAGTAAAAAAAGTTTGTTGCGGCTTATTTAATCTACATCCACTGAACTCCTACGATGCGCGGTGGAAGTAAAAAATAAGCTTGTTGCGTCTTATTTAATCTACATCCGCTGAACTCCTATGGTGCGCGTTGGAAGTAAAAAAGTTTGTTGCGTCTTATTTAATCTATATCCGCTGAACTCCTACGGTGCTCGTCGGAAGTAAAAGAAGTTTGTTGCGGCTTATTTATTCTACATCCGCTGAGCTCCTACGATGGGCATTCGAAGTAAAAAAAAGTTTGTTGCGTCCTATTTATTCTACATCCGCTGAACTCCTATGGTGCGCGTTGGAAGTAAAAAAGTTTGGTGCGGCTTTTTTAATCTACATCCGCTGAACTTCTACGGTGCGCGTTGGAAGTAAAAAAGTTTGTTACGGCCTAAAATCTACATCCGCTGAACTCGTAAGGTGCGCGTTTGAATGAAAAAGTTTGTTGCGGCTTTTCTAATCTACATACGCTGAACTCCTACGGTGCGCGATGGAAGTAAAAAAAGTTTGTTGCGGCTTATTTAATCTACATCCCCTGAACTCCTACGGTGCGCGTTGGAAGTAAAAAAAAAATTGTTGCGGCTTATGTAATCTACATCCGCTGAACTCGTAAGGTGCGTGTTGGAAGTATAAAAGTTTGTTGCGGCTTATTTATTCTACATCCGCTGAACTCCTACGGTCCCCGTTGGAAGTAAAAAAAGTTTCTTACGTCTTTTTTAATCTACATCCGCTGAACTCCTACGGTGCGCGTTGGAAGTAAAAATGTTTGTTGCGTCTTATTTAATCTACATCCGCTGAACTCCTACGGTGCGCGTTGGAAGTAAAAAAAGTTGGTTGCGTCTTATTTAATCTACATCCGCTGAACTCCTATGGTGCGCGTTGGAAGTAAAAAATGCTTGTTGCGTCTTTTTTAATCTACATCCGCTGAACTCCTACGGTGCGCATTGGAAGTAAGAAAAGTTGGTTGCCCCTCATTTAATCTACATCCGCTGAACTCCTACGGTGCGCGTTGGAAGTAAAAAAAATTGTTGCGGCTTATTTAATCTACATCCCCTGAACTCCTAAGGTGCGCGTTGGAAGAAAAGAAAGTTTGTTGCGGATTAGTTAATCTACACCCGTTGAACTCCTACGGTGCGCGTTGGATGTAAACAAAGTTTATTTTGTCTTACTTAATCTACATCCGCTGAACTCCTACGGTGCGCGTTGGGAGTAAAAAAAAAGTTTGTGGCGGCCTATTTATTCTACATCCGCTCAACTCGTACGGTGCGCGTTGGAAATAAAAAAGTTTGTTACGGCCTATAATATACATCCTCTGAACTCCTATGGTGCGTGTTGGAATTAAAAAAAATGTTTGTTACCGCCAATAACCTACATCCGCTGAACTCGTAAGGTGCGCGTTGGAAGTAAAAAAACGTTGTTGCGTCTTATTTATTCTACATCCGCTGAACTCCTACGATGGCGTTGGAAGTAAAAAAAAGTTTGTTGCGGCTTTTCTAATCTACATGCGCTGAACTCCTACGGTGCGCGTTGGAAGTAAAAAAAGTTAGTTGCGGCTTATTTAATCTACATCCGCTGAACTCCTACGGTGCGCGTTGGAAGTAAAAAAAAATTTGTTGCGGCTTATGTAATCTACATCCGCTGAACTCGTAAGGTGCGTGTTGGAAGAATAAAAGTTTGTTGCGGCTTATTTATTCTACATCCGCTGAACTCCTACGGTCCCCGTTGGAAGTAAAAAAAGTTTGTTACGTCTTTTTTAATCTACATCCGCTGAACTCCTACGGTGCGCGTTGGAAGTAAAAAGGTTTGTTGCGGCTTATTTAATCTATATCCGCTGAACTCGTACGGTGCGCGTTGGAAGTAAAAAAAAAGTTTTTTGCGTTTTATTTAATCTACATCCGCTGAACTCCTACGGTGCGCGTTGGAAGGTAAAAAAGTTTGTTGCGTATTACTTAATCTACATCCGCTGTACTCCTACGGTGCGCGTTGGAATTTCTTTTAAAAAAGTTTGTTTCGTCTTATTTAATTTACATCCCCTGAACTCCTACGGTGCGCGTTGGAAGAAAAGAAAGTTTGTTGCGGCTTAGTTAATCTACAACCGCTGAACTCCTATGTGCGCGTTGAAGTAAAAAAAGGTTGCGGCGGCTTATTTATTCTACATCCGCTGAACTGCTACGGTGCGCGTTGGAAGTAAAAAAAATTTGTTGCGGCTTATGTAATCTACATCCGCTGAACTCCCAAGGTGCGTGTTGGAAGTAAAAAAGTTTGTTGCGGCTTATTTATTCTACATCCGCTGAACTTCTACGGTGCCCGTTGGAAGTAAAAAAAGGTTGTTGCGTCTTATTTATTCTATATCCGCTGAACTCCTACGGTGCGCGTTGGAAGTAAAAAAAGTGTGTTGCGTCTTATTTAATATACATCCGCTGAACTCCTACGATGCGCGTTGGAAGCAAAAAGGTTTGTTGCGTCTTATTTAATCTACATCCGCTGAACTCCTACGGTGCTCGTCGGAAGTAAAAAAAGTTTGTTGCGGCCGATTTAATCTACATCCGCTGAACTCCTACGATGTGCGGTGGAAGTAAAAAAAAAAGCTTGTTGCGTCTTATTTAATCTACATCCGCTGAACTCCTATGGTGCGCGTTGGAAGTAAAAGAGTTTGTTGCGTCTTATTTAATCTATATCCGCTGTACTCCTACGGTGCGCGTTGGAAGTAAAAAAATTTAGTTGCGGCTTATTTAATCTACATTCCCTGAACTCCTACGGTGCTCGTCGGAAGTAAAAGAAGTTTGTTGCGGCTTATTTAATCTACATCCGCTGAACTCCTACGATGCGCATTCGAAGTAAAAAAAAGTTTGTTGCGTCTTATTTAATCTACATCCGCTGAACTCCTACGGTGCGCGTTGGAAGTAAAAAAGTTTGTTGCGTCTTATTTAATCTACATCCGCTTTACTCCTACGGTGCGCGTTGGAAGTAAACAAAGTTTGCTGCGGCTTATTTTATCTACATCCCCTGAACTCCTACGGTGCGCGTTGGAAGTAAAAAAAAAGTTTGTTACGTCTTTTCTAATCTACATCCGCTGAACTCCTACGGTGCGCGTTGGAAGTAAAAAAAGTTTTTTGCGTTTTATTTATTCTACATCCGCTGAACTCCTACGGTGCGCGTTGGAAGTTAAAAAAGTTTGTTGCGTATTATTTAATCTACATCCGCTGTACTCCTACTGTGCGCGTTGGAATTTCTTTAAAAAAAGTTTGTTTCGTCTTATTTAATTTACATCCCCTGAACTCCTACGGTGCGCGTTGGAAGAAAAGAAAGTTTGTTGCGGCTTAGTTAATCTACAACCGCTGAACTCCTATGTGCGCGTTGGAAGTAGAAAAAGGTTGTGGCGGCTTATTTAATCTACATCCGCTGAACTCCTACGGTGCGTGTTGGAAGTAAAAAAGTTTGTTGCGGCCTATTTATTCTACATCCGCTGAACTTCTACGGTGCCCGTTGGAAGTAAAAAAAGGTTGTTGCGTCTTATTTATTCTATATCCGCTGAACTCCTACGGTGCGCGTTGGAAGTAAAAAAAGTGTGTTGCGTCTTATTTAATATACATCCGCTGAACTCCTACGGTGCGCGTTGGAAGCAAAAAGGTTTGTTGCGTCTTATTTAATCTACATCCGCTGAACTCCTACGGTGCTCGTCGGAAGTAAGAAAAGTTTGTTGCGGCTTATTTAATCTACATCCGCTGAACTCCTACGGTGCGCTATGGAAGTAAAAAAATGTGTTGCGGCTTATGTAATCTACATCCGCTGAACTCCTAAGGTGCGTGTTGGAAGTAAAAAAGTTTGTTGCGGCTTATTTATTCTACATCCGCTGAACTCCTACGGTGCGCGTTTGAAGTAAAAAAAGGTTGTTGAGTCTTATTTATTCTATATCTGCTGAACTCCTACGGTGCGCGTTGGAAGTAAAAAAAGTGTGTTGCGTCTTATTTAATATAAATCCGCTGAACTCCTACGGTGCGCGTTGGAAGTAAAAAGCTTTGTTGCGTCTTATTTAATCTACATCCGCTGAACTCCTATGGTGCGCGTTGGAAGAAAGGAAAGTTTGTTGCGGCTTAGTTAATCTACATCCGCTGAACTCCTATGGTGCGCGTTGGAAGTAAAAAAAGATTGTTGCGCTTATTTAATCTACATCCGCTGAACTCTTACGGTGCGCCTTGGAAGTAAACATGTTTGTTGCGTCTTATTTAATCTACATCCGCTGAACTCCTACGGTGCGCGTTGGAAGTAAAAAAAGTTGGTTGCGTCTTATTTAATCTACATCCGCTGAACTCCTACTGTGCGCGTTGGAAGTAAAAAATGCTTGTTGCGTCTTTTTTAATCTACATCCGCTGAACTCCTACGGTGCGCATTGGAAGTAAGAAAAGTTGGTTGCCCCTCATTTATTCTACATCCGCTGAACTCCTACGGTGCGCGTTGGAAGTAAAAAAAATTGTTGCGGCTTATTTAATCTACATCCCCTGAACTCCTATGGTGCGCGTTAGAAGAAAAGAAAGTTTGTTGCGGATTAGTTTTTCTACACCCGTTGAACTCCTACGGTGCGCGTTGGATGTAAAAAAAAGTTTATTTTGTCTTACTTAATCTACATCCGCTGAACTCCTACGGTGCGCGTTGGGAGTAAAAAAAAAGTTTGTGGCGGCCTATTCAATCTACATCCGCTCAACTCGTACGGTGCGCGTTGGAAATAAAAAAGTTTGTTACGGCCTATAATCTACATCCTCTGAACTCCTATGGTGCGTGTTGGAATTAAAAAAAATGTTTGTTACCGCCAATAACCTACATCCGCTGAACTCGTAAGGTGCGCGTTGGAAGTAAAAAAACGTTGTTGCGTCTTATTTATTCTACATCCGCTGAACTCCTACGATGGCGTTGGAAGTAAAAAAAAGTTTGTTGCGGCTTATTTAATCTACATCCGCTGAACTCCTATGGTGCGCTTTGGAAGTAAAAAAATTTGTTGCGGCTTATGTAATCTACATCCGCTGAACTCCTAAGGTGCGTGTTGGAAGTAAAAAAGTTTGTTGCGGCTTATTTATTCTACATCCGCTGAACTCCTACGGTGCGCGTTGGAAGTAAAAAAAGGTTGTTGCGTCTTATTTATTCTATATCCGCTGAACTCCTGCGGTGCGCGTTGGAAGTAAAAAAAGTGTGTTGCGTCTTATTTATATTTAAATCCGCTGAACTCCGACGGTGCGCGTTGGAAGAAAAGAAAGTTTGTTGCGGCTTAGTTAATCTACATTCGCTGAACTCCTATGGTGCGCGTTGGAAGTAAAAAAAGGTTGTTGCGCTTATTTAATCTACATCCGCTGAACTCTTATGGTGCGCCTTGGAAGTAAAAACGTTTGGTGCGGCTTTTTTAATCTACATCCGCTGAACTTCTACGGTGCGCGTTGGAAGTAAAAAAGTTTGTTACGGCCTAAAATCTACATCCGCTGAACTCGTAAGGTGCGCGTTTGAATGAAAAAGTTTGTTGCGGCTTTTCTAATCTACATGCGCTGAACTCCTACGGTGCGCGTTGGAAGTAAAAAACGTTTGTTGCGGCTTATTTAATCTACATCCGCTGAACTCCTACGGTGCGCGTTGGAAGTAAAAAAAATTTGTTGCGGCTTATGTAATCTACATCCGCTGAACTCGTAAGGTGCGTGTTGGAAGTATAAAAGTTTGTTGCGGCTTATTTATTCTGCATCCGCTGAACTCCTACGGTCCCCGTTGTAAGTAAAAAAAGGTTGTTGCGTCTTATTTATTCTATATCCGCTGAACTCCTACGGTGCGCGTTGGAAGTAAAAAAAGTGTGTTGCGTCTTATTTATTATACATCCGCTGAACTCCTACGGTGCGCGTTGGAAGCAAAAAGGTTTGTTGCGTCTTATTTAATCTACATCCGCTGAACTCCTACGGTGCTCGTCGGAAGTAAAAAAAGTTTGTTGCGGCTTATTTAATCTACATCCGCTGAACTCCTACGACGCGCGGTGGAAGTAAAAAAGTTTGTTGCGTCTTATTAATCTATATCCGCTGTAGTCCTACGGTGCGCGTTGGAAGTAAAAAAATTTAGTTGCGGCTTATTTATTCTACATCCTCTGAACTCCTACTGTGCTCGTCGGAAGTAAAAGAAGTTTGTTGCGGCTTATTTAATCTACATCCGCTGAACTCCTACGATGCGCAATCGAAGTAAAAAAAAGTTTGTTGCGTCTTATTTATTCTACATCCGCTGAACTCCTACGGTGCGCATTGGAAGTAAGAAAAGTTGGTTGCCCCTCATTTAATCTACATCCGCTGACCTCCTACGGTGCGCGTTGGAAGTAAAAAAAGTTTGTTGCGGCCTATTTTATCTACATCCCCTGAACTCCTACGGTGCGCGTTGGAAGTAAAAAAAAAGTTTGTTGCGTCTTATTTAACCTACATCCGCTGAACTCCTACGGTGCGCGTTGGAAGCAAAAAAAGTTTGTTACGTCTTTTTTAATCTACATCCGCTGAACTCCTACGGTGCGCGTTGGAAGTAAAAAAAGTTTGTTGCGGCTTATTTAATCTATATCCGCTGAACTCGTACGGTGCGCGTTGGAAGTAAAAAAAAAGTTTTTTGCGTTTTATTTAATCTACATCCGCTGAACTCCTACGGTGCGCGTTGGAAGTTAAAAAAGTTTGTTGCGTATTATTTAATCTACATCCGCTGTACTCCTACGGTGCGCGTTGGAATTTCTTTAAAAAAAGTTTGTTTCGTCTTATTTAATTTACATCCCCTGAACTCCTACGGTGCGCGTTGGAAGAAAAGAAAGTTTGTTGCGGCTTAGTTAATCTACAACCGCTGAACTCCTATGTGCGCGTTGGAAGTAAAAAAAGGTTGTGGCGGCTTATTTATTCTACATCCGCTGAACTCCTACGGTGCGCGTTGGAAGTAAAAAAAATTTGTTGCGGCTTATGTAATCTACATCCGCTGAACTCCTAAGGTGCGTGTTGGAAGTAAAAAAGTTTGTTGCGTCTTATTTAATCTACATCCGCTGAACTCCTACGGTGCTCGTCGGAAGTAAAAAAAGTTTGTTGCGGCTTATTTAATCTACATCCGCTGAACGCCTACGATGCGCGGTGGAAGTAAAAAAAAGCTTGTTGCGTCTTATTTAATCTACATCCGCTGAACTCCTATGGTGCGCGTTGGAAGTAAAAAAGTTTGTTGCGTCTGATTTAATCTATATCCGCTGAACTCCTACGGTGCTCGTCGGAAGTAAAAGAAGTTTGTTGCGGCTTATTTATTCTACATCCGCTGAGCTCCTACGATGCGCATTCGAAGTAAAAAAAGTTTGTTGCGTCTTATTTAATCTACATCCGCTGAACTCCTACGGTGCGCGTTGGAAGTAAAAAAGTTTGTTGCGTCTTATTTAATCTACATCCGCTTTACTCCTACGGTGCGCGTTGGAAGTAAACAAAGTTTGTTGCGGCTTATTTTATCTACATCCCCTGAACTCCTACGGTGCGCGTTGGAAGTAAAAAAAAAGTTTGTTACGTCTTTTCTAATCTACATCCGCTGAACTCCTACGGTGCGCGTTGGAAGTAAAAAAAGTTTGTTGCGGCTTATTTAATCCATATCCGCTGAACTCGAACGGTGCGCGTTGGAAGTAAAAAAAAAGTTTTTTGCGTTTTATTTAATCTACATCCGCTGAACTCCTACGGTGCGCGTTGGAAGTTAAAAAAGTTTGTTGCGTATTATTTATTCTACATCCGCTGTACTCCTACGGTGCGCGTTGGAATTTCTTTAAAAAAAGTTTGTTTCGTCTTATTTAATTTACATCCCCTGAACTCCTACTGTGCGCGTTGGAAGAAAAGAAAGTTTGTTGCTGCTTAGTTAATCTACAACCGCTGAACTCCTATGTGTGCGTTGGAAGTAAAAAAAGTTTGTGGCGGCTTATTTAATCTACATCTGCCGAACTCCTATGGTGCGCCCTGGAAGTAAAAAAAAGTTTGCTACGGCCTATACTACACATCCGCTGAACTTGCAAGGTGCTCGTTTGAAGTAACAAAAATGTTTGTTGCGGCTTATATGTTCTGCATCCGCTGAACTTCTACAGTGCGCGTTGGAAGTAAAAAAAAGTTTGTTGCGGCTTATTTATTCTATATCCGCAGAAGCCATAGGGTGCGCGTTGCAAGTAAAAAAAAGTTTGTTACGGCTTATTTATTCTACATCCACGGAACTGCTACATTGTGCGTTGGAGAAAAAAAGTTTGTTACCGCCAATAACCTACATCCGCTGAACTCGGAATGTGCGCGTTTGAATGAAAAAAGTGTGTTGCGGCTTTTTTTAATCTACATCTCCTGAACTCCTACGGTGCGCGTTGGAAGTAAAAAAAGTTTGTTACGGCCCATAATCTACATCCGCTGAACTCGTAGGGTGCGCGTTTGAATGAAAGAAAGTTTGTTGCGGCATTTTTTTCTACATCGGCTGAACTCCTATGGTGCGTGTTGGAATCAAAAAAGTTTGTTACGGCCTATAATCTACATCCGCTGAACTCGTAAGGTGCGCGTTTGAATGAAAAAAGTTTGTTGCGGCTTTTTTATTCTACATTCGCTGAACTTCTACGGTGCGCGTTGGAAGTAAAAAAGTTTGTTACGGCCTAAAATCTACATCCGCTGAACTCGTAAGGTGCGCGTTTGAATGAAAAAAGTTTGTTGCTGCTTTTCTAATCTACATGCGCTGAACTCCTACGATGCGCGTTGGAAGTAAAAAAAGTTTGTTGCGGCTTATTTAGTCTACATCCGCTGAACTCCTACGGTGCGCGTTGGAAGTAAAAAAAGTTTGTTGCGTCTTATTTATTCTACATCCGCTGAACTCCTACGATGGCGTTGGAAGTAAAAAAAAAGTTTGTTGCGGCTTATTTAGTCTACATCCGCTGAACTTCTACGGTGCGCTTTGGAAGTAAAAACATTTGTTGCGGCTTATGTAAACTACATCCGCTGAACTCCTAAGGTGCGTGTTGGAAGTAAAAACGTTTGTTGCGGCCTATTTATTCTACATCCGCTGAACTCCTACGGTGCGCGTTGGAAGTAAAAATGTTTGTTGCGTCTTATTTATTCTACATCCGCTGAACTCCTATGGTGCGCATTGGAAGTAAGAAAAGTTGGTTGCCCCTCATTTATTCTACATCCGCTGAACTCCTACGGTGCGCGTTGGAAGTAAAAAAAATTGTTGCGGCTTATTTAATCTACATCCCCTGAACTCCTATGGTGCGCGTTGGAAGAAAAGAAAGTTTGTTGCGGCTTAGTTAATCTACACCCGTTGAACTCCTACGGTACGCGTTGGGTGTAAAAAAAGTTTATTTCGTCTTATTTAATCTACATCCGCTGAACTCCTACAGTGCGCGTTGGGAGTAAAAAAAAAGATTGTTGCGGCTTATTTAATCTACATCCGCTGAACTCCTACGGTGCGCTTTGGAAGTAAAAAAATTTGTTGCGGCTTATGTATTCTACATCCGCTGAACTCCTAAGGTGCGTGTTGGAAGTAAAAAGTTTGTTGCGGCTTATTTATTCTACATCCCCTGAACTCCTACGGTGCGCGTTGGAAGTAAAAAAAGGTTGTTGCGTCTTATTTATTCTATATCCGCTGAACTCCTACGGTGCGCGTTGGAAGTAAAAAAAAAGTTTTTTGCGTTTTATTTAATCTACATCCGCTGAACTCCTACGGTGCGCGTTGGAAGTTAAAAAAGTTTGTTGCGTATTATTTAATCTACATCCGCTGTACTCCTACGGTGCGCGTTGGAATTTCTTTAAAAAAAGTTTGTTTCGTCTTATTTAATTTACATCCCCTGAACTCCTACGGTGCGCGTTGGAAGAAAAGAAAGTTTGTTGCGGCTTAGTTAATCTACAACCGCTGAACTCCTATGTGCGCGTTGGAAGTAAAAAAAGGTTGTGGCGGCTTATTTATTCTACATCCGCTGAACTCCTACGGTGCGCGTTGGAAGTAAA